>NC_065443.1:101922416-102578666 GCF_917563875.1 Diabrotica virgifera virgifera
TTTAAGCACGAACTAATATTGGTCAGTACCTACACGTAAAAACAAAAAGATGCAACATTCCAGGAACCGTAATCGGCATAACAATATCAACCCACTTGGCTGGTACTTTTCGACAGTGCAATGTAATAATATGTTCAGTCACACAAACAATCCAAGTGGGTTGGTTAGTTGGTTGTCTTATGCGAAATCTTAAGTGAACTATTATTAAACAGAAATAATTTGGAGTAGTATTTTTCATGGTTTAATATTTAGAACGGCTTGGTTGCTTATTTGGTTGATATGTGACATTATCTTGTTTTCCTCAAAAATGTGGGTTGGTTGCTTTTTGCATAACAAGGCCCATTTGTTTCGAGCTTCTGTCATATGTTGTATAATCTGTGTATAATTATTATTATACACGGATTATACGAGATATGACAGATGCTCGAAACAAATGACTGTGAATGAAAAGCCCTATAGCAACGATTTCAGCTGGACGTGTAGTGTGTCGGTAGAAAATAAAACGATTGTGACGTCACATTTTAGACTTTGAGGTCGATTATCTTGAAGACGGTTAAATATCAAAATGCCGTTTTCAGATTTGAATTCAGAAGAAAAAACTACATAAGAATCCATCGATAAATCTGATCTGAGTATTGCAGGAGCGGCAACGCAATAGCACACAGACTTTTGCGAATTTATAAACGAAATGTTTTCGTTGAAAAAACGGTACGGGATTTTATCAACCAATGTTTAAAGAATATCTATTTACTTGGCAACATTGAAATTTTCAGTTTTTAACATAGTTTTCGGGGTTCAAAATGGCCGATTTCGCAATTTTTAAATTTTTAATCGCTTATATTATGTTAAAAACTATCAACTTTCGAGAAAAGTCACTAAAGACCGTTTCTATTTGGAATGATCCAAAAAACCTAAAAAAACTTTGTTCGATGCAAAAAAATAATTTTAGGAAAAAAAACAAAAAAAAACGTTTAAAAAATTGTTGACCCACTTTTGGATCTGGCAACACGTAAATTTGTTAAAAGGGATCCTTTTTGAGTAAGATTGTGCAAAAAATCCGAATCAGAATATTTTTCCTAGCGGATGCGCAGCGGCTTTCTGGACTAGGTAAATGTACTTATTTGAAAACTAATTAATTCAAAATTCATTCAATTTTTTTGCATATATCGATTAATTTAGTGGGACATTATACGTTGAAGGCACCACGGGTATTATAGATAATAACCTTGGTACCTTAATAACTATATACGCACAACAGTTCGTTAAGACCTAGGGTATTGTTATAAAGCATAAACGTTGCATAAGCATAAGATTAACGAGTTACAATTATTTTAAACAAAACTTAAATTAAAGTATATATAAAGTTATTAACTACTCTGAAGAACCTGATGAACAATATTTCTCAAATATCAACTCAGATATCAAATTTTATACGAGGTAATTTCGTTAGAGTAAAGTACCTTTATATTTCAGAATATCAAAAATTGTTATGTATTATGAAGTTGTTTGGAACTAAAAACTATGTTTTAATATGCAATTACATCCTTCTAATTGAAAAAAAAATTGCAAATTTTTCTCAAAGTACGAGTATCCAACATCATTTTGAGTATTGATCCAGCTGCTGCCCTACACCATGCTAGTTTTTGGTCTGCCTGAGCATTTAATTTCTTCGGTGCTACCCATATCTCTGAGACATTGCTCTATTCGCAACCCTCCGAAGCCATCAATTGGTGGCTAGGAATCTCACACATTAGGTTTCTCTAGTACGCCTATAAGCCAGGTTTCCACTTCCGCCAAATTTCGGGAAAATTCCGAAAAAATTTTTTGTGTGGTCTTAGTTTGTGTAATAAGGGACCATCACAAAGTATTATTTAATACCTACTATTAATATCCTACTATTAATATACCTAATACCTACTATCAACCGGCCCAGTTGAACTACGGTTTTCTAAAGACATATTACTCCTCTCTACCTTCTTTTTCTTTCGAGCTTATAATGGGCTACATTGGAGTAGAGCTACTTAGTTCACAAGGTTCATAAGCAAGGTAAACTAAACGAATGGAAAAGCAAAATAACATACAATATTTAAGAAAAATAGAGACTATATTATTTTATGAACCAGTAACGAAAATTCATCGATTACAGCAAGTGAAATATATGAAAATGATTAGAAGAACGAAAAATTGCAAAGGAAATGTTGCTGAACAGGAAAAAATACTGAATAAATTTACTCAATATTGTAAGTTATACGAGTAAATTATAACAAATTCGTGATGAATAACAGAGGGTAGCTACCGCCGTATCAGCCGTATCAATTATACGGGGCCCCCGACATTCAGGGGCCCCAACGCGGCATGTGGAAACAAAATTCCATTCAAAAAATTGAACAAAATATTCTGCAATTATTTCACTATTAAAACGCTTTGAAACAGTGTACATAATATATTGTTGGGATATCGACATTTTCGTGTAATGGACTCTTTATTCTTTATTATAAGCTATAAGTATTTATGTACTTTACAGGTACCATCTATTTTCTGCCTCTCGCCGTTCTATAACAACAGAGGTTTTTTGTTTTCAAGCTACTTCTTATTGTCTATTCACCGTTGGCTGTGTGAGACATTGTATAATGTATAATGCGAAATTGTAATATTTGTAATCGTTTTACCTTTGATAATTTGAAACATTGAAACACTGTGTATTGTTTGCGTATTATAAATTTTATTTAGGTATATCTATTTGCCGGTCGCTCGCCGTTAAAGAACAGAGCTTCTTTGTTTAAGCTCCTTTTTAATGTCTATTTTTGCCCTACTCAAAGAGGACAAATATGACCGGTACTAGAAATTCGCAATTTATGAAATAGATTTATCTCTGGAAGATAAATAGCCGTACCAGTTTTAGTTTTTCTAAATAGATGTGTTCTAGGGGTATTTCAAAAAAACTAATTATAAGGCACCATCTTCAAAGAGTTCCAGATCCCTTAGGAAGCCTTTTTGGAGTAGGTGATTTGGGTTAAACCGTAATATTTTGAGTCCATAAATCTACAGTTAAAATATTTCCAATTATTATTGAAACACCCTGTATCGTTTTGTTTTATTTCATTATCTTTTATTTTGTACATAGTAATATTGACGATTTGTGTAATTTCATTAAACTGTATTTGTTGTTGTTTTTTTCCTACTCTTTGTACCTACGCTTTGTCCATAAAATTTTCAGTAACAATAAAGTATATTTCTATTTTATGCTATACACGCGTTTTTGCTACTTTTGTTGAACATTTTTTTAGCACTATTCCACTATTCCATATCAGTGGTGGAAAAGGGCCCCGCGACAAACTTTGATAGGGGGCCCCTGTGGGGCTAGCTACGCCACTGATGAATAAGTTAAAGAAATTAATTCATTTTGGTCAATAAACGGGAAAATATACCAAGACGAAAACAAGAAACTTATTATTGCTAACGGCAACGCATATCAGTTGTTTACAAGAAAGTGAACATTGGAAGGCATTTTCTATCTGCTCCATTGTTTGCATAATGATAAAATGACTTATTTTTGAACGCATATCCTCACCGAATTACAAACATAATTAAAAAAGGATTCGTGACTAAATCAGTTTGTTTATTTAAGAATATTAGTAACTTTCCGATATTATTGTCAAAAATCTATTGTTTAAATAATTTAGTAAAAATATTTAGCATTTAAGACATATTTTCAAATAATGGATGGTATCGAATTATAAACGGTGTAACAAAAAGGCAGATGATAAATTAAATCACATATTCTGGGACCACAAATAGTTCGATTGAACCTAACTTACCTTAGCACAAATGTGCACATAAAAAAGTTACAGCCCTTTGAAGTTACAAAATGAAAATCGATTTTTTCCAATAGGATCCAATAGGATAAAAGATTTTTAGTTGAAATTGGATATGTGGAATTCTATGGCAGGAAAAATAACAGTGGAATTTTTGCACTTCCAAAAATTTTATACGCGTTTTGTTCCCTTGAACCACCCCAAATATTTGTGTACTATCTCATTAAATTGGTATTGTGTGGTACTATTAGTTAAACACAATGTTTTTAAAACTTTTTTGCCTTATAGTACTCTTTCGATAAGCCAGTTTTTATCGAGATATTTTGAACATTTGTAAAATCCACCACATATTTTTAAATTGTTACGTAAGAATAATAGCCCAGTAAAAATGAACGGGAAATTCGGCGATAGGTACCGTGTAATTTTCAGGGGCAACTCCGAATTGCATGAAAATTTGGATTTAGGTTCTACTTATCCTCCACTTCAAAGTTGAAATTATGCCGTTGGTTGCTTTTACTTGGGGGGTGACAGTCACCCCTTCTCGGGGGTGAAAAAACATACGTTCAAGATAAAACCGGAAATGGATATATTGACTGATTTTAAGCAACTTTTGTTCTATAGAGTTTTTTACTTAAGTCAATACTTTTCGAGTTATTTGCCATTAAAAATGTTGATTTTTCGACAAAAAAAACTACGTTTTCCGACGGTTTTTCGCAAATAACTCAAAAAGTAAATATTTTATCGAAAAAAATATCCTTAGCAAAAGTGTAGCTTATAAAAAACCCAAAAAAATGGTGTATCAGTAAAGTGTATCAATAAAATAAAAACAAAGTTGTAGCTCATGAAAAATACGTTCTTATTCGTCTAATTCCAAATCGAATATTTGAAGGTGAAATCACCGAGAAATTAAGCACTTTTCAGGAAAAACCCATTTCAACTTTTTTAGAGTGTTTATAAAAAGCTTTGTTTTAATTGCTAACAAAAGTTTTAGCATTAAAAATAAGCGAGTTACGCTCAAGATAAAGATGGCGATCTTTTTTTTTTGTAAAAAATCATGAAAATCTCGCCGTTTTTAGCTCCCCAAATGAAATTAATCGCTACCGCTTTACAAAGAATTTACTTCCCTATCTATTTTTTATATGATCTGTCAGTCTCACCGGTTTAAAGTGTTTATTTTTTAAAGGGTTATAATTGAGAAAGCTTGAATGGGTCACTAATCACGAGTGTATGCAAATTTTGAACAGCCATATCTTAACCAATTTTTGTCTTACGGAGAAACAAAATGAAACTAGCATATTTATAATAGCAAAACCTACATTTTTTTACTCTTTAAGATTTTTCTTATCACTAATACTTTTTAAGTTATTTTAAAAAAATGAAATTTTTCAAAAAATTTTAGAAAATTTTTTTTTTACTATAAAATCAAATGTTTTCAAAAATAAGCACTTCAAACTAATCAAACTTACAGATCATATAAACAATACACATACAGTTAAAATATATGGTAAAGCCAAACGATTAATTTCATTTAGGGTGCTAAATAGAGGGAGGTTTTCACGATTTTTTTACCAAAAAAAGGGGCCAACTATTTTTTTCAGTGTAACTCGTTTATTTTTGATGCTGTAAACTTTTGTAAAAAACAAATAATAAGATTTTTTTCCATACTTTAAAAATGTTAATAAGGTTTTCCCGAAAAACGCTTCTTTCTTCGGTGATTTCGCGTTGAATTATTCGATTTGGAATTAGACGAATAAGAACGTATTTTTTATGAGCTACAACTTTGCTTCTACTCAATTTGTAGATTTTACTGGTACACCATTTTTTCGTTTTTTTATAGGCTACACTTTTACTAAATATATTATTTTCAATAAAATATTTACTTCTTGAGTTATTTGGGAAAAACGGTCTGAAAACGTAGTTTTTTTGTCGAAAAATCAAAATTTTAAATCGCGAGTAACTCGAAAAGTATTGGCTTACGTAAAAAACTTTATAGAACAAAAGCTGCTTAAAATAAGTCATTTTATCCATTTCCGGCCTTATTTTAAACACGCGTTTTTCACCACCCGAGCAGGGGTAAATGTCACCCCCAAGTAAAAGCAACCAACGGCACAAATTCAACTTTGAAGTGGAGGGTAAGTAGAACCTAAATCCAAATTTTCATGCAATTAGGAATTGCCGCTGGAAATTACACTTCAAAACGGTCATTTATTGGGCTATATAGAATTATTTTCATAACATTATTATCAGGTCTTTATTAGAATTAATGAAGGATTTTGATGTACTTGGAAGGTCTCGAAGGCGCAGAGTGTATCTCACAGAGATTCAAATTGTTAGGGCAATTACTTTAATTCAAGAAGGTTACTCAAGACACCGTACAGCAGAAATTTTAAATGTTAGTCGTACTGTGATAAATCGTGAATGGAGTTATGGAGTTATTAGAACAGAAACTTACACGCATCGTGTAAGGACGACTACAGCTAAGAGAGAATCCTACTTTTACAATTATGGGCCGTCAGAGATCGTCGAAGTACTGCTCGAACGGTACCAAATGAGTTGGTAGAAGCTACGGGTACAAGAATAATACTCAACGTAATCGACTTTACGAACATGGGTTGAATGCAAGAAGACCAGCTAGAGTACCTCCTTTGACCCCTGAACATCGTAGAGCCAGACACTTGTTTGCAGAAGAACACATAAATTGGACCATGGCACGATAGAGTAAGGTGCTGTTTACTGATGAGTCCAGATTTGTTTTAAATCATGTTGGTGTTGATGAACGAGTCTGGAGAAGATCAGGGAATGCTTTTTGGATTCCACAATTCAAGAAACCCAGGCTTCTGGCGGAGGTTCAATTATGGTTTGGGTGGGATAACTTGATAATAAAATAAAACAAAATAAAACAAACAAAACTAATCCCATAGAAATACGTAGAGGCGTAAGACAAGGAGATGTAATATCCCCATAACTCTTCACCTTAGCTCTGGAAGACGTCTTTAAAGAACTGGAATAGGAAGACATGGGTATCAACATAAACGGAAAGAATGTCAATCATCTCAGATATTGCGATGATGTCCTTATTACAACCAACCAAGAAGAACTAGCCACAATGCTGGCTCAACTAGCACACGCATCAGA
Source organism: Diabrotica virgifera virgifera (assembly GCF_917563875.1). Taxonomy (NCBI): domain Eukaryota; kingdom Metazoa; phylum Arthropoda; class Insecta; order Coleoptera; family Chrysomelidae; genus Diabrotica; species Diabrotica virgifera. Next base: position 101,929,367 of record NC_065443.1, read on the forward strand.
GAAGAAAGGATTAAAAATGAACATGAGTAAAGCCAAAATCATGACAAATACAAACGACAGAATAAATATAAATATAAATAATGTCAATATTGAGGTTGTTGACGAATATATATACCTGGGTCAAATAATCAAAGCTAATAAAGAGAACCAAACACTTGAAGTACAGAGAAGAATCCGACTGGCGTGGGCAGCATTTGGAAAGATAAGATGGATACTAAAAAGCACAAAGATATAAAAATACCTAAAAACCCGTGTATTTGATCAGTGCATCCTTCCTGTTCTGACGTATAGCTCAGAAACATGGACATTAACAAAGGCCAACATAAACAAATTTGAAAAAACTCAGAGAAAAATGGAAAGATCCATGTTGGGAATAAAACTACAAGACAGAAAAACAAATAAATGGATAAGAGAGAAAACATAAGTAAAAAATGTAACTGAACATATTATAGGATTAAAATGGAGATTTGCGGGCCACAATGCGAGACAGGAAGATAAAAGATGGAATGCTCAAATACAAAACTGGAGACCGTGGACAGGAAGAAGAGGAAGACCTCAGATGCGATGGAAGGACGATATTGCAAAAACTGCAGGAACTAACTGGAAAAGGGCAGCCAGGGACAGACGGAAATGGAAAGATTTGGGGAAGGCCTATGTCCAAAGTTAGATAGAAATGGGCTAAAAGAAGAAGAAGAAGAAGAAGAAGTGGGAAAACTTTAAATGGCCGCTCCGACCTAGTAGTTATTCGGCGAGGGCGATGACGGCAAAGCGGTACGTTAACGAAGTCCTTGAACTACATGTTGTCCCATTTGCTGAAAATATGGGTCTAGAATTTATCCTTCAGTAAGATAATGCAATACCGCAAGTGGCCAGGGCCAGGATATTTCAAAATTATTTACTATTCACAACATTACATGTCGAGGAAGTTCTCGTGGAAGAATGGGAACAACTATACTAAATGTACAATCAAGATGCAGTAGAAATAAACAAACCAAGACACGTTAAATGCTACGAGGAGCAGTCCCGAATCATAATTTACAATGTATAAACTTTGGAAATCATAATTTGAGATTTACAATGTATGTATACACTGTAAATTATGGTTCGGGAGTGCTCCTAGTAGCATTTAACGTGTCTTGGTTTGTTTATTTCTACTGCATCTTGATTGTAAATTTAGTATAGTTGTTTCCATTCTTCCACGAGAACTTCCTCGATCAATAAATTATTCGAAATGTAATTGAAAGCATGATTGGACGTTTAGTCGAGGAAATAAAGCATTTTGACTCGCAATTTTTTCGTCCAGCAAGGATTTACTTAAAATTTTCACAGAAAGTAGGGAATAGTCCAAGGATCATTTTCTAAATCATGCCGCTGTACGCTAAAACCTCGGGGTGGGGATTTTTTATTAAATTGTAGCCATTTAAATCGATGTAAAACGCAATTCTAAGACAAAAATGTGTTTTACATCTTTTTCGTAAAACTAATATTTTTCGAGTTATTCGTGGTTGAAAATAACAGTTTTTCGACGAAAAATCCACTTTTTTAGGGAGTTTTTTGAGAATAACTCGAAAAATATATGCGTTTAATCAAAAAACTGTAGCTATCAAAATTATGTCTTTTAGTAACACAAACCAAACTCTTTTTCTAAAATATTTTTCCGACCAATACAAACCGAGATACGGCATGTTAAAAGTTAGCTTTTTTCGTCAAATGTATAATTTGAAATATTCAAAGCCAAATAACGGGAAAACTTTGCATTTTTCGAGGAAAACTTAGAAAATCTTTTTTCAAGGATACAATTAGACCTTTCAAAAGAAAAAAAAAAGGTTTTCAGAAAAGGTTTCGGAAAGAGGTCGATACCTGCTATTCTTTATGAAAAAATCAGTGAAAACAACCCCCTAAACTACCCTCCTAATTAAAAATTGGTCTTCACTTTTCTGAAATTCCTTTTATATTTATATATTATCAATACACCCAAGAAGTTTGACCCATTTAAAAGGCCCAATTTTAGAAAAAATGGAGTTAAAAAAGTTGGAAAAATTAAAAACTAAGGAATCTTACGGAATTTTATTTACATAGTATTATAGCTCTTTAAAAATCCTACAAAATCGTTTTTGAAAAAACTTTTTACCGCCAAAAATAAAGGAGCTATGTTCTATGATTATAAAACAATTTATTTTTTCGAAAAATTCGAATAGTCCTCTTATAGAGAGAGCATTTTCAATGTATATATTACCACAGAACTAGTTCGTATACTGGAAGATGACTAAAAAACTATTTGTATTTTTACATATTTGTAAATTCGTATTTTTGTGTAAATAAATGCTTTTGTAATTCTTTAATTCTACTTTTTTTTTCTGTATACAGCTTCTATTAAATTATATCTACTTATAAAAATTGCAATGTTATTAAGGGTGGTTTTTAAGGGTTGAAATATGATATTATATCCTTTAGCATGAAACAATCATTATTTAACCAATCAAAACCAAATTTTACCCATATTAAAGTTTACAATGTTTGTATATAATTTTTGACAATAAGGGGTAGTTTACACCCCTAAAAATAATCAACGCCCTTGAACATGATATACAATATGAGGTACAGGGTGAGATGATCCTAATCTTAAATTTTTATGTAAATCGATGGAAGTAGAAATTATTGTTTTAGGATAAGTCAATTTTTATACATAGCTCCAACAAGGGTGGTTTTAAGTGTTGAAATATTATGATATTATATCTTAAAGCATAAAACAATTATTATGTAAGTAATAAAAATGAGATGTTGACAATATTAAAGTTTAAAATGTTATTTTATAATTTTTTACAATTAGGGGTAATTTTCACCCTTAAAAAACCAAAAGCGTACAACGGCTCAATATAGAAAATGAACTAGAGGGTTAGTCCAAGTAATAAAGCTTAAAATAGGACAAAACCTCGCAATTTTTACAGAATGGATCGATTTGCTTGAAAATTTGAGAATAAGTAGTGGATAGTCCAAGGATCAAAATCTATATGATGCCAAAAGGCGCTTTTACCATGGCGGTGGTTGCCACCCCATGTCAGGGGAGAAAATTTTTTATTATATTTTGACCGCAAAAGTTGGTAAAAACATTCATTCTAAGCAAAAAATGTTCTATACATTTTTTTGATAAAATTAATAGTTTTCTATTTATTCGCTATCGAAAGTGTTAGTTTTATATTAAAAAAATTAATGTTTTTAATCAGTTTTCTGCAAATAACTCAAAAAGTTTTTGTTTTATCAAAACCACTTTGCTTAAAAAATGTACCTTTTGAAAAAATCAACAAAACCTTGTTTTTAAATTTTCTTTAAGACCAATAGTAATCGAGCTATACTTTATTATATGTTATGTCTTCTTCGGCAAATGCTAAATACTGTAGTTTCAAAGTCAAAAGACGGGAAAACTATGCATTTTTCGAGGATCACTTGTTTAAACTAATTTGAAGTATTTAAAAATATCTATCTTCAAAAATAAAAAAAAGTCTTTAGCTCAAAAATTAGGTGGCTTATAATGAAAAGAATGTCAGACCCTATATTTTTCAGCGAAAAAGTGATTGAAAGCAAACCCATAATCACCACCCTGATTAAAATTAGTCATTGACCTTATTTCGTCTTCTTTACTTATGTATTATTAATAGGTTCTAGAAGTTTAACTGGTTTAGAATGATTAGTTTTAAAAAAAATGGAGTCAAAAGCAAATATCGAATTTTTGAAGTTTGGTAAAAAATTCCCTTTTCTTCAGAATAGAAAGATTATCATCAAAGGTACAAAAAAAATATTTAATACAAAAATTGTAGCTTATTTAATTCCTAAGAATTTGGTTTGCAAAAATTTTCTCTACGGTAAAAATTGAGTGAGCTATTGACAATTAAAACTTGTAATAACATGCAAAAATCACCTTTACCAACCCTTTCAAAGTCACCACTTTTTGCGACTGAGGATTTTAAAAGGATTTGGTATTAACAGTCTTATAGATCTTGTAAAAACCTACCAAATTATTTTTTAACAAACTTTCTAAGATAAAAATTAAAAAGGTTGCGGTTAAAAAATCAATATATTTTTTTCAAAACAAAAAAAGAAATCTAATTGGAAGCATAATAATATAAGTTAGCTTTGCTTTTAGTCATTGGCCTTATTAATTCTATTTTATTTATATATTATTAATGGATTTTAAAAGTTTGACTGGCTTAGAATGATTAGTTTTTAAAAAACTAGAGTTAAAAGCGAATAATGACTTTTTGTAGTTTGGTAAAAAATGTCATTTTCTTCAAAATAGAAAGATTAGCATCAGATATACGAAAAAATGTTTTAATATGAAATTGTAGGTTATTTAATTCCCAAGAACTTGGTTTGAAAAAATTTTTTCTACGGCAAAAATTGAGTGATTGGTAAATGAGTATATATCGAAAAACATTGATTTTTTCTATATAAAACTAACACTTTCGATAGCGAATAAATCGAAAAGTATTAATTTTATCAAAAAAATGTATAGAACATTTTTTGCTTAGAATGAATGTTTTTATCAACTTTTGCTGTCAAAATATAATAAAAAATTTCCACCTTTAAGATGGGGTGGCAATCGACCCCATGGTAAAAGCGCCTTTCGGCATCATATAGATTTTGATCCTTGAACTATCCACTCCTTATTCTCAAATTTTCAAACAAATCGATCCATTCTGTAAAAATTGCGAGGTGAAATGCTTCGGTTCCTGGACTAGGTGAAATGAGCCTAATCCCAAATTTTTGTACAAATCGATGCTGGGCGAAAAAATTGCGAGCTTTTGCCATTTTTTCAGTTTCATTTCCTCGACTAGTAGTTGTGCAGAAGTTCGGCGTGTTAGAGGAGCCCATACACGCTTTTAGGTTGTTTTTAAATATTTTTTAGCAACGCTGTTATTAAAAAAATAGATCGAATTTTTCACATTTATTACTTTTTTTTTACAACAAAATTTACAGTTCAGTAACAAAAACTTTATAGAGAAAAGCCTTAGATGTAATTAAATAAAAATAATATGATCATAAAAAGAATTAGTTCAAAACTACGAAAATATTTATAAGTGGCTCCTTTTTCGTTTTCATCAGTGTACATTTTGTGATTACTTTTATTAACCCGGTCTATATAGACATTTCAAATAACAAAAATTGCCGGAGAGCCAAATTTTGGTGGAGAGCTAGGGTATACCATAACAAATAAAGTTTAAAAGTCCCCATCGATCCAATGTGTGCGTCAAAAGTTATTCGGGGTCAAAGGTCAAAATTTGAGATTTTTTGGATTTTTTTCGAAAACGGTGAGTTTTATAAAAAAAAACCTTAAACCAAAGTTGTAGATCTTAAAATTCTCTACAAAAATAGTCCTTACTATTTTTTCCCTAAGAGTTGCCATTCCTGAAATATCGCGATTCAAAGAGTCACATTATACATGATATGCACACGTTTCCACACCACCTCTGCGAGGTAGTGTACTCGGCACGTTTTTTTACCGTGGTTTCCCCTGTAGGCCTACTTCACTAACTGTTTTGACAATTTTAGGATAATTTAAGGAAACAATACCGGTCAAGTTCTAGATATTACCTTATTATTGATACTGATATTGCTATTGATTATTAGGTTAACTATTGTTTTGATTTCTTTAGATATTTTAATCAGATTCATATTCTTGAAAGTCTACTTCAACAGTCAAGTCTTCTTCGATTTCATCTTCTTCCTCTTCCTCTTGCTGGATGTTCAAAAATTGTTCAAATGTGACTGAGTCATTGGTCTCTTCATTAAAATCACAGGAGTCTCCCTCTGTTGTACTAAACTGGACATTTGAGCAAGACTGACCTTGGCAGTTGGTACACACTAGAGAACACAGCAACCCGACTTTTTTACATCCACATTTGGCACTACAACCTTTTTGCAATTGCAAAAAATGGTGTTAAGGAGTTTTTCTGGAGCAGGTGGGAGCAGGGCCCCCGCTACCATATGTGCAAAGTGTGCAATGCACACGGGCGCTATCCTTTAGGGGCGCCAAAACTCAGGGTCAAAAATTGCAAAAAAAAACAAAACAAAAATTAATTTTAAAATAAAAGTTGAGAAATTAAATAGGATTAGGTATAAGTACGCACGAAATTTTATTAGTATATAATCCAGTTACTGCCTATTCCAAAACTTAAAGTGCTACAATTAATATTCAAGTATGCCAAACCTACCTAAAAAATCTCTCTAAATTAAAGAAGACTTTTTACCTTTGCCAACGGTCCAAAAGAAATTTAAACCAAAACTGTTTGACTATGAACACCGAGATAAAACCCCTCATGCTTCAAAAGCCGCCTTTTAAACTAGTTTTTTCTTAAAAATTATAGATCAAGGTTTAAGCTCTCTAAAAAACCGATCTGACTTATTAAATGAGAATGATAATATTTTCGGATTTTTTAGCGACATATTCAAATTAAATGACAGAGACCTTTTAAAACGTTGTTCAGTTTTTGAAGAACGACTAACAGATATAATCAGGATAATAAGAATATATATGTAGACCTAAATAATTTGTTTTGAAATTAAAGCGCTAAAGTTTTCTTCATTACCTAATGATATTGACCCATCAAGTATTTTACAATGTTATGCATATTTGAAAATAATTTTAATCTCCATTCTTCCAAACATAAGCATTTCACTAAGAATTCTTTTGACATTGCCTGTATCTGTAGCTTCTGGCGAGCGGTCTTTTTCAAAGTTAAAAATTATTAAAAATTGTTAAAAGATCGACAATGAGGGCCTTTCAAACTTTCAAAATGCTCGATTGAAAAATTAGGCTAGGTGGACTTATCAAACTTTTACAAAATGTTACAGAAATATGACTTCTAAAGTTAAGTTTTTCGCTTTATTTCAAGCACCTACTTGCCTACCTACCTTCAAAAAATTAATAAAAAAAGTGATAAAAAGCCCCAAGAGGGGCGCCAAAATCCATTTTTGCACACAGGCGCCAGTAGCCCTTACGGGGGCCCTGGGTGGGAGTAAGGTTTTAATCGGTTCCAGAGTATTATCTATTAATTTCCAACCCCAGTCTTCTGGATTCAGCTCATTGCCTAGCCATGTTTGAACTTGATAATATACTCGATACAAATGTTGAAAAGCAGATGCTGATGTTGGAGGAAGACATGATAGTTGTAATTGTTTCTTGTTTCGCGTATTTTTTACAAAACTTAAGTATCGGTATTTATCAAGACAAATAATTTTTTTTGGAGCTCCATAAACCGCAAGAAGTAAAAGTTCTGCAAGCAAGTTCTGTAAAAACTTTACAGCAGTCAGTCAAATCTTTTTTTTCGAATAATTTAAGTACTGACGTTTTGCCCCTTCTGTACATTGCGGACGTAGTGTCGCAGCCGGTTATCGCATGTAAAAATAAAATGTACTTTTGGCATTTGGGATAAGCCGATAAACTATTCGAAGAATATATCTCTGTTCGCTGTTGAGCCCTTCCAGGTTTCAGAAAATAAATAGCTTTATCTACTGGAGTCCTTGCAGTAATCAGTACCAACTACCAATAAATCAACATCTTCACCAACTACAATTATTGTTGTTGCCTTAAATTTTTCAATTGCTGTCTCAATTATAAGGACATCTGCGTCATTTTTAGCTTGTTTCACTTCAATATTCGCAGCTGTTAATTTGTCAGTTAACATGGAAATGAAACGAGATTTATTATTAATGTTGGCGAAAAATTGTTGTTGATTCGCTGGAACTGTTATATTTTCATCAAAGATAATCTCGGAACCCGATGATGTTTTTGTAGTTTGACGACGTTGTTCTGCAGCTTTAATATTTTTTGTCGAGTCATTGTGTAACAAAAAGAAGAAAACTTCTGTTGGAGTGAAAGTAAAAAGCAAGATATACTCCAACAGAAGTAAGGAAAAAAGTAAATAAATAACTAATGGGACATAGATGTAGAGAGATGGGCTGTAAAGAAGGGGTGAAGTGGCTTCTACGTTGAGAAGCCGCAATAGGAAAAATACTAAATACTACTTTGCAGTAGTACTGAAGAAAGGGGAATGAGAAGGGATAGAAGTAGAAGTGGGAAGAGACAGAGGCAAACTGAATAGAGTTGGCTAGCTAGAGATGCAAGAGAGCAACTTGACACTCAAGGATGGATACGGCTCGTTTGCATGCCTGTCGAAGAACAGTAGCTCTATATAGATAGTAATGATGACTAAAAGATGAAATAATAAAATAAGAATAATGTACTGAAACTGAATGAAGATGGATAATTGCTAAAGACGAACAAGATAAATAAATCTAACAAATCATGGGCGCCATGAAAATGATCTTCGATCATTTTCCCAGGTATCTTATACTGCTGTCAAATATTAAATATATCAAACCTGTAATAATGAACATAAAGGAATAATAAAAATAAATGATATACAAAATAAATAAACATATTTATTAAAAATAACTACCAGATTTTTAACAATCTCTGAGTTAAGCAAGTTCATATTATGCTGTGACTCTAAAATGACATAAGTTATACAAGAAGATATATATATATTTTAAAGATAACAACAATAATGTTATCTGTTACAAACTTAAATATAAGTACCTCTTACTAACATATAGGGTACAAAATTACATAAATCTTCTACCAAATGGTTATAGTACGCCCACTACGTACAACTAAAGGAAACCGACGAAGATGAAAATAATACAAATAAATAGGCCCAAGCCTCACTAAGAGAAAATACAATACTGAATAAAGCAAAATTAAATATACAAATGAATAAACGTTATAGAAGTGAAGTTAAGAAAAATACCGACAAAATGACCTAAATTAACTGAGCAAATGCAATGAAATAAAGTAACGACGAAGTAACCGAACAAACGAAATAAAGCGAATAAATACAATATTTGGGAAACAAGCAAGTAATGTTACAAAATAAATTTACCCGAATTACATAAACCAATATCAAAGCAATAATAAAGTATTAAAAACCTAATTTTCTCTAGGCTTATTCCTGTGCACAAGAAGTTACCGTAGATACAAAGTTTGGGAACCAAATAATCTAATATACAAATACATATGTCAAAAAAAAACAGAGGTAACCTAAATCTGGAAAAAAAACATAGTGTATTTAACAGATAGTCTGAAATATAAAAAAAAACCAATAGTTACTAAAACTCCTCACTAAATGTTCCCAAACGAGGTTGCGGTTGCATCCTAGAAAATGAGCATCACTATGATGCACCTCCATGCCCCCCGTAGGCCCAGGTGGCAGGACGAAAAGGAGCTGGAATGTCCCCCAAAAAGCTTGTTCCCAAAACATACTCCCAGTTTGACTTGGCGGTAGCTGCAATAAGGTCAAGGTGGCTTCCCTAGGTAGTCAAGGTGGGTACGACATCACATGAGGGTTAGTTTTCTTCCAAATGGCTAAAAACATATACTTCGTTTGATTTCTCATATAAACCGGTAAACAAAAGTAAAGAGAAGAAGAAATAATCGAGGAAAACTTTTTAGAAGCAATAACATAAAAAAACAACCATTAAAAATGGAACAAAAACTAATCTCAGGTAACCTTGAACTATTTTGAGTTTGAAAACATGAACAAATAATGGCATTGCATTTGAAATAGGAATATAAAATATGACTTATCTGAAATAACATGAGATTAAGATAGTAATAGCCATCTACATACATTTTATATACCTTAATGAAATGGTATTGAACCAGACAAAGATAGTTACATGACAATTTATAGATATATTGGACATGAAAATTTATAGATATATTGGATGTTCAATCGGTTTAAAACGTACAGAGAAATGGTAATTATTTCCAATATTAATTTGAGGACTTCAAAAATGTTTGGTTATGTAAAACCAAAAACCCCATTAATATAAAGATCGATATAAAGATAATATAAAGATCGAAATAATCTACATCCTTCACCTAAGGGACTGGCTAAGAACATTTAACAATGAACCAACTATTTCATATATTCAAGGTTAACTAAAAAACATTAGTAGAAAAAACGATTTACCGGTTAATTTTTTATTCCTCTTCCACTGATGGTACTCCCATCCTTACTCCAGGAAACCCGTACTCCAGGAAACAAGTGGTGGTAACTTTTTACTATACTTCCAAACTTAGTTGAAATAAAAATTAATTTCGAAGAAATTAACCGCCATTTACGGTACTAACCACCAACACCAACCTGTCAACCTCGCAGCCACCGGCCAAGTGCCTCTCATTCCTCCCACAGTCAGCGAGGAAAACGTCAAACTCTCACGGAACACGAATTAAACGACAAGGAACGGTTCAACAACTATGTTCCGTACAGTGTGACGTCACATGAGAAGTCCTTTACGATAAATTAAAGAATTTAAATGGGAGGTCAAGAGAAAATAATTATTTTTTTAAAAATAATTACAGCGCTAAAAATGATAATATAACGGGTGGACCGTTACAATCCCCTCCTACTCGGGAAAAAAAATTTTTTAACCAAAAAAATTTTTTTTTTTTTTTAAACTTCAAAATATTAACAACTAAATTTACAATAGTCTAACAATCCACGTTTATTCGCAAGGTTACCAATAAGAATGAACTGATGATCAGGAAAAATAAATCAATACATGACTCAAACTCATACTAAAATGTTACTATGTTACTCTCTGCTACCAAATATTAACATAATATTGCTTAAAAATCAAAACAAAACTAAATATTGTACTAAAGTTCATAATAATAACTAAGTGTCGAATTGGGCACTAAAACCAAAATTGAGCTATCCATGGACATCAGATTTATAAAGGATATATCCAAGGACGGAACAACCAGGAAAGGTGTGAGCCAATTCGAACCATATCAAAAGTAAATGTACCAAAGTGAATAAAAAAAATCAGTAACTAAAATAAGTAAAGAATTGAACACTTAATCCAAAATTGAACTAACAATGGACACCAGATTCATAATAGTATATCCAGAGAAGAACAATCAGGAAGATTTATGGAACAACTCTCACTAATGCCAAATAATACCAATAATAAACATACCAAAGGAATCCAAAACTCAATAACCAAAATAAATGTGGAATCGGACACGTAATCCAAAGTCGAACTATCAGTGGACACCAGATTCATAAAAGGCATATCCAAAGAAGAACGACCAGGCGAATTTATGGACCAATTCACACCAATACTAATCCACATAAACAGATCAGGTCTACGTACACCCACATCCGGTAATACGGACCTATCCAACCAAATACACAAAATAAATGAAGAATCAGACACTTATCCAGAATCGGACTATCAATGGACACCAGATTTATATAGGAGTATATCCAAAGAAGAACGATCAGGCAAATTTATGGACCAATTCTTACTAATACTAAATAAACTAAATTATTGGATCCAATGGTAACTAATACTGAACAAAATAAATAAATTAGGTCTACATACACCCTCATCCGGTAATATGAACCTATCTAAACTAAGTAATCCAAATAAGTCAGAATAAACATTGCTAACAGACTAAGTAACAGAGATGTAACCTGACTAAATCAAAAGTAAGATAAATACCTAAAGTGTATTGACTAAGATATTATAGAAACTACATAAACTTAATTCGTGCTGGTATTCGCGAACTATAGCATGTTGCTACAACAGATGTATGAGAATAACCAGACTCAGATAAGGTACTAATAACGTAAGAATAAGTAAGAAAGAAAAAGAATACATGATGAACTCGTAAGTTCTATGACACTATGATAAGTGATAGGCAAAAAAAATATGTGATAGGGTATAGGAAAAAAAAATAGGATAAGTGATAAGAAAAAAAAATTGACGAGAACGAGCAACAAGTTTAAATTAAAACTGCAGATTTATGCGCTCTCACATACGTGGAATTATTCAGGAAATATTCCAGAATCTGAATAGCAAAACTAATGCTTAAGGAAAGAAGTGGGAATATACTCAAATGAACAACTCATCTGTCTAAACACTCCAAATACTGACTTAACGAACCTACTATGTATAGGGATGGCCTAAGCATTGATTTATAAACAAGTGCGCAAGATATTTATCCATGTTTACTCATCAACTCAAAGTACAAACATACTATGAAGTAAAAGGCCTAATATGAACTAAATACTTCCCTATTAAATTGTAAAAAAAAACTGGAATACTTGGACTAATTACAGAAGAATGGTTAGGACATGCGACCGTCATTTCCTAACAAGAAATATTATAATGGTAAAACGTCTGCCTACTCTGCCATGAAAGACAAAGATTACGAAGCCAGTCAAACAGCAGTGATCAGTTGCTGAGCAACAACTTCGAACCCACGCATTCACAAATCAGAGTATTGACAGACTAATCATAAGCAGAAATGTGAAAGACTCAAGAATTCATACATACTTACATCAACATTCCAAACTAATTCCAGAATCATAGTGTGTAGGATAGAAGGATATAAATTATTATTAAGTGTTTAAGATATTGGAGACAAATGTTAATAGAGTAACCCAATAACAAATTAAAAACCACATCTTTCCAATATGGCAAATTCAATAACAATATATCAAAAATAATAAAAAAATTAGTAAGTAATCAAATATTCAAAATAATATAACACGTAACCTGAGATATGGTAGTTAACATAGTTCCATCATAATATCCATTATTAAACAAGAGTACTTGTATGAGCTTACCTATCCAACTATATAAATATATAATAAGTTAACAACCTTACTAACTTAGGGGTTAGGTGTGCAAAAACTGAACAAAAATACAAGTGAAGTTATTATCAATTGTGTAATCCTACTGACAGGATCAACAATTAATAATATTGACTCATAATAATAATTAAAATGCACCATACCTAATAATAAAAAAAATAAACTCATACATAAAGTACTACATAATAATTAAATTAATAAGTAATAAATAAATGTCATCAAAACTAAGCCAAAGATGAAATCAAGCAGTTTATGTGGGTACCTGCATTATCATATGATAAAAAAACAATATTGGACTAAAAGTTATAACCATACTAAAGATTGAGCTAAGCTAAAGACAAACAGAAGAAGAGATTAGCTTGAACAACACTGTTAAGGTAATCTTCTTCTGAAGATTGTTCTATAACTTAATAGAAAAGTAGTATCAATGTTTCCTAACTAATAAAGAATTTATATTTGAATCTCAACCTAAAGTATCTGATTCATATAAGCATTATATTATGGTACCCACACTGATATAATATTATTACCAAAATTTAACAAAACTGGAATATGAGATGGATAGTGGAACTACTTAACTATACAATTTATCATTGTAATGTTTAACACTACCAATTAAAGAAAAATAATTTGGATGACCATCTGTAATCATCCGAACCATGCGAATTCAACGTATCATGTATAGAAGCTAATGTTCTGGACTGATATTGCTTTGTGGTGTGTGCCTGTCTTACCAAACAACCCAAATATCAAAAATAACAAATATAAAATATAATCTAAAGTTTGTAAGACAAAGATACATATGGAGAAAATATTAGCGACACACCAACAAATCAAAATGCCAGCAAAATATATAAATAATCAAATCAATAAAGTAAATAAAATACCTAAATACTGAAAATGATTTCTAGTTATGTATAAAATATAACCATACTAGAAAAAAATGTATACATATATTCAACGATTAATTGTACGCGCAAATGTACTACCATTGGTAGAAGGAATAAAAATTTAACTAATAGAACATAATGTCAGTTATGTATACTCAATCTAAATACATAAATAAGTTTCCAATAAAAATACAAAATTCAAACTAAAATATGAGCTGTACCACTATAACTGAAAATGAGGTATCAAAAATAAACTAACCAAAACCAAAAGAAGCAGTATAAGTCTACCTGTTTATTATTAATAAAAATTAAAGACAAAAATAAATCAGAAATAACATATATACAAAGATATCAAAAAGTTAATAAAACAGAAAATTCCAATAAAAGAAAATTGAACTAAAAGAACTACTGTCTTAGAACCATAAAACGGTTGGCACCACGCATTGGGCAGCCAGTGTAACAAAAAGAAGAAAACTTCTGTTGGAGTGAAAGTAAAAAGCAAGATATACTCCAACAGAAGTAAGGAAAAAAGTAAATAAATAACTAATGGGACATAGATGTAGAGAGATGGGCTGTAAAGAAGGGGTGAAGTGGCTTCTACGTTGAGAAGCCGCAATAGGAAAAATACTAAATACTACTTTGCAGTAGTACTGAAGAAAGGGGAATGAGAAGGGATAGAAGTAGAAGTGGGAAGAGACAGAGGCAAACTGAATAGAGTTGGCTAGCTAGAGATGCAAGAGAGCAACTTGACACTCAAGGATGGATACGGCTCGTTTGCATGCCTGTCGAAGAACAGTAGCTCTATATAGATAGTAATGATGACTAAAAGATGAAATAATAAAATAAGAATAATGTACTGAAACTGAATGAAGATGGATAATTGCTAAAGACGAACAAGATAAATAAATCTAACAAATCATGGGCGCCATGAAAATGATCTTCGATCATTTTCCCAGGTATCTTATACTGCTGTCAAATATTAAATATATCAAACCTGTAATAATGAACAAATAATAAAAATAAATGATATACAAAATAAATAAACATATTTATTAAAAATAACTACCAGATTTTTAACAATCTCTGAGTTAAGCAAGTTCATATTATGCTGTGACTCTAAAATGACATAAGTTATACAAGAAGATATATATATATTTTAAAGATAACAACAATAATGTTATCTGTTACAAACTTAAATATAAGTACCTCTTACTAACATATAGGGTACAAAATTACATAAATCTTCTACCAAATGGTTATAGTACGCCCACTACGTACAACTAAAGGAAACCGACGAAGATGAAAATAATACAAATAAATAGGCCCAAGCCTCACTAAGAGAAAATACAATACTGAATAAAGCAAAATTAAATATACAAATGAATAAACGTTATAGAAGTGAAGTTAAGAAAAATACCGACAAAATGACCTAAATTAACTGAGCAAATGCAATGAAATAAAGTAACGACGAAGTAACCGAACAAACGAAATAAAGCGAATAAATACAATATTTGGGAAACAAGCAAGTAATGTTACAAAATAAATTTACCCGAATTACATAAACCAATATCAAAGCAATAATAAAGTATTAAAAACCTAATTTTCTCTAGGCTTATTCCTGTGCACAAGAAGTTACCGTAGATACAAAGTTTGGGAACCAAATAATCTAATATACAAATACATATGTCAAAAAAAAACAGAGGTAACCTAAATCTGGAAAAAAAACATAGTGTATTTAACAGATAGTCTGAAATATAAAAAAAAACCAATAGTTACTAAAACTCCTCACTAAATGTTCCCAAACGAGGTTGCGGTTGCATCCTAGAAAATGAGCATCACTATGATGCACCTCCATGCCCCCCGTAGGCCCAGGTGGCAGGACGAAAAGGAGCTGGAATGTCCCCCAAAAAGCTTGTTCCCAAAACATACTCCCAGTTTGACTTGGCGGTAGCTGCAATAAGGTCAAGGTGGCTTCCCTAGGTAGTCAAGGTGGGTACGACATCACATGAGGGTTAGTTTTCTTCCAAATGGCTAAAAACATATACTTCGTTTGATTTCTCATATAAACCGGTAAACAAAAGTAAAGAGAAGAAGAAATAATCGAGGAAAACTTTTTAGAAGCAATAACATAAAAAAACAACCATTAAAAATGGAACAAAAACTAATCTCAGGTAACCTTGAACTATTTTGAGTTTGAAAACATGAACAAATAATGGCATTGCATTTGAAATAGGAATATAAAATATGACTTATCTGAAATAACATGAGATTAAGATAGTAATAGCCATCTACATACATTTTATATACCTTAATGAAATGGTATTGAACCAGACAAAGATAGTTACATGACAATTTATAGATATATTGGACATGAAAATTTATAGATATATTGGATGTTCAATCGGTTTAAAACGTACAGAGAAATGGTAATTATTTCCAATATTAATTTGAGGACTTCAAAAATGTTTGGTTATGTAAAACCAAAAACCCCATTAATATAAAGATCGATATAAAGATAATATAAAGATCGAAATAATCTACATCCTTCACCTAAGGGACTGGCTAAGAACATTTAACAATGAACCAACTATTTCATATATTCAAGGTTAACTAAAAAACATTAGTAGAAAAAACGATTTACCGGTTAATTTTTTATTCCTCTTCCACTGATGGTACTCCCATCCTTACTCCAGGAAACCCGTACTCCAGGAAACAAGTGGTGGTAACTTTTTACTATACTTCCAAACTTAGTTGAAATAAAAATTAATTTCGAAGAAATTAACCGCCATTTACGGTACTAACCACCAACACCAACCTGTCAACCTCGCAGCCACCGGCCAAGTGCCTCTCATTCCTCCCACAGTCAGCGAGGAAAACGTCAAACTCTCACGGAACACGAATTAAACGACAAGGAACGGTTCAACAACTATGTTCCGTACAGTGTGACGTCACATGAGAAGTCCTTTACGATAAATTAAAGAATTTAAATGGGAGGTCAAGAGAAAATAATTATTTTTTTAAAAATAATTACAGCGCTAAAAATGATAATATAACGGGTGGACCGTTACAATTGTAGCCGTCAAATACCACTGTCACTGTAAGCCCGTAATGTCTGCGTAGATACTGAACATATTTATCAAAAATAACGCTAAAGGTTTCTTCTCGATCCCACACAACGTGATGTAGTAGGTACCTTCCATCAATAATGTAAGTAGCGTTTCTACGATCAACCTCAGTATTGACTGATTCAAAGCAATCATAAATTGCTGACTTTGTTGTTTTACGCATTCCAGCTGCATCGAAAAGTGATAAGGGGTAAGGAGCTAATTCATACTCAAAAATTTTTTCAATCTCATCCTCAAAAGCTTCAGTGATACTCATGCGTTAATAATACAGGATCTATAGCTACTTCTTGTGTGTGTGTGTGTGTGTGTGTGTGTGTGTGTGTGTGTGTGTGTGTGTGTGTGTGTGTGTGTGTGTGTGTGTGTGTGTGTGTGTGTGTGTGTGTGTGTGTGTGTGTGTGTGTGTGTGTGTGTGTGTGTGTGTGTGTGTGTGTGTGTGTGTGTGTGTGTGTGTGTGTGTGTGTGTGTGTGTGTGTGTGTGTGTGTGTGTGTGTGTGTGTGTGTGTGTGTGTGTGTGTGTGTGTGTGTGTGTGTGTGTGTGTGTGTGTGTGTGTGTGTGTGTGTGTGTGTGTGTGTGTGTGTGTGTGTGTGTGTGTGTGTGTGTGTGTGTGTGTGTGTGTGTGTGTGTGTGTGTGTGTGTGTGTGTGTGTGTGTGTGTGTGTGTGTGTGTGTGTGTGTGTGTGTGTGTGTGTGTGTGTGTGTGTGTGTGTGTGTGTGTGTGTGTGTGTGTGTGTGTGTGTGTGTGTGTGTGTGTGTGTGTGTGTGTGTGTGTGTGTGTGTGTGTGTGTGTGTGTGTGTGTGTGTGTGTGTGTGTGTGTGTGTGTGTGTGTGTGTGTGTGTGTGTGTGTGTGTGTGTGTGTGTGTGTGTGTGTGTGTGTGTGTGTGTGTGTGTGTGTGTGTGTGTGTGTGTGTGTGTGTGTGTGTGTGTGTGTGTGTGTGTGTGTGTGTGTGTGTGTGTGTGTGTGTGTGTGTGTGTGTGTGTGTGTGTGTGTGTGTGTGTGTGTGTGTGTGTGTGTGTGTGTGTGTGTGTGTGTGTGTGTGTGTGTGTGTGTGTGTGTGTGTGTGTGTGTGTGTGTGTGTGTGTGTGTGTGTGTGTGTGTGTGTGTGTGTGTGTGTGTGTGTGTGTGTGTGTGTGTGTGTGTGTGTGTGTGTGTGTGTGTGTGTGTGTGTGTGTGTGTGTGTGTGTGTGTGTGTGTGTGTGTGTGTGTGTGTGTGTGTGTGTGTGTGTGTGTGTGTGTGTGTGTGTGTGTGTGTGTGTGTGTGTGTGTGTGTGTGTGTGTGTGTGTGTGTGTGTGTGTGTGTGTGTGTGTGTGTGTGTGTGTGTGTGTGTGTGTGTGTGTGTGTGTGTGTGTGTGTGTGTGTGTGTGTGTGTGTGTGTGTGTGTGTGTGTGTGTGTGTGTGTGTGTGTGTGTGTGTGTGTGTGTGTGTGTGTGTGTGTGTGTGTGTGTGTGTGTGTGTGTGTGTGTGTGTGTGTGTGTGTGTGTGTGTGTGTGTGTGTGTGTGTGTGTGTGTGTGTGTGTGTGTGTGTGTGTGTGTGTGTGTGTGTGTGTGTGTGTGTGTGTGTGTGTGTGTGTGTGTGTGTGTGTGTGTGTGTGTGTGTGTGTGTGTGTGTGTGTGTGTGTGTGTGTGTGTGTGTGTGTGTGTGTGTGTGTGTGTGTGTGTGTGTGTGTGTGTGTGTGTGTGTGTGTGTGTGTGTGTGTGTGTGTGTGTGTGTGTGTGTGTGTGTGTGTGTGTGTGTGTGTGTGTGTGTGTGTGTGTGTGTGTGTGTGTGTGTGTGTGTGTGTGTGTGTGTGTGTGTGTGTGTGTGTGTGTGTGTGTGTGTGTGTGTGTGTGTGTGTGTGTGTGTGTGTGTGTGTGTGTGTGTGTGTGTGTGTGTGTGTGTGTGTGTGTGTGTGTGTGTGTGTGTGTGTGTGTGTGTGTGTGTGTGTGTGTGTGTGTGTGTGTGTGTGTGTGTGTGTGTGTGTGTGTGTGTGTGTGTGTGTGTGTGTGTGTGTGTGTGTGTGTGTGTGTGTGTGTGTGTGTGTGTGTGTGTGTGTGTGTGTGTGTGTGTGTGTGTGTGTGTGTGTGTGTGTGTGTGTGTGTGTGTGTGTGTGTGTGTGTGTGTGTGTGTGTGTGTGTGTGTGTGTGTGTGTGTGTGTGTGTGTGTGTGTGTGTGTGTGTGTGTGTGTGTGTGTGTGTGTGTGTGTGTGTGTGTGTGTGTGTGTGTGTGTGTGTGTGTGTGTGTGTGTGTGTGTGTGGGTGGGTGTGTGGGTGTGTGTGAAAAAATGGCTTGGATGCGAGTCCTTTAGCCACAGATTTTGATTTTATTTTTACCTCAATTTATTAGTTTTGTTATATTTATACGTATTTCACTTAAATGATTATATTTGTTTCTTTCAAGTAGTTTATGAGTAATTTAAATATTTCCATTTTATGACAGCTTAGTAGATATTCTATACTAATTGGAAAATGAACTTGTGTTTGTCGTAAATTGTAATATAATTGATTTATATATCTCTCGTTAATTTTGCACTCCAAGAAAATATGGTTTAAATCTCTAATCGAAACATTATCACAAAAAATACTGATGAATTAATTATTCCTAATTTGTGCAGATGTGCCTCATATTTCCCGTGTCGAGTTTTTAATCTGACGATAGTAGAAATATCTTGCTTTGGCAGGTTATATTTAAACATGTATTCAGGTGGCGGAGGAAGTTCTTGATGTAAAGAAAAATATAAATTTTTTGACATGCTTGTAATGTTTTTCCATTCTTTTTTCCATATTTTATTTATTCTAACTTTGACGTCATTTATTGCATCTGTCGATAAGATGTGAGTTAGTATCTCACCTTTTTTTATTGCATCTTTGGCCAACTCATCCACTTTCTCATTACCCAGTATACCGGCATGCACTTTTGCCCATATAAATACTACTTCCACTTTAGACAAATTATTATATAGCTACTTCTTCGTGAACTTTCACGGTGCTACTGAGACATTTTTAAAACTATAAAATTGTACAAATAACGGTAACGGTACTAAATGGTAGACGCTTGTAGTAAGTACTTATATTCACTTGAACTGAACCTTTAGCACTAAAAGATGCAGATAATATTATGAACCAGACCTACGGACAATACTGTAGCCATTGCCTATAATAGACAATCTGTTCTTTTTTAAACAATGGTATAGCCAAATGTTTTTCAAGGCCACGTGGATAGAGGAAATTAAGTTTGGGACTGATTACCTTTTGAAGAAATACTTTCAGAATAGTATAATATACTATATAAAAGAGACACAAATAGGCATTTATACTTGTCTTAAGGGCCACATATGTATATACGTGGCTTATTATGTACATATAATGTATAAAGTAACTTTTAAAATCGCGATATCTCAGGAATGGTAACTCTTAGGAAAAAAATTGCAAGGACAATTTTTGTAGAGAGTGTTAAGATCTACAACTTTGGTTTGAGGTTTTTTTTTGATAAAACTTACCGTTTTCGAAAAAATCCAAAAAATCTCAAATTTTGACCTTTGACGCCGAATAACTTTTGACGCACACATGAGATCGATGGGGACTTTTTAAACTTTATTTGTTATGGTATACCCTAGCTCTCCACCAAAATTTGGCTCTCCGGCAATTTTTGTTATTTGCCAAACATTTTGATGTCTAAGTTGACCGGATTATATGTTTTGTAACAAAGAAATATATTGTAACTAACTACTCGAAAATTTTTTTTACATACTTAGTTAAAAACCCAATATCTATTCCACAAGAAAATTTCACAAAGTATTAAATTGAGAAGCTTACTTATCTTAGTCTACCTCGTTAATCCAGTTTGTTTTGGAGATTAGCAAATCTTCCAGCGGTACCTGGGGGTACTTACTACCTACTGAATACTGAACATCCATTCATACGTTATAGATAACCCAGGATATATGGATCAATCTCCGATTTAAAACGTTTTGTGGTATAACTGTATCCAAAGAAATGTTCACGGTGATTGAAATATTTTTAATTCGCCATGGGGAATTTGCAATTTCTATAGTCCAGTCAAAATACACCTTTAGATGTTCCTTATAGGTATATTATTCAAATATACAGGGTGTTTATAAATAAGTATGACAAACTTTAAAGGGTAATTCTGCATGAAAAATTAATGACAGCTTGCTTTATAAACGTATGTCCGCAAATGCTTCCCTTCCAAGATACGGGGTGTTAAAATTTTTAATACAAACTGATAATTTATTTATTGCTCTAAAACCGGTTGAGATATGCAAATGAAATTTGGTAGGTTTTAAGAGTTAGTTATTACGCACCACCGACTAATAAGCCTAATGAGTAACTTTTTAAAACTTTTCTTGAGAATACTACAAACTAGATTATCTTTTAATTAATCTGAAGAGGTTTAGTATTCAAACATTACTACAGAATTGTTTAGATCAAACAAAGGATGTTTTTAACTATTCATGTTACATTTACAACACGAAGAGGAACCCGTCCTCCTGTAACTTTAAAGTAAAGAATCATCAATTATCATGAGCCAACGAGGCAAAATATCTTCGTATTCATTTGGACAGAAGTCTCACATGGAGGAAACATATCTGGACTAAGAGAAAGAAACTAGGTCTCCAATTCAGAAATATGTATTGGTTAATGGGCAGTTCATCAAGACTATCTCTGGATAATAAATTGCTACTCTATAAGGCAATACCCACGCCTGTCCAATCTGGATTATTTCCTATACAACTTTATAAAAATTATACTTTGATTTTACCATTTCTTCTTGTCCTTAGTCAATGCCATTACTTTTGTTTATTGTTGACAGTCAACAGATTGCAAAATACTTTTGTATAAGAAAATGTTAAAAAATATTAACCAGGGAAGCTTTCCTACAATCCTTGTAGAAAGTTAGTTAATAAATTGGTCTAAGTAAAGAAATAAAAAGGGAATTCTACATCATTATCAGAGAGTGTCAAATAATAAAGTGAGTGTTTCATGTAGCAAGCTGAGCAGATTAAATATGTACAATGTGCACGGAATCTTTGAGATGTGGTACGCGAATAAGGAAAATTGTACGAGAACTGGTATTTGGAGAGTATATAAGCTAAAAAGGACATTATCGCACAGTTTTTACATTCTTCTTGAGTTATATTTGTCAGATAGGTGTTATTTTATTAAACATCAAGATGCAACTTCCAAACTCTATTCTATGAAAGCTGGCGTACCACAGGGTAACCTGATGGGACCTACCTTATATTTCTTGCTTACCGCAGATATACCTCCAACTCTTCAAGAACCACTAAAGGAGAGACCACCTAAAGAAGAAATGATGCTAGGAACATTTGCCGATGATACTGCAATCCTAGTCTCACATACTGACCCTATTTATGCCTCGCATCTCCTTCACGCGTATCTAGACAGAATACAAGATTGGTTTTTGGAATGGAAAATTAAATTCAATGAAGGAAAATCTATTCATGTTACATTTACAACACGAAGAGGAACCTGTCCTCCTGTAACTTTAAAGAATCATCAATTATCATCAGCCAACGACGTAAAATATCTTGGTATTCATTTGGACAGAAGTCTCACATGGGGGGAACATATCTGGACCAAGAGAAAGCAACTAGGTCTCCAATTCAGAAATATGTATTGGTTAATGAGCCGTTCATCAAGACTATCTCTGGATAATAAATTGCTGCTCTATAAGGCAATACTTATGCCTGTCCAATCTGGATTATTTCCTATATCTACAACTTTATAAAAATTATACTTTGATTTTACCAATCCTTTTTGTTCTTAGTCAATGTCAATACTTTTGTTTATTGTTGCCAGTCAACAGCTTGCAAAATAATTTTATATAAGAAAATGTTAAAAAATATTAACCAGGGAAACTTTTCTAAAATCCTTGTAGAAACTTAGTTAATAAATTTGTCTAAGTAAAGAAATAAAAAGGGAATTCTACATCATTATCGGAGAGTGTCAAATAATAAAGTAGAGTGTTTCATGTAGCAAGCTGAGCAGATTAAATATGTACAATGTACACGGAATCTTTGGGATGTGGTACGCGAATAAGGAAAATTGTACGAGAACTGGTATTTGGAGAGTATACAAAACAAAAGTATACTCGCCGCCGCCACGCCGCCTCGTACTCAGTTTAACGTGGAAATATTTGCCGACAGTTATACATTTTCCTGCTAAATAAATTATTTCAGTAAATGTTGGCATTGTAGAATGAAGAGGGAGCAAAAGTCAATGTTTGGTAAATACTCAAGTGGGTTTTTAAATATTTTTACTGCTCTATTCCACAGCGGCTACTTAATTATTTACTGTCCTCTTTATTAGATGAGATAACTTGAATATCTTATAATAATCTGTTTATACCAGATTGATTAACAATCTGATTTTGATCGATAATTGTGTGATCGGCGGAGGAAAGCAGGCAAGTGAATATTTGAGTTTTTTCAGGCAGAGCCTATTTTACTTCAAATCAGGCTCGAGGCACTACACAATTTTCGGGCCCCTAAATATAATTTAATAATAATAATAACTTTTTTAAATGTGC
Source organism: Diabrotica virgifera virgifera (assembly GCF_917563875.1). Taxonomy (NCBI): domain Eukaryota; kingdom Metazoa; phylum Arthropoda; class Insecta; order Coleoptera; family Chrysomelidae; genus Diabrotica; species Diabrotica virgifera. The sequence continues at coordinate 101,952,660 of NC_065443.1, forward strand.
CTATTAATTATTTAATAGAAATATAGTTGCACAAGAAAATAAAATTTTTATTAACAATAAATAAAATTTATATTTAAACAATTAAACATTGTTTAAGAGAATAGGCGCAAACTTTCGGCTTCAATGCTATTTAAATGCATTCGTTTTTTTTCGAAGCCTGAGAAAACTAATACCTAAGTATTTTTGAAAAATTTAAACGAAGAACGAAAGATTACGTTACTACCGAGGGCCGAAAGTCCCTGAAATCTTCTATAATGTTTATTTTAATAAGTTACAGGGGCGAAAGAAAGAGAAAATTGAGTGTGATTTTTAATTTTAAATACATATCTTATTCAAAAGAAACTTTTTATTTATTCTAAGGGATATTCGGCCCTCGGTAATAATGTAATCTTTCATTCTGCGTTAGAGATGCATCAAGTCAAACTAGTTTGATTATGTTCAACAAACTTGACTTGAAAACCAAACTTTTTTTGTAAAAATGTTTGACTTGACTTGATTTCAATATCTTTAGGTTTGACTTGAAATCAAACTTCTTCAAACAGTTTGAAGTTTGAATATCATATTGCACAACGTGTTTATTTCGAATTATAATTGAGAGCGTACCGACTTTTGTTTTGACTTATTTGGATAGGTCTGAATCTGCTACTCTACAAATTAGTTTGTAGTTCAAATTATTAAGAAGTATATGCTTGGCTTGTTTATTAATACGTTCGTTTTGAAGTGTGTGCTTTGTGAAATAATAACTGAACCTGAATATTTTTCGGCTCAGAATAAATACCAGATCAAATTGAGTCTGATTTTGAAGGTATTCCCAGTGCAAAAATAAAAAAAAATCTGCATACATACTTGTATTATGTAAAAATTAAGAACAGCGTTATAAAATGACAAATAGTGAACTAATTCTTTAAGACGACATTGCAAAGTCGCAAAACATTCATTAAACCTACTCTATCAAAAATATAATATTTTGTTGTTCCTTCATAAATTTTTGTTAAACTGGCCGTTCAAGTATTACGAAACGCAATTTTTGAAGCTCTTACAACCTCTTTATCCCATCTGTATCTTTTCATCTTTTGTTGTGAATAAAGGTCCAGCTATTTATTGCAAACACGTGTTACTGTGCTGAATCTGGTTAATACAAATTTTAAGATTTTTTCACTTGAATACTAGTGTCCTATTGTAACATGAGCGGAGCGTGAGGGGGCAATATAATACAGTCCAGGGGTTCTATGTAAAATATTTACGAAAGTTGAAAGTTGGGAGATTGTGATTCCGTAGTTTTTTTATATAAGTTAAAAACAATGTTACGTAACGCGCTGTTCAACCCCCCCCTCCCCCCGTATAACGCGCCGTAACGTTTTACTTGGCCCCCCCTCCCCCGAACTTGTAGATTAAATTACACTTGGTATGATAAAAAAACTATCCAACGAATTCTTTGTTTTAATCTAGTAACACTCATAAAATAGTTATATCGATAAAACGAAACTTGCCAGCAAGCAATTCTAAACACAGGAATCATTTTCAAAAAATGATCCTATTTTGTTTATATTCGCTTCCTGTATCGATATACTTTTATGTGGCACTCATTGTATTATTAATTTTCTTATCTTAATTGGCAAGTAACATGTCAATCTCGACAAAAAAGTATAGATATCTACTAAATTAATTATTTTTCAAACTCTTTCAAACTAGTTTGACAAACAGTTTGAATTTTCAAACCTGTACGACTGACCAGTTTGACTTGACTTGGATTATTTGTCAGAAGGATTGACTTGAGTTTGACTTGAAATTAAGTCAAACTCAAGTCAAGTTCAAACATTCAAGTCAAACTTGTGCAACTCTATTCTGCGTCTAAATTTTTTTAAATATTTATTAGTTTTTTGAGGATTCGAAAAAATGAATTCATTTAAAGAGCATTTAAGCCGAAAGCTTGCGCCTCTCTACTTAATTATAACTCTTATGGTTATCATTTATCATTGCCTGTTCGTAAAATGAAAGAATTTTGAAAATTTGTTTTGTTATTGTAATAAACATTGATCTTTCCGGGCCTCATTCAAATACGGGTCCGAGGCAGGTGCCTCACGTGCCTAGTGGTAAAATAGGCCCTGTTTTCAGGTATACCGGTGCAATCGAAGTAAGAGACTCATTAATATTCAGCTCAGCAGGGTGCTATTCTTCAAGGTGTGAAATTATATCAACAAGAGATCTACCTGTTTTATGGAATGATCCCTTGTTTATTTAATTACACATTTCCAATAATAGTACCCCGCTAAGCTGAATATTAATGACTCCCTTAGTTTGCTTGTAGAACTATACATAAATATAGCCATTATTGACTACAATTATGCATATAGTATAAGATGCATTTAGTATAAAGCAAAATAAAAAACATAAATTTTCTCCACTTTAAATATCTTCAACATACACCCAGAAGATACCAAATCTATGGAAAAGAAATAAAAATCGAAGACGACCAAACTGTCAAACTTATAAAAACCATGAAAAATAAAAGAGCCTAGGTACCAGATGGAATTCCTGTTGAACTTTTGAAAAATGCAACACTAACGGTTGTTAATACCCTGACAGAACTTTTTAATAGATATACCTAAAAAGGAGATAATGCTGCATGTCAGCTACCGGCACTCTCACTAGGATTGTACGGAAAAGTTATAAAAACCCTATAGTTCAGAGAAATAAGGAAAAAAAATATCCTGTTGGTGACACAACCCCCTCCTGGCCGAAACAAAATTTTTTGAGTAGTATGGACATCTATAGTAATAACCTATATCTATGTTTCCTGCAGCCGATTTTGATGATATACATAGTTATAAACAAATGAAGATCAAAAAACGGTAAATTTTCGCTTTTTTTGTCTATAACCAAAAACTTAAGTATTTTAAACAAATTTGAGGGTAAGAAACTCATAAATCGTATAAAAAACTTCAATATGGCGTTCGCTGAATATGTCTATCCTTATTCGTTGCTTACAAAATTGCAAAATAAATCATAAATTTTGAGTTTTTATAAATATTCATAACTTATGTAAAAATTAACTTAAAAAGTTCTTATTTCACGGAATGCTGAGACTTCTGGTGCTTAAATCATACCATAAATTTCAAAGCAATTGGTCAAACAGTTTAAAAGCTATTTAATTTGTTTATCCCAAATTAATTTTTTTTTGCAACACTATAAGTCAGAAAATGATGAAGTTACACTAACACTTTGGATAGTTAATGAAAGAAGAAGATTTATACAATTAATTTAATTAAAAAAAAATTACAAAAAATAATTCTAAATACTGCAACCTTATTTTGCAAAAACATGTGAATTAAAAAAAAAAGGGGGGCTAACTTCGTCCCTAATTGTCCTAGGACAATAGTTTTTCTTTCTAAATGTGTATAAAAATTCAGTCTTTCCAAATATGAAAAAATAATTTTTCTTCGGGTAACGGTTAAAAAGTTATTCTAATTGTTTATAAGTAAGCAAAAAATCGATGTGTTTTTGCAAAATAATTTTACACTGTTTAAAATTACTTTTTGTCTTTTTTTTTAAATTAAGTCAATAGTTTAAAGAAATGAAGATCTCAGACAAACAACCGGTATCGCAGATGTTGTAGAACGTATCACCAGACTCAAATGGAACTGGGCAGGACACGTCGCCAGGCTGAAAGATTCAAGATGGGCACGAAAGCTGATGGAGTGGAGACCAAGAGAAGATAAACGAAGTAGAGGAAGGCCGCCTACACGATGGACAGATGATATCAGGCGGATTAGTAAAAACTGGCAAAAATCAGCACAAAACCGTGAAGTATGGAAACAATTGGGGGAGACCTATGTCCAGCAGTGGACGTGAATTGGTTGGATGATGATGATGATGATGATGAATAGTTTAAAGGTTCTTCTTCCATAAACTGTCAGAAGTCTTACTATAACCTTATAATTTTCTGACTTATAGTGTTGCAAAAAAAATGGATTTGGGATAAACAAATTAAATAACTTTCAAACTATTTGACCAATTGCTTTAAAATTTAAAATATAATTTAAGCACCAGAAGTCTCAGCAATTCGTATAATAAGAAGGTTCGTAAGTTAATTTTTACATAAGTTATGAATATTTATAAAAACTCAAAATTTATTATTTATTTTGCAATTTTATAAGCAACCAATAAGGATAGACATATTCAGCGAACGCCATATTGAAATTTTTTAGACGGTTTATGAGTTTCTTACTCTCAAATGTGTTTAAAATGCTTAACTTTGTGGTTATAGACGAAAAAAGCAAAAATTTACTGTTTTTCGATCTTCATTTGTTTATAACTATGTATATCATCAAAATCGGCTGCAGGAAACATAAAGGTTAATAATATAGATGTCCATACTACTCAAAAAATTTGGTTTTGGCCTGGAGGGGGATGTGTCACGAGAAAAATCTTATTTCTCTGGACTACTAGTCAAAAACGAATATGAACCACTTGAACTGGAACAGCAAGCAGGATTGTTGGTCGATCTTGCATCGATGATATCTACACTTTAATCCAACTAAATGAAAAAAGAATGGCTAGATATAGATTATTCAGGTGATCAAGCAGTCATCGCAAAGGATCAGGAAGATCTGTAATTCATGAGAAAGCGATTAGATATTTTATTAATACAGTAGACTCTCTCTATAACGAACACGGTTATTACAAGGTTTCGCTTATAACGAGATACACTAGATGTCCCATGAAATTTCTATTAACTGTAACACCTCTATAACGAGGCATATTTGGTTATAACGAGGAAAAATGAAATCGTAAAATATGTATCTTTATTTGTTTTTAGCGCTGTAATGGATATAAATAAATACCCCAACTACCTGTATACAGAAATCCCCAACATATGTGCGGTTATCGAGGATAGTGCTGTAATAAAATCCACCGCCTATAATAAACTTCTTCCTCTTCTGTTTATCTATCGACCGATATTGAATATTGTTAGAATATTTACAATTTATGATGGCGAAACCTTATTGTCGAGGAAACAATATTTAGCATCTTATATTGCTCCGAATGGCTTCACTATAGAAAGTTAATGTTCTAGAAAACTGTTTATTCATATGTATGCACAATATTATTGTTGTCTGATATAACGAGATCCGCTTATAACGAGGTAATTAGTCTGCCATTTCAGTTCTCGTTATAGAGGGAGTCTACTGTACAAGAATATGAGCGATTGAGTCTAAATGTTAACTCAATATTTCTCTAAAACTATCTCTAACCAGAAAAAAATAAAACTATATAACAGTATTTTTAAAAGTGTAGTTCTTGTGTCGTTCGCTCACGACACGGCGACTCACAATATTCTTAAGTCAAGAGCACAGAGTTGCGTTTCGTTGCATCATGACGGTCGTTGGTTTCGTGGTTCCGATAAGGCTTGCCTTAACGGATACCAGGCTAGCGTTCATAAAGCGTAAAGCGTAAAGCTTCGTTTCGAAAATCTACTTACCACCAGCCTAAATCGATTAGAGGAGTCTGCCAGGCAATGAGTTTGACTGGAACGATCCATCTGCCAAAGAATAACGCATGTGTATTAAGGCCAGCCCAGCGAGGCAGAAACCCCGCGTACCTATAGCAAAAAAGGGTAAAAGCTAAGCTGGTTTGATCCTGATGTCATAGAAGAGTGGGTGGCCTGATGTTCAGTATGCATGGGGATGGGGACTGCGGAAGTACAGGTCTATCGATCCTTTTGACTTGAAGAGTTTTTAGCAAAAGGTATCAAAAAAGTTACCACAGAAATAACTGGCTTGTGGCGGTCAAGCGTTCACAGCGACGTCTCTTTTTGATCCTTCGATGTCAGCTCTTAATATCATTGCGAAGTAGAATTCTCCATGCTTTGGATTGTTCACCCATAGACAGGGAACGTGAGCTAGATTTAGACCGACAGCCAAAATCCCGACAGCCAAAATCCCGACGGCCAAAACATCGACACGCCAGAATCCCGACACGCCAGAATCCCGACAGGCCAAAATCCCGACATGCAACAATCCTCGCATAAGTAAAAATTCCGACTTTTGTTTAATACTTTTAATACCAAATACTTTTGTTTAGTAACAAAAAATAAAAAACAGATGGCCATAAACAAAAAACAAGAAATAAATGTAATTTTTTTTAAAAAGAAACTTATCAAACCTGTCGGGATTCTGGCCTGTCGGGATTTTGGCCTGTCGGGATTCTGGCGTGTCGGGATTTTGGCCGTCGGGATTGTGGCTGTAGGGATTTTGGCTGTCGGGATTTTGGGATAGACCCGGCAACGATATCTCTTGGAGTTCTGAGAATGGAAAGACTCAAAACAATGTGGCTTTACTAGACAATCCTAGTTCGCTACGATCGTCGCACGAGTCCTTATTTCCTTTGAGATTATAGGTTTACGGGTGGGATCGATCCCTGCCAGTAGATCAGATCTTTATACGAACGAACATGGGTATTATAGTAACCTTTCGATTTTGGAACTCGGAATTGTCTGTAGACGACTTACGTACCTGGAAGGGTGTTGTACCTAGTAATGCAGTTTCCATGCTGCGATCTATAGAGACTCAGCCCTCAGCTTGGGGATTCGTCTTGTCAGTTAGACAAGACCCCTGGTATATTGAAAAATAAAGTCGCTTGTACCATTTACACATTACATTGAAAAATAGCGTACATATAATTTTCTTGTTATTGGCGTTGCAACTCGAATAGTTGCGAATATATTTTTTCTTCTAAGCTCTTATTTAAACACCATGTGTCCCCTAATTTTCAAATTACCTTTTAAATACAATACACTTAAAAATGTATTACAATAAAGAATTTTATGTAGGTATTGGCTCAGTTGCCAAATATGTACTATAACAGGTAGGTAGGGTACGTAATAGTGGCAATTTCTTTTGAAACACTTCAGAGTCTCACGAATCGATTCCTCGATAAGATATATCGTGTGTCATTAGAACTAAATTAAGCTCGGGAATATCCATCTAGAACGTAACAGAAACATAAATTTTTCAGTAATATCCATTTGACACGTGACCTCTGCTTAATGGACTGTCCACGTGCCGACGTTATGCAAACCGGAAGTGATACTTACGACGTTCACTCCTTTTATTCTTCCGGTAAAATGAAAAACTACCTGTATATTAATTTAATTATTACTGCATCGAGTTTTATGACAAAAATTTAGTAGCTAAATATCGATCCTTTATACTGGACGTTCCTTAAATTCGCAGGTTTATATTTTCAATATCAATTGAAACATTTGGTCCAACAACGGTTTATGTTATTTTTTATTTACTATTTTCTTTAGGAATAAGTCACAATTTTAATTTTGAAATTCAGTTTATTTGACGTTTCGATTTCCCCTTAGAAAGTCGTTATCAAAATACAAAACATTAATAAGTTAAACAAATTTTGTTTTAAAAGATGAAGTTTTCGATCCTAATAGCATTACTAATAATATTTAGAAAATATTAAAATATTACTAAAAGATTTTTAAATTGAAAACTTATTGGGCCATTTCCTTGGTAACACCTCCAAGGCTTCTAAAATTTGCAAGCCAAATGGGTGCTGAAGCGAAGAAGACAAGAGGGAATTCAAAAAACTTACAATTCACGACCCCGTCTGTTCAGCTGGTAAATTCCAACAGAAAATGGACCTAGTTACTCGAAGGAGTAAAGACCAATATAAAAATAAAATAAAAATTTTATTTTTAATTCAGTTGCAATGCGAAGGCAAAACAATCTTACTTTTCAATTAGAATACGGAGCGCAGTCCAGTCCTCTGAATCGCGATTTTCGGCTCTTATTGGAGCCTCATCGGAAAATCGCGATTCAGAGGACTGGACTGCGCTCCGTATTCTAATTGAAAAGTAAGATTGTTTTGCCTTCGCATTGCAATTGAATTAAAAATAAAACTTTTATTTTATTTTTATATTGGTCTTTACTCCTTCGAGTAACTAGGTCCATTTTCTGTTGGAACTTACCAGCTGAACAGACGGGGTCGTGAATTGTAAGTTTTTTGAATTCCCTCTTGTCTTCTTCGCTTCAGCACCCATTTGGCTTGCAAATTTTAGAAGCCTTGGAACTTGGAGGTCAGGGGCGGCTCTAGCTCACCTGCCGCCGGGGTGCAAACTCTTGTGTGCCGCCCCTTCTGGGCGATAAGTTGAAGGAGGTTACAGCCTAGAAAATAAGACTTATTTCCTATATACCGTGAAGAAGGTGAACGACATAAGGGAAGCTAGATAGGTAGAGAACTATTCTTAAAATAAACCAAACAATTTTATTTATTTAGTTATATCACAATTTAATAACATCAGATATATATTTAATTAAATGAAAAGTAAGTCACATATGTATATACATATTATGTACCAGATGTAAAAACAAATTATAAAAAATTACGTACTTATACCTATATCCGAATACATACTTATGATAATAATACACATCTTGAAATAGGTAGGTATTATTTAATGTTTGACCATATTTTTCAAAAGCTAAAATCAATTTTTCTAGATTTTCGGATAGCAAATTCTTTTATAATGTCATTAATATCTATGTCAACATCATTTTCAATGCTTATTATAGCTAGATTTGAAAGCCTTTCTTGTGTCATACTAGACCTTAAATAGTTTTTTATAATCTTTAATTTGGAAAATGATATTTCACCCTCAGCAACAGTAACCGGTAATGTTAAATAAATACGTAAAGCAATCGACAAATTTGGAAATGTGCTAATCAAGTTATTTTTAAATAAATATCCTAAAACATCAATTGCAGAGGAGGTAGATTTTAAATAGGTCGGTAAAATTTCAATTTCATTCAGCAAATCGACTGCATTTATATCAGAATGCTTAGTTTGAAAATCTGTCAATTTATTTTGCAAATCCGCGCAATACTTTAATTTATCATTTGAATTTAAATTTTTAAAAGCATCAAGGTTGTGTAAAAACGAAAAACAGTTGTTGTGATCACTTAACAATTCGAACCTTTCATCTAATTTAGTTATGGCAGTGTCTAATAAAAAAAAGTAAAAATTTACTTTAAAGTGTAACTCTGGATTTTGTATAGCGTCATCTCTTCCTTCATAATTAAACATAGGTCTTCGTTTTCTAGGTCGTACAGTGCCAACTGCTGGAAAACTAATTTCGCAGTCTAATTCTTCAGCAATAATTTTTGATTCATTAAGCATTTCTTTATAAGCTAAGTCTGTACGACATTCAGTTAAATATTTTTTTACTTCTTCTAACATTTTAGCAGCCTCTGGAAGTATCACAGTAGATTTCTGCATAATTTTGCTTACAGTATTAATTTTTAATAAAATATTATACCAAGTTACCAAGGAACAAACAAATTTGTACGACTTTATTTTTGAAATCAAAAAATATGCCAAATTTTTTGTGTCGTTATCTTTATTTGAATCACTATAAATAAAGAACAAAGCATCATAAATTTTTTCTAAATTAAAACGAAGGGCTTTCACAGCATCAATGCGGCTTTCCCATCGTGTATCGGAAAGTGATTTTAGAGTTAAAGTAGGCAGTTCTTTTTTTAAGACTTGCCAGCGCGATGTTGATGCCGAAAAAAATACATATAATTCTTGGACAATGGCAAAGAAATTTGTAACTTCCAAAGAACATTTTGCAGCATCATTTACAACTAAATTAAGACTATGCGCTGCACATGGTACATAAAATGCTCTAGGATTTATATCCAAAATTTTTTTTTGTAAGCCAATTTTTTTGCCTTTCATATTGGCACCATTGTCGTAGCCTTGGCCGCGCATGTCATTAATATCAATATTTAAGCCTTCCAAAAAATTCAATAAAAACGTCATTAATCCTTTCCAGTTGTGTCAGTAACAGCAAAATCCAAGAAAATGCTCTCTTATCTCAACATTTTTTGTTAAGGGGTTAAGATAAACAAATCTAAAAATTATTGTAATTTGCTCTTCATGACTTATGTCAGGTGTAAAATCTAAAATTATAGAATAATATTTACAATGTTTCAGTGTGTTAACAATGGTGTTTTTGATATTTTCTCCTATTGCAGTTATCAGTTCATTTTGAATGTTATGACCAAGATAATGAGGCATATTGCGGTGTTCAGCTTTTTCAATGCGATTAATGTGCTCTACTAAAACATTGTCAAATTTTGAAACACTTTCTATTAGTTTTAAAAAGTTTCCATTATCATTTTGAAATATCTTTTCTGTATGCCCTCTAAAACCAAATTTTGTCTAGCCAAAAACTGAATAATGTATATAATTCTTTCAATAACTGCCATCCACCTTTTTTTTTCACGGTCCATTTGGGCCTGATTAATCGAATCTACAGTTCTTTCTTTCATTATATTTTGTTTTAAATCAACATATTGTCTCACACTTTGAAAATGTGCTACACTTTTTTCATGTCGTTCTATATTTCTCGATAAATGACGCCAATCTTTGTAACCTATTTCATCATTAAAAGCATTTATTGCACTGCTAAATAGTTTACAGTAAAAACAAAACACAGAATCACTAGATTTAGAATAAACGAGCCAGTCCCGTATAACCGTTTCATTATTTCCTAGTTTCTTAAGAAAATACGTAGTTGAAAATGATCGATTAGAATCATCTAATGGAAATGTAAAATTTTTTATTTGTACCGGACCTATTTCAAGTAGTGAGAGCTTGACATTATCTGAAATATTTTGTGGCCAAAGGGCAGGATCTGTCAATGAATCGATGATATTCGCATTCATTACTGAACTCGAATTATTACTGATATGATCAGAAAATGCAGTAGTTGTTACCGAGGCTGCTGCGGTCGGTGTTAATGTTGCTTCCGATGCTGACGTTGCTGAAATTTCTTCCATCGGAGTATCAGTAGAAGTTTCAGTAACACCCATCATTGTATCTTCAACAGTTTTTTCGAAAACTGGATTCATATCTGAACTTGTTGATGGTCCTGGTTGAACTTTCTGAAGAAACTTGCTTATAGAACTCGTGCATTTTTTCACTTTTTCTTCTTTTTCCAGTTTCCGTTTCCGATATTGGAAACCAGAAAGTTTTTGTCTTCCATCAGCCATCTGCAATAATTAAAAAAAATAAATAAAAATACTACAACCCTCTAGCCAGACGTGAGTTTCATTAATGTACAAAAAGAATTGTTTTACAGTCCTCGTTTAATAGGTAGTAACTTTAATAACATTCTTACCTTGAGTTTGACGATGCTGTATCTCTATGGGCACTTCTGCGGTTTTTCAAAACTCACGACACTGTACTATTTAATCAAGTAAAGTTAAAATAACGTAAAGCAGGAACTCAAGAAGTCACTGGTTTAAATTCAAATTTCAGATAGAAACTAAAAATTTTTTAAGAAAACCGATTTTTATAAACTTTGAAAGGCGGTCCTTTCCCCATTAAACCAATGGGACTCCTATTTCTTTAATTGTTAAAATGTCTCCTCCCATCTAAAGGGTTCCTAATTTTCGTAGAGAGAAAATATATCAACGTCATCTATTCTACGTAAATAGATATTTAATACAAAAGATTTTTTACCATTTTTCAAAGGTTTACCGAGAAGGATTGACCTTTTTTTGGTAACAACTTCCGCTCGAACACATTTAAGATTCACAGACGCCCCCCTGTTGATTCAGTTCTAAGAAGCTTCCTAAATTGAGTATTTTCTAAAAACTTTCAGATTTGTTCACGCCGAGACAGTGGCGTACACTTTAAAGTAGGCTATATAATATACAGCATATTAAGTGTAGGTAGGTACATCTTAGTAAAAAAGCGTTTGTGCATATGCGTATGTAAACATGGAACTTGTCATTCGTTATGATCCAGCTGCCGCCCCCTATAACCTGCCGCCCGGGTGCCGTGCACCCCTTGCACCCCCGCTTAAGACGCCACTGATTGGAGGTGTTACCAAGGAAATGGGCCAATAAGTTTTCAATTTAAAAATCTTTTAGTAATATTTTAATATTTTCTAAATATTATTAATAATGCTATTAGGATCAAAAACCTCATCTTTTAATTGCCAGATGACGCTAGTCACCTAATATTTTCACTTCAGTTGCAATGGGTGGGAAAACCTTTCAGTGCTGGTCAATTGGGGTATGGAGAACAAGCCTACGTTCTCTCCGATGAGGCTCCAATAAGAGCCGAAAATCGCGATTCAGAGGACTGGACTGCGCTCCGTATTCTAATTGAAAAATAAGATTGTTTTGCCTTCGCATTGCAACTGAATTAAAAATAAAATTTTTATTTTATTTTTAAATTTTGTTTTTGTTGCTATGAAAAAATTCTAATAATTTAATTTTATCTAACTCATTCATTAAAGTAGATGACATTAAAACGATATTCTCAATATTTTTGAGTTGCGTTTCTGGGACAACTTTATTGAAAGATAGTTTCATTACAATTCAAATACATGAAATTATCTTTAACTTAAGAATATTCGTCAGAAAAAATCATAGCATGTGCTTTGTCTTGAAAAAAACACATGCAATGATGACAGTGAAATTCTCGTGTTGGTGATCCCATTAATTATTATATTTATTAGGGTATTCTTAAGTTAAAGTTGATTTCATGTAATCTAGGTCTGGATCCTGCGTATGAAAAAAAAGTTGATTAATAGCAAGCTAAAAATTTGTTAATAGCTTAAGGGTGTCTAGTCGGATAAACTTTGATATATGGTAACACTGGAACAGGGGCAGTTTTAATTGTGGAACAGGTTAAAAATTTGGAACGGTCACACCACGAAAACGGCACATTTATTTTGTCCGACAGAACAGACTTAAACTAAAAATAGCAGTCTGATTTTTGCATGAGAGTTTAATCTCTGTTCGAAGAGTTTAAGTCTGTTCTGTCGGACAAAATACATGTGCCGTTTTCGTGGTCTGACCGTTCCAAATTTTTAACCTGTTCCACAGTTAAAACTTCCCCTGTTCCAGTGTTCCCATATATCAATGTTTATCCGACTAGACATCCTTAAGCTATTAACAAATTTTCAGCTTGCTATTAATCAACTTTTTTTTCAAACACGGGATCCAGACCTAATCGAATGAACTATGTTCCAATAAAGTCGTCCCAGGAACGCAACTCATAAATATTGACAATATCATTTTAAAGTCATAATTGTCAAATGACTATTTTTTCCGATTTAAATTTTTTTTTATAAGACTAAAAAAAATATAAATTTATAAGACTAAACGCTAAGTGCCGGAAACTATACGTGCATGATAATATGCAGAAACCTTTAGCATGTCACCAACACCAAAAAAATTCGGTCTCAATATAAATTTTTTTCTATCACCCTGTACAAATTTAAAAAGAAAAAACGAGATGAAGCGATAAGCGATGAGCTTTACATTCGATATACAGGGTGACCCCTTTATGGAAAAGAAGAAGAGATCTACAGATAAATGTACTTATTACAATTTTCTGGTCATTGCCGATCACTTCTTTCATTTCTTCAGCTACATTTTGCTCATTTATCGATCACTTCTTAGGGATACATAATTACATTATACAGGTAACAAATAAACAGGTGACAACTCTTCTTCTAGTTGTCAGGTTCTAGGAAAAGAAGAAGAGATCTAAAGATAAGCGAGGAGTTCTTACAACCCTCTGGTCATTGTCGGTCACTTCTTGTACTTCTTGTACACCTCCAAGGTCAGAGGAGGCTCTTCTGGTCATCAGCATCGGAGACCCTGATACCAAAAGTTACCAAAAAAGTTTGGTAAAAAGTTTGGTTACCAAAGTGTTCCAGTACCCCGCTTGCTTTCAAGTGGTTCCAGAAGCCACTTGGTTTGGTGTTACTAGATTGGTTAAGCGGTCAGGTGGGTTACTGCCTCCTAGTTTTCGAAGCAGTGAATTCGTCTGCAATTTTCTGCTTTCTCTCTTCACATAATTTTTCATACAGTTTTTCTCTCTCCTCATACCATCCAGGAATATACTCTTTGACGTACTCTCTACCAATCGAACAAGTGAAAACATTAAAATACTTGGGAATGATGGTGAATGACCAATAGGATCCTCAACAAGAAATAAAATGCCGTACCAAACAAGCAAGACAAGCTTTTATTAAATTTAAACCGCTACTTTGTAACCTCGATCTTTCCTTCAATATCTGTTAACAGAATAGTTAAGTGCTCTCTCTGTATGGCAGTGGCGAAGCGTCCATGTAACCATTGTTACCATTGGTAACAGTTACAAATCTTGCAAATAAATATTTTATGACTCCTACGAAATAATTCCATTTATATTTTTTACCAACAGAAATACTTGTTAATAGTACCTAATTCAGTAAATAGCCAACTAGACGCACGAAAATATTGGCGAGATATGTGAATCCATGGCACGTTATCATATATTATTATGCTGTTACCAATACTGGCACCGGTAACGGTACGCAGGAGAAACCTCGCTATCGCTCGGGACTAGCTCTGAAAATTTTGAAGGAGCGACGGGTCTAGAGACGGCGCGCGGGCACGCTGTGCATATCAGTATTGTCTTCATTTTGAAGATTGGTAACGTTGGTTTAGTACCTATTACAGATTAAAGTGTGCGTGCATTTAAACATGGAAGAGTGTTGCTACGTATTGCGTAATTGATCAACTACTTGAAAAGTCATTCTACTTGTTTATTTTTTTATATATTATTTTAAAGAAAAAAATGATATTGAAAATGGAAGAATTAAAATATAAACAATAGTTTTCAAAATATGTTCTTTTTCCTACTTGTTCATTTTTTTATGTTAATAGTCCAGAAAGCCACTGCGCATCCGCTAGGAAAAATATTCTAATTCGGATTTTTTGCACAATCTTACTCAAAAAGGACTCCTTTTAACAAATTTGCATGTTGCCAGGGCCAAAAGGTGGTCAAAAATTTTTTAAACGTTTTTTTTTTGTTTTTTTCCTAAAATTATTTTTTTTGCATGGAAAAAAGTTTTTTTTGGGTTTTTGGATCATTCCAAACAGAAAAGGTCTTTAGTGACTTTTCTCTAAAAATGATAGTTTTTGACAAATAAGCGATTAAAAATTGAAAAATTGCGAAATCGGCCATTTTTAACCCTCAAAAACTATGTGAAAAACTGAAAATTTGAATATTGCCAAGGTAGGTAGATATTCTTTAAACATCGATTGATGAAATCCCGAAGAGTTTTTTGCAATGCAGTATTCAAAACTCCTTTGTTTTTTAATTGCTAGTGCGCGACACTATTTTCCACCGACAGTAGTATGGTGAAAATGAAAGGAATAAATTCGTTATTTCGTAAACCGGCGACTTTAAGGAAAAATCCCGAAATAGGTCGATTTTTATTTTTAAGTTATGATATTGTGGCATCTATGGTATACTAGTGACGTCATCCATCTGGACGTGATGACGTAATCGATGATTTTTTTAAATAAGAATAGGGGTCGTGTGCTAGCTCATTTGAAAGGTTCTTCAATTATCTATTCAGTAATATAAACATTTACATAATTATTTATACAGGGTGTCCAAAAAAATTTTATTAAATTAAATTATTTGACAAAAAAAGAAGTAGAAGGACACCCTGTATAAATAATTATGTAAATGTTTACATTACTGTATAGATAATTGAAGAACCTTTCAAATAAGCTACCACACGACCCCTATTCTCATTTAAAAAAATCATCGATTACGTCATCACGCCCCGACGGATGACGTCACTAGTATACCATATATGCCACAATATCATATCTTAAAAATAAAAATCGACCTGTTTCAGGATTTTTCCTTAAAGTCGCCGGTTTACGAAATAACGAATTTATTCCTTTCATTTGCACCATACTGTCGGTGGAAAATAGTGTCGCGCACGCTTGATCAGCAATTAAAAAACAAAGGAGTTTTGAATACTGTATTGCAAAAAACTCTTCGGGATTTTTATCAATGGATGTTTAAAGAATATCTACCTACCTTGGCAACATTCAAATTTTCAGTTTTTCACATAGTTTTTGAGGGTTAAAAATGGCCGATTTCGCAATTTTTCAATTTTTAATCGCTTATTTGTCAAAAACTATCATTTTTAGAGAAAAGTCACTAAAGACCTTTTCTGTTTGGAATGATCCAAAAAATCTAAAAAAACTTTTTTCCATGCAAAAAAATAAATTTAGGAAAAAAAAACAAAAAAAAAACGTTTAAAAAATGTTTGACCACTTTTTGGTCCTGGCAACATGCAAATTTGTTAAAAGGAGTCCTTTTTGAGTAAGATTGTGCAAAAAATCCGAATTAGAATATTTTTCCTAGCGGATGCGCAGTGGCTTTCTGGACTATAATTTTATGGTAAATTAATATGTTTAGTTTGTTTATTATTTATTGTTATACCTGTTACATATACATAATTACATACATATAATTTGGGAATAGTGATTTGTTTAATTTTATCCCACAGGATTGAAAACAAAAACTTATATTTGGGCGGTTCAAAATATTTTTTTAAATAAGATTTTTTTACATCTGGTTTTGGTAACACTTTAGAAAAACTCACGCGTCGCCACTGCTGTATGGTCCTTATTTTAATAAGGCATGGAGACATGGACTTTGAAAATAACAAACTGGAGGTTTTTGAAATTTGGACCTTGCGAAGAATGTTCCGCACTTCCGCATACCAAGGAAGTCTTGAGAAGAGCAAATATTGAGAGATAATTGCCGAACTTGAACAAGATAGGAAAAATTAGATATCTGGGCCATATTCTGAGAGAGAGGAAAAATAGTAAATACGCAATCCCTCAACTAATCATCCTATCATCCAAAGAAAGATTGAGGGCAAGAGCGGATATAATTCGCCAACGCACTATAGTTGTACGTCACCATAAGAAGAAGAAAGTACCCTCTAGGAATTGCTGCCTCTAGGAATTTGGGACGTGGAAATGAGTCATAGGACCATGAATGGGAATAATCGGACATGACCTTTCTTGATGCTGGTACAGGCTGGCCTTTGTCCAGTGCCGGATTTACCACTCGACCGACTAGGCCGCGGCCTAGGGCCGCAAGCAAAAGGGGGCCGCAGCGTTTTGTAAAAAAACACTCTTTTAGGAAGACGCATTTAGTCTGAGAGACAACTTTGATTCCTATGAGAAAAGAGGAAAGAGTAGTCTAAAAATTAAACCTAAATTCTTGAAATAAAAAGACGCCCAAAAAGAAAAGCTCTTCCAGTTTAATGGCAAAGAAGACTTAAAGATTAATACCATTCAATGTTGTAATTGGCAGGCTTTGTTCAGAATTGGAAAGGTCAAGTTTATTTCAGTCTTAATGAATAATTTGGATTTTTAAACAACTTATCATCAATTTCCAATGAAGAAATCAGGGGAAAAGTTTCTATTTCGGCTAAAAAGTATCGAATCGACATAGATGGTGGCTTTGGAGAAGAGTGCGTACAGTTCAAAGGCTTTGTTGAAGGTATATTTGATGAAGAAAGAGAACCTCATGATAACAAGATTACCAAGCCTCCGAGGAATATACTTAGTATCTGTTGAAAATGAATGTTAAAACTATGTTCACTATGCTGAAAAGAATAAAAAACTACTTGCGGAACTCAATTCTAGATTGTCTAGTTTGGCTAGTTTTGTTTCAAATGCTGAGCTTTAGATTTAACGATTTGGTTAAAACTTTTGCAGCCACAAAAGCTAGAAAAGTGAGTGTTTAGAGTTTAGATATGAGATTTAATATGAGTATGAAGTGGAGTGAGTGTTAATGTTAATCACTAATCCAACTTTATCCAAATTAAAAACATGACATTGACCTTTTTTGGTATAAGAGAATAATGTGAAAATTGAACGATACAGAAGTTTATTGGTTGTAGTATCTATTAATATTTTTATTTTTCAGTACTGTAGCCTATTACTTGTACAGTTCACATTATTTTGCTTGTTCTCTTACGTATAATGTCTTTTCAACTGGGCTTTTTTTAGTCTTTTGTTGTCATCTGTACTTTTCCCTCCGAATGAAACAAATGATATTTAATTTTAACAATTAACTGCAATACTAATTTAAAATATAATAATTTTAGCAATATTAATAATTTTACAAATAACTGCTGTGTGCTAATATTTTGAATTATATAATAGTTTCTATCTTCTTCTTAAGGTGCCTTCTCCATTACGGAAGGTTGGCTATAACTACAGCAAATTGCTTTCCATCTTGAGCGGTTCTTAGTATCGAATGTGTGTCCATGCCTGTCCAGTCACTTACGTTCTTCGGCCAGAAGCATTTTTTTCTTCCTGGACCTCTTCTTCCTTCCACTTTCCCTTCCATTATGAATCGTAAAAAGTTATATCTTTCTCATCTGTAAATATGTCCTAGATAACTCGTTTTTCTGTTTTTTTTTACAATATTTAGGAGTTCTCTCTTAGTCCCCGTTCTCCTCAGCACCTCGACCTCGTTGTTGGTCACATGCTTTGTCCAAGAGATCTTCAGCATCCTTCGAAAAACCCATATCTCAAAGGCTTCTATAAATACTTATATAAATCTTTCTATACATTTTATTTTTGGAAATTTCTATAAATATAGAAATTGTTGTTAGAGCTGTTTTGGGGATTTAGTTAGCCAAATTTGCAAACCAGGATTATTTAATTAGTGAATACATTTCAACCTAATTATGTACCGTATTCAAATAGAACATTAGTGGCATTCTTATTAATTTATGTTATGCCTTGTATGTTGTACCAGTTTTAAAAAGTAAAATTAAAATAAACGTTATATATTAATATAAAACGTGCTTTATGCTTTAATTACATAACCATGAAGTTCTCGGGGGCCGCTCGGGGTAATTGGCCTAGGGCCGCAAGTACCCTAAATCCGGCACTGCCTTTGTCGTCAGTAGTAGGAAGACAATGATCGGGGTTATACTCCCTTTTCAAAGTCGCAGGTCTCTCTCTCTCTCTCTCTCTCTCTCTCTCTCTCTCTCTCTCTCTCTCTCTCTCTCTCTCTCTCTCTCTGCTGTCTGGCCGGGACAGCGCATCTTCTTTTGTTTTTATTCTCTGGATAAATTGTGAACTAATTCCCTCCACTCTCTTCTATCTTTTGCTCTCTTTTTTACTTCGCCCCATCTTAGTAAAATTTTTTCGTGTTCTCTCGTTGTTGTTCTTTTCCAGCTGTTGTCTGGTCTGCCCCTCTTTCTTTTCCCATCTGGTTGGTATTCAAGTGCTTGTCTTGCTATGCTGCTTTGGTCTTTCCTTAAAGTGTGGCCGATCCATTTCCATTTTTTTCCTTGACTGTAGTAGATACGTTAGTTTGCTTTGTCCTTTCCCATAGTTCTGTATTAGTTATTTTGTTTGGCCAGTATATTTTCAGGATTTTTCTTAGAGATTTGTTTACAAATGTTTGTAGTTTTTTAGTTGTATTTTCGTCCTGTTTCCATGTTTCTGCTCCATAGAATACTTTTAATGCAACTGTTAAAGATTTTAATTTTTGTTGTTTCCGATATTTCGTTTGTTTGCCAAATTCTATTTAAAGCGTTGAATGCGTGTTGCGCCTTTGTTATTCTCGTCTGTATATCCTTTTTACACCCCCCGCTCCTTTCCATGACAGATCCCAGATATTTGTGAACTTGTGTCTACCTCTTTTACTTCTTTACCGTTTATCATTATTTTATTATTTGGATGGTTATTATTTTTTAGAAGTTTAGTTTTTTCTGTGTTTATTCGAAGTCCGATTTGGAGGACTTAGGCCTTCAATATTATCTGACAGAATTACTGTATCGTTCGCGTATCTAATCAAATTAAGTAGTTCCCCTTTGATTTTTATTCCATATGGCTGTAAGTGCCTTTTTAAATAACTGGTCCGAGTAATCATTGAACAATGTTGGCGACAAAATGCAACCTTGTCTGATTCCTCGTTGTATGGAGATTTCGTCGGTGTAGATATCTTCAATTTTTACGATAGCAGTTTGATTCCAGTACTTACAAATTTTTAATGACACGAATATCTTTGTCATCGATTCCTATATTTTTCAGCACCTGCAATAATTTTACATGCTGTAATTACTTTATCGAAGGCCTTTTTGAAGTCCACGAAGCATGCAAATACATATTTTCTTTGCTCACGGCATTTCTGTAATAGGCTATTTAGCGCAAAAAGTGTCTTCCTGCTAGTTCCCATAGCATTTCTAAAACCAAATTGGGTATCTTCGAGATCTTCTTCGCATTTGCGTCTAGTTCTATTGTGAAGTATTCTTAGGAAAATCTTAGAGTGTGGCTCATTAGATTGGAATAATTAATCGATATTCTAATATCTATCAGATGTTTTTTAGGTATTGCGAATATGGAGCCTATATTGCGACAAAGATGGATTTGAGTCGATCTGTGGGAATCACTCCGGTGTTATATATTGCATTAAAAAGTCTTACTAATTACTACTTTTATGTTATCTTCTTCATATATTCGCTTCAGCAACTCAGTTGGTGTATTATCTGATCTGAACCACAAGCTTTTTTCATTTTAGCATTAAATCGTAGATACTGTCTACTTAATAGGCAACATGTAATACGCATATTTTAAAATATGTTTTGATTCTATTTTGACGGAATTCGGAGTCAAATATGAACCCTCATGTACTGAACTATTTTTATCCTTGGATATCTGTAATCGGAAGTAAGCCACTAACCTAACCTAATTTTCTTTTTTTTAGTATGAAGTTGACCGTTTTACTCTCTTTCCTTGTCTAAGGTTTTAGTCTTAGTATTTTGTGAGGTTAGAAAACTTTATTTTGTTTAGATTTTTAAATGATTCCTGCATTTAAAGTATCTATGAAATTCGCTAATGAATTTGTAATATGCGTAAATATAATAATTGTCGATGGGTAAGAAACATCTTAATTTAAATACTGCCCAGTCATGTTAAAATTATCAAAAATTTTCAATATCACTAACATCAGATTTTGTTCCAATGCTGCTACAAGAACCATTTTGGAACCCTTAAAAAATAGATCGCTTATACATGTAAGTGGAAATGATTCCACAGAGTTTTTACAAGGTCTAGTTACAAATGATATTAATCATTTAAGTCAAAATTTTCATTCAATGTATGCAATGTTTTTAAATACAAAAGGTAGAGTTTTGTATGACAGCATTATATACAAATTCGAGACTGATAACTCATACTTTATAGAATGTGATTTAGAAATTGAAAAGCAATTAGAGAAACATCTAAAAATGTATCGAGTACGAAAAAAGGTTGATGTTACAAATGCATGCGATAAGTATCAAATATACGTATTATTTAAAAACAACTGCCTGAAAACTGAAGATGTTCAGTTAGAGAAGAACATAGTAGATAGCACTGCTGCACAAGAATCTGCACCTTTGCAAACAACTAAAAAAATGTTTATCTTTAAAGATCCTAGAGTGGCCGATCTAGGCTATAGAATAATTGCTAAAAATGATGTAGATATCGAGAAAGAAATTTCGTCTTCAGTTATTACAGAATCTCCCACGCCTGAGGAAAATTATAAGTATCTTAGATATTCCCTAGGAATAGGGGAAGGTGTCAACGATTTACCTGTAGGTAACTGTTTTCCTTTAGAGTCCAACTGTGATTATTTACATGGCGTTAGTTTTCATAAAGGCTGTTATATTGGTCAAGAACTCACAGCTAGAACGCATCATACAGGTGTAGTTAGGAAACGTTTAATGCCACTCTTGTTTATAGAACCTCCAAATTCTTTACCTAGTGATAATGTTCTAAAATCTGATCAGGTAAATCTTGGTAAACTAAGAGGCACGGAACAAAATTTAGGTTTAGCACTGGTAAGAATAGAATCTGCATTAAATTTGGGTCAGTTTAAAGTTGGAAATGGATTGGCAAAAGTATGGAAACCCCATTGGTGGCCTGTGGAGTTACCAAAAGAAAAGCAAAAAATTCAAAAGACTTAATGGTTTTAATCTCTTAATAAAGGTAAATTTTATTTCATCATGACATTCTTTTATTGGCTAACAATTCTTTTTATTTGTTATACTTTTTATATGTACTAATACACTGTGCGTCATTAAAAAGGGGCCACCTAGAAGTTTATAAGAATTTTTCAATAATTTTAAATTTATACAATTTATTCTATAGTAGCTATAATCCTGCAATGTAGAAACACTTTTAGGCGCCACCAAACGGTACCGACAGATCAATTAAGGGTAATAAGTTTGTAGAATTGATATCCATTTTACAATTCGGATAATGCATGTATTGTTTGTACCTTATTTTTCTTGGAATATGGCTGCTCTGTTTTCAAAAATCTTTCATTAGTGAAGAGTTGTTCAAAGAGTGAACTTGTGCAATTTTTAAATCTAAAACTATGGCTGAGAAATTTGCTAGATCTGTCCAAATTGTTATTTTGATTGATAATGGAATGATTTAAAGAGAAGTGGTCAGACAGCTGGGAGTCAGTCATTGTATGGTCCAAAAAACATACCAATGATTTATAGAAACTGGATCTCACGAATGATGACCAGGGTAAGGCCTGAGAAGAACCACAATGGCCAGAGAAGGCCGTTTTTTATAATGCACTTCTTTGCAAAATCAGTTCGTTATCATACAATATGTCCACGGATGGGGTGGCCAAGAGGAAAAACTATTTTATTTTCAATTTTAGCGAAAAATGTCATTCTTGATAAAAAGTTTTGCTTGTTCTGAAACCCCATAAAACGAAATAAAATTGTAAGTTTTTTAAAACCTGCTTAATATTGTAGCCAATTTTATGTAAATCCCCATAAATTTTTGCACTAAGTTCGAAATCGTAACAATAAATAATCTAGTGTTGCTAAGCTACAATGAAGCTGTCAACACCGATAAATAATTCGCTAATTGTCATTTTTTTCATCAAGATAATGTTAAGCACCCAATAAAGAATTTATCTTGTAAATTGTTTTATGGCATTGCAGCTTTTTAGCACAGACATGCGATTGAAATGTTCAATGAAAAATATCTAGATGTAGGTACTCGGATTTGTAGGTACCACAATGGATTGAAGAAACTGATAAATAAATTCAATAAGACAGGATCTACATAAAGATTTACATAAAACTGGCTACAAAATTGAGCAGGTTTTGAAAAACTTGAATTTTATTTCGTTTTATGAGGTTTTAGAACGAGCAAAACTTTTTATCAAGAATAACATATTTAGCTAAAATTGAAAAGAAAAAAGTTTTTCCTCTTGGGCCTATCTCATGTTAATTGATAGACAAGTGTTGAATGCTCACCAATACATTATCAAACTTCTAGATGAGCATGTTGCTGGGTTTGTGGGCGAAAACTTTATTTTCATGCAAGAAAATGCACAGCCACAAGCAGCCAGGATGACATTGCAATACCTGGAAACCGACAGGGTGCCAAAAATGAATTGGCTAGCTCAAAGCCCAGATTTGAATCTGATTGAACATGTTTGGGACCTACTCAAACGAATAGTAGGAAACCTGCTCCAATAAATCTCGAGCAGCTTCAGTTGGCGCTCATGGAAGAATGGGAAGCTTTTCCTCGAGACAACATCCAGAATTTGATCAATTCAATACCAATTCGAATGAGGAGTGTAATTCAAAATAGAGGTGGTAATACAGAATATTAAAAATCATAAATCATGACTTCAAGTCGATATTGGGACCACTTTTATTTCTAATCTATATTAATGATCTTCCACTCACTGACAGACCTCACCAGTTCATTTACTCTTTTTGCTGATGACACTACTTTTACTTGCAAAGATCATGATCTTAATGCAGCCATAGAAGCGTCACAATTACTTAACCCTTTCAGTCACCCTATTTGTTTAAAGGAACATCACCTTTTCATAATCGCCAACAATAGCTAATTCTCATTTTTTATGGTCAATCACAGTGATCCTCTATTCGCGGTGTGCAAGTACTTGGAAAGAGAAACGAGAAACGACCGTGCGCGAGTCGCGGAGAAATATTGCAACTATCTTAAATAATTCATATTGTCAATTGAAATTGTCAAATTGACTATATTTCATACCTTCTGTCATTGACTTAGAAAAATTATATATTGCTCCACAATATTGATATGATATGCAATTATTATATAAAGGTAAATTTAATTAATTGTATTTTGCTTGCAATACTGCATTTTAATAACGGATTTTATTTACTACATACAATTGTTTACGTTTGCTAAACATAACCTGCATCTTATTTTTTTCTTCTTATTATTTTTTTGGACTATGGTCTTGACAATTATCCAGCAACCAGGACTAATATAATTGGCCAATATAATTAAAAGTGCGAATAAAAGTACAGAGCGTAGAAATAGAGGTCGCTTTGCCGAACTTGCACGGTCCCAATACAAACATCGTCTTTGTCCATTGTATTAGTCACAGTGTCACACTTGTTCCGAATAATAGCTTAGTTTGGTTGATAAATAGCACATGGTAACACATATTTTGAGCTTATCTGCAATTCGTGATATTTCCTTTGTGTTTAAACTTGTTAGGTAAGTTAAAATCTGATTATTATAAAAGATAAAAAGATTATTATAAAAGATATAAAAATTATTTTATAGATACTTAGGTGTTAGTTTTTACATGTATGTACAAAAACATGAAAAATATTAGATATAATACCTAATATAGTTACAAAAAATCATGTGTTCTTTTAAACGAACATGGTGACTCAAAGGTAATTTAATTTTCAGATTTCTTATTTTGACAACATGTCTAGAAAGCCACTAACTGAAGCTGGACTCCTTGATATTATCAATAATTTGTCAGATATCGAAGTTATGAGCCATGATGAATTACAGAACTTACAGGATACCTCAGATGTTTAATTCTGATTTAGAAGGTAAGCAATATTGATCAAGTAATACCATCAAGGGATAACCATAAAAAAAGTTAGGACGTCCATCAAGCACCAATGGATCTTATACACCACCAACCACTAAAAAAATAGAAGATGAAACAAAGGACATTAAGAGAAATTCGTTTTGACGGTGTGGATCATTTGCCCATATTTGACCAGAGCCAAGCCAGCTGCAAGATGTAAAAGACACACATTAGTTTTAGTATGTAAATGGAAAATTTATTTATGTAATGTCCGTGAACGTAATTGAATTGTTTCGTTGATTTTCATTCAAAATAAATGTTTTTTTTTACGATTTTTGGGATATTTCATTTACATGCGCGACTCTTGAGTTACCATGGTCGTTTTAACGAACATTAATTTTTTTTTAATTCGTTCTTATGAGCAAAATTTTTTGTTTATAAATCGTTAAAAAGTCATGACTGAAAGGGTTAATTTGATGTTGTTCTGAAGCTATTTCCTTGTGGCATTTTTATAATCAACTATTTTTAATGGGAAATAAGCCACAATTTTACAAAAAAAAGATTTTATTAACGTTTCGAAGCCCAAATCGGGTTTCGTTGTCAAAATACAAAATACTACTAAAATAAACAAAAATGTTGTTAAGAAAAAAAATTTCTTCTAATAATTTATTTAATCTGACTCATTTATATTGGCAATTTAGACGTATATTATACATTTTTAAGTAGAAGACTTTAAAATGATATCGCCAATATTTATGAGTTGTGTTCCTTGGACGACTTTACTAAAAGATAGTTCATTCGATTACATGAAATCAATCCCAACTAAAGAATATCCGTCACAAAGAAATCATAGCATGTGATCTGTCTTTAAAAAGACGACCAAATGCAACGATGATAGTAAAATTCTCGCGTTAGAGATTCCATAGTAAATAGGGAAAACCAGGAAAAAACCTCGTGATACTATCCCGACATCGTCAGTATTTGGTCTTACATTTAATTTACTTTCAAAAAACTAATACCAAATTCTGACTTTATTATGTTTAAATTATAAATAATATTAATATAGATATACAATAAGTAATACTAAAATATAAAATTTGTACTCGATATAACTCGATGTAACTCGATATGTTATTGACTTACTAATCGTGGTATTTTCTTTCTATTGACTTCGTCTTTCACGATTAGTAAGTCAATAACATATCGAGTTAGTACACATTTTATATTTTAGTATTACTTATTGTATATCTATGTATTATTAATATTATTTATAATTTAAACATAATAAAGTCAGAATTTGGTATTAGGTTTTTGAAAGTAAATTAAATGTAAGACCAAATACTTACGATGTCGGGATAGTATCACGAGGTTTTTCCTGGTTTTCCCTCGTGATTTACTATGGAATCTCTAACGCGAGAATTTTACTGTCATCGTTGCATTTGGTTGTCTTTTTAAAGACAGATCACATGCTATGATTTGTTTGTGACGGATATTCTTGAGTTGGGATTGATTTCATGTAATCGAATGAACTATCTTTTAGTAAAGTCGTCCCAGTTATCCAGCAACCAGGACTAATATAATTGGCCAATATAATTAAAAGTGCGAATAAAAGTACAGAGCGTAGAAATAGAGGTCGCTTTGCCGAACTTGCACGGTCCCAATACAAACATCGTCTTTGTCCATTGTATTAGTCACAGTGTCACACTTGTTCCGAATAATAGCTTAGTTTGGTTGATAAATAGCACATGGTAACACATATTTTGAGCTTATCTGCAATTCGTGATATTTCCTTTGTGTTTAAACTTGTTAGGTAAGTTAAAATCTGATTATTATAAAAGATAAAAAGATTATTATAAAAGATATAAAAATTATTTTATAGATACTTAGGTGTTAGTTTTTACATGTATGTACAAAAACATGAAAAATATTAGATATAATACCTAATATAGTTACAAAAAATCATGTGTTCTTTTAAACGAACATGGTGACTCAAAGGTAATTTAATTTTCAGATTTCTTATTTTGACAACATGTCTAGAAAGCCACTAACTGAAGCTGGACTCCTTGATATTATCAATAATTTGTCAGATATCGAAGTTATGAGCCATGATGAATTACAGAACTTACAGGATACCTCAGATGTTTAATTCTGATTTAGAAGGTAAGCAATATTGATCAAGTAATACCATCAAGGGATAACCATAAAAAAAGTTAGGACGTCCATTAAGCACCAATGGATCTTATACACCACCAACCACTAAAAAAATAGAAGATGAAACAAAGGACATTAAGAGAAATTCGTTTTGACGGTGTGGATCATTTGCCCATATTTGACCAGAGCCAAGCCAGCTGCAAGATGTAAAAGACACACATTAGTTTTAGTATGTAAATGGAAAATTTATTTATGTAATGTCCGTGAACGTAATTGAATTGTTTCGTTGATTTTCATTCAAAATAAATGTTTTTTTTTTACGATTTTTGGGATATTTCTTTTACATGCGCGACTCTTGAGTTACCATGGTCGTTTTAACGAACATTATTTTTTTTTTAATTCGTTCTTATGAGCAAAATTTTTTGTTTATAAATCTTTAAAAAGTCATGACTGAAAGGGTTAATTTGATGTTGTTCTGAAGCTATTTCCTTGTGGCATTTTTATAATCAACTATTTTTAATGGGAAATAAGCCACAATTTTACAAAAAAAAGATTTTATTAACGTTTCGAAGCCCAAATCGGGTTTCGTTGTCAAAATACAAAATACTACTAAAATAAACAAAAATGTTGTTAAGAAAAAAAATTTCTTCTAATAATTTATTTAATCTGACTCATTTATATTGGCAATTTAGACGTATATTATACATTTTTAAGTAGAAGACTTTAAAATGATATCGCCAATATTTATGAGTTGTGTTCCTTGGACGACTTTACTAAAAGATAGTTCATTCGATTACATGAAATCAATCCCAACTAAAGAATATCCGTCACAAAGAAATCATAGCATGTGATCTGTCTTTAAAAAGACGACCAAATGCAACGATGATAGTAAAATTCTCGCGTTAGAGATTCCATAGTAAATAGGGAAAACCAGGAAAAAACCTCGTGATACTATCCCGACATCGTCAGTATTTGGTCTTACATTTAATTTACTTTCAAAAAACTAATACCAAATTCTGACTTTATTATGTTTAAATTATAAATAATATTAATATAGATATACAATAAGTAATACTAAAATATAAAATTTGTACTCGATATAACTCGATGTAACTCGATATGTTATTGACTTACTAATCGTGGTATTTTCTTTCTATTGACTTCGTCTTTCACGATTAGTAAGTCAATAACATATCGAGTTAGTACACATTTTATATTTTAGTATTACTTATTGTATATCTATGTATTATTAATATTATTTATAATTTAAACATAATAAAGTCAGAATTTGGTATTAGGTTTTTGAAAGTAAATTAAATGTAAGACCAAATACTTACGATGTCGGGATAGTATCACGAGGTTTTTCCTGGTTTTCCCTCGTGATTTACTATGGAATCTCTAACGCGAGAATTTTACTGTCATCGTTGCATTTGGTTGTCTTTTTACAGACAGATCACATGCTATGATTTGTTTGTGACGGAAATTCTTGAGTTGGGATTGATTTCATGTAATCGAATGAACTATCTTTTAGTAAAGTCGTCCCAGGAACGCAACTCATAAATGTTGGCGATATCATTTTAAAGTCTTCTACTTTAAAATGTATAATATACGTCTAAATTGCCAATATAAATGAGTCAGATTAAGTAAATTATTAGAAGAATTTTTTTTACTTAGCAAAATTTTTGTTTATTTTAGTAGTATTTTGTGTTTTGACAACGAACCCCGATTTGGGCTTCGAAACGTTAATAAAATCATTTTTTTGGTAAAATTGTGGCTTATTTCCCATTGAAAATAGTTGGTTAATTTGATGTACACTCGCTACCGCCCTGAACTTGGCACCCTTAATGATAGCACCCTTCCAAATTTTTAGAGTTCTGAGCTCTTTTTGAAGAGTTCTATAGTTCTCGCCGGGGTGCAGAAAGAGTTCTGCAGTTTAAATGCCGTTTTTTTTTTTTAAACAAATTTTGGGGTGCCAATTTCAGGCCGCACCCCTTTTGTGCGGAAGGGTAGTTCCAGGTGCACAATTTGGAAGAAAATAAAGAGTTCTAGAGTTCTCAATAGTTTTTTTTAAGAGTTCCGTCATAGTACGCGAGTTAGGGGCATTTGAAAAAAAAGCGAACAGCATCCTTTTTTAACGAGGTTGTTCGAGATTAATATCAAACCAGTGCAATTAGTATAACAAATAGAAAACAGGTTACACGTCGATTGGTCATTTGGGAATAATGACTCTACTACTCGTAAAGTAGTGCTCATTTTAGTTCAAATTCGCTCATTTAGCATTCTTTTTAATCAGAAGTACAATTAGTTTAATGAACCAAAAAAATGCATTATCTATTATTGATTTGCAAATATTTAGTATAATATTGTATTTCTGTTTATCGATATTAGAGTTTGCATAACCAGCATCCTTTTTCAAGGAGGTTTTTCTAGCGCAATATAAAGCTATTACAACCAGTTTAATAGATAAATAAATATGTTGTGCATCGATTGCTCATCAGTAAAAATCGATTCTAATATTCTTTACGTGCTCGTTTTCGTTTACATTTTCATGATTTTCATCCTTCCTAATTTATCTTGAGCTGGCACAACTTGCGACATTTTCACAAATATTAATTATTACAAAATGACGATTTTTGAAGGTAATAAAATAGTGAATTGAAATATTTTTTCGTTGCTCAAGGTCAAAACTTAAACTCTATGTTTTTACGGAATTTCTCATGTGCCTTCAATAGCACAGTGGGTAGCGCGCTTCGCTATTTTCAGTTGTCGCGGAGGTCCCGGGTTCGAATCCCGGGAACGGCTTCAGAATATTTTTCTGACACAGATTTCATGGAAAATGAATCAAAGGATTATTATTAACCACTAAACTATATCTGCATATGTGGTTCATCTTTCTTAAAGAAAAAATATTTTTTGCCTCCTTTTTATTTATTAAATTTATTAAATAAAAAGGAGGCAAAAAATATTTTTTCTTTAAGAAAGATGAACCACATATGCAGATATAGTTTAATGGTTAATAATAATCTTTTGATTCATGAAGGGTGCCAAGCTCAGGGCGGTTAACAAAAATATAACAACTCTAATTTATTGTTTATGAATTATGAATAAATTATTCATAAACTTGTATAATTAAAGACAAAAATTCTTATGTAAATAATTACTAATTCGAGATTCAATATACATTAAATTTTTAGTACACTTTGATAAAAAAAGGGAATATGCATCGATTGTTTAAATGTTAATATTGTCTTACAAATTTTTTTGCTCCTTTTGATTCGATTTGCTCCATGAAAAGCTATTTTTAGTCTATAATAATATTATACTATAATAATATTAAACTATAATAATTCTCAAGTATCGTTCAATACGCATGCGGCGGCAAATCCTCGCTTTTTTTTCAAATTCCCCTAACTAGCGTACTATGACGGAACTCTTAAAAAAAACTATTGAGAACTCGAGAACTCTTTATTTTCTTCCAAATTTTGCACCTGGAACTACCCTTTCGCACAAAAGGGGTGCGGCCTGAAATTGGCACCCCAAAATTTGTTTTAAAAAAAACGGCATTTAAACTGCAGAACTCTTTCTGCACCCCGGCGAGAACTATAGAACTCTTCAAAAAGAGCTCAGAACTCTAAAAATTTGGAAGGGTGCTATCATTAAGGGTGCCAAGTTCAGGGCGGTACACTCGCTGTATCTCAGAAACGAGCGATGTTAAACACATGGTTATTAAGTAAAATATGATTTTTTTTTGGATTCTGAACATATAGTTACTTTTGGTCCATTCATTATCTCACCCTGTATACTTTTTGATTTAAAATTGATTTCAAATAAACTCACATATACTTATTTTTAGGAATCCATAAGGTGTTAAATGGAGAACAAAATTAAAGAGGAGCACTTACTACAGTCCTGCCTGACTGAAGAGCCTTCAACATCTAAGGCTAACCAACAAGAAGCATGTACCAAAAAAGATGGAGAAATACAGTATTTTCAATGCTCAACTTGCAATCTTCGAGTTCCATTTGATTATTTTGGAAGAAATCCTTCGTATGTCAAACATTACTTTTTATTAGAAGATAGTTACTTAATAGAAGACCCGTTCACACCTCCCAAGAATGGTAAAATTATTGTCTTAGGGGCTAACTGCAAAAAGTGTAAAAAATCTGTTTGTAAGGATACTAATTGTAGTACTTATTATGATTGGACGTACTGTATTCAGTGTGCTCAACAAAATATTAATTGTTTTCCTAAAAGCGTTCAAGAAAAATTGAATAGAATTATTGTTTAACATAACTTTCTTTTATTACAGTTTTTGTTTTCCTTTTACCCACTCTTCTTTTCCATCTGACTTCGATATGCTTTGTATGATGTGTCAGGTGTGCGTTTTTTTTTGGACTCTTATTTGAATTTTGAGCAGAAACACACGGGGTTTTGCATTGTATTGATCCTTGCATTCGCAGTTTTTTTCGCAAGCAGCTTCATTTAAGGATTTTTAGTTGTTTTATTAAAACAACACACATATTAAAAATATTATATTAGGCCTGTTCTTTTCCTATTTATGACGTAAACTGCCAGCTCTCTCGTCATATTTTAAAGTGACTTTCTGGTGGTTTGGTGCCTACTGGTTTTAAATCACTTACTTTTCTGGCTAGTTTTCACTTTATAGTCATATAATATGCTGATTCCACTCTTGTGTTCCCATAATAGGATATCCTGTTGTATTCCATAAATATGTATATGCCAGAATATCCTGTTGTAGGGTATATTGAATACGTTCGTACAACCAATCTTCTTTTTTTTTGTGCCATATTACATCCCCTAACGTGCAATTACATTGGCGAGTTGTTCACGCTCTTCATCAAAATGGCATTACATATTCCTGTCCAATAGCGAATGTTCTTGAGCAATGACATCTGATTTTTCCAATCCCTCTGCGGCACTCGTTTTC
Source organism: Diabrotica virgifera virgifera (assembly GCF_917563875.1). Classification (NCBI taxonomy): domain Eukaryota; kingdom Metazoa; phylum Arthropoda; class Insecta; order Coleoptera; family Chrysomelidae; genus Diabrotica; species Diabrotica virgifera. The sequence goes on from NC_065443.1 coordinate 101,984,533, forward strand.
ACCATTTGTGATAAGGTGAATAGTAGTGTGAAACTGATAGGAGTGTACAAATACTCGCGTATGCGGATGACAACGATATCATAGCAAGAAGAAAGACGGACCAGGTCCAATCGTTTACGGCAGTGGTTCCCAACCTTTTATGTCTGGCGACCCACCTTCTGATGTTTTTCATATTCGCGACTCATCCCTCACCTCCATCAGTTGTAAGTCTGACATATTTGGACCACTTAGTTCCATTTTAGCGAATAAGTCTATCCAAGAAATCGAAAATGTCTTAGCCAATTGCAGTGATGTTTAGTTTGTGGCAAAATATCACTTGGTGTTCAACTGATCCATTGAAACTAAATCTTACTAAGCATAACAATTTAACTTTGTCAGCAATATATCGTGGACGTATTGGAAAAACACTAACTCCATTTTTTTCAATTTTGACATTTTATTACCATTAAATCCACAAACATCAATATGTAAACAGGAAAAACGGTATATCTCCAAATTCGTCATCCACCGTGCTTAAATCGGTACATTCAATGACAGAAAATCAACTAACTCCATTTTTTTCTAAGTTTTCATGAATAAAATAATGTTTTTTCAAATATTTTTATGTACATGTATGTCAACACCACCTGTGGTTAACATCCTTCAAAATCATATCCAGGTACCAAAACTTGAATAGCCAGTCTACCTGATTTTTAATAGGTAAGCCATAAGGTATAATAATGTTTAAATGCGTTTTCCTCAAAACTTTACTTTTGTGAGTTAGTGGATTTTCCCAGTACTCCCACGATATGTATCTACTTTCGTCTAATTGTAAAGAATAAAAGTCATTTTCTTTCATAGCGATATTAAACTCTCCCTTACGTTAACAGACATCTCGTTGATTCGACGTTTCACTGTAGTGTAGGATAGGGGTAGTTTACATATCTGTTGATCTGCTTTTTCGTCAAACAGAAGTGATGAAATTATTTCTGCCCCGGTCAAAATGAGGTTCTCGTCTGCTGTGTGCGTAGCGCTATTTTTTGCTATTGGGAAAGACAGCTGGTAAGAGGCCATGGTAATTTTATTTATTACCTTGTCCCAATGCCATATTCTCCAGTTCTTAAAAAAACATCAAATGTTTATACAAGGTTTCTAGATGTTTAGTTGAAATGAAGGTTTGAAGGCTTCATACTTTCGAAAGGTTTAGCCAAGGTTTCGAAACAGAGTTTCGGATACATTGGATTATAGGTTCTTCTTCCGTACCTATGAACGTGAAACCGTATTGAAGGTATTTAGGACAATATATATTCGTAACATTTTCTTCCCTGCGTAACATTTGAAAACACTGGAGGTATTTTAGCGCCATGGCTAGAAAAGGGACGAATAAGATCACCTTCATCAGTAGATTGCAGTTTTCACTTAACACAAGAGCCAGTTTTCAGTAAAAAAGTAGTGAAAACTTCACTACTTTTAAACGAAAACAACGCTAGAAAGAGTATCAAGCCACTGTCGTATGTTATTACTCGGGAAAATACCAGAGCCAGACCAGTGGCGGCTTGTGGCTTTAGGAACAGGGTCGGCAAGGTTTTGTCTCCTCAGCTGTTTAACACAGCTTCTTTTGTCTGAAACGCTGTCCAGGGTATTCGGGGCATTCTTCTATCTATGCAACCACATCTTTAAACGCCCCTTTGAGATTGATCATATGAGTCCAGGTCTCGATGCCAGGTAAAAATTCTGACCAATCTTTGACCTAATTACTGGTGTTATCTCTGGAATTACAGAATTTTTAGAAACGCGAGTTGCTTTAATTCTGCACTTGACTTCCTTACATATAGTAGGGGAGCCTTGGATGCTAAATTTACAGTTACTAAAGCGTTTTTTTCCGATTATAGCGCCATCTTTCCATAAATTGAAAAAATGTCTCGAATAAAAGTTACCTACTTATTTTTACATAAGGAATCCAAATCTGCAATAAAAATGGGGGTTCCTATTTTTTAAGATTTTAAAGTAACGCGGGACGTCGTGTTTGGTGTCAATCATCATCATCAATGGTGCTACAGCCCTATGAAAGAGCCTCGACCTTCCCAAGTATATTACGCCAGTCAGTACTATCTATTGCCAACCGTTGCCAGTTTGCTGCGCCCATTTTTCTCCCATCCTCATCTACACCATCTTTCCATCTAAGTTTTGGCCTACCCCTATTTCTACTTCCCACAGGTTGTGACATAAGGATTCTTCTAAGAGGGTTGTTATGCTGTGATCTTGCTAGATGTCCTGCCCATCTTAGTCTTCCTATTCTTATAAGAGAGATACTACGTCTTTACCACCAAATATATGTTTATATCTGTGGTATACCTCGTAGTTGTACCTCCTCCTCCAAATACCATTTTCACAGATGCCACCGAATATGCCTCTCAGGATCCTTCGTTCAAATATAAGCAGAAGGTTTTCATCTGCCTTGGAGATGGTCCATGTCTCCGATCCATATGTCAACACTTTTTGTATAAGGGTTTTGTATATGGTTATTTTTGTTTTTTGGCTTAAGTTTCTGCTTCTCATATGTCTACTCAGTCCAAAATAGCATTTGTTCGCTAGGATTATCCTTCGCTTGATTTCTTCCATCATGACGTTCTCCTTGGTGATCAGGGAGCCTAAGTATGTGAACTTGTTCACCACTTCAAAGGTCGAGTTATCAACAGAGAATTGGTGACCGATGTTTCTGGCTCTATTGTTGGGTGTTGATGCCATCATCTTAGTTTTCTCCTCGTTTACTTTCAGGTCCATATTTTTTGAGGCATTTGAGAAGGTGGTATACATTTCTTCTAATTTGCGTGTTGTGCGGGCAACTAGGTCCACGTCATCGGCATATGCCAAAATTTGGAATGATTTATTAAAAATATTTCCTCTGTTGTCTATTCGGGCACCTCTGACCGCCTTTTCCAGAGCTATGTTGAAGAGGAGACACGCCAGCGCATCTCCCTGTCGCAGCCCAACATTCGTTTCAAACGCCTGTGATTGTTCGCCCTGTATTTCGACTTTGCAAACGACTTTACGCATTGTAGCCTTAACCAATCTTATCACTTTGTCAGGGATGTGGAATTCATCCATGGCTTCATACAATTTATTTCTTAGGACACTATCATAGGCCGATTTAAAATCTACGAAAAGATGGTATGTGTCGATATTGAATTCATTGGTTTTTTCCAGTATTTGCCTTAGCACAAAGATCTGGTCTGTTGTTGATCGACCAGGCCTAAAACCACTTTGATATTCTCCAAGAAGCTCCTCTGAATGTGCACTTAGGCGACCATATAAGATGCTCGAAAATATTTTGTAAGCTGTATTAAGGAGGGTTATTCCCCTATAGTTTCTACATTCCAAGTTTGGTGTCAATAGATTTTTGAAAAATATTGAACACGTATTTTTCAGTTTTTTCGAGCTGATGTTCATTTCGCGAAATATTCGCTTTTTTTGTGAAACACACAGATTTCCTTACGCTCTGCTCAAATCGTCAGATTTTTAAAATATACACTGCTCTTCATGTACTTAAATACCTTGTCTTAATCTGACGTTTTCGAGTGTTTCTAAGAATAGATTTGTTTTTACGGACTACCCCCAACGCACTAGTAAGAGTCCTACACCTACAGTCCATATTTATATGGTATGGGTACATTTTTACAATTTCTCCCCATGTGATTTTCTATCATCCCCGCTCGGGGGCTCCCCTATCATTATGTCTACAGTAGGAAAAATGAAAGAATACCCATGAACGAACATATAAAACACGCTGTATTTTCCTTTCACCGTGTCATACAAAAAATTGGCCAGCGCAAGTACATGTAATAATTATTATTGCATGTACTTGCGCTGGGCAATTTTCTTTGTGACACGGTGACAAGAAAATACAGCGTGTTTTATATGTTCGTTCATTTTTCCGACTGTAGTTGGGCTGTAAAGTATCCCATACATACAGTGAGGACGTTTGAGTTGGAATAAATTCATTATCTCGATAAGGGGCGAATTTGGAGAGAAATCCTGAGACAGGTCGAGTTTTATTTTTAAATTGTGACTTTTTGACATATATTATACTAGTGACGTCATCCATCTGGGTGTGATGACGTAATCTATGATTTTTTTAAATGGGATTAGGGGTTGTGTGATAGCGCATTTGAAAGGTTATTTAATTCTCTATTCAGTAATACTATAAACGTTAACATAATTATTTAGACAGAGTGTCCAAAAAAATTTTTGAAGTTATACTTCTTTACCGGCGATAGAGGGTGATTTTTTTATATGTTAAAACCTATCAGCCCGACGCATGCGCATTATAACTTTGTTCTGATTGGATGTTCAAATGACATGTCAAAAATTATCCGATATGGCAGCTGTGGTTTGGAGGTAAAGGTAAAGGTAAACAAATGTATAATATATTAGTTTTATTGTTGTGAGGACAGAAACAAAAAAGTTTATAATATTGTAGTGACTTTTAAATAGTTTTTAAAAGCAACAGGTACGTAATAATTGTTAATGTATCATGGGTATAAACCTACCTATTTGATCTGCCAAAATACATAGTATGTAATACTTTTATTTATATAATTTCATTACCATCAAAATTTCTATCAATATTCACCTAATATATTGTTTTTTTACTCTATGTTTTGTTGTATTTTTTCAATTCTAAATCATTTCAATTCAAAATTAAAATAATTTGATCAATTTTCAAAATATCAAAATATCACAAGTTTAATCCGTTTAGTTAGTCGATCTTCATAAATAATGACACATAGTGTCCGTGGCTAAGTGGAGAAGGCGAATGAATTCCAATACCAACCGCTCTTATCAGCGCTGGTTCGAGTCCCAATAGAAACTTTCTTTTTTGTTTTTTTTAATACATTTTATGATTGTAAGTATATTTATTATATAATTGTATTTTCAGAAAATACGTATTTAGTTAAAAATTTTTTCGACAATTAATGTTCAGACATCATTTGTGGCTTGTTTAATGTGTTTGTGTGTGTTTTATTCTTTTATTATTTTAATTTTTGGCACTGTTCTAATAAAAATGTTTGAGAAGTAGTAAGTATAAATTAGTTTAATATTTAAACAAAATGTAAATAAAAAGTATATTAATTTCTTTTAAATCATATAATAGAAGTATAACTTCTTACGTGCGTACAAAGTACACACACATTCTTTTTTTTTTTAATTAAATTAATTAAGACAAAAAGAAGAATTAATTATGTAATTCATTTATTTCAAAATACATTTGAGTGCTGCCAGAAAACAGGAAGATATGTTTATTTGACAAATAAGCATTGTTCTTCACTTAAATTCAATGTTAAATTGCAATACTTATTAATTGCGAAAAGCAATATGTATTTATGAAACAAATATTATTATATAGATATCTGCTTTTCTGATAGCAGTAAAATGTATTTTGAATTAACTAAATAGCTTACATTCTTCGTTTTGTATAAATTAATTTAATAAAAATAGTTTTTTGTGCACCCTGTATAAATAATTATATTAACGTTTATACTACTGAATAGAGAATTAAATAACCTTTCAAATGAGCTATCACATAACCCCTACTCCCATTTAAAAAAATCATCGATTACATCATCACGCTCAGATGGATGACGTCACCAGTATGATATATATCGATGGCCTAACTGTAATAACCCGTATCTGAAAAAAGTGAATTTTACAGGAGAGACAAAATATGATTTTAAACAAAAAAATGAATGAACACAAGACTTTTTTCTTGACCTTAAAATGAATAATTTCATTTTTTAGTAAATAAAAGATGAAAAAGTACATTTTGCAGTATTTTGAGTTTTTTTTTCTGTAGATACGGGGTATTGTCAAAAATGTTGTAACATAAATTTTAGATACGGGATTTTAGTATTAATTTAACAGGTAGTAAAAACAAAACAAAAATCGGTACAAAACAAATTTATTAGAAGTTACAATGTTACAAACATAAATGTAAAGTAAAACAGTAAAAAAATATGTAACTAAAACTTTAAAGGAAAATTAGGTTTAATAACTTTCTCAAAACAAGTAACTAAACTAAAAACTTTTTTGTTTTGAAAGATGTCTACCTAAATCTTCTTATCTTTGGGTAAATTGTTGTAAAACATGTGACAGTCGGTAGGTAAAAGTACCTTAAGGTCTTGCAAATGAGTATACATATTTATCACTCTTTATACTTAGTCTTTGGTTGTGTAAGTTAGGGTACGACGACATTTCTAGATCTTTGGGATTGACAGTCCGTACTGGTAATGGCTTAAAATCGTCTTTGAAATTAGTTTTGAACAAAATTTGTTTTTTCTCTGGATCGTACATTAATACCCTGAGATCTGTGACGGTCGGATCGTTCTTCATCTTTCCAGGTCGAATACTTCTATACGCAAGTTCGCAGGATGCATAGTTTTTAAAAAATGTATGAGTAAGCATCTGCGCTTTAAACGGAGCTGGTTTTATCCGCGCTTCTTCAGTACATGTTATATAACCGTGTGGAAGAAAAATTTTACGATTTTTAAGTTTCATCTCTATTAGATGATGCACACTATCACACTCCATCTGGGTGTGCCCTTTCTCAAGATATTTCTGAATAATAATTTGGCCACTTTTTATAGAAAGATTTAGAAGCGCGTTGGAAAGTGTAGAGTTTCTGTTCTGGTAACAGCACCCATCAGGCCAGAGAATAACAGGTAATTTTCGGTCATTACAGTTTTCTTCAATATGGTGTATAATGATGGAAGTAAAAGTAGATGCAGACAGATCTCCTTCTGTTTCATCCCACCAATAATTAGAGGCTTCATGATTTTTTAAGTTATACATAGTGAAGTTGTGAACTGTTAGTTTCTTTTTATAATATATGGCACTTGCGTTTAAGACGGGGCAGCTTTTTACAGGTTGAAGGTCCATTGTAAAAGTGTAATTTTTGTGGTTGATGGCATCTTCTTTATCTTTGGCTTTCTCTTCCCTTGCTAGATTTTTTCTCTCTAGGTGTGATGCGTAAGCAAACTGGTCGATATTCTTAACTTCAAATGCGCTACAGGTATCACACCAGTCTTTTTTGGCTGGTACAAACTTAGATTTAAGTCGCAAAATATTTGGTCAAAAATAGCATACGATAATTTTTCCAGACTGTTATTATCACAGTGCTTTAAAATACTCTCTATATAATTGAGCTTTGGTCTGAAAAATTGTCTCTAAATATTTTTTCTTTGTGTCCTTGCGACAATAATGAGAGGCCATCTTAGGTAGCATGTTAAACCAATCAACCAGACAATTTCTTTTTCCTTTATTAAAATTATTTGATCTTCTTTGATCCGCACTTGTGTTTGAGTTTTCTTCTCTTATACAAATAAGCCCATACTCTGTCTTTTTGAACCAATCATGAACCATGTCTTCTTTTAAATCGAACGTATTCAAGAACATTTTCTTGCAGACTCTTTTTTCATTAGTTTTGTTTCTTAAATAATAGTAATAGGTTCCACTTCTTCTTGATGGTTCTTCTCCCTTCGATGACCTTTTTGTTTTTGTGTATTCGATGTTACCTGTTATGTATGCCTTCTTTTCTTGCCAGTCCATTTTGCCCCAAAAGGTACGGAACATAAGATTCCTCTCTTCCTCCGAGAAGGACCCACAGAAATGCTTTGTAGACTTCGTACATGCTAAAGATACACACCTGTCTCTTATCTTTCTCTCTGGTCGCTTTATTCCGTAGGATATTTTACGATCCTTATTTCTTTGGAAACCAGCGTATTCCACTCCATGCATTCTTCTAGATTTTCTTGCCCTCCTGTTCCAGTTTTCCACATCTGCCTTCCTCTTTCTGCGTCTTACTCTAATTTCTTTATTTAGTTTATTTTCATCTGCGCTCCTCGCACTGTCTGTTTTCCCTTCATTATTAGCAGTTTTGTCTGAAAAATCGGGATTTTCTTCAAGGATATAATCGTCGTCGTTTTGATTGATATCTTCATCTGAGCTCCTCGCACTGTCTGTTTTCTCTTCATTATTAGCAGTTTTATCTGAAAAATCGGGATGTTCTTCAAGGATATAATCGTCGTCGTTTTGATTGATATCTTCATCTGAGCTACTCGCACTGTCTGTTTTCTCTTCATTATTAGCAGTTTTATCTGAAAAATCGGGATCTTCTTCAAATATAATCGTCGTCGTTTTGATTGGAATCTTCATCTGAGCTCCTCGCACAGTCTGTTTTCTCTTCATTATTAGCAGTTTTATCTGAAAAATCGGGATCTTCTTCAAGGATATAATCGTAGTTTTGATTGGATTCCTCAGAGGTGATGCTTGAACCGGGGTTAAGGTGCAAATTGCCTATTTCCAATAAATGTGTTTGCTTTAAATAAGTATCTGGATTAGTATTTTCTGTTACTTTATCTGTTTCTACAAGGTGCTCATGTGTGTCTTTACAGAGGACTTCATCTTGAAATATTTGCTGTTGAGTTTTTCTCTGTTCTAAATATGCAGGACTTGAATTAATGTTTTCTGTTCTTTCATCAGTTTCTACAAGATGCTCATGTGCGACTTCACCGAGGACTTCATCTTGAAATATTTGCTGTTGAACGTTGCTCAGTAAAATGGAGATATTTTCAGTATCGTGCCAATCAGTAGTATCTCGAAAATCTCCTTCTATCGGTATTAGGGTCCCATCTGTGGCGCTTACTTTATAGACTTCACTGAACTCAGTGAATACAGCAGTTTCAGAAACTTGCTTGGTACTGCTAGAAGGCTGTTGATTATTATTTTCTTTTCGATTTAAAACCATAGACAAAATTCTGTGTGATCGAGTTGCCTGCATCTGAAAAAACCATAATTAAGATAACTTAATCTTATACAGATTGTAAAAGATATGAGCACAAATAAATACTTTAATGGATAATAAGGCAAGTCAAAACAAGAAAAAAATTTGATAAAACATAGGGGTAATAAATCTCTTATTTGTACTAATATACTCGGTTCGCTAAACTCGGACACAACTGGATAGTGATTTTAGTAAGTAATTTTGCCAATTTGGTAAAATTGGCAAAAACATAGTTACTTAATAGTTAATAATTACTAAATAGTTAGTAATTTTTCCAATTTCAGCAAAATTGGCCAAAAACAAAAAAAAATACTTACTAAAATCACTAGCCAGTTGTGTCTGAGTTTAGCGAACCGACTATAATATCTATTACAACCTGTATACCTAACTGAGGTTTTTGTTTTTAAATTTTTCTCAGTGTAGACTAGATTCATATTAAAAACAGTACCTTTACACACAATATCAAACAAGCGAAATCTCTATTTCGCCTTTTCATTTCCGTTTTTTTAATAAACTAATATCAAAGAATTTAAATTTTGATGCCACGTAATGCACAATATTATAATAATAGCCCGTATCTACTAAAAATTAGTATGCAAATCTGTTCACAACAAGCAGTCAATATCCCGTATCGTAAGGTCTCACAATATTAGACTCTTTTATCAAGTTATAATATCCTAGGTTGATTAAAATTTATAAAAATACCAGTAGAAATATATTTTTAATAAAAATAGTGGTAAAACTTACCTTTGAAATATAATTAATTCACTGAACAGCTAAATAAACTCGCACACGTGTAGGTTGTAGAAGAATGCAATGTACAACTGACAGATACGGGATATTTTTATGCGCATGTCTTCTGACGAGCAATACGGGATATTAAATAAAAGCAATTTTCCAAGGCTTTCTTATTTTTTGTATGATACAGGGTTCTGACACAACATGCTAGGCAACCCAACAAACCTAATGCAATGAAACTCTCAAAATCTCAAAATTGTCAGATACGGGGTATTGCAGTTAGGCCATCGATATGCCAAAAATACATAATTTAAGAATAAAAATTGACCTGTCTCAGCATTTTTTCCAAATTCGAAGATTCTCGAGATAATGAATTTATTCCAACTCAAACGTCCTCACTGTATATTTAAAGTGAGTAATCCTCAATATTTTGTTGATCCATCCACAACAATCCATCTACCAACAAATGCTAACATAATTTTCGTAGCCCTTTTGCTTAATTCCTGGCTAATATCCTCTATTTCTACAACATTTAGGGTTTAAAATAAAACAGCCATTGTTCGTTTTATTTAGTTTTAATTTTATTCAGTTTGTCATGCTAGAAACAGTGTTTATGTTAAAATTACTAAGTTTTCATTATCACAGAATAAGTGAACACCACTTTCACTTCGCTTAACTAAAACACCCGTAAAATAAAAATAAACAACAGCTTAAAAAGTTAAATTCGACTTTTTAGACCACATTGCATTCTTGGTTTATAGTATAAGAGCTCGCAACCAAAACGGAATTAATAAATATACAAAATTCTTAACATATTTTCGTGAACACAAAGATTTTTGTTCAGTGTAAAGAGTTAAATTTTTGTTAAATAAAATTTACAAAGTATAATTAATAGCTACTTCAATATCTTTTCGTTTTACGATAAAGAATACTTGACAATCGTAAAGAAATTTGCGATGAACTCCGACGTTAGACGAGAAGTGGAGTTTATGAATCTTTCCAACCAAACTTCTAATAACACGCGAAAGTGCATAGTTCCAAAATGTGTTGTGGACAAAAGTGCTAGATTCGATTTTTACATGGCTTGTAGAAGAACCTAATTTGGTTCGATTTACACTACAGACAAAAAACACAAAGTTGTAATAATCTGTGCATACCGAAGGCGCACACGGTTCGATTCTTCGACGTAAAGCCAAAGCAGATTCGATCTACTTCCCACTCCGAAGCAACGAAGGCAGAGAGGTGGCCGGAAGAACTAATACAGAAGTAAGCGAACGAGGAGCAGCAGTTAGTAGTCTTGCAGAGAACTTATCTAAGAGACTCCCTGGTTTAAGCTAGCGAACTGAGCTAGTAGAAACCAATTGGGCTGAGACGAAGCCAGCCGCGGAGTGATTTAGAATTGATGGATCGCTCGCGTTTGCAAACGCGTACTGAGCGATTGCTTTTAACTCCAGCTTCGGGACTTGTCGATGTATGTGTGTGCAGCTCGCGTTTGCAAACGCGTACTGAGCGATTGCTTTTAACTGCAGCTTCGGGACTTGTCGATGTATGTGTGTGTAGATATAATAACTTGATTCAGAATTACGGAGGAGAAAGTATAACCCTACAGATGACAAAACTTATACAAAAACTAATATTGCACTGCAAGATACCAGACGCATGGAGAAACAGCATAATGATACCAATGTTCAAGAAAGGACACAAGGACATTACTGAACAACCGCACTTAAGCTAACCACAAAAGTCCTAACCCACAAAATCAATAAACTAACAACTCGATCAGATGAACAAGGATTCAGATCCGGAAGATTCTGCGTAGACGCCGTATTTGTACTAAGACAAATTACAGAAAAGGCCATCCAGTACAATAAACCAGCACATATGTGTTTTATAGACCTGACAAAGGCTTTCGATGGCATCCAAGTCGAAGACGTCTTACACTTACTGCAGTGGTTTCCAACCTTTTTGTACCTGCGCCCCCCTTTATAGAAATAAAATTGTTGCGCTCCCCTAATTTAATTGCCCCTCCCCTAATTGTTGCGCTCCTCTATGCGCAGAAGACGCCAGGTATACAGGCAAACGGTATTTCCGAAAACACGTTTTTCTTTCTGCCGTTACTGTAACAACAAAATCATTATTGTCATGAAAGAATATTATTTCAACTCTGTTGAAAGAGCTTTTATCATCAAAAATTCTTCCGGTTTTCCGATCAGATCATGAAAATTAGTCGACAGAATTCACACAATTCACACAGTCGAAGATTTTGGCCGTCGCCGATAACAACTGTCTAGTGACATACGGATATACCCGATAAATAACATTCGTTACGCCGACGACACCGCAATAACCACAGATAACGAACATGATATGCAGTTGATGCTAAATAAAATAAATATCGCAGGAAAAACAGATGGCTTAAAGATAAATGCTGGAAAAACTAAATGGATAGCAATAAGAAAGAGCGCACTTTTAAGAGTACAACTGTAAGTACATAATGCCCCAATCGAGAAAGTCAAAACATTCAAATACTTTGGAATGATGGTGAAATAACCAATGGGATCCTCAACAAGAAATAAAATGCCGTAACGAACAAGCAGGACAAACTTTTATTAAATTTAAACCGCTACTTTGTAACAGCAAGCTCTCCTTCAATCTCCGTTACAGAATGGTTAAGTGTAGATATGGCCCATATTGTTGTACGGTATGTAGACATGGACATTGATAATATCTTCCATTAGTAAGTCGGAGGCCTTCGAAATGTGGACCTTGCGAAGAATGTTCAGCATACCATGGACAGATAGGGTGAGAAACGTGGAAGTCTTAAGAGGAGCAAATACTGTGAGATATAGATATGCTCAACTGGATCAAGGCACGAAAAATTGGATACCTGGGCCATATCCTGAGAGGGAAAAATACGCAATCCCTCAACTAAATATACAAGGAAAGTAAGCCACAATATTATTAAAAAAATGACTTTTATTAACGTTTCGACGCCCAAATCGGGTGCCGTTGTCAAAATACAACATAAACAAAAATGTTGTTGCTTAGTAAAAAAATTCTTCTAATAATTTATTTAATTTGACTCATTTATATCGGCAATTCAGATACATATGATACATTTTAACGTAGAGGACTTTAAAATGATATTGCCAATATTTATGAGTTGCGTATAATATGAGTTAAAATGTATCATATGTATCTGAATTGCCGATATAAATGAGTCAAATTAAATAAATTATTAGAAGAATTTTTTTACTAAGCAACAACATTTTTGTTTATGTTAGTAGTATTTTGTATTTTGACAACGGCACCCGATTTGGGTGTCGAAACGTTAATAAAAGTCATTTTTTTTATAATATTGTGGCTTATTTCCCATTATAAATAGTTAAAATTGTAAAAATGCCACAAGAAAATAGCTTCAGAACAACATACAAGGAAAGATTGAGGTCAAGAGAGGAATAGGTTGCAAACAAATGTGACTGCGAAATATAAAGAACTGGACAGGCATACATAACACTGGCGAACTTTTGCATGCCGCAAAAGACAGACGTCTGACCTTAAGATAATTCGTCAACGCACTGTACGGGGGTCGGCATAAGTCAGGCAAAGCCCTCGAAAAATCGACATAAGTCGGGCAATGCTCATAAGCCTGGCAACGCTGTCGAAAAATATTAAAACGAAACATGTTCGTGCTTCAGACAGTTGTGTCGATGTCATGATAGCACGCGTTCGTCAAGTAGACGCCTTTTCAGAATGAAAACCGATACAAGTTCACGCTTCAAGAAAGAGTTTTTTTTGTTACATCGTATTTTTGTACGTCTGACACCCTATGTTCTAAGAGAACCACGCACCTTTCCCGACCCCCGAACTGCAATTGAAGAAGAATTTGAAAATCTTCGCGCACAGCTTGACGTGCTTCGCCAGACCTGCCTCTCCGTTGCAGTAACTGCATTGATCAAGATTGGCATCATTTTGAACACTTACAGTAACTCTCTTTCTAATCCCTTTTGTAATTTCTTTGAATAAATTCATTTTGACGCTGCGTTTTTACTCTTAAAGCAAATTTGTTGCCTGACTTATGCCGACCCCTATAGGTACACGGGGCCATAAGAAGAACAAGTAACATTGTTAACTGGTTCTCATACCATTTGATGATATCACGTCTGAATTATGGAAACAATCTTAAGCACATTGTTTTACTTAAAAGACAAGAGAGACCCTAGAATGAATGATAGCATCTGAATGATACCAATAAATGTTATATCGCTTGCATATCTTATGGTAATATCTATCCGTTATTTTTTCTACTTGTCAAAAAAATAAGGGTGCACGCAACATTTATAGAAAGTAAAAAACTTTTATAGAAAGAATACGATCGTACTTTTAAATATTTTCAATAGATATTAACTTCAAGGAATACATCGTGTATAATAACCTGTCAACAACACTTTTAACACATCCATTTTGACAGGAATTTTTTGCTTACAATTCTGAAACTCTACTAAACTATATCTTTACTTTATTTTCCACCACAATGTTGCACTTTGTTGGTTCGCTTACTATTTTTGCCTTTGTTTTTCTATAATCTACAGTGTTGCAGTCATTGTTGTTATTTTCCTTACTAATTCTTGAAATTTGTTGAATTCGCGTGATTTTTAAATGTGATGATTTAAATGTGTTTAGGTAAGTATTTTTCGATTTAAGTTTTACGTAGAAAACTATATTATTTGGATGTTATTATTTTTTCATATTGTTAACTTCACTTCTCTACTAGAACATCACTTTTTCAGATTGATTAATAGAATTGAACTATTCTTAATTTTGTCTAGGATATAAATTAATAAAAAATTTACAAAATTACTGACTTCAGTCAATTGGCTGAAAAATTATTAATAATAATTGAGAAATAACGCATCATTGCTAGAATAGTTGCATTTTGATGACTTGCTCTTGTACTAACATCAAAATCATTCAATCGGAAGCATCAAATACATAATACTATAACAAAATAAAATTATAAACCCACCTTCTTCCATCACAGCTATATCTTTTATAGTTTAACATTCTTCAGTTCGTAATTCTTATCGCCGAAATGGAAAGTCGACCAAATTTTTGAGACAGTTCGAGAATTTTTACATTTTTTTCTTTTGTCCAATTAAATAACACATAAATACACTTCTCCAAGCACTTAACGCACCACCGGCACCACCTTAAAAATTGGTCATTTTTGATGTCTCGAATTTTCTAAACCTGTTATCCGATTTAAGTGATTTTTTTTAATATGATATAGCCTTATTTTAAACTGTGATTTTTTCTCAAAGTTCGCGTGACCCTGTGGACTACTCTAGCATTTATAAAATACTGAAATTAAAACCCAACTATAGCCTCATGTTTTCGTAACATTCTGTTTTTTTATTCATTCGCTTATGTTGGATAATAAAAAAGTTAGGTGCTTTAACAACTAGCCTTGTTTTTCGTCAATACAGGGTGTTCTTAAATAAGTATGGCAAACAAATAAGGGGTAATTCTGCATGAAAAATAATGAAAGTTTGCTTTATAAACGTATGTTCGCAAATGCTTCGTTTCCGAGATAGAGGGTGTTGAAATTTTTCTTACAACCTGACGATTTATTTATTGCTCTAAAACCGGTCGAGATATGCCACCAAATGAAATTTGGTGGGTTTTAAGAGGTAGTTATTGCGCATTTTTCGATATACAATTAGGAATTTAATATTCACCATTGGCGCTCACACGGGTAATATGACGCCTATGTGAGCCAATGGTGAACATAAAATTCCCAATTGTATGTCAAAAATGCACAATAACTACCTCTTAAAACCTACCAAATTTCATTGGCATATCTCAATCGGTTTAGAGCAATAAATAAATCGTCAGTTTGTAAGAAAAATTTCAACACCCCCTATCTCGGAATTTGCAGACATACGTTTATAAAGCAAATTGTCATTAGTTTTTCATGCAGAATTACCCCTTAAAGTTTGCCATACTTATTTAAAAAAAACACCCTGCATTGATGAAAAGCAAGGCTAGTTGTTAAAGTACCTAACTTTTTATCATCCAACATAAGCGAATGAATAAAAAAACAGAATGTAAGGAAATATGAGGCTATACTTGGGTTTTAATTTCAGTATTTTATAAATGCTAGAATATTAAACAGGGCGACGCAGACTTTGAGAAAAAATCGCAGTTTGATTGGTATGCCCGGTATACAATTTATCTGTCTAACGTGAAATTCACACTGGGACTGCAGTACGGTTAAGATAGGAATGCTCATTCACTGTTGCCACAGTTCCGGTGCGACGCTCTTGAGAGAGCAATCAACAACTGGTGAAGACCGACAACCCTATGCGTTTATTCCCCCACTAGAAATGAATTGCCCTATCTTAGTCGTACTGCATTCTCGGTGTGAATTTCTCAATAACAGCAATATTATTACAGCGATATTGTTAACGAATAAGGCTATAACAAGTTAAAAAAATCACTTAAATCGGGCAACAGGTTTAGGAAATTCGAGTCATTAAATATGATAAATTTTTAAGGTGGTGCTTTAATTTCTTGGAGAAGTGTAAATTTAAAACCTTACAAGCATAATTATTCCATTTTTTTCTTTTTCAAATCCCTATTTCTAGGGATTTTGAGTGGGTAGAAACAGTTGAAGTCGACTTCAGATATATTTAGGGTTAGCATGATAATAAATAGAGAAGCTAAAAACAAAACATTTCAGTATTTGTTTCTTAAATATGAGTATGTAGGTTTCTTAAAAGTATGTGATGTAACTCGTTTAAAATTACATTATTGGTTTGACGAGAATATCACCCACTAAAATGGCAAATTATCAAGAAAAAAAAAAAGAAACCAGCGATGTTATGAGTATACACAAGGGTCATTTACTAAAGCGGTGTGATAAGTTCTCGATCTCGAATTTACTGCTCATCAATAAATCGTAACACTACGCGCATATTTTTCCCCTTATGACGATGCATGTGTTACTAGACACAGTGGCAGTAGCAGTGTTGTGCATGGTAAAAAAGGTTTAAAAGTAGTCGTGAAGCGGTCAAAGGTGATCTACGTAAAAAATGAAACCACGCCAGAAAACTGTCTACACAAGTGCACAAGTTTTTGAATATTGACATATAAACGTGTGTGCAATTGCTGTTTAAGTGAATAGAAGCCAGTTCTTCAGTTCCAAAGAAAGTGATGCATCATTGGGAAGGTCATGGCATCGTTGTTTTGGGATAAAATGTACGTGTCTCAACTTCTAATCAAACTATGCATTAGGTACATATTCCTGAAGACAGGCCCGGCTTAAAGGAAAAAAACCTTTTCCACCAGGACAATGTAGCTGTCACAAAAATGTGTTTTGGCAATTGATAAATTAATAGAACCGGACTTAAAGTGATGGAACATATCCAAGCTACTAACCAGATTTGACGCTCTCGAACTTACATTCTTAAAGCTGAAGGTCTTATTCCCTTATCATCGCTCTTTCTGTTCAGACTACCAGTGTCTAATGATGAAATGAAGACGACGATCAGGAGAATAACATATAACTACGCGAGAAAATAACAAAATTACAAGGAAGAAAAGATAATCGAGGATAATAATTCGTCGCCTTAATACTATAACTTGATAACTCGAAATTAGTAGTTTTGAGATAAACGAGTTTAAAGATATTTGTGCGGCTACCATGATGTTGGTAAATACGGAATTCACTCTGAGGCTCTAAAATACTGTTCCTTAACTTTTTGGTAACTGATCTATTTAGGAATACGGTGCAAATTTGTTTTCCAATATGGAAAAAACCATGAAAAATTAAAGTTATCAACTTTTAGCACTACCATAATGTTAACATTTGGTAATGTAGCATGTTGTGCCACGTTGCATATCAGTGAACTTTTTAACACAACTAATATTTTAAACATTATTTTGTTGAAAATTAGCCCTCTGCCATGGGGTTGCCAGATCTGCTAACAATTCTCGAATTCTTGCATTAAAATGAACCGAATAAAGAGATAGCAATTATGTGGTAAGCTCAATGGTTTCAGAAAAACACGTGCTACAACTAGATAACTCGAGATATCTAGTTATAGCATGCAGTGTATGTCGTATTCACGATTATTTCGATTAAATAATAGCTTGATAAGTTATCTTGTCAAGTTTTAGCACTGAATATTAGGGGCATTTAAATTTATCAACTTTCGTCAATCATAAATAAATACTTAACCCGTTTGGAGCGAGTTATCAAGTTTTTAGACAATATGGAGGCAAATAAAATACATCTTGTGAACTAGTTATCTCAAAAACGTAAATTTTGGAGTTATCAAGTTATAGTACTGAGGCGACGAATTAATATAATGTGAACTAAAGACAATGACAAGTGGAATACTTTATCAAGAGCATATGTTTAACACAACTTTGGAGTATGTTCTATGATAATAATTGATGCTACCAATGTAATTAAAGAATTACCTTGCCGAAAGAGTTTATGCCCAAAAAATATAATCACTGAAAGATTTTACTTCGGTTTAAATTTGCACTAAATTATTTACTTTGGGGAATAGACTTTTGGATTAGTTTCCTGTAGTAAATATCATATGGTTAATATTTTGTATATACAGACTGTTTACTGTTAAATTAGATATACTAGTACACCCTATACATGGCAACACTGCTTCCCCGCTTCCCTTCGCACGAATTTGCGCAAATTCATTCTCTCATTCGTCATTCTACAGTGGCAATTCAACTCATTCTCATAAGCAGTGTTGCCTATTTCAGCGTTTCCTTCAATTGGCTATATCTAACACTAAACAGCCTGTATAGGTATCGTTACTCACGTGAATACATATTTTTTTACTCGAATTGTCTCAGTGTTAAATTACAATTTACATATATACAGATTATTAGACATTTTAATTGACAAATAGATATAAAAGTATAAATATTTTTAAATATAAAAAACAAGAAGTACAGTACAGTAAATATTAACAATTTGTATAAGTACGAAAAAGAACACTATGGTTAAAATATGTTCAGGGCAGCGGCATAACTGCACTAAGAAATCGTCGGATGCTATCAAGAGAAAACAGATGCGCCGCAAGACACTCCTGCATTATCTTCTTTAAAATGTTATACATACATATTAATACAAACACAAATACATAAATAACGGTTCGCTGCTGACTTTTTTCGAGAGTTGTTATCCAGGACCGGCAAAAATATACCGTATTGAAAATCAGCGGGTCACTGTCCCCGATCGGAGTTATGCGCCTCTAGCAAAGAACCTTGTTATTCTCGGGAACAGAATAAAAATATGAGTCTCGAGCTGCATAAATCGTTCATTGTGCTGGAAGTGTTGAAATGTTCGACATAATAATCACCCCTTTGATGTATCAAACACGTTACAAATAACGTGCACGTTATCCTGCATTTACGTTAAATTCTACAAATTGATGTGATGTATGACAAATAACGTTTCTCAAAAACGTTATCTGGTAACATAACAGGTTCATTTTAACGGGACCTATTTAACCTCTTGTTATAAAATAACGTGTAGTATAAAGAATCAATAACTATAAAAAATTGTCAATTTAGTCCAGAATTTTGTTAGATTGTAAACGTCGTGTTATTAAAATATTTAGATGATGCTATTAGAAGGTTTGTTAAAGTTATTTTTTAGAGATGTGTATTATTTTTTGAGGTTATGTCATTTGTAAACAAAAACATTTTATTCATATACCTAAATGATGAAAATATACAGACTATAGAGACCAGTTTTGCCAGATTGGGTAAATCCATTTGAATGTCCGTTTTGTAGTTTATTTCAATCCTTGTTGAGCCATTTTATAACATAACAA
Source organism: Diabrotica virgifera virgifera (assembly GCF_917563875.1). Taxonomy (NCBI): domain Eukaryota; kingdom Metazoa; phylum Arthropoda; class Insecta; order Coleoptera; family Chrysomelidae; genus Diabrotica; species Diabrotica virgifera. The sequence goes on from NC_065443.1 coordinate 102,003,961, forward strand.
CACGACAAGCAAAAATTAAATAAAATGCACAATAGAAAGAACACCTCACGGACCGAGGCCCGGGAATTTCAAATAACATCTTGGTTTCAAATAACATGCAGCGCTGCATGTTTATGTCTGTCTTCCTCTAACTTATTCAATTTCTGTATACTGTTATTCTTGTCGCGCAAGAAGATACTTTAACGTTTTGAAAATAACATGCTGGATAACGTGGACGTTATAATCAAACGTTATGTTAACATAACGTGTACACGTTATTTATAACGGGTTTGTTACATCACAGGGCTGAATAGTCTCCCTATAATAACAGTCCTATACCGCTAACGCGGCTTTGGGATTACAGCACGCTAGTCTGCTATCTCTTGGGCCTACAGTACACAAGGAAGGTAACAGGGCCAGTGCTATGCTTCAACTGCCTAGTATTACCCCTGATTTTACTCAAGGTATGCGTCTTTTCATGAGCATTTTTCAGTGCGTCACAAATGATGAGAAAAAAAAAGGTAAGTCCGTGATAATATACATTTATAACATTTATTCTAACATGACATTTTAGTTACAGTTCAGTTTTTAAAGTTAAATCTGACAGTTGTCACATTTTATTTGCAATTTGGCATAAAAACAAATAAATTGTGTTTATTGCATTTATAAAATGGTATTTTCTTTGATTTGTATAGTCTTATAAATTGTACAGATTATATTCGTAGATATATTATATAATTAGTAAATAATTTTTTTTCGACCATCTATCGACAACTAGAATAAATGTTACAAATGTCTGTAATGTGATTACGACGTGCCTTTTTTCTGTCACATACAAAATCGAAAAACTGACGCACTGAAAGATGTTTATGAGAAAAAGAATACTCATTTTATTCAGGCTGATGCCTGTAGATATTTTAAAAATATCTGGATGTTTTCCTCGGCGTTGGGATTCGATCCCCGGCCTTCTGCGTGAAAGTCAGACATCCTACCGTCCGAGCTATCCGGCCCCAGGATATTATGTTAGACATAATTAGTAAAATGTTTATTTTGCCGTTAACGCTGCAAAGAACTTTCAGTGATAATGATCGATGTACCATTTTTCTACAGTGTAGGTCCAGCTTTGAGTTCAACTGAGGGTAATATCGCAGTTGATAGTGTTATTAGAATTTTTGGACACTATCCAGAATACGTTCCGATGAAGATAGCTACAAATGATAATCAGAGAAATAAATATTTGCGTTTGGTAGTGTTTCCATGTCGTTAGAATGTATGTGTTGCATTCTTCAAAGATACAGAGATAAAGCTTTGAAAAAGTACATGTTTATTATAGTATTTTATGGAATCTGCCATTTTTAATAAAAAAAAACACGAACAAATAAAAATATTTGTTCGTTTTAATATTAATTGCAGAACCTTTGAAGTTGCCAGATTGTCACATATTTATGTTGAACAGATATCAATTTTATGACCATTTATTTATTATTTTGGGATGAATGTATCTAAATATTATATTGTATGTCAAATATTTATTTTGGTTTTCAATCATGAGATCTGCAGTCATTATTAAACTAATTACATTTTTTTTTAAATTTGCATTGTAGAGATTAAACTCATTGACAATTTAATAATTTAATCTATAAAATGTGAATTTCAAAATCTTGTATTTATTTTCGTGGTAGCTGCCAATCTGGTGGTTGAAAAGTTACACTGAATAATTACAAAAGGAATGTGACTTATTTTCATATAGATAATAAAAAACTAAAAATATTTAAGTATTAAAATCTAACACAAGAACTTTATTATTTATACTGAAATATTAGTATTTCGACATAATTAAAAAACATTAAAATTTTTTTTCGTTATTTTACCTATTTTATGTTTTCCATATTTAATAAATTAATATAATATTATATCACATGAAGAGTACAGGGGAAAAACAAGGAATGTCACATTTTATACATATTGCGATAAACACCAATAAAGGTTTAAATAATTCTTGTGATATGTAAAAACTACTTAGCAGATTTGTTTCATTTTCATAGACATTATTCAATTTTATATTACTTAAATACTGATATAATAAAATTTTTAGGTAACATGAGCAAAACCTCAATTTTTTACATAAATATCAATTCAGAGATAAAAAAAGATCTAGAAAAACAAGAAATGTCATTTTATTATTATGAACGTATATTAAAAAACAATTTTAGCAATTCTTATTCATATGGTAAACTGTCAAAGTATTCTCACTTTAAAACACAAACCCTTTTACTACCTAAAAACGAAATAATCGCGTCATTACCGGCAGCTGTACGTGGGATACTGCTGACATGCCTTGTTTTTGTTCGGTAGCGCATGGACAATCCTCGTTCTTTCCCGGTATACAAATTTTTAGAAAATTTATATAGACTGACCTTCCTGGTTATTGTCCTGAATCGATAAGTCAGTCAATAGTCCTCAGTTTTTGCTACCACATGACAAGAAAAGCTAAAATTCATGAACAAGTAACATTCCTTGTTTTTTCCCTGTACTCTTCAAATGCTCCTTCACGATTTATTCTAAGGACATGGCAACACTGCCAAACACCAATATTTCGTTATGTCATTCATAATTTGTAGCTATCTTCACAATGCGTTATTGTTGCAACAAAGCATGCGCATTTTTGGATTTTAAAATGATTAAAGAGAATTTAGTATGATTACAAGAAAACACACTACCATGTATTGTGATACGATTTACACAATTCCTTTACTGACCGATTGAATTTGTACACTACAAGTATATATCGTTTAAATTTGAAGGTAAATCACTACATTTTGGTCGACTTATCCACGATCACCTTGCCAAAATTAACAACCTATCCTCAATAACAGACAACAAACATAAAAACCGAAAAGAGAAATTCAAACATTTCCGTCATTCTCCTCATCACCATATGTTACCGAAAGGAATTGATACAATTTTTTAATTGGTCAATGCTATTTTGCAGTTCTTTTTTCTCGTTCTCTCTCCTGAACAAAACGGAACGTAACTCTCGCTGTTTCTTTTCAAGGAATTTCACTTCGCGCTGCCTCTTCAGGTTTTCTTCGGCCAGGTACGTTTGTTGCTTTTTCGTTTGAAAGATCTGAACGTCCCTCTCTACAAAACAGAAAATAATGTGTTACAAGAGATTTTTTGTGTATATTTATATAACAAAGATTCAAAATTTATTGATTATTAACAAACCTATTATTTCTTGATATTGTTTAAACGGTAGTAACAGTTTAATACATACAAGGTTCATTTTGACGAAGTTAAGATAGTTTGCAATGAAAATAATTACACCAAACGACAATTTTTGGATATGTGTTACATACTAAACACTCTACTGCACTTAACAAAAGAACTGACATTTGTAACTTAAGTCAAATTTACCATGGCTTGATTTTGCAGAATTAGATTGTACTTTATTAAAGTTTTCCAGCCCGCTTATAATTATTATTAATTGGTCAAGATTAGTGCTGACCAGTACTTTTTTATATAATTTACAACTTTTTTGTTTTTTTTTATTTTTAAATACCCATTTAATTGACCTGGTTTTGCAAAGGTCTACATTTGAAAAAATTATTCTGGTGTAATTGTGAAAACGTGATAATAATTATAATTTAACTTCTGAGTTGGACCGTGTAAAAATTTTGAAACTACGTATATAAGCGATTCTTTCAAAAATACTATGAGTACGTATGGCCGCAGTACTACCAGTTTCTACAAAAGTAATCTTCCACATTTGTTTAGATAAATATAACCTTAGTACAGATAACTGTAGAAAATTAAAGAAATATATAAATATTGAAAAATATTATTTACCATTTGAAAACCTTTTATAGGCTTCTATTAACTCCAATACTCCCGGCCATTTAAACTTGGTGCAATCTTCTTTCTCGACCCAAATATTTTCCTTCGAACTTTCCAACTTCTCATTCTTCATAGAATTTTGATTCTGTACCAATATCATAGAAAGAGGAAGGCAGCTTATTCCAGTGCCTTGATTAATCGCGATGTTTTTGCAGTCTTCTTTTTTATCGATGTGCAGTGAATTAACTCTGTATTGGTGAACGATGGGCAGCTTTAAAATTGGGTTATCTTTGATCTTGTTATCGATCATATGTTCACCCTGGTGTGATTTAACAGAGGCCAATTTTTTTGTTAGTTTTTCAGTGTATTTTGTGACAGAGGACTCGCAGTTTCTCTTTATCCGGTCTTTCACCACTTCCGTCCAGTTCTTTTCCAAAGCTAAAAATGATATAGATTTAAAATGCAAGAAAAAAATAAAACTCATTGTTTTTAAAACATTTACATTTCATTGTTAAAGCAAAAAAAATCTCAAAGAACACTATTGATGATATTAGAACACACAACCCATACAATATGGTCATCACCATCCAGCCTTCTGCGTCAAAGTTGAACATAGGCTTCCAATAATTTTTTTCCAGTTCTGTAGGTGGTTTACCTTTGCTTCGTTTGTCTGCTTGTGGTCTGCTCACTGTAATTCTTTGGGTCCATCGCCTGGTCTGGACACATGACCCGTCCAGTTCCACTTTAGCCATGCTATGCGCCTTATGACATATATGTGACACCTGTCCTTATTTCCTCGTTTCTACCTTGTCGCTAACTGTCAGTCCAAGTAATGACTGTTATGGCGGTTTTACACTACATGGGCAGTTGAATGTATTATTATATAAAAAGAAAAATTATATAAAAAGTGGCAAGAAACCAGATCGGACATGGATCTTCAAAACTATATGGTCGCCAAAAAGGAAGCGAAAGTAGCAGTAGCAACAGCTAAAGCAGAAACGTATTCAAACCTATACGATCAACTTGATACCAGGGAAGGCGAAGCAAAGATATATAAAATAGCCAAACAGAGAGCAAAGAAAGCAAGAGATTTTAATCAGATTAGATGTATCCGAGATGAAAATAATAAAATACTAATTCACGAAAAAGATGTCAAAAAGAGATGGAGAAAGTATTTTGACAGTTTATTAAATGAAGAATTTGACAGACAGCCTGTGGAGTTAACGGAGACAGTAACAGCAATGGTTACCAGAATAACAAACGAGGAAGTGGCTCAAGCGCTTCAAAAAATAAAGAAAGGAAAAGCAGTCGGACCAGATGACATTCCTGGGGAAGTATGGAGAGCATTGGGGGAGATAGGAATAAGTTGGCTAGCAGGTCTATTTAATAGAATTATGGAAGTTGGACAAATGCCAGACGAATTGAGAAGCAGTATATTAGTACCTGTCTACAAAAACAAGGGAGACATACAACAATGTACAAACTACAGGGATATAAAACTACTTAGCCACACCATGAAAATATGGGAGAGAGTAATTGATAGACGGATACGTGAAGAAACCGAAATATCCGATAATAAATTTGGCTTTATGCGGGGCAAATCAACATTGCAATTTTCATTGTAAGGCAACTGATGGAAAAATACAGGAATAAAGAGACCAACGCTCATATGGTATTCATTGATCTTGAGAAAGCATATGATAGAGTTCCTCGAGAGATTCTGTGGTGGGCACTCAATAATAAAGGAGTCCCTGGCGAAGATGTAAAGATTGTTAGAGATATGTATGAGGGAGTAATGACTAGTGTTAGGACAGGTGTGGGAGAGACTGATAAATTTCAGGTGAAAGTAGGACTGCACCTAGTGCAGTCCTGCAGCACAAAGGTGCTTAGTCCTTATTTATTCTCATTAGTTTTGGACCAGATAACAGCGAAACTACAGGGCAGCATTCTATGGTGCCTAATGTATGCTGATAATGTAGTGTTAATAGGAAATAGTGAAAGAGACTTAGAACAAAAACTGGAACAGTGGAGACAAGCTCTGGTGGAAAAAGGTTTAAAACTTAGTAGGACAAAAACAGAGTATTTGGAATGTTCATTTAAAGATGGAGTTACTACAAATAAAATGGTATCTTTGGATGGTGAAATGATTGTGAAAAGCAATAGTTTTAAGTACCTAGGATCGGTATTAGAGAGTAATGGAGTAATAGATGGAGATGCATGCAGTAGAATTAGGGCTGGATGGATGAAGTGGAACGAAGCGAGTGGTGTGTTGTGTGACAGAAAAATTCCAATGAAGCTGAAGGGAAAATTCTATAAAACTGCCATAAGACCGGCTATGGTGTACGGAACTGAATGTTATGCAGTGAAAAAGAAAGAGCATGTGGCAGAAATGAGAATGCTTAGATGGATGAGTAGAGTGACAAAGAAGGATAAAATTAGAAATGAGTATATTAGGGGAAGTCTAGGTGTGGCACCAATTGATGCCAAAATGAGAGAGCATAGGTTAAGCTGGTTTGGTCATGTTCAACGTTGAGACGTTAATCACCCAATACGAAGAATAGCTGAAGTGCAGATTCCTGGAAGGAGTAGGAGAGGAAGACCAAAGAAGACCTGGGGGGAGACGATAAGGCAGGACATGTTGGTAAAGGAGATTAACATTGATATTATGACCCAAGATAGAATTGTGTGGAGAAATGCAATTAGGAAAGCCGACCCCGCATAGGGATAAGGCAAAGAGAATGATGATGGGCAGTTGAGTGTATGTTTTGTTTGTGTTTTCTAGAACTCGATAAACAAAAAACAAAGTTGAAACAAAACTTTTGTTTCCATTAAGAGGACTACAGTTTGTTCCGAGTTTTGCTTCTGTGTTCAGTCTTTTTCCACTGGTTGTGCCGAGGAAGTCAAAGTACAGTTTTTTCGTCAATAACCAACCAACATGTTAGAGATGAAGATGAAGATTTTTTTATTCTTAGTTGGGTGTGGTCGATACTGACTTGCATTATTGAAAATAGTGTACTCACTTTGTTTTCCCTCTGCAGACATCATCTTCAGCCCTAGTAACTGAAAGAAACACTTTTTGGCCTTGTAATTTTGCAGCATGTTTAACGTTAACGTCGACTTTAAAGGCACTGGAAGATTCAAGGATGTTATTTCATCGTCAGTTTTTTCTATGATGACACTGGGATCTAGCCACTTCCTTCTCTCCAGTTTTTGTAATTCTAAAACTAATGATCATTTGTATGAGAATTTAAATGACATAGTAGTTTATTAAACAATAAATGGTCATGACGTTTGCTGGATACAATATAATAATTATTAGATAACTTCATACCGCCTTAGAACTTAATAATGTTTAAAAGTTAAACAACTAAAAAATACCAGAAAACAAACAAATCACTCAAAAATATTATGTATACAAAGTTGAATCATTTAAATTTTTTCGGATGTTTCGGTTTCTGATAATTTCTGAAGAAAAAACAATTTCTCAAAAAAAAAAATAGAAAAACATGTAGGGGGCAACCCCCCTTTTCATTTAGATTGGTCGTACCAACTCAGAAACCTTCACGGGATTCATGCACAACAACTTCGCTAAAGGTCATCTCAGATGATCAAATGCGTAGTTTGCGATTTTATAAAGGACATACACGCAAACATTCATTTTTATTTATATAAGCTATGTTCGCGCTGGACATCCTGAATGTATCCAGAGGGAGAACGCCTGCGCATTACAAAATTGAGCGTTCGCGGAGGTCGAATCTTTCCCTCTGAACACCCTCCGGATTTTTATTTCGGTGTTCGAATAGCAATACAGAAAAAAGGTCTTGAACGTGTCCGGGATACCCTCTCGATGTTCGAGGATTTTGTTTCGGATTTTAAGTTCGCACAGGCGCACAAAATATTTGGGAAGAATTTTTTGACATTCTGTTCTTACCAGTGATATGGGAGAGAGGGGATACGACATAAGGGATGATTTTGTATTTACTAAATGGGACCACTTGATTTGACACTTTTGTGCTATATCCAATATGGCGACGGGCAGGTTATTATTTATATATTTATATAATATAATATAATTTTATAATTATATATTTTATATAGAGCAGAATATACGACCAAAGAGTTGTTCCGCCATATTGGATGGAGCGTTTTTGCGAGTGAAACCGAACCCATCTACTTCACCGTATGCCGCATCCCCTCTACTCCCACATCACTGGTTCTTACTCCCTCCAATTCTTAACCTAAAATATTGTTTTGTTAAACTTAAACAACTTGTAGATGTAAATTCTGATTTTTTTAAGTTTTGAAATTATGTAAAGTGTTGTATCATTTAAATATTCTTCAAACAAATTTTAATATTTTTTATATTAAATAAAGCTTTTTTAGTTGTTTTTGTCAATGTTTTCCATTTAGTATGTTTATAAATAAGTAGGTACCTTTTCTAGTATTATTATCTTATTACTTTTCATTCTATATTCGATAATTATCTATTACGGTAGTATTACAATAAATTGTACTCTGTTTTTAATTAATTTCTTCTATCTAGATGAGCTTATAAGTACCTACATATTCTTGTGGTTTATTTTTCAGTTTAATTTATGAGTTAAATTAGTCTCTCATTGAATATAATGAAACATAAACAACACATCAAACTTATTCTGAAACTATTTCTTGTGTCTTGTTATATTCCATTATTGTTGTGGTGTAATAAACCACAACACAATGCCACAACCAGCAAATTCAATACATATATATCAAAATTGGAAATTATTGCTTTACTAAATTATTCCTTCCGTCAGATAATGTTTAACCCCCAGGAAGTTAAAGGTAATTTTTATATCTAAATAACAAGCTGCAATTTCCAAGTAACTCAACAATCTTTTACTCTCTACAAAAATTTAAGCCGGAGTTCGGCGTGGAAATACCAAATTATATTGTCGAAATAATAAAGACGCTAATCAAATTTCTAACTTCTAAGAAAGGCATTGAACAGAAAGTTAAACCTTTGCCTGTTGCTGTTATTCTCTTTCTCTTTGTTGACATACAAATTTGTTGCAGTTGCATTTTTTGTTGACATTGATTTCGAAATAAGAAAGGGACAAGAAAAGGCTTCCTTCTCTAACCTTAATGTATGCAACCCGTCATTACATTACGAATCCGAAAATTGTTCGTGGAGCTAAAAATCCTGAACATGTCCAGGACGTCCAGTTTACGTTGACGCCTGCGCCTTGGAAACTAATCCCGAACTTACTCTGAATACGTTCGGGTTATACAGCGCGAATACTACTATAGATTTCAGATCGAGTACTTACATCGTAGACATTTATTATTACTCAAAAACGGTTATCTTAAACTACATAGATAGAAAAAAATGTTACAAAATAAAGCAGAAAAAAAATTATACTTACAATTATTCATTCTATGCGTTGTGAGGTTGAGTGTTTTTAAAAATTGCATTTTCTCTGGACGCGAATCCAGCTGAAGAGGCGGTCCGCTCTTAATAACAAGATCTGTCTCGGTTTCTTCATTTTCGCTATCCGAACTAAAAAAAGAACTGTCGCTATCGGACCAATCGGAATACCCATAAATCGTAACACCATATTCCACACAAACTTTATCATTTTTAATTTTCTTGATTCTCTTATTCTCCTTTTTCTTTTTTCTGTTTCTTTTCAGCGCAGCCAAATCAATTTTACTCAGTCTTTGACGTTTAGCTGCGATCGGCTTCGTGTTAATAGGTACATTTGGTATATTCAGTACGGTAAAAGTACACTCTTTCTTCTTTTCACGGCGTATAGTACGTATCGATGATTTTTTGTAAGTCGAATCAGTTCCTATATCCGACGTACTACCTCTTTCTACTATTTTGGGTTTCTGACTAGTTGCTTGAGGTAAAGAACTGTGAGTATCTGGTACCGCGGTGCTGGACTGCACCGGATAATTTGGGGATGGTACTGGCAACTGTGGACTGCAGGAATGGTTGGGTACCTTCTCGTCAGCTATTGGAGCGAGAGCGAGTTTCACGTCCGTATTATCGTGAAACAAGATGTCGTTGTTATTGACATTAAGTACATTAGTCGAAGCAATGACGTCTTCTGGCGATATCTCAATTTTATTTTCAATATAGCCTACACCTTCTATATTACCCACGTCAGAGGACTTATTATTATTATCTACACTAGCGGTTATTACATTATCCATATCAACCAATTTCTGTTTGTTATTGAGACGCAATTTTTTTGGTGTATCTATTGTATCGTGTGAGTCAGTTTTATTAGTTTCTCCAACAATGGATTCAATACTGAAATGAGTAAGCTTCTTTAAATTACCAATACCAGGTTCGTCCACATTATCTGAGGAAATATTAATTTTTTCTACTGATTTTAAATACGTAATCATAGACTTCCTGGCTGAAACAAATAGAAATAATTTTAGTTCTTAATAATTTTGTAACATAATTTGTAAAATAAAATACAAAATTAAGCAGGCGAAAGAACGATGGTTAAAAGAACAATGCGCAGAAATAGAAGAATACCAGAAAAGATATGATAGTTTTTAAACTAATTTAAATCTAGAAACCTTCCTTAATTAGAACCATTCTTTGTTAACATCCTGCATATCTGCCTTCTACTATACCTTGCCTCTGAATCGAAATAAAAGATAAATTGCCTTTCTTTCACTTCTACCTTTACCAATATTGTGAGTACTAAGAACCATTTCTTGTACCTTTTCCTATATGAAGGAAAACGGGATGTGATTGAATATTGTATAATCCTTTCCGTTTTCTATTTCGTCATCTCTTTGCCTTGTAAATAGTAGAAGGCAGAGATGCAGGATGTTAACAAAGAATGGTTCTAATTAAGGAAGTTTCTAGAGTTAAATTATGGTCTAAGAGCTAGCAACGTTTTCGAGCAACTATTTTAAGACGGCTGATTCTTTAATATAATATTCCCTATGCATCCTAGAACACCTTACCGGCCATCTGGCTACTGAGACAGGTTGCGTTCATTACTGCGCAGCGCACCTGTACAGGTAAATATATCGAATTTAAAATTATTTTAAGACGAAAAATTTTTTTGCCATTACTTTTTAAACATTATTAGAAATATAAATTATAACTGCCAGGCATTTCTGTGGTTGCTAAATATGCGCCAGACTCTATTTTTTATAAATAATAACTGAAAAATTTAAATCATTTTAGTATGTCTGAAATTTTAATATTATGTTATTTACACATAAATAAATGCAAAATTAGTTTGCCAGACATTAACTCGGTTGCAGTAATCAGCCAGATGGATTTAAAATCATTTAAAATGATATATATTTTCATCAAAACGTACGCTGGCTGTGTTAAGAAATAAGACAAACAAAAGATTCAGGTAAATATATTTGAAATTAGTTTAAGACAAAAAATTTTTTTGTCATTACTTCTCAAACAATATTAGAAACATGAATTATAATTGCCAGACATTTCTGTGGTTGCTAAATGCGCGCCAGACGCTATTTATTATAAATAATAATAGAAAAATGTAAATCATTTTAGTATGTCTGTAATTTTAATATTATATTAACACATAAATAAATGCAAAATTAATTTGTCAGACATTAACTCGGTTGCAATCATCAGCCAGATGGATTTAAAATCGTTTAAAATGATATATATTTTCATCAAAACGTACGCTGGCTGTGTTAAGAAATAAGACAAACAAAAGATTCAGGTAAATATATTTGAAATTAGTTTAAGACAAAAAAATTTTTTGTCATTACTTCTCAAACATTATTAGAAACATGAATTATAATTGCCAGACATTTCTGTGGTTGCTAAATGCCTGCCAGACGCTATTTATTATAAATAATAATAGAAAAATGTAAATCATTTTAGTATGTCTGTAATTTTAATATTATATTATTAACACATAAATAAATCCAAAATTAATTTGCCAGACATTAACTCGGTTGCAGTAATCAGCCAGATGGATTTAAAATCATTTAAAATGATATATATTTTCATCAAAACGTACGCAACTTTATCGATAAGATCATTTTCTTCAAGTGTCACAATATCTTCATCTTCCAATAAATGACTATTTTTATGCATAATAACTTTTTTCTTCTTTTTTGTTACAATCTTAATTTGCTTAAAATGTTTTAATATTTTTTCTTCAAGCTGATTATTTGTAATTACATGGACATCTGCATCAGGTTGAAGTGTTAACTCTTCTTGTAATTCGTCGTTGTACGTGTCACAAAGAGAAGCTAATAACAGATATTTATTTTTTGCTACTACTGTTTCTTCAATTATGGACACAATTTTTTTAAAAATATTCATGTGAATATCTCTCACATTGTGCCAGGAGGTACGGGTAGTATCAGACATAATTTTTTTATATTTATTTAAATATTCCAATTCACATGAATGATGATAAAAAATTAAACTATATAAAACTCTACTATCATTAATTTTTTTAATAACTCCTGATTTTGTAATTTTGTTACCCACTCTGTTATTTTATCATATATCTTAACATCATTACAGGAATGTAGGATTTGTTTCTTACACTTCAATTGTTTTCTATCTTTTCCACAATAAAAACATATTCTTTTATTACCTGTGTCTGTTGACTGATGACCATCAATCGGCGGGATTTCAGGACAAAAGTTTGTTTCTTGGAAATTTGAACTGGTACATGAACTTGAAGAAGCCTCGTCATATGCCACTGTTTCACTTATACTAATTGAAGTTTTTGGTAATAATGTCTTAGAACTAGATGTATCAGAAAAACCGGTCGACGATAAATTGGAAAATTCATCACTATCTAAAACAGTGTCACTCACACTTGACAGCGAAGAACTTGATGTATGACGAAGATTTGACAAAACTGAATTAATGTCAGATATGTTACGATACTTAGCCATTAAGGCTGCAAAAGAATTGTAACATTTTTTATGGTATCCATCAGTGGTATTCACTTGGTCCGGTAACTGTACATTATTATATTTTAAATTGTATTTCGCACTCAAAACTTCTTTACACTTTAACAGTTTTTCATCCACAAAAGTTATTATATTCTCGTTTTTTTCCTTGCAAAACACACATTGTATTTTATTTGCCATTATATTGTATCACAATTACTTTTCACTAAATAGAAACTCGACAAGAATCGTTAACAAACTGTGAATTTATTGCGACTGTGACTGGCCATCTTAATAACATGTGCGGACAACATTCACCCCCGAAATTGTCGTATCTTTTGTTTGTCTAGTTTCTTAACCCAAGCAGCGATCGTTTTGCTGAAAATACACATTATTTTTATGATTTTAAATCCATCTGGCTGATGAATGCAACCGAATTAATGCCTGGCAAATTAATTTTGCATTTATTTATGTGTAAATAATATAATATTAAAATTTCAGACATACTAAAATGACTTACATTTTTCAATTATTATTTATAAAAAATAGCGTCTGGCGCATATTTAGCAACCACAGAAATGCCTGGCAATTATAATTCATATTTCTAATAATGTTTAAAAAGTAATGGCAAAAAAATTTTTCGTCTTAAAATAATTTTAAATTCGATATATTTAAGTATACAGGTGCGCTGCGCAGTAATGAACGCAACCTGTCTCAGTAGCCAGATGGGCGGTAAGGTGTTCAAGGAAGCATAGGGAATAATATATTAAAAAACCAAGTGTCTTAAAATCACTGTTTTCCCGACGTTGCTAGCTCTTGGTCCATTAGTATATATTGTTAAATAAGTTTTATGGGGAGAATTTAGAGAATTAATTTTATGTCAAAGACCACGACGTAAATTTTCATCGCCCTGTATATAGCCAAAATTTGTAAATAATATGATTTAGCCGTAAGCAGTGTTTCGTGGAAAGAGGAAATGTTTGGTGGTAAAGATTCTACGAACGGACTTATATAAATTAAACAATGAACTAAAATACGGTCGGATTAGAAAGTGAATGTACTCGTGGTTGGAGTAGACAATATGTTTCTAAATGGTTTCCTAGAAAGAAACGACGATAAACAATTTGTTTAGTTTTAGAATATACAGTGTTTCTAGGATATAAGAAAAAATTAATTTAATACCTCCTGGAAATTTGACAAGACAGAAAATTTGTATACAACACTATTTATTCTTAAGAAAAGAAAGTAGGGATGTAATGTGTAGAGAGAATGCTTGTGATTGGCGAAGAGATTTATGGAGGGCGAAGAGATTTATGGAGGGAGAAAAGAGTGGTTGAGTCTCAGATTGATGAGGAAAAAAGTTTTTACTGTGTAATTAAGATCGGAAGGGAGCAGTCCAGTTTGAAAATTAGTAATTTTGTGTAAAGTGGTGAATTTGGTGGCCGTGTAAGCAGATTCCTGTTGAGACGAAATCGTGATCGAGTCGAAAAGTACAATCTCCTAGCCGGTTTGTATCAATTTTGCACAAGATATCGAGCTGAGAGAAAGAATCTTGGAATTATAAAGATTGATATTGTTTGTATCGAGTCGGAGACTAAATAGAGAAGAGATTTCGAGCGAGAGCTGTTTTTGTTTATGAAACAGTTTGGAAGAGAAAAACCGTAGCAGCATCCGAGGAGCACGTGTGGGAGAACCGAGGACAACACAATCCATGAGAAGAAGTAAAGAAGATAAAAAAGGTTAGTCAGATTATTTGTGAAAAGGAGAGAATTGTTGTATATTACATACCATATTTGTTTTTTTGTCAATTTAACAGTTTTTACAGCATAATTTATTCATTCATAAATTCACAGAAGAGATAAATAATCTATTTAAAAGGTAAATGAAATATAGTCTACCAAATCATTTAAATGAAAATTTGTTAAAAGAAAAAGGAGATATGTAGTAGAATTAAAGATTAATTTTATTAGATAAGAAAATTTTGACAACAGAATAAAGTTTACATTTTGAATCTTATATCTATGGTATAGTACAGGGGTGGCCAAACTGCGGCTCGCGAGCCACATGCGGCTCTTTGAAGGATTACTTGTGGCTCTCGATTGTACCCGAGTTATTTTTCAATTTTGTATTAGATATGATTTAAAAAAATTATTATCGTTCCATAATATGTGTTTCAAAATGTCTTTTAATTTACTGACAACAAACATGAAAGACTTTGTAACAAATTCCATTTCCATCCAAGATAAGAATGATCGACACATCGAAAACTGCGCAAACGAACATTACATAAGAGTGACGCAATGTAAAAGTCAGTAATCAACCGAATCCAGACCGATTTTTGTATAACTCTTGCTACAGATGTAATTTGTAATTTGTATTACACATTTTGCATTTAAGTCATTTTACTCGACTTAGAAAAAAATTGTTACCATATTATACTAGAAAAACTTAACGAGTAGGTATATAAAAAAACCGGAAGGAATATTGACCGAACTCCAAAATAGATTTGAAGACTTAAAATATGTTAAATCGTCTCTTCATTTTTTTCCGTTTTTATTTGAAATGAACATAGTTCATAAGGTGAATTTTTTATTATTACCAATATATGACCCAAACAACATCTGGAGAATTAAAATTAATAGAGACGCAAGAAGATCAAGCTCGAAAATAAAACTATAAGTCGACTACTACTACTACATTGTTTGATTTGCTTGTCTGGATAATGTTCAGAAGAAATGCGTTTGAGGTGAATGTATTGTGTTGGCAGCAAAAGCAAACAGTCCGAAAAACACACTGGGGCAAGCGCCGTGTCCTGGTGTTCTTGGATCCTGGGTTATGCCGGACGGTGGTGTCCAGAAGGCTAAGAAGTCAACAGAGAAGAAAGTTTGATGGATTGTTGTTGGTTCCATAGACATTTACGTGTACTGTCCGTGCTTTGCTCTCGACCAGTCTCCCTAGAAACCATTGTACAACGACAGGCGAACCTGCGTCCCTCGTCGGCGGTCAGGAGGTGGCTTTGAGCGCAGCGTGGACAGTGTGCGTTCGAGTGGAGAAAATAGTTGCGGCTATTTTCTTGGGACGAACAGGTATAATTGTGCAATGAAGTTGGGAAACCGCAAAAACCAACTTCTCCCTGTTCGGGGTAGGGAAGAGGAAATGTTAGAGGTGGGTACGGTAGGCTAACGGGGTAGCCTCAAGGATGTTTTCGTACTCCACCGGGAGTTCGTCCATGCATGTTTGCATTAGAGCGGACGGTACATGAATCTTTTTGCGTTTGGGCTTTCGGTGGAGTACGTGGCCGGAAGATGAACAGGAACATTTGAGAGATTCTTGTGTGTCGGAAGGGGGGCCGTTGATTACTTTGATTGTGAAGTTCCTGTTCAGAGAGTTTATTCTCTCGGTGATTTTGGGGGTGTTCGAGATGTTATGGATTTCGTTTGAGGGATATCGCCAGTGCTCATAGTTGCATCTACGCAAGATTCTACGTTCTGCTCTCAACAACCTCTCTTGTTTTTGTCTTGAACAAAGAGAGTAGATACATGATTTGTACTCCATGACGGGTCGAATAAAGGTCTTGTAAGTGTGAATGAGAGTATTCTTGTGTGTCTTGCCAATTTTTCCCGAGAGAGCGTTGAGAAGTCTGGCCCTGTTCCTTACCCTATCTAAAGTTGCCTTTAGATCTGCGTCCCAGTTGAGAGTCCTGGTAAACAGTACTCCCAAATAGTTCGCAGTCGGGCTAACAACAAGCCTTTCTCCCAACAGTCTCAGTGGATATTGGTCGTCTTCATTGCGTATGATTCTATTTGACACAGAAGGGGCGCGAAACACAATTGTTGTTGTTTTGTTCGCGTTCAGCGTGACTCTCCACTTACAACACCATTCGCCGACGCCGTCCAACAGAGCCTGGGCTCTTCTGAAGAGGAGTCTTGGGTTGTATCGAGAGGTTGTTGAGAGCAGAGTCGTGTCGTCTGCATAGAGAAACAGCCGAGTACCTGGGATATTTTGGTTAGTGATGTCGCTGTTGTAGATGATATACAACAGCGGTGCTAGGACTGAACCCTGGGGAACTCCAGCTTGTGGAGTGAAGGGGGTGGACCTTTGATCGCCTATTTTAACTCTGACAGTACGGTTGTGGAGGTAGGAGTGTACAATTTTGGTAAATTGCAATGGTAGCCCGATGTCCAGAAGTTTCCGAACAAGCCCGTCGTGCCAGACCTGGTCGAAAGCCTTCTGCACATCCAGAAATGTGGCTATGGCGAATGAACCATCGTTGATGGTTTGAGTAACTTTGGTAGTGAAATCTATTAATGCATGTTTAGTAGATTTACCTGACTAGAATCCGTATTGGAATTTTGGTATGATATTGTGGTTTTCGAGAAAGTTATTGAGCCTCTCTTTTAGGATTAGCTCAAGAACTTTACCCAGAGTATTGATTAATGAAATTGGTCTATAGGATTCCACGTCGGTTGGGGGTTTGCCTTTTTTCAAAAGCATGATGGTGTTGGCCACTTTCCAAGGAGTAGGAAAGTGGCTGTTTTTGAGACATGCATTGAATATTTTAATTAGAAGAGGAATGATACTCTCTGGAAGTTTTTTGAGGCACCTTCGGTTGATGCCATCAGGTCCGGGAGCGCTGTTTTTGCCGATTTGGCAAAAGCTCTCCGTTTCCCTGTCTGTGAGGGGGTCCATGATAGGATCATAGACTGGAATGTAGTGGTTGAGAGTAACATTTACAATGTATTCTGTGTTGAATTTAAATATGCGATCAAAGTTCGGGTTATCTGGAGTTTGAAAATTGTTTTGAAGCGAATTTCTGAATGCTTCGGCTTTCCCTTCTGGGGAATTGATTATGTGATTGTTGACCAACAGATGGGATGGTTGAGATATTTTTTGTTTTGTTAGGACTTTGAATTTTTGCCAGAATTTACCTCCGTCTCTGTAGTCCAGTTTTGAGGTAGCATCTTCCCATCGGCGAGCCGTTAGGACAGATATCTCCCTCTTTATCCTGGCACAGATCCGGTTGTACTCTGTTTTGATTAGTGGGTTTTTGTTGGCCTTGTATTGACCTAGAAGACGTCGTTTTTGTTGGATTTTGGCAATGATGTATTGTGGAAGTGCCGGTGATGTATAGGTTATTTGTTTGAGTGGAATTGCGTGCGTGATCGCCTCAGTGATGAGGTTCTCAATATCGGTTGCACTGGTGTCGATACTATCGTTAGTATCGAGTTCGCCTAACATAGGGAGATTTTGTGTGATGAAGTTTTGGAATTCAGTCCAGTTAGCGTGACGATAGTCTCTTATAGATCTTGGAGGGTTTGGTTGTTTTGGAATTAGCATGTCGGTGTCGACAAGAAGAGGTAAGTGGTCTGACGTTATTGAATCGCCTATGTGGCATCTATCCCCGAACCGATCCAGAATGTTACTAGTAACTAGGATGTGGTCGACAATACAGGCCCCATTGGCGTTCATAAACGTGAATTCAGTGTTGGTGATTCTTGAAATGGGAAGGTCTAGTAGATAATCCGTGAGGCGGATGCCTTCTGGGTTTTGACGGTGATCACCAAACTGTGTGTGTCTACAATTTAGATCGCCCATTAACACAGCTTTGCCGAGCCTCGAAAAGTACTCTAGCAAATGCCTGTTGAGTGGTTGATCCGGGTGTTTGTAGTAAGAGACTATCGTGAGGGTTTCGTTATTGGGGATATGCACGTCAATTGCCAGGAAGTCCACATCAGGTGGACGAAAATTTTGTGGGAATGTGTGTGTGTTGTGCGGTATTCCGTGTTTCACGAGAATACCATTCCCACGTGAAACCTGACAGCGGCTTCGATGGATGATCGAATATCCTGCGAAGTGTGGATCGTTTTTCGACAGAGTATCTGTGAGTGCGAGGATCTGGATGTTATGCTTCGACAGGATATTCTTGATGAGGGGTCTCTTTTTGGAGAGACCCTGACAGTTGACTGTGCCTAGGGTGAAATCCATAAAGGGAGGGTTTTAGTGGTTGGAGCGGAATGTCACCGTGACATTGCTCCCGTACCCGTGGACCACTGTCGAGTGGTCGTAGACTTGGCTAATTAGATTAGCCGTGATAGCAGCGATATGTTCGCGAAGTTCGGGCAACAAGTTCAGCAACAGAGCAGTCTGAATCGACAAGATGTTCTTTGTTTCTGTTGGGAGTTCGAAAGGGGGGAATGATCTTTCGATCGTTAGTGGCTGTATTTCGTGTTGGGCGGAGGGGATGGTGTGTCTTTGTGGACACTTGTTGGAGTATGCGGGGTGGTCACCGCCGCAATTCGGGCATTTGGGTTCCTGCTGTTTGGTGCAGGCGCTGGATTTGTGGTTGCCGCCGCAGTGGGGGCAGACGAATGCTTTTTGAGGGTATTCGTCGATGGAGTGTCCGTTAATGCAGCATTTGCTGCAATATTTTGGGGTGGGGATTGTAGGGTCGGAGCCATGAGGAAGTTCGGCATTGTAGATTTCACCATCTAGAGTTATGCCATAAGTCGACGCCGAATACCGAATTTTGGAAAGTACCAGAATCCAAGAAGGTATCATACCCTAAAAAAGAATGCTTGTCGAATTATTTCCATATTAGGAACAACGTACTTGTGTGGACCATTTTATTCCATTTTATAATTCGTGAAATCCTAACACCGATCAATATTACCTAACCAGCATCTAAAAGAATTACTGAGAAGTCACATATTAATCACCAAATTCTAAAGAATTATCAAAAGAAGGAAAACAAAAATGTAATTAAGTTTAAATATTTCGTAATTGTATTTCGGTTTTCAGTAAGTAAAAGTTCTGTTAAAAAAATTGTAAATACCTTCTATACATAGATACTTTTTGAATAAGTATTTTATTGCGGCTCGCGAAAAACTTCAACTTGTGAAAAGTGGCTCGGACTATTAAGAAGCTTGGCCACCCCTGGTATAGTATATAAATAAATATTATTTATAAAATTTATATGAATTTGAGTATATTTATTTTCCCTGTTTTGTCCTGGATAAAGTAAGCAACGAGAAATACTATAAGCCACAAACTAAAGGTGATACATTAAAATCAATTAGCCCTGAGAATATTTTTTATTGGAAAGTTTTATTAAATTTTGGTTTTGTTTCCATGAGTAGTAATTGAAATAATTAATTAATTAATTGAATTAATAAGATGCTGATCAATCTCACAACAGAGAGAAAATACAGAGCATAATAATATATTATTTTTAATAAGAATGTATTCTGTATCTGAGACCTTCCTACTTTCTATTTTATTTAATAGATGTCACTGCAGCGTCTTCGAAGGGAGTTTCGATTTATCTTTGAAATTCCCTTTAAATAGGCAATTCTGTTTTGTGTTGATTCAGAGGCGGGTAGGCATCTGTACTGACGACGGTGATACCAGAAACAGCGCTGTCTGCAGATTATACCCTGTCTCTGAATCGAAATAAAACATAAATTGCCTTTCTTTCACTTTAAAAAATTGTAGTTTTCCTACCTGAATTTAAATTATTCTGGCAGTTTTGTACGGCGATAACAGAAGGTCAGGCAGTACCTCCTACATCCCGAGGCGGTTCTGTCGCTTTCACATCAGAACTAACATCCAATTTATTATTACTATTGATAGGAGTGTTGGCTACTGAGGCCGATTCGTTTAAATGAAGAATTGCTTCGTTAACCGATGGACTCTTGGATTTTGGTGTAGGCGTACTTGGTTTTGGGGATCCCTGTTGAAAAAATAAATCGTTTAATATTAGGTTTGTTCTAGCACAGTCAAACTAGTCAGAAACCGTCAGCAAACAGTTGGTCAGTGAGAGGACATAATACAGTCACGAGTGCTATCCCCTCTACTCGCGCTGGTTCACTATTCGCTGATGGTTTCAAACCGTTTGAAACTGATGCTAGAACAAACCTATTATTTTCAATTAGGCAAAAGTGCCAAAAGAACAGAATACTTTCGAGGGCAAAAATAATGTGACTCAGTGAAAGAGGACATTATGTTTATCCAATTATCAAAGTAACAAAATAAACAATAGAGTAAAAGAAATAATAAATCCAAAGAATTTAACATATGTAAGAATACTCAATCGTACCACGCTAATGCGATAATACAGTATACTCTTTCTATAACGAACATCGGTATTAAGAGGTTTCGCTTATAACGAGGTACATTAGGTGTCCCATGAAATTCCTATTGAACTACATATAACCCTCTATAACGAGGCATATTTGGTTATAACTAGGGAAAATGAGATCGAAGAATATGTTTCTTTACTTGGTTTTAGCGCGGTAAAGGCTATAAATAAATACTCAAGCTGCCTGTATACAGAAATGCCTAAAATCTATGTGTTTATCGAGGCCAGTGATGTAATAAACTCCACCGCCTGTCAACTTCTTCCTCTTTATCTACCGACTCTTTTTCAAAGCGCCATTCAAACAACATTTAGCATCTTATAGTGCTCAGAATGGCTTCACTCTAGGAAGTTAATGTCTTAGAAAACAACATATTCATATGAATGCACAATATTATTGTTGTCTGATATAACGAGATCGGCTTATAACGAGGTAATTAGTCTGTCATTTCAGTTCTCGTTATAGACGGAGTCTACTGTATCTACTAAAACAATAAAATCATTATCACCATATACCTGACTGTTCAACTTTTTTCCAAAAGGCTCGGTTCTATCAATTTGTTGTCCAGTGGAGTATTCATTTTTTGGATATCTGAGAGGTTGTTTCCACAGCATTTTGGGATGTCCAGTTAGCCTTTTGCCTGTAGGAACCTCCCCCAAACCAGTTTTCGAGATATTTGAAGGTAAAAATGAAGGGGCACGACAAATTAAATCAAAATATCCATGCCGTTTCATTTTCAACTTCAAATATCTCGAAAACTAATGACTTTGTCGTTGCTAATGAAGAGTATATTATTTACATAGAAAGTAATGGAGAATCTAAATATTGCACTAAAATAGTAATTCCGCCAGTGACGTAGAATTTGGGAAGGGTCAACGATTCTCTATCCCTTGTCGTACGCCTCTGGTAGTAGTCAGAAACGTTTGTTTAGCATAATTTCATGGGGTGTACAGTACCTACACCTACACTTTCTACCAAGTATCACAAGGATATTTCAAATACTTTTAACGTAATGGGTAAAAATAGTTATTATATTATTAAATAAAACACCCTGTAACTCAGTAACGAGCCATATTTTATTTAGGTGATCTGGGTTAAATCTTAATATTTTGAGTTCTACCATTTATAACTCAGAGGTTGGACATTCTTAATGAATCATCCTGTAGATCATCCTAGAACCCGGTTTAGCTCGATTTCTGTCTAGTTGTTCTTTGTTCTTATTAACTTCTTTGTTTCTTGCCCATAGTAATACATTTGTTCTTATTTTCGGTTGTTTGTTGCTGTGATTACATCTTTCTTTATTACGTGTTTATTTCTAATTGATTTCGACATTCCTCGTCTTACCATATTGTTTCTTCTTTCTTTTACTTTTCCAAATATCTTACCAGCCGGTTTGTTGATTATTTCAGAAGTTATCTCATAGAGTTTCTATTTTTCATTTGTGAGCTCAGGGTTTTTCAATTTGTTCTCTTTTTTGCTATTGTGTCTGACTCGTCAGTGCATCAATGTTCCGTTGTATTCTGGCAAATATAAATATTGATATTTATACAAACATAAATATTCTGACAACTGTCAGATTCAACTAATCGTCAAAATTAAGACGTCAAAATTAATGACGCACTGAAAGAATGGTTTAGGATAAACAGTAATGTGGCCTAAATATTAACACTTCTGCATTTGTAACTCGTTGGATATTTTCAAAATCCTTCTATAACACCACATCTCAAATCCTTCCAACTTCTTTATATTATCCACTTTTATTGTTCCGCTTTCCATGTTATACAACAAAGTCGAGAACACATAGAGGCTCAAGGCTTTTATCCTTAGCTCCAGAGGAAGGTCTCGATTAACAAACATTTTTTTCATTTTTATAAATGCTTGTCTTGCAATTTCAATGCGTGTCTTGATTTCTCTACCTTGGTCATTGTTTTCATTTACCTAGGCTCCCAGATATTTGTATTGTGTATTGTTATTCACTCTTTCTACTTGTTTTCTCTCGATACTTCGAGGCTTCCTACTGTATGTTGCTTAGAAATAATCATGAACTTGGCTTTCTTGACGTTCACTTGTAGTCCATATTTTATACTGACCTAATGTAATCTATTTACGAATCGTTGTAATGCTTCTAGATTGTCTGCAAAAATAGCGGTGTCGTCTGCGAATCTTGTTGTTCAAGATTTTTCCGTTTATTGATATACCCCGTTCTGTTGGTTGACTTTATTAGCATATTTTTAATTGCTGATTTGCTTTTGACTATTCTCAATAGATACACTGTATACAGTAAAGTATGCATACCAATATTGTAGATTTTTAGCTTGGTTCTTCGCCTACTTTGGCATTAAAGTAACCACACAGTCCCAACATATCCTGTTGTAAAACAATAAAATGTATACACCTAAATCTTAGGTATATAAATACAAGTATTCTAATGCATGTGATCCAAAGTTCTAGTTGACTTTAATACCTACCTTTGTCGGAGTGTTGCTTCTAGCAACAGGCGCAAGATTCATACTACTGATCATCGGTCCTGAAGGTTGTATCACAGGGCTTTGACGTTGACTAAGGTTAAGCGTATAATTTGAATTCATAGGAGAGTGTCTTTGTAGTGAAGGGCTCGAACGGGGTATTGTATATCCCTGGGTCGGATTCGGAGGGGCTACAAAAGCGGAACCTATAATACAAACAGAATATACGTTACTATATTAGTTAACATGTTAAACAAAAACTTGTTATACATTTTTGCAGAATTTTTGAAAAATAATCTTTTTTGAGAACGATTTCCGGAGTGGAAGTCGAAACGTCAAACATTAGTTGGTTAAAACTGTAATTTTCATCTCAATCAATAACCTCATGGGGTTACATATACGACGTATCATCTAAGACCCCCTCGCACCCATAAAGCTGCTGGTGGAAACGGGAAATAAATCGTACGAAGTAATAATTATACTAGTAATAATAACATTGATGACAGAAATAATAATAATAATCATAATTTTTTTGTCGTGAATTTTTATTCTCTCTGCTACTGGAGTCATTCCGAAGAACCTCTTAGAAAACATAAAAAAGCTGGGTCTGAATGAACATCTTTATAAGACCATGCATAAAGCTGTACTACTCTCGACGGTTAGATGTGTACGAAAATTTTTGGGTCGATAACACGGAAAGAGCCTCACCAAGAGCTCAATCCTTTTGATACCGCAGGTATCTGGGATGAGTCAATATTTCCCCCTAGAGGGGGTGTGAGCCGTATGGCTAAATCTGATTTTTATTGTAAAACGGTCTTTATTCAATGTACAAAATTGGTTCATTCGTCGTTTTCATCTTCCACATTCTCATCTACATAATCAATGTTCTCGCCGTCACCATCGTCTAATTCCTCAGAAGTGCGAGATTGTTGCATACTGTCAGCTCATAGGACCCATAAACATTTTTTTGTCTGTCCTGCTTTTTTGGAGGAGCACGTTTTGCCGCAACCCTTTGTCTGAGTACAGATTATTATTTTTAACAAACTATTTGGAGCTTGCGTGATTTGGCTGGAAATGAATATATTTTTCTACGGCCGTGTTAACAGAGCCACTTTCACGCACGCATTTCATTTCCGAAAGTTGCACTTTCCCGCACGGCGTGCGTGAAAGTAAATTTTCCCGCACGGCGTGCGGGAAAGTGAAATACCTTGTAATATGGCATTATAATATATTATAATACATGAAATAAACTAATATTATTTACTAATTTATTTCAAATTTATCTTATTGTGTTCATGTTTTAATGAAATTAGCGAGATAATTCGATGAAATAAAATTATTTTGACATACTATTTAAAAGTCAGATCAGTAGAAAATTACAATGGTTTTTAATCGTCGTCATTGAAACCAATATCGTCGTCGTGGTAACCCATTATATTGAAAGTTTGGTTTTGACAACCTTGTCAAAAATTAATTTGTGTATTTTCACTTCTAAATAAAAATTGATATAACTCTATTTTTTGCGGCTTTTTTCCAAACGTACGGCCCTAGAAAAAATATTGTTCCTAACTCATGCGGAAAGTGCCTTCCCCGCACTCGACTGCTTGCCCGAACTCCGCTATCGCGTCGTTCGGGTCAACGACAGTCTCGTGCGTGAAAGTATCACTTTCCGCACTAGTTAGGAAAATAACTATTTCGTGGTCCCGAAACCAATATCGGTTGACAGCCACGATTGCAACTGAAGCTAAACACTAAAAAATATTGCTTCGCTTAATCAGCTGTGACTGACAAGCTGTCTGAATTTTTAGAGCTTTAGTTTTTATGACCTTTGCAAAGCAATCATAACGATAGCTATTGATACACAGCTGCGGCTGCATGTCGCTGCGAGAATTATATCACTCCGGCAATACTCGAGCAGAGCGCATTGTTACCTGCTTTAGAATGTCTGCCTTGAAATTCCAACACTCGCCTGCATGAACCAATTATAATGGAACCAATAGAGACATTCAGCTTCAATTTCTTGTTGTGAATATCCCGAAATAAGATCGGAACCGAAAGTTATATATGTTTTTGTGAAAAATTATTAAATAATTTTTTTAACTCATACACCAAAAAATATAAATACTGACCTACTAACGGTGATTGCCTCGTAGATGGGGACAGACCTAGTTGCGCAGGTGGCAACATCGAACTCGGATGAAGTAGTGGAAGCATCAGTCCTTGTGGCGACATATGAGGGGCAGTAAGATGGGGAGGTATACGAGATTGTGCTTTCTCTCGTTCTCGTTGGGCTCGCTCTTTTTCTCGTTGTTCCCTTTCTCTTTGCATCTGAAGGTCCCTTTCAATGAGTTCTCGCTCGACGTATTCATCTTTTCTGGAGGCAGAAAGTCGCCGGTGCTCTTCTTCCATTTTTAACCTAAACGGAGAGTTGTAATTATTAGAATATTGCGTTAATAAAATAAAAAACAGTAGGCTCAACCAAGATGAACACACAGAATATGTGAAAATTATCCATGGAGTGAGGCAAGGATGTATTTTGCCTCCTCTAATATTCAATCTCTACTTTGAAAGAATATTTGGTCGAAACCGAAAAAAGCATTCACTACTAAACGGGTACCAGCTAAACAACATCAGATATGCCGATGACACCATAGTATTTGCGGACAACCTAGAAGACTTGCAAATCCTTATGAACAAAATCACGTACTCCAGTCAACAATATAGAGTCAATAGAGTAAAGAAGACAAAGCTCATGATAATTAGCAAGAAAAAGATAACAGAAGGTCAAATCTACGTCAACCAAACCCCAGTAGAAAGAGTAACACACTACAACTACGTCGGCATAATAATAAATGAAGGATGAACCAACAACCAAGAGATAAGAGCGCGCATCGGAAAAGCTGGATCTACCTTCAACCGGATGGGGACCTTCTTCAAGGGTCACAACCTCTCTCTTGGTATAAAAATAAAAATGGTGCGATGCTACATATTCCCTGTCCTTTTATATGGTGTTGAATCGTGGGTGGACGTTGAACGAAGATATGTGCAGAAGATTGGAAGTATTTGAGATGTGGCTATACGGGAGAAGGAACAAGTACAACGTTGATGCCCTAAAACAAGAATGTATAAGAAATAAATTCAGTGAGAAACTGGCAATTAACCGAGCAGTATCACAACAAACTGGAGAGTCAGTCGAAGAAACATGGAAATATTTTAAGGAAGTGATGATGAATACAGCAAAAGAAACAATCGGATTAAAAAGACAAAATAAAAAATGGATTACCAAAGATACTCTACTACTGATAGAAGAAAGAAAAAAAAATCAAAGAAGAAATTCTACAAAAGGAAGGATCGGAAGAAGAGAGGGCACTTGACAGGAAATACAAGGCAAAAAACGCAGAAGTAAAAAAGCAAGCCAGAAAAGATAAAAGAAACTAGATACATGAGATGCTAAATATATCAGAAGAAGCAGCGAAAGAAAACGACTTACGAACACAATATACAATCATACGAAACTTAACAGGAAAAGCACAACGAAATATACGAGAACTAAAGGATAAACAAGGAAATAGAATAAAAAATGAGAAAGAAATAATAAAAAGATGGAAGGAATACTTCGAAGAGATATATGCTAAGCATGAAATAACTCAAATCATAGAAGATGAAGTAGAATCACCAGAGCTAGAAGTGAATATTGGAGAAATTACAAGGGATGAAATTGGAAACACCCTAAAACTACTAAAAAATGGCAAAGCCGCAGGAATCGACAATATACCCATTGACATAATAAAAGCAGACACCGAGCAGTCAGTAGAGATGCTACATACACTTTTGAATAAAATATGGACGGACGAAGAATTGCCAAAGGAGTGGAAAGAGGAAGTGATTATAAAAATACCCAAACAAGGAGACCTGAGCAAATGCAACAATTGGCGTGCAATAACACTACTAAAAATGCGACACTACTAAAAATACACCTGCGAAAATGGTTTAACTTAACCACTACCGGACTTTTCAGGGCAGCAGTCAACAAAGTCAGAATAGCCATGTTAGTGTCCAACATCCGTAACGGATAGGCACCATAAGAAGAAGAAACACTACTAAGTGCCACATCCAAAGTGCTGACCAAAATCATATTGGAAAGATTGAAGCTAGAACTAGATAAAAAACTGAGAAACAACCAAGCAGGCTTCCGTTCCAACCATTCCACTATTGATCACATTTGCACCCTTAGAATTATCTTGGAACAAACAAATGAATGGAATAAAGATATAGATGTGAGTTTTATCGACTTCGAAAAGGCCTTTGACCGTGTAAATAGGGCACAGATGTGGAAAATCCTTAGATTATATGGGATACCACAAAAAATCATAAACTTTATTAAACTCTTCTACGAAGGATACAAAGCCAAACTAGAATATTCAGGTGAAGTAACAGAAGAAATATCCATAGAAAGTGGAGTCAAACAGGGTTGTGTACTATCCCCTACCCTATTCCTTATTATGATAGATTGGGTAATGAGAAAAGTACTCGACGATCGAACAGGCATCAGGTGGAACCTTTTCAAACAGTTAGAAGATTTCGAATTTGCAGATAACATCTGCCTGATAACTGAACACCGAAATCATATGCAAGCAAAAATTGACAAATTTTGGATTTGTCAATTGACAAGGATTGCCACGATGATCGCCAACATTCGTCACGGATAGACACATCAAGAAGAATACTTTGTTTAACCCAAGATTATCTCAAGAACCATCTATTAACAAAATTGGAATATACACATAAGTGAGGGCTTTCATTTGACATATTATCTTGACCCTGAGTGACGATTATATCTGATTATTATATCGCTTATATAGTATTATACTGAATTCGCTCAGCCGAGATTCATTTGTGACACATCTTTCATTAAAAAAAGAAGAATTATTGGAAATAGTGGGAGTGTATACTAAACTCATAAAATTTTGTGGAATTTATTTCTACAAAATATTTTTATTTTGTACAATATACAGTGATGAGTACGCTAATAACCGGCAAAATAACACAATTGATGGAAAACGTATTCAGTTGTGAGATAAAAAGAAATGAAACTAGTCGAGCCATGATACTATAAATAACGAGATAGTATTCTCCCGTAGCTCAAATACGTCCGAGTTCGCGCATGATTACGTAACGACACCGGAAGTTGAATTTGAATTCTTACGTAACTGGAGACCGGAAGTTGAATTTGAATTCTTGTTAAAGTTAAATGGGATTTGTATGCATTCTGTGATGAAATTATTCAACTAGCAACATAATATTAAACTTTAATTAAGAAAAAATTAGTGTCGAGATTCCTGTCAAAAATAAAATATAAAATACACTTACTTACAACCGCGAACAATTCAAACTAATCGGACATTACGAATGATTACGAACCATTACGAACTTGCCGGTCTCCAGTTACGTCACGACTTCAGGATGTGCAATATATTATCTTGTTATTTATAGTATCATGAGCCGAGCTAGAAAATTTAGCGATATTAACCTAAAAATTTACATTATATTGATTGTTTCCCACCTTTAAACGTATCGGACGAGTTTAGCAACTGCCACTGTCACAGTGACAGTTTTAGTTGACATACTCATCTGATACGTGTAAAGGTGTCTAAATGTCCCAGCTCGACTAGTTTCATTTCTTTTTATCTCACAACTTAATACGTTTTCCATCTTTTCCTATTTTGCCGGTTATTAGCACGCTCATCACTGTATAATTTTCTCATTTGTTATAAATACATTATAATGGTGTAAATAAATAATTATTAATTGGCGTAAGGTTTATGTTATTTATGTCTGTTTACTATTAATAATATTGGCTATGAGCAGGTATGTTTAGTTCTTCTTCTTTTTATGTAGACATGACTCTGTCTGTTTTTTCAGTGTGCCTCCAGTAAGTTGTCGTTCCATCTTTTTCGGGGTCTTCCCACTGATCGTCTTCCTATTGGGGAATCGTCTCTCGTCGTCCTTACTACTCTATTTGTTGTTATTCGTCTTATGTGGTCATTCCATTCTACTCTTCTGTTTTTCGCCCAGTTATTACTGTTGTCCACCTTGCATCTCCGTCGTATAACTGCACTTCTAGCTATATCCCACAGTGTCTTACCATCGATTTTTCGCAGTGTTTTCATCTCTGCTGTTTCTAGCATTCTTTTTGTCCTTTCTGTATCAGATCGTGTTTCTGCCGCCTATGTCATTATTGGTCTGATGACTGTTTTGTAAATTCTGCCTTTCACTTCTTTTCCGATGTTATTTCTCCATATTGTGTCATTCAGGCAACCTGCGGCTATTTGCTTTATTCACCTGATCTTCCACTTGTTTCCACTGTTTCGAGCTTTCCGTAGCTAGATAGTGTGATGCCTAAATATTTAAACTCCATGACTTGTTCTATTATTTGACCCTCCAGCTCTAATTTCCACCTTATTAGATCTGCTGTTATAACCATGCATTTAGTCTTTTTTGAGGAAATTAACATGTTAAAATTTTCTAGCGGTTATATTAAATTCGTGCAGGATACGTTGTAAATCATCTTCACTTTGAGAGATTAGTATTGCGTCGTCTGCATAGCAGACAGATTATTTTAAGTTGTTTTTCTCCCATTTGGTATCCTTTTTTTGTTCTTACTTTTTTTATTATTTCGTCCATGATCAAGTTGAACAATAGAGGACTCAGGGAATCTCCCTGTCTTATCCCATTGCCAGCTTCATTTGGGTCAGTTCTTCATCTACTATGCATAGTTGTGTAGTAATTTCTAGTCACGTCTAAAAACCTAACTTCCTAAAAAAAATTACCAACGCACGTCACTAGACAGTTGTGTCTCAGATTAGCGAATCGACTTTACCTACATGTTTTTAAAGAATTTTATAAGTATGTATTTTAATCAAAACTCAAAAAAATAAACGCTTCAGTTGTGTTAAAATTGTCAATAAATATTAACAGGAAACATAACTTATTTCTGATTTACATATATTTGAATATTAGTATAGTTGGTTCGCTATTCTCAGACGGAACTGTCTAGTAAATTTAGTAATTTTTTTGACAGACTATAAATAGCCGGAAATTACTATACAACCAAGGACACGTGCTCATAGCCATAGCTAATATTAAGAGTAAAGTAACAACGAAACAACAATCATACTAATATCTAATAATATAAACAGCGTGAATAATACAATTATGTTAAATTATAACAACTGAAATTATGTACTCTGAATATATATATCTAGCGAAAATTTTATGAATTTAGTATACACTCCCACTATTTTTAATAATTCTTCTTTGTTCAATGAAAGAATTATGCAATGGCAAGTTTATTTAATAATGTTAATAGCGTAAGGTAGGCATTTTTGTGTTGTATGTTTCCTACTCTGAATCTGCCAAAATTCGAGTTGAGCGAACCGACTTTATTCATCTTACCTTTCATGCACATA
Organism: Diabrotica virgifera virgifera; assembly: GCF_917563875.1. Lineage (NCBI taxonomy): Eukaryota > Metazoa > Arthropoda > Insecta > Coleoptera > Chrysomelidae > Diabrotica > Diabrotica virgifera. The sequence continues at coordinate 102,034,756 of NC_065443.1, forward strand.
TAACGGCATTCCGGCCCCTGGAATCATATAAGGCATATATGGATGACCAATTGGAGGCCATGGTGATCGTAAAACGCCCAGTCTTTCATAGTACATTTGTTCTTCTATTAATGAGGTCGGTAAGGTTGGAAAGCTATAAGGCGAGTAGCCTTGCATATCTATACCTACTTGTGGATGAGGTATTCTAAAACAAATAAAAACTATTGTAAATATTTAACGTAATATATGATCTACACTAGATATAATGATCCAGAACGTTTAGAACTGCTTCTTTTCGATTACACAAATACGAATTTTCGAAACTACACAATTTCAGCTAGAAATTCCTCTCCAATGTCTTCGTCGAGGCATTTTCTGCGACGTGAGATTGTTTGTAATGTGAAAGTTTAAATTTTCCTTTTTTAGCGGTATTTCAAATGCCGCATATTTGTTGCCCAAACTGAAAATCGAAATTTCATGTTATAGCTTTTGAAGATTAGGCTCTAGCAAAAAAAATCCATAGCGACCTGTCAATAGAAGTAATAAATGTTAATGTCTTATGAGAATCCTAAAAAATGGCAAAACGCGCGCAACGTTTATTTATTTAACCGCTTTATAGAAACGGATTTCATTTGCAGCAAAGTGCAAAAATTTTATACGAACGCTGAACTTTTCACCTTTAAAAAACTATTGTGATTTTTGTCGATAGGACACTCTGATAAAAAGATATTAGGCCAGGAACCGAAGCTTTTCACCTCGCAATTTTTACAGAATGGATCGATTTGCTTGAAAATTTGAGAATAAGTAGTGGATAGTCCAAGGATCAAAATCTATATGATTCCGAAAGGCGCTTTTACCATGGGGGTGGTTGCCACCCTATCTCGGGGGTGGAAATTTTTCATTATATTTTGACCACAAAAGTTGATAAAAACATTCATTCTAAGCAAAAAATGTTCTATACATTTTTTTGATAAAATTAATCGATTTATTCGCTATCGAAAGTGTTAGTTTTGTATAGAAAAAATGAATGTTTTTCGATACTCATTTACGATTCACTCAATTTTTGCCGTAGAAATTTTTTTTTCAAACCAAGTTCTTGGGAATTAAATAACCTACAATTTTATATTGAAACATTTTTTCGTATCCCTGATGCTAATCTTTCTATTCTAAAGAAAATTGCATTTTTTACCAAACTACAAAAATTCGTTACTCGCTTTTAACTTCAGTTTTTTTAAAACTAATCATTCTAAGCCAGTCAAACTTCTAGAATCTCTTAATAATACATAAATAAATAAGAAGGAATAAGACCAATGACTAAAAACACCGCTAACTTACATTATTATGCTTCCAATTGGATTTCTCCTTTTTTTTTTTCAAAAAAATATATTGATGTTTTAACCGAAAATTTTTTAGTTTTTATCTTAGAAAGGTTGGTAAAAAATAATTTTGTAGGTTTTTACAAGATCTATAAGACTGTTAATATTAAATCTTTTTAAAAGCCTCAGTTGCAAAAAGAGGTGACTTGGAAAGGGTAAAGGTGGTTTTTACATGTTATTACAAGTTTTAATTGTCAATAGCTCACTCAATTTTGTGCCGTAAAAAAATTTTTGCAAACCAGGTTCTTAGGAATTAAATAGGCTACAATTTCATAACTAAACATTTTTTCGTATCTCTGATGCTAATCTTGATATTCTGAATAAAAGGCCATTTTTTTCTAAACTACAAAAATTCGTTATTGGCTTTTAACTCCATTTTTTTAAAAACTAATCATTCTAAGCCGTTCAAACTTCTAGAACCTATTAATAATACATAAATAAAAAAGACCAAATAAGGATAATGACTAATTATTTTTATTAGGGTAATGATTAGGGGGTTGCTTGCGATCACTTTTTCGCTGAAAAAAAAATGAGGACTGACATTCTTTTCAATATAAGTCACTTACTTTTTGAGATAGAGACTCTTTTTTTATTTCTGGAGATATATATTTTTAATTTCTTTAAATTAGTTTGAACAAGTTGTCCTCGAAAAATGCATAGTTTTTCCGTCTTTTGACTTTGAAACTCCAATATTTAGCATTTGACGAAGAAGAGCCAACATATAATAAAGTATAGCTAGATTACTGTTGGTCTTAAAGAAAATTAAAAAAAAAACGGTTTTGTTTATTTTTTCAAAATGTACATTTTTGTTAAGTAAAATTGTTTTGATAAAACAAAAAAATTTTTGGAGTTATTAGCCGAAAACTGAAAAACATTGATTTTTTCGATATAAAACTTTCGATAGAGAATAAATCGAAAACTACCAATTTTATCAAAAAAATGTATAGAACGTTTTTTGCTTAGAATGAACGTTTTACCAGCTTTTGCGATTAAAATATAATAAAAAATTTCCGCCCACGAGATGGGATGGCAACCACCCCCATGGTAAAAGCGCCTTTCAGCATGATATAGATTTTGATCCTTGGACTATCCACTACTTATTCTCAAATTTTCAAGCAAATCGATCCATTCTGTAAAAATTGCGAGGCTTTGTCCTATTTTAAGCTTTATTACTTGGACTATATCGATCTGGCCACGAAAGCTCCTTCAATTATATTACTGTAAAAAAAAGTTAATGTTGACCGACCTTAAATAACGGGTGCAACTCGGCAGACTGATACGCGGAGTCTAGACTCTAGAGAATTCTTCCATTCTCGAGAATCGGCCAGAAGCCAGTGAGCGATGATTAGAGACGAGAGAGGGCGCGCCACTCTACATGATTTTGGAATAACATATTTAGTTTTTTTACTACAAAAGCACGCTTACGTCAGTCAAAATTTCTGACGTCAGAGCACTGCCAAAACAGAATGTGACTTTTCATCATGTCCATATTTATGTCATTACTTGTCAGAGATATTTTCCTTTGTTTTTGTTTACTGTACAAATAATATCTATAATTATTTTTTCTAATTAATGATCAATCGGTTTTCATTTCTTGCCGAAATATTTGTAATATTAATTAACGTAAATAAACATCAACTTTAGAATTTACATTTCTCTAGCACAGCTATATGACACCCACACGGAACTGCCCGATCTTGCATAAGTGTGAACATGGTATTATAATAAGAAAAACATAATCGCGATTACATTGAGTATTTTAGAATTATATTGATTAAATAACCAAAAACATTTTTTATTATTAATAATATGTATAAATCTTATAAAACAATTGTTTAAGTTTAATACTCCAGAAACTAATAATTGTATTTAAATATATTAGACAATCGTACGCTACTGATATGAAATGAAAATAATTCAAATTCCAATGATTAATGACAGTTCAGTGCTGCTACATTTTTGCATCGTTGGTTGCTACCAATTTATAGTAAAAATTGTGTGGTTGTTTTCATTTCGTACGCAATTTGATTCACAATATACAGGGTGTTTGGTAAAGAATGGGCCATAGCTTAACCTTAGATTCGTGAGCTCAAAATAGGTCGATTTAAGCTAGCTTACCTTAGTACGAAAGCTGATAATAACTGAAATACAGGGTGTCAAAGTTAAACTTTTATTTTATTTATTCTTATTTCCTGACAGACTTGAGCTAACAATACAAAATTTGGTAAGCGGGGGTTTTTTGGGAAGAGAAATCTAAATTTGCCACTAAAAATGATGTATAACCCAGATGGCGCCACATACGTCTTTCAGCGCTCATTTAATACGATCAATTTTTTTATCCCCACTCTACATACTTTCTGAATCAAAATTTTTATTATCTTAATATTTTTACTTAAAAAAGATATACATACTTTATTCATCTCGCTAAACTTAACCGTTTTCGTAATAAACGCATTTTAAATCTTCGATGCAACATAATTTTTTGCATATCATTGTAGTTACACCCTAAAAATAAACTTAAAACCACAATAATTGTGCAAGTTCTCATATTTATATTATTGCACCGCAAATTCCATTAGAAGAAATTTGTGGTACATTTTTGGAAATTATTATGGCTTAAGTTTATTTTTCGGGTGTAACTACAAGGATATTTTGCAAACAATTATGTTGCATCGCAGATTTAAAATGCGTTTATTTCGAAAACGGTCAAGTTTAGCGAAATAAAGGTAGTATATCTTTTTTAAGTAAAAATATTAGGAGAATAAAAATTTTGATTCAGGAAGTATGTAGAGTGGGGGATAAAAAAAATTGAACGTATTAAATGAGCGATGAAAGACGTATGTGGCGCCCTCTGGGTAATACATCATTCTTGGTGGCGAATTAAGATTTCCCGTTGCAAAAAAACCCGCTTACCAAATTTCGTGTTATTTGCTCATGCCTGTCAGGAAATATTCAAGAATAAATAAAATAAAAGTTTAACTTTGACACCCTGTATTTCAGTTACTATCAACTTTCGTACTAAGGTGAGTTAGCTTAAATCGACCTATTTTAAGCTCAGGAATCTAAGGTTAAGCTATGGCCCATTCCTTACCAAACACCCTTTATAATATATAGCTTTAAAAAACTGTGCTCTATTTATAAATACCTACATATTAAATAGAGCTTAATTTAAAAACTATTGTAATTATTGTTGTATATTGTGATTCACATTCTGTTTTGACAGTGCTCTGACGTCAGAAATTTTGACTGACGTAAGCGGGCTTTTGGAGTAAAAAGACTTTATGTACAGCTGGTTCCTAAAAAAACTGATACGACTCTTAGTAAGATTTGATCATTTTGAGCAGTGTATGATTGATCTGACATTATATTATATTTATTATGACAGACAAATAATAAAATAAACAAACAAACAGCCATTTTTTGACGTTGAACAGAATAAGTTATCTGACCAATTTTAAGATTTGGCAGTGACAGTGACAGAATGTAAATAATAATTATTTATCCTTCAAAATACACTGCTCAATTTTCTACAAAATACGCTTTAAGAGTCGTATCAGTTTTTTTGGAACCAGCTGTACATATGAAGCGATTTTGTTAGTTTAGAGTTAACAAGATAATTCCTAACTGTCAACTTCTAAACAAATAGTTTTATATAAATATAAATTCGAATCGCTAGTTTTATTTAAAATCGCTACATTACCTTTCTTCTGGTCGATAAGGTTGAAAACCACTTCTGTTAAGATCCGGTAACGAATTTGCAGGATAACGGTCAACGTGATTGGTGGGTAAACGAGGTTCAAAAGAGCGCAAGCTCGAACTACTGGGTGATGCAAAAGGTGGCACTTCTACTAATCCTTTTGTTTTGTCCGGTAATTGAACACCTCCTGCAAAAGAATGAAGTAAATAAGGTGAAAAGTTGACATACAATATTTTGTATAACGTGCATTTTTAAACATAACACTCCTACTGTCACTAAGATATACACGATCTGAATATTATTTTGTTTACGATTTCTTACACCTTCTTTGCTTCACAAAAAACTCGTGCAGATTTATTTATTGAAAATATACTGAGTGACAAAAAAAAGTAAAACCCCTATTTATGTTTATTAGAGTCATTAAGTGCCGGTTGTTCCAACGCTAATCAACAATGATCATTATCAAATATTTAATTACTGTCACCAACTGTCAATGTCAACTTTTATTGGGTTGCTGAAATCATAATTATTGATGACAATTATGAAATTACTTAATCAATTATGTTAATAATTGTTATGTTAATTGATTAACTAATCTCATAATTATAATCAATTATGTTTTCAGCAACCCAATAAAAGTTGACATTGACAGTTGGTGACAGTAATTAAATATTTGATAGTGATCATTGTTGATTAGCGTTCGAACAACCGGCCCTAAGAGTTTTAACTGCAGTATCCAGTATCTGCTACCTCTCATTATATACCCCAGATATTTTTTCTTTTTTATTAAAGTTTTCTCTTTTTTATTATCTTCATCAAGTCACCTTCTCCTTGACCTATTCTGTTTAAGACTTCTCTATATGACATGTTGAACCCATGATATTCGGAGCATTCTACGATATTACCACATCTCGAAGGCTTCTAATTTCTTGATCATATTAACCTTCATGATCCAGATTTCACATCCATATAGTTATACAGGATACACATAACATTTTAGAGATTGATTCTTAGTTGTAAGTTCAGCTGAGAATTGCTCAGCATAGATCTAAGTTTCATAAATGCTCCTCTTGCAATTTCTATGAGTTTTAACTTCTTCATCAGGATTTAGTGCCTCGTTTATCCAACATCCTAGGTATTTAAAATAGTTAACTTTTGTTATCGGTTCATTACTGACAATTAGTTGCATAGGGCTGACGTCTTGTTTACTAACCACAAGCAACTTTGTCTTTGTTGTATTTATGCCAAGTTCGTTATTGGAGCATTCTCTAGTGACTCAAACTATAAGGAATTGAAGATCTTCGATACTGTCAGCCATGATCGCTGTGTCATCTGCATATCTGATGTTAATATTTTCTCCCCCAAGGCGAATTCCACCTTTCCCTTCCAAGGCTTCGTTAATTTACGTATCATTACGCCAACTCGAATTTTTATAAATAATTGCGTAAATTGGAATAATTAAAGTTTATGTAAATCACATTTTTAAAGTCCTAAAAACTGTCATTCATAAATGCTATTGTCCTTTTCATGAGCATTTTTCAGTGCGTAACAAATGATAGGAAAAAGGGTAAGTCCGTGATAATACACATTTATGACATTTATTCTAACATGACATTTTAGTTAAATCTGACAGTTGTCACATTTTATTTTCAATTTGGAATAAAAACAAATTAAATGTGTTTCTTGCATTTATAAAATGGTATTTTCTTTGATTTGTATAGTTTTATAAATTATACAGATTATATTTGTAATATTATTATCTAATTAAAAAAATTATTTTTTTTATTATGACGCCATCTATCGACAACTAGAATAACTAGAATAAATATTGTAAATGTCTGTAATCACGGAAGTGCCTTTTTTTCTGTCACATATAATTTAATGCGTTAGAAAGAAATCGAAAAACTGTGACGCACTGAAAGATGATCATGAGAAAAAGAATATTAGCCTAGTGGCTATTGAAAACAGCTTAACCCAGCGTGATCTAAGAAGATTAGAGAAAAGAGGAACTATATACTTTGGTACGATTGAACAAATTATACCTACTTTATTACCTATAAGATAAGAGTAAGCCTCTGCCTTCATACCTGTAGAAAGTTTATGAACTGGCGATTGACAAAATTTATTATCTCTCTCTAACTCACGTACATTGATTTTAGATTTATTAATCAAAATTCAGAGTTGGCGCAATAATATGAAATGACTGTAATTTCGAGACAAATCCATTCATGTAAATTTTATTTCATTTGAATGAAATTATATTTTCCATCAGATGTGTGCGATGTCCGTTAGAGAAAAATTACAAAAGAACTTTTTTTTGTTCCGATTGATCCAAAAAAACCTAAAATAATAGCTGCCCAGGCCGAAAAAATGGATTTTTAGTTTGTTTAAATAAATGTAGAAATAATTCAATTATGACATATAGGTATAGTGAACATTCTTGAAATGCGTTGAACTTACTGACCAACGGCTTTAGGCGGATCAGTTGGTGAGTGGTAGGGTCTGTTGTCCTGAGACAGAGAAATCTATACATACATTTAATGATAGTGAACATTACATGAAAAATAATCAGTATAATCTATACATAAAACTCACTCTGTATAATCTGATATATCGAATTTGCTTAATTCAAAAAAATTTATTAATGTAAACGAATTTGTGTACACTACAGTTAGATAAAAAATATTTTATCTAGGTGTCCAGGTTGTTGGGTCTACGATGGATTTCGTTAAATAAATTACATGGAGGCAAACTACACAAACAATAAAAAACAAAACTAGGAAATAATACGAAATAGTTAAGATTTCATTTGGATACAGTGCACCACCATTCCATTATACGCATTTCATCCTTTCGGAATCATCAGAGCGAGCTGTGGTAACCTTTTTGAATCGAAACAAAATCTTTGTGTCATGTTAGCAAATTATTTAAAAATAATATGCAAAACACGCTACAGCGACATCTATTTAAAACAAACGAAATTCGACGATTTCTTACATTTGAAATCAATTCAGGTAACAGCCCAGATCTGAGCTTTATGTATTTTGCAAAGCAAACAGGCGATAAATGAACTGACGTGAGGAATCTAAAAATTGCATTCCGTAACACGTCAATATATCTATAGTCCGTCTCACCTTGACTTTACAGTATAAGGAACACATGCCATGCATTCCTTATGAGTTTATGAGAGTTATTAACGCGGTGATGTGGATTTTATCAAAAAGTATTTGTAATCGAACATCAGAGAGATTAAATTAAAAATGTTTTTCTACAATTTTAGGATTCATTAGGATCACTCAAAAAGAGATGGGGAAAGCATTTTGACAGTTTATTAAATGAAGAATTTGACAGACAGCCTGTGGAGTTAACGGAGACAGTAACAGCAATGGTTACCAGAATAACAAACGAGGAAGTGGCTCGAGAGCTTCAAAAAATAAAGAAAGGAAAAGCAGTCGGACCAGATGACATTCCTGGGGAAGTATGGAGAGCATTGGGAGAAATAGGAATAAGTTGGCTAGCAGGTATATTTAATAGAATTATGGAAGTTGGACAAATGCCAGACGAATTGAGAAGCAGTATATTAGTACCTGTCTACAAAAATAAGGGAGACATACAACAATGTACAAACTACAGGGCTATAAAACTACTTAGCCACACCATGAAAATATGGGAGTGAGTAATTGATAGACGGATACGTGAAAAACCGAAATATCCGATAATCAATTTGGCTTTATGCAGGGCAGATCAACAACAGATGCAATTTTCATTGTAAGGCAACTGATGGAAAAATACAGGAATAAAGAGACCAACGCTGATATGGTATTCATTAATCTTGAGAAAGCATATGATAAGAGTTCCTCGAGAGATTCTGTGGTGGGCACTCAATAAGAAAGAAGTCCCTGGCGAATATGTAAAGATTGTGAGAGATATGTATGAGGGAGTAACGACTAGTGTTAGGACAGGTGTGGGAGAGACTGATAAATTCCAGGTGAAAGTAGAATTGCACCAAGGCTCGATGCTTAGTCCTTATTTATTCTCATTAGTTTTAGACCAGATAACAGCGAAACTACAGGGTAGCATAGGAAACTACAGGGTAGCCTAATGTATGCTGATGATGTAGTGTTAATAGGAAATAGTGAAAGAGACTTAGAACAAAAATTGGAACAGTGGAGACAAGCTCTGGAGGAAAAAGGTTTAAAACTTAGTAGGACAAAAACAGAGTATTTGGAATGTTCATTTAAAGATGAAGTTACTACAAATAAAATGGTATCTTTGGATGGTGAAATGATTGTGAAAAGCAATAGTTTTAAGTACCTAGGATCGGTATTACAGAGTAATGGAGAAATAGATGGAGATGCATGCAGTAGAATTAGGGCCGGATGGATGAAGTGGAAAGAAGCGAGTGGTGTGTTGTGTGACAGAAAAATTCCAATGAAGCTGAAGGGAAAATTCTATAAAACAGCCATAAGACCGGCTATGATGTACGGAACTGAACGTCGGGCAGTGAAAAAGAAAGAGAAACAACGAATGCATGTGGCGGAAATGAGAATGCTTAGATGGATGAGTGGAGTGACAAAGAAGGATAAAATTAGAAATGAGTATATTAGGGGAAGTCTAGGTGTAGCAATAATTGATGCCAAAATGAGAGAGCATAGGTTAAGATGGTTTGGTCATGTTCAACGTCGAGACGTTAATCACCCAATACGAAGAATAGCTGAAGTGCAAATTCCTGGAAGGAGTAGAAGAGGAAGACCAAAGAAGACCTGGGGGGAGACGATAAGGCAGGACATGTTGGTAAAGGGGATTAACATTGATATGACCCAAGATAGAATTGTGTGGAGAAATGCAATTAGGGAAGCCGACCCCGCATAGGGATAAGGCAAAGAGGATGATGATTCATATGCGTTTAAGTTTATTTGATATACTATAGTTATTACGCATATGAATCCTAAAATTGTAGATTGCCTTTCTAAAACTGTTTTAATGTAATCTCTCTGATGTTCCACTACAAATTATTTTTGATAAAATCGGCATCACCGCGCTAAAAACTTTCATAAGGCTGCATTGCCTATGTTCCTTATACTGTAGGGTCAAGGTGAGACGGACTACAGGCAAAAACTCCAGCCAATTGATTTTAAGTACTCAATTGTGTGAGTAAACGAAAAATACGAAAAACATTTAAGATTTAATTTCAATACAGAAAGCAACACCCTCAAAAGCGTATAAGCGAAGGGTGGTACTTTGTATTGAAATTAAATCTACCTGTCTTTCTGTAAATCTAAAAACTGTCTTTCTGTACCTTCGTTTATTCGCAAATTGAGTATTAGAAATCAAATTCTTTTTAGTTTTGCCTAGATCAATTAACGTTGACGTGTTGTGGAATGCAAATTGTAGATTCCCCACGCCTATTCTTTTATCGCTTGCCTGCTTTGCAAATTATAGAAAGCACAGATTTGAGCTGTTACCTGAATTGATTTCAAACGTAAGAAATCTTCGGATTTCGTTTGTGGGAAATAATTAAGGTACATGCACAAAATACCAAGAAGAAGAAAAACCGATTTACCTGGATTTCTCCTTAGCGTTTCGGAGGAATTTGTCTGATTAATGGACGAGACGGACTGCTCGACGGAAGAGGCGGTACTAGTGTTCGGAACAGTCTGTTGAGCTAAATTACGTAATGCCGCGGCGAACGAATGTGAATACTGATTCGGGTTAGTACCCGGTCCGGGACCGGAGACCGCGTGTCCGCTAGTCGTTCGAGGTTTCGTAGTACTATTCGTAGAAAGTTTCGGACTGCTCGCTACCCCTGAAAATATGCAACTAGTTGTAACGAACAATCACTTTAAACATATACATTTTTGTATAGAGCCATCGAAAACAAATCGTAAAATACACTGCGCGTCAGAGAAAACGGGCACCACAAAAAATGGGCCATTTTTGATGTCTCGTATATTCTAAACCTGTTGTCCGATTTAAGTAATTTTTTTAACAAAATCAATGGGAAATTCCCAGTATCTGGCTGTATACCATAATTAAAAATCATACAGAACAAGTAAAAACTTCGTTTGTATAATGGTATACAAAATTTTTTGAAAGTCATCCAAAAAGTTTATTGAAAAACTATTAAAAAGTCATCCAAAAGGACTCGCAAAACGTTTTCGATCTAGATCAGATCATCTTCTGTGCGTTCTGCTTAGTAGATGAAACTAGCAACCTTATAGAATAGGTGACATCGAGAAATATGATTTACATTTCGAAAAACTGGTGTTAGTAGCAACTCTAAGTCGATGTTAAAAGATGAATTTAAAAGTGCTCAAAGGGCAACATGATTCAATGCTCGATGATAACGTGTGGTTCTTGCCAGTTCAATGGACACAGACCAACATTCTGTGACCACATGGTTCGCCCAATCACTTAGTGGGTTTTAAGAAATAGTTATTGCACATTTTTTGACATACAATTAAGAATTTTATATTCACCATTGGCGTGCATACGGATAATATGATCGGTCGATCAATTTAAAGACAATTGTCACCATTGTAGAATGTTGCAATGGTCACAGCACTATTTGCCTCTTGTTAACTATGAACTCTCAATAAAATGAGAAAGGTACTTTGTGCAAGAGAACTGAAATTAGACTTGAGAGTTAGGCTGGCAAAGTGTTATATTTTCTCGACTCTGCTTTACGGGATAGAAGCATGGACACTTAACGCATCGACTACTAAAAAGTTGGAAGCATTTGAACTGTGGGTGTATAGAAGAATCCTGAAGATACCATGGACCGAGCATATAACAAACAACGAAGTCATGAGAAGTGTCAACAAAAGACTGGAAATATTGGAAACCATCAAGACACGAAAGCTGCAGCACCTGGGGCATGTTATGCGTAATGAGAGATACAACATACTTCAGTTGATTATACAGGGGAAAATCCAGGACAAGAGAAGTGTAGGAAGGAGACGAATTTCATGGTTGCGTAACTTGAGGGAATGGTACGGATGCACATCAACCGAACTATTCAGAGCAGCAGCATCTAAGATAAGAATAGCCTGACGATTGCCGTGAAGAAGAAACTATGAACTAGTTTTTGATGTTATTTTTATTATGTGTTATTCTGTCCTACGTCGATTTTACATTTTTACAAACAAAAAACATATCCCACAAAGGTAGAAGAACTTTTTGGCTTGTTGGTGATGCTATGTAGCGTGTAGCCTTGTATTGTTATCTTGTTTCATATTTGTATGGCCTGATGATGATGTAGAAGTGATAAACATCGAAAACGATTGCATTACACTACATACAAAATATAACATTGTTTATACAAGATTGCGAGCTTTTTTGTTTTTTCCCAATATTATGTAAAAAATATTCACTTATCAGAGATTGCACATTGATTTGTTAAGATTATAATTAAAAGTTTATGTAGGACAAACAGGGAAACATTTAAAATTGCATAATGCACCATTTGAAAGCATAAATAAATAAAAAATACTTCTTTGTTAATTCGAAAACAAACAGAATATGAAATTATATTTAGACAACATGCGCTTTCAGAAGCATAATTTCTTGTACTTGGCAATTCACTAATTTTATCTCAAGATATAGTTTTATAAATTACAGTACATATTTACCTTCTGCTTGACTATAATTAGGAAATGGAAGACAATGTAAATTTGAAGTATATTTGACGTCCATGTTGATATAAAACCACAATCAAATCGCAAATAAAACTCGATTATTGTTTACAATTTTACACGCCACGTATTTTGTAAGTACTCGTATATTTACTATAAAATACAATACTGGTCGTCTTCTAAACTTCGCAATAAAAAATAAGTCAGTTGTTAATAGTATTATTTTTGATTTGTCAAAGTTATCAAAAGTCGCTTGACCACGTAATAAGCACTCCAAACAGTAAACGAGAAGTCAATTCGCGAAAATGTTGGGCGTGTTGTATCAACATCAAAGTTTGCGCATATCGACGGACGCCGCCGCCGTTGGGTTTACTTGATCTTTCGCCTGCCGCGCGATACAGAAGGGTGAAAACGCGAGGGTGAGGGCGACGCTTTAGGCCAGTTCACAGACGCTCCAATTATAGATCAGTGCCCCATTTATAGATCACTGAAAATTTTATTTTTTTTATTTGTTTAAATTTAAAGAAAAATTGTCCACAGATATTTTAAGCTGTTGTAAACTGAATTATAATTTTTGTTGTATTATATTTCCAAATTCTTTTAATAAAAATTATAAATTAATAACGGAGACATTTAGCCCTGAAGCCCGCGTACCAAATAAAAGATTATTAATAGCAAGCTGAAAATTTGTCCATAGATTAACGGTGTCGAGTCGGATAAACTTTGATGTATGGGAACACTGGAACAGAGGAAGTTTTAATTGTGGAACGTGATAAACATGTCAAGTTGACAAGTTTATGATTGTGAAAAATAGCAGGGCGTTTTTAAGTTTATTCAATAGTCAATGTTATATAGTATATGAAAAACTGTTTGTCCGACATAAATGTTGGGAATTTTAACCAGTCCGACACGTAACATGTCAAATGACAGGAACTATAGTAAATTTTCTATATTCGTCGTCTATATGGCTTGTAATTTGTGAAAGATTTAGGTTGTTAACAGAGAAAAGTTCTAATAAGGAAAGTTTAAGATTTAAATTAGTGTATATTATTATATTTAATAACTAGCTGACCCGGCGAACTTCGTACCGTCTTAAAAATAAATCAATAATGTGTCAAAGTTCAATAAATAAAAATTAACAGAAAATCAAAAAATACTTAAAAAATATATGTATGTATTACCTAATATAAAAGTATCTATTTAATTCATTCTGATAAGTAATATTTTTTTGCGGTGCGTAAATAGTGAACGATGGCGGTTTTTCAAGGCACGATTAATTTTCCTAGCCAGAAACATGGACACTCGAAGTTTTCCGCAAACTCCCAAAAAACTTGAGATTATAAACGTCGCTGCTACGCTTGATACAAACATCAACAAACATATTGCTGTTTACTGAGTAAGAAGTGATACCGGTAGACGCCTTGCGGGGATAACTGGTCTAGTAATAATTGATCAGTTATCGAACACGGTTCTTCTTCTTTTGGCATCATAACCATGAATAAACTTTGCCTGTCTGACTATGTCCTTCCATTTAGACTTCCTTTATGTCCTTCTTATCCATTGTCTTACATTGGTAGTTTTCTATAGTGATTTTGTATCTTCTTGTCTCTAGACATATCACAGCTATGGCAGTCTTTGACTTTTCACAAATCTTACAATATCGCACATTTTATTTAATTTTATTTCGCAATTTTAATTTAATTTCGCCCCGATCCCGACTCCCGCCCCGCGATAACGACAAATTTGCTAAGGTCATCATATGATGAAATGCATAGTTTGCGAGTCTATAAGGTACATATATACATACATACATACTATTGTGTATCAATTTGGCAATCAAAGATAGAATAAAAATTTAATTTTTTTTAATATAACGCGGGCACATTAATTTGATACACCATGTATATTGATTTGTAAATATTTATTAGAAGTTAGCTTTCACGCAAGGTGGTTTCTCCTTAATGAGTTTTTCCATGAAATATTAAAAACATTTTTATAAATAAAAAGTGAAACGAACATTTATTTAGGATTATAATTTTAAAAAGATTGTTCACGGGAAAAGGTAAAACCACAGGTAGATGTAATTATTAGTTTTTAGAAAAATAGAGGTAAAGAGAATTGGAATTTTAAATATGTTTGTTTAATAATAGGAATATTTAGATAATTTCCGAAAAGTCATAAGTTTTGAGTAGAAGTATTGTTTGATAGAATGACTGGATTTTTCGAATGGAAAAGAGAAATGTTTCTGATTGGCTTGGCAATTTGGAAGGGGGAAAGAGAGGTTTTGAATGTTGAGATAGTTTTGGAAAGAGGGATTATTGTGTTACCGGCAGCCGAGAGGAGCAGTCAAAAGTTTTCGTGAGTAGTTCAGAAGCAAGTACTAGTGGTTGTGTTTGATAAGTGAGAGTAGCTGAAAAGTGGAACGAGAGACAAATCAAATCGAGAAGAAATACCTCTTTGATTCTGTAAAGTCCAAGAGAGTAGTTACAAGAATTATCGTTGGTAAAATTATTTGTGACACCAAGTAAAAAAGATACTTGGGTCTCAGGAGATTATTGTTGAGAGAAAGAGAGGAGAAAGTTTTGGAGTTTATTGAACGAGTACTGGCAAAAAGAGCCCTGGCTTGTGTTTTGGAGAAATAGTTGCTGGTATGCTGCTGGATTTTTGCTGAGAACGGAGAGGGCTTTGATTGGTATTGTTCAAGCAATCTATATAGTGTAATGGGTAAGATTATTGTAGCTTTGGGTTGTTCTTCTTTAATATTAGGCCGGAAGCTGGTGTTTTCTGGTAATTAAATATGTAGTTAAAAATATTTACTTATACTTAGGTAAATACCGTTAAAGCAGGACATAATATTGTGTTAAAATTAATTTTATCAATTTTTTAATAACATTTAACTTCACAGGGACCTCCCTCTTACCACATGCTTGCATTAATAACTGATGTAGAATAGCTTTTATAATTAATCTTGTTATTGTTAGAATTACTGATACTAAAAGAACTTTATAAAAACACAGTTAGATCTAAAATTACTTTAGGTATACAGTTCAAAACTTTTAAAATTCAGCACAAAATGCAAGCATGTCCCCGCTCTTTTTTTTATTAAAAATACAAAATCTAAAAATATTTTTTTAACCGAGTCTTTTTATTAGTACACTTATGCTTGGAAAATGAATTGCACAACACAACAATTAAAATACTGATACACTTAACTCATTTTCTCCTTCTTCCGTATTTTCTTCGTCACTATCATCGCCCAATTCAATAATAAATTTATTTCCACCATTAATGTGGAAGTGCCCAATCTTCTTATAATATTCTTCTACTTTGATCACTTTGGCGATTGTTTTCTGCCAGTCTACTTTGGTAATATTGGCTACTTATTTTTTAATTATCTCAATTACCTTTTTGTCAAATTTAGGAAATGTATTTGAACGCCTTATACTTGGTTTTAATTGTCCCCAAATTAACTCAATAGGATTGAAAACACAAAAATAGGGGGAAGTCTCAATATAGTGTGTCCATGCTTTTCGGCAATACTCTCTAGAGCGTATAATTTTCGAAATTGCTTCGTGTGTAGAACTTCAATAAGTTGTTTTTTTGTGTAAAAATCTTCGAAATACAAATAATTTTCCATTAAAAAATTTTGCAGGTCAGCTTTGAAGATGTATTTGGTATTTTAGTGAGCTGTCGGGAATGATAGGAACCGTTGTCAAGCACTATTACGCTGTTTTTCTCCAAGTTTGGGATCAGCGAGTTTTCAAACCAATCTTCAAAAATGTCAGCTTCCATATTCTTGTGGTAGTCAACGTTACAATCTTCCATTTTCTTCCCACATAATTTTAAAGCATTCGGAACCCATCCCTCACTTCCTCCGCAATGTACAATAATTAGCCGCGAGCCTTTATTTGCAGGCATTTCTGGTATGCACATGCTTGAACCATCTGTCCATCCTTTCTTTACTGTATCGTGGGTATCATACCAAGTTTCATCTAAATAATAAATTCTCCTATTTTCTTGCCTATATTTAGTAATTTCTTCTAGGTACATATTACGTCTGTTGACTATTCTTTGGCTTTCCATAATTGCTTGACGTTTATTTTTTTTTTAACTTAAAGCCCATTTTTTTTTATCCAATTTTGAAGAGTTTTCTCACAGCAGTTCATATTTCGACCGGTTGTTTCCAATTTCTTTCTTATTATTTATTTCTATTGTAGGTATTTCATTGCTTTTGTAGCAGTCGTATATTGTGGTTTTGAATAGTTTTACGAGTGAAGGATTTAAAGGTCTTGAAAATTTGTAGTCACATCGTTTCTTGCGATGATAGGGTTCATTTTTAACTATTTTATATACATTAGAAAGTGGAATTTCTGTTAAATCAGAGGTGGCTTGTGCCAATAGTGTTTCATCGAAGCCGAATTTCGTACGTAGATTTTTGTATACATTCAAACATACTTGCTGTGTTTCTGCATTTAAATGCATTCGAATCTTCTTTACGAGCTCTTTTTTTTAGTAATTACATTCACACTAGCACTGGCAATTTCTACAATATCAGCGTTATCGTACGCGATATTTACATTATCCCACGGGCGCCACATCACTATTCACATTAATTAAATTACAATAATTAACTATATTACAATAATACAATAATAATTACAATACTAAACCAATATTCAAAATAAATACAGCAACAAAACACTCGTATCACTTAACACACGTACACTCCAGTACTAACACACTGCTAGCTACCGAACTAAAACTAAGATTTTGCACGAAACTTGTGAATAGATATGCGGGAGGTCTGACCGTAAAAACACAGATGCTTTCAAAGGGCCGCTTCTTAAACGTTTGACCTAATATTTATATTTGAAGAATATCATATTTCACCGTCTTAAAGCTATTCCACAGTATTTTTTACTTGGACAATAGCCTAACATAATCAACAAGGAGGAGCTGTTTGGGTCAAGAGGAGACATCATTGTGTGTGAATCAAAAAGGTCAGTCAATAACCTATGTGATAGATTTTCTGTATAATCAGAAGTTATTTTTTTTACGTAAAAGCATATGAATTTAAGATTCCAACATTTCAAAAATTTAATAGGAAGTATATGTAATTTTGCGAATACCAAATTTGTTTGTTTAGTTGGTTTTATTAATGGTATCAAAAACAAAGCGATAAATATTTTTTTTAATTATTTTTAATTAGATTAATTTATATGATAAAGGTTTCATTTGGACAATTATGCCCACAGAATTTAATTGATAAATTTACAGAGCATAGCTATTGATAATAAAGGTATTTGTATGTGTTTATTTATGGTATTTCTATTTATTTCCTTTTCCTATTTTTATCCCGATAAGGATCAACTAAGAGATACTGAAACCACGAGAGAAGATAATTTAGACATTTTTTTATATTATAAAAAGGCACCCTGAGATTCTTTCGTAATTTTTATGTATGATTTGCGTTAATTAAATAATTGATCAAATAAATAATAATTAATATAAAAGTAATAGAAAGCAGATCATAACAATACATACATACAAACATTCATTTTTATTTATATAGAAGAGGTAATATTTAGATGGCTATTAAAAAATAACGGTTGGTGATAGAAAAGTGAAAATTTAGGGTTGAATGTATATTTTGGTTCTATATCATATTATATTAAAAAAGAACAAAGGAAATAGTTCGCTAATAAAATTATTATCACGGTGAATGACAGGACGTGAAATGCAATTTAGATTTCCCTTGTCGAGTATTTCGCCACTCTGTTATGCTTTATTTTTCTAACTTAAAAAGCTCAGAGGATAAATAATTTCGAATTTTATTTCCTGACTTATTAGACTTTTAAAAAAGAACAGTTTGTCCAAAAAAATAAAAAAATAATTATTGGGGGGGGGGAGCAAGCCCCCTTTTTACTTAGGTTGGTGGTACCAACTCAGAAACCATCCCGGGTTTTTTAAAAACCAACAACTTTCATTAAGGTCATCATATGATGAAATGCATAGTTTGCGAGTCTATAAGGTACATATGTACATACATACAAACACTCATTATTTATATAGATGTATTCTGTATCTGGGACTTTCCCATTTTCTTTGACAGGAATTATGTTGGTGATAAATAGCAGTCTGATTTTTGCATGAATTTAATGAAAGGGTAAAAAATCAATTGGAATTTCTGTCCGACAAAATTCATGGGAAGTTTTCGTAGTCCGACGTTCGAAACCTGTAAGATATAGACAGTTCTTGCAATGAAAGCACTAATCCATTTGGAGAGAAAAGACTGTCTGCCTATCGCTTCGGCCTCCCTATTTAATCGGAAAGGTTTCCGCGGTTGGTCAATTCAACATAAAACTAAGATTAATATTATTACAAAAATTTTTAATATCAAAGACACCAGGATTACGTGTTAAACCGCGTCGATTTTCACTACAACGAGCTTTCGAAGTCTTCTTTATGACTTCCGTGGTCTCAGTCTCCTGAGCCTCAGACCTCTTCACTACTCACTGCACTACACTGTTCATTACTCACTGCGCTACTGGTGCATTGTAGCTGCACTAACAGTGCTAGGTGCACTAGTGGTACAGTGAGTAATGAACAGTGTAGTGAAGGGATCTGGGAACTCAGGAGACCGAGACCCCGGAAGCACTGAAGAAGACACCATAGAACCTGGTGAGTTTGATATAACCACTTTTACATCAAAGAGGCGACAATATTAATTTTAAGACCACGGGATCTAAACAAGCACCTCGTCGAATATAACCTAACTAATATGGATTCGCAATAATTTTCATTACTTGAAGTAAAATATTAATACGTGTGATGAGCACGCTAATAACCGGCAAAATAACGCAAAAGATGGAAAACATATTAAGTGGTGAGATAAAAAGAAATTAAACTAGTGGAGGTGGGAAATTTAGCGATAAAAACCTATAAATTTACATTCTATTTATTGTTTCCCATCTTTAGACATATCAAAGGAGTATTGTCAACTAAAACTGTCACTGTGGCAGTTGCCAAACTCGTCCGATACGTCTAAAGGTGGGAAACAATAAACAGAATATAAATTTATAGGTCTTTATCGCTAAATTTCCCACCTTCACTAGTTTCATTTCTTTTTATCTCACAACTTAATATGTTTTCCATCTTTTGTTTTATTTTGCCGATTACTAGCGCACTCATCACTGTATAATTCACACGCGTTTTTTTACATTGGTGATGAAACCGTTGTCAAAATAATTGTTCTAGCTATCATAGTTTAATACTTTTAAATTCAATTAAATATAATTCTAAAAACAAAAAAGAATCTGCTCTAGGCAGGAATTGAATACCAATACGCTCAACTAATAGTGAAAGGAAAGATCGAACGAAAGAGAGGACTAAGAAGAAAAAGACTATCGTGGCGAAGAAACATCCGACAATGGACAGGGCTAAATTTTGAACAGCTAATAAGAACAGCTGAAGACAGAGAAGCGTTTGTAATTGTAGTGCCAACCTCCATTGAGGAGACGGCACTTTAAGAAGAAGACTGCTCTACCATAGGCCAATCTTAAACTGCGTTAGCGTTTTTGTTGTTCTGTTCACCGGACCAGCTTCTGCTTTAAAATTGATAAACAGGTGGTATATACAGGGTGTTTGATAAAGAATAGGTCATAGCTTAACCCCAGATTCCTTGGGTTAAAATAGGTCGATTTAAGCTAACTTACCTTAGTACGAAAGTTGATAATAACCGAAATACAGGGTGTCAAAATTAAACTTTTATTCTATTTATTCTTGGATATTACCCAACAGGCATGGTAGTAACACGAAATTTGGTAAAACGGGGGTTTTTTGGGACGAGAAATCTAAATTCGCCACCAAAAACGACGTATTGCCCAGAGGGCGCCACACGCGCCTTTCAGCGCTCATTTAATACATTCAATTTTTTTATTATCCACTCTACATAATTTTTGAATCAAAATTTTTATTCTCTAATACAGTGTGTCCACGATTGGGGTGCCCAAGAGGAAAAACTTTTTTATTTTCAATTTTAGCGAAAAATGTCATTCTTGATAAAAAGTTTTGCTTGTTCTAAAACCCCCATAAAACGAAATAAAATTCAAGTTTTACAAATACTGTTTAATTTTGTAGTCAATTTTATGTAAATCCCTATAGATTTTTGCACTAAGTTCGAAATCCTAACAATAATCTAGTGTTGCCAAGCCACAATGTAGCTTAGTAACTGTCAACTCCGATAAATAATTTGCGAATTTTCATTTTTTTTTCGACAATGTTAAGCGTTCAAAAAAGAATTTATCTTGTGATCAATTTTATTGTTAAAATTATTGGATTAATAATTTTTATTGTTAAAATTATTGGATTAATAATTATTTAATTATTAAATAATTGGATGTTTCAAGGAAAACGACAAAGTTTTGTTTCATAATCCAAAGAAGCGAAGGGTTGTTCTCCCAAGTTATTATTGTTACAATTTCGAACTTAGAGCAAAAATTTATAGGGATTTACATAAAATTGGCTACAAAATTACGGATGATTTGAAAAACTTGAATTTTATTTCGTTTTATGGGGTTTTAGAACAAGCAAAACTTATTATCAAGGGTGACATTTTTCGCTAAAATTGAAAATAAAAAAGTTTTTCCTCTTGGCCACCCCAACCGTGGACACACTGTATGTTTACTTAAAAAAGGTATACTTAACCGTTTTATAGATAAACGCATTTTAAATCTGCGAGGCAACATATTTTTTGCATAATATCATTGTAGTTACACCCGAAAAATAACTTAAAACCATAAAAATTTCCAAAAATGTATCGCAAATTTCTTCAAATGGAATTTGCGATGCAATGACATATGAGAACTGGCACAATTATTATGGTTTTAAGTATTTTTCAGGTGTAACTACAATGATATTATGCAAAAAATTATGTTGTATCGCAGACTTAAAATGCGTTTATCTCGAAAACAGTTGAGTTTAGCGAGATGAATATCTTTTTTAAGTAAAAATATTAAGGCTATGGGTACATAATTCGCAAATATTTACGTGTATCCCTACTTTTTCTGTCTCTACACGGCAAATTACGTGTAGTAAAATTCACACTGGTATGGATATGTAAACATTACTAGAATGTCATTCTACTTGAAAATGTCATCATTAATTTAAAGAGATGAGTTTTGAATATTCTTGGATAACTGTTATTTTTATAATTGCAAATTATTAATTCAGTTAATAAATGTGATAATTTTTTCACTATGTATTCAGTGATTGTAATAATTTATTTGTACAACAAAGACTAATACTCGATCGAGAAAAGAGGAAAAGTGTTACAGTGATTTTTTAATAATATATTGTTATGGAACGCTTACAATTTTGAACATCTTTAACAACAAAATACTTGGATCACAGATTATATTATCCTGATGTATTCTCTGCTTGGATCTTCCACAAATAAAACACAATAAATAACTTTTTATTAAGTTCACGTTTTAAATCAATTATTTATCAAATACACTATATATCAATAATATTTAATCAATAACTCAACATATTCCCGATGCAATGTCAAATATTTAAAATTGTCACTGATTGTCAGTGTCTGACTGACAATATATGCTGACAATATTATATTCGGCTGAGTGCGTTGTAAGACAAAGATAGATTTGGAAAAGATTACCCCGGCATTGTGTTTATTTTTTTCGAATCCTGAAAAAACCAATAAATATTTTTGAAAAATTTAAACGCAGAATGAAAGACTAAATTATTACAGAGGGCCGAAAGTCCCTTAGAATAAATAAAAAGTTTATTTTGAATGATATATTTGAAATTAAAAATCACACTAAATTTTCTCTTAGTTTTTCACCCCTGTAACTTATTAAAATAAACATTATAGAAGTTCTCAGGGACTTTCGGCCCTCGCTAATAACGTGATCTTTCATTCTGCGTTTAAATTTTTTAAAAATACTTATTAGTTTTCTCAGGATTCGAAAAAAATGAATCCCCATTTGAATAGCATTGCAGCCGAAAATACGTACCGATCCTCTTAAGAGAATAAAAGTTTTGATTCAAAAAGTATGTAGAGTGGGAGATAAAAAAAATTGAACGTATTAAATGAGCGCTGAAATACGTATGTGACGCCCTCTGGGCAATACATCATTTTTGGTAGCGAATTTAGATTTCTCATCCCAAAAAACCCCGCTTATCAAATTTCGTGTTGTTAACCCATGCCTATCAGAAAATATTTAAGAATATATAAAATAAAAGTTTAACTTTGACAACCTGTATTTCAGTTATTATCAACTTTCGTACTAAGGTAAGTTAGCTAAATCGACCTATTTTAAGCTCAGGAATCTAAGGTTAAGCTATGGCCCATTCTTTAACAAACACCCTGTATAAATTGATATTTAAGTTTTGTGTATTTTCACGATTTTGACGTTTAGTGAAGACACGTTATGATACCAAATTTTCATCATGGCAACAAAAACTCTATATGTCAACTTACGAGTTTTGGAGCTGTTTAAAAAAATTTCACAATGAAGCTGTTGTAAAACCATATTCCATCGCTAGGATTTCCGCTGGTGTGATCTACTTTCATTTCTTTTTATTAAGAGATATATGAAATGTTCTAAACATATTCTAATGCAACAACAAAAATACAAAAAGCTAAAAAAACTTACCAGGTCGTATATCAGATTTTGCAATTTTCTTTTCTATAGTTTTTGGTGAATGGTTTCTTTTATTTGGTTTGGCTACAAACGTTGGAGGTACCTGAAACAAGAAAAAAAATGTTGTTCTATAAAATTCAAGAAAACAAATGTTTAAAAGTTTTGAGGCGAAATACGAACAACATAGGCAACAAAAATATATACAGAATAAGAAACAAAGATGGAAAAATTGCTAAGGATATAATCGAAATTGGCGAATCCTTTTATAGTGAAATACATGAGAGCACCAGTGAAGGGCAAGATCAGTCTCTGCCCAAAATTACAAATAAAAGATCAGAACCAATACTAGAAATAACACCATTTGAAGTCAAAACAACACTTAGAAATGAAAAATAAAACAAATCCATTGACGATGACGGAGTAGTGATCGAAGCGATCAAACAAGGTGGAAATAAAATTATCCACATATTGGCCAAACTTTTCACACAGCATCTATGACGACAGCATCTATCTATAGCGTATTTCAGACATGCGATGCAGTGTAGAAGGATAAGGCCATGCAAACTCAATGAGAATTTTCTTGACAACGTTGCCGCTATAAACGGCCGGGGCCGTGAAAGGTGGTGTTAGGCAGGTACTGGTAGAGGATTATAGCTTGTTAACTGCTGTGGAATACAAAAGGAGGATTTATTTGTGATAATTCACAGAATGGGCGAAATATGGCAAACCTGCTTGCAATATACAAGCACACTACTGATTCTAACGTTTGAAATGCAATCATTGTGTTATTACACAAGAAAGGAGGCACAACAGATCTAAAAAACTACTGTCATATCAGTTTGCTATCACACAAACAACTTATTACAAAAATTATCAAAAAAGACTGGAGGCTAAGTTAGACTTCTATCGGCCTAGAGAACAAGCTGGATTTAGATAGGGATATAGCAGTAACAGCACTTATATCATCCAGTCTTCTGCATCCAAAGTTGAACATAGGCCTCCCTTAATTTCTTCCAGTTTTGTCGATCTTGGGCTTCCTGTAACCAATTCTCAGCAATCCTTTTGACGTCGTCTGTCCATTGTGTATGTGGCCTACCTCTACTTCTTCTGTCTGCTCTTGGTATCCACACTGTAATTTTTTGGGTCCACCTCCCGTTCTTCTTTCTGGCTACATGGTCCACTCAATTCCACTTCAGCCATGCTACTCGCTCTGTGACATCTGTGACGCCTGTCCTTCTTCTGATTTATCGTTTCTGACCCTGTCTCTGAGAGTCAGTCCAAGTAGTGACCGTTCCATTCTTCTTTGAGCCACTCTAAGTGTCGTTGCTGTGGCCTGGGTTAATGATAATGTTTCGGCGCCGTAAATCATGACTGGAAGCACAAGAAAGTCTTCTTTTTCAAATAATTTGGCAAATTGCTCTTAAATATGTCTGATAGAGCTCCACATGCGGCCCATACTAAGGTCATCCTTCTTTGTAATTCGGCAGTTTGATTGTCCCTGGCAATTTGGATTTCATGCCCTAAGTATTTATATTTATGGACCAATGCTATTTCGTTGACGTCGATTTTTGGATTTTCACTTGGTACCCAGGTTTTTCATGTATTATTGTGTCTTTACAAAATTTATGTTTAAACCAACTTTCTTACAGGCGGCATCTAACTCAGTAAGCATAGTTCTAATCTCTTCTCTCTGCTAAGCAGCCACTTACTAGTGATAAATAAGATAGATAAGTCTGCAGGATACAACAAACCATTGGCACTGATATTCGTGAGATTTGAGATTGACAGATGACATCGTCCTTATAGCCGATCGTATGGATGATGCAATAATAATGTTGGAAAAATTATATCACGCTTCCTTAGAGGTTGGTCTAAAGATTAACATAAACAAGACGCAAATAAAGACTAATCTGGTGCTAAGTCATAATATGACAAATGTGACCTACATAATTATAGACCTATATCGTTGCTCAGTCAAGTATACAAACTATTTATGAGAATTACTAACAACCGGTTGACCTACAAAATGGACAATTACCAACCAGTGGAACAGGCTGGCTTCCGCAAAGGATATAGTACATCAGACCATCTGCTGACAATGAGGACATTGATAGAGAAGGCAAATGAATACCAACTATCCGTATTTCTTGCCTTCCTAGACTATGAAAAGGCGTTTGATAGTTTGATAGTATAAAGAGAGACAAGGAGATGTAATATCGCCAAATCTTTTCAATCTAGCCCTAGAAGACGTCTTCAAAACGACAAATTTGGTCAACCTATGGCATTAAGTCACTAGAGAAAGTTCCAATAACGGACTTAACATAAATGCAACAAAGACAAAGTTACTTGTGGTTAGTAAACAAGACGTCGGCCCTATGCAACTAATTGTCAGTGATGAACCAATAACAAAAGTTAACCATTTTAAATACCTAGGATGTTGGGTAAACGAGACACTAAATCCGGATGAAGAAATTAAAACTCGTATAGAAATTGCAAGAGGAGCATTTAGGAAACTTAGATATATTCTGAGCAACTCTCAGCTGAACTTACAACTAAGAATCAAGTTCCTAAAATGTTATGTGTATCCTGTATTACTATATGGATGTGAAACCTGGATCATGAAGGTTAACATGATGAACAATTAGAAGCCTTTGAGACGTGGTCGTATCGTAGAATGCTCACAATATATTGGGTTCAACGCATTTCAAACAGAGAAGTCTTAAGCAGAGTAGGTCAAGGCGAAGGTGATTTAGCCAAGATGATAAAAAAGAGAAAACTTGAATATCTGGGGCATATAATGAGAGGTAGCAGATACAGGGTGCTGCAGTTAATACTCAATGGAAGGATCGACGGAAAAAGAGGAATTGGTCGGAAGAAATATTCATGGCTCCGAAACCTTCGTCAATGGACTGGCTTATTAGCAGATCAATTGTTACATGCCGCACAAGATCGAGAACGATATCGGAAAATTGTTATGGAAGCTACCCACGCCTAAAAATTTGGGCACGGTACTTAAAGAAGAAGAAGATGGCATTAATGTTAATGGCAAGAAGCTAAACCATCTCAGATTCGCTGACGACATTGTGATTATAGAAAATTAACATGAGAAAAACAAAAATAATGACAAACAGAGATGATCCCAGACGTATTACTATAAATGGCAGTGAGATAGAAAAAGTCCAGGAATAATATCTACCTAGGCCAAATCCTGAAACATGACAAAGAGAACCAAAGTGCGGAAATTACTAGGAGAGCAAGACTAGCATGGGCATGATTTCTAAAACTTAGTTGGATACTTAAGAACCCCAAAATACCCTAACCAAGCTAAATATGAATAAACTAGCCACAACAGAAAGAGCAATGGAAAGAGCAACATTAGGTATACGACTGTCAGATAAAAAGAGGAACGACTGGGTAAGATCAAAAACAAAAGTCGAGGACATAACAACAAAAGTTGCCAAACTTAAATTGAGCTTCGCAGGCCACACTGGTAGACAAAAAGACCAACGTTGGAATGCAACAATACAACATTGGAGACCTTACCAAAACAAACGATCGAGAGAAAGACCACTGATGAGGTGGGTTGATGATGTTAAAAGAGTAGCCGGAACAAATGGGAAATATGCTGCTCAAGCTAGAGTCCGATGGAAGGAGTTGGGAGAGGTCTATGTCCAAACGTGGACGATAGAAGGCTAAGAAGAAGAAGAAGTCGTAATATTGCTGTTGAAGGAAGGGATATTGAGCAGACTGCATCGTACAAGTACTTAGGACATGAAATTCGGTTGGGCAAAGATAACCAGACATGTGAGCTCCCATGTCGCATTGGATTAGCCTGGGCAGTGACTTATTCCAATGCCTCAAAAGGAAAATCTTTGACCAGTGTGTGTTACCTGTACTTACTTATGGAGCGGAAACATTAACGCTCTAAAAAAGGTAGTAACAAGATTCGCCATTACATAATCATAACAAGATTAGTAAGGTACCAATGTATCTATAAAAATAAAATTGTAGAATATACTTATGTTAAGAAATTTATGACTATGAATCTGCAATCAATCAGAAACAAGTCTGGCTAATTGGCTCTGTCAAAGCCATTTTTCAAAAAAAAAACAAGATTCGCGTGACTCAGACGGCTATGGAGCGCCAAATGTTGAGTGTCTCTCGCGAAAACAACGAAAGAATCGCGTTGCTGAAGTGAAATTGGACAGGTCACGTCGCCTGATTACCATACAACCGATGAACAAAAGGTATTGTCGAGTGGAGGCCCCGACAAGGAGCACTACCAATCTAGAAATATCCTCATACTTGCCAGCAAGGGTCAGGAAAAGAACATCCTGGTTGAAGAAACTCACAACCTGGTTCAACACAACATCTGTGCAGCTTTTCCGCGGTGCTGCAGATAAGACAAACATTGCCATGATGCATTGATGCCAATACTTATAGATTATAAATTATGTAATTTAAATTTACTTACTACTTTGTCACTGCGTTGGCCGCTCGGTAACCTGGCAACCATTGCTTCCGGACTATCTTCTGGAGGCGGCGGCTGGGTTATCCAGTTGTACTGTCGTTTGTCGAGCGGCAGTCCCCATCTTTCATATTCTAAACTTTGAGTTCTAAGCGTTTCGTAGCAATCGAGGCATACGACGGCGTAGTCGCTGTTTTCTAACAGCAGGGAGTGTTCGGGCTGCGGATGGAATTTCAAAAACGGAAAATCCTGAAAAGTGATACAACATAAGAATATGAGATTAGTCATAAATATTGCCGATGAAACTAATCAAAGTTTTATATTATTTAAAGTAAGCTAGTCCAAATCATTAAATATATACAGTACTACACTAAACATCTGAGTTGAGCCGCGACATTGAGCTACCTAGACGAGAAATCCGGCTCGAAGGACCAATGTTTAATTCGAATCTATAATTTATGAAGTACAAAGCAATTTTCAAATGAACAAGAACGTTACTTAGTATACAGGGTTGCGAAAAGTATGGCAAGCGATATTATAGTAGTAATTACATTGTTGTCAAATCTTTCGATTTTCTGGAAATCTAATGAACTTTCTTATTTTAAAGGGAACACCCTGTATATTTTTTGCGTTTTGAAGTCCTTAAGAAATACTGATTATTTTTCATGTTATATTCCCTATACCTAAATGCCATGAACGGAGTTTTGGAGTTATTACTACATTTATTAAAAAAATTTTTTTAACAAATTGTAAAAACCAATTTTTCGGCTCGGGTAGATGTTATTTTAGGTTCTTTGGATCATTAGGAACAAAAAAGGTCTTTTCTAATTTCCCTCAAGTTAATCATTTCCGAGTTATAAACAATTTAATACTGAAAAAAAATCGAAAAATGACGATTTCAAAGTTCAAAAACACAAGTAAAAAAATTATTTTTAAAATTACGAAGTATCTTTTAAGCTCAAACCTTCTTCTATCTCCTCTCTATAAGAATTTTTGGCATGTTTTATTCTAAAACATTGTTTTTTTTTAATTGTTAATGAAGCGCATATGAGAGGACGGACGATCGGGCTGCGTTAACAACTAAAAAACCATGTTTTAAAATGAAATAAGACCAAGTCGCTTATCGGTAGCTGATACAATAAGGTTTGCACTTGAATTTAGGCACTTCGTAGTTTCAAAAATAATATTTTTACTTGTGTTTTTAAACCTAGAAAATCGTCATTTTTCGATTTTTTTCAGTTTTAAAGTGTTTATAACTCGGAAACGATTAACTTTAGAGGAAAATTACAAAATACCTTTTTTGTTCCCAATGATCCAAAGAACCTGAAATAATGTCTACCCGGTCCGAAAAAATTTATTTTTATAATTTGTTAATTTTTTTTTAATAAATGTAGCAATAACTCCCAAATTATGGCATTTACGATTAGGGAATATAACATAAAAAATAATCAGTATTTTTTAAGGACTTTAAAACGCAAAAAATATAAATATACACTGTGTTCCATTTAAAATAAGAAAGTTCATTAGATTTTCAGAAAAATGGAAGATTTGACAACAATGTAATTACCACTATAATATCGGCCGCATTAGAAGACCACCTTACTCACCAAAATCTATAAAAATCGTTCTACCGGTTTCCGAGAAATTACTGTGTTGTCAAACTTTTTCGATACCCTGTATCTAAACCCTATCTCTATATTGAAAGGGGAAAACGGTTATTTCGAAATACGTATAAGCACATAGTAGAGGCTCTGTACTGTAATCAAATCTGAATCATATTTTCTTTTCTTTTCTTTTTAGTTTATACTTTATTCACTTTTGTGGATATTAAAGGAAATAATTCGCTAAAATTATTATCACGGTGAACGACAGGACGTGAAATGCAATTTTAGATTTCCCTTGTCGAGTATATCACCACTCTGTTATGCTTTATTTTTCCAACTTAAAAAGCTCAGAGGATAAGTAAATTCGAATTTTATTTCCTGACTTATTATTAGGATATTAAAGGAAATAATTCGCTAAAATTATTATCACGGTGAACGACAGGACGTGAAATGCAATTTTAGATTTCCCTTGTCGAGTATATCACCACTCTGTTATGCTTTATTTTTCCAACTTAAAAAGCTCAGAGGATAAGTAAATTCGAATTTTATTTCCTGACTTATTTCACTTTCGATTCATAGATGGTGCTATTGTTTATTTTTTAACCAGGAGGAGTAAACTAAAAAGACAGATTCACACCCAAGAAAGTCACTAGCAAAATCACCAAATATATCTATCTTCTTTTTTGGTTGATCATGTCGGCCCTCAACGGTAATCCATAAATATTATGTTATATTAATACGTCGCTAAAGAGTTCTGAAAACAACTGCTTTTTATATAAAAGCAGACTAACAATCTAAAAATGAAAGGAATAACACAGAAAACACAAAAAATCGCCGATATAACTTAACTAACCTATGAAATACCGAAAGTGTCAAAATTTGATAAATGTCATTAGTGTCAAAATTTTATAACAGTGGAGTAAACTTGCCTGCGGTTGGACCAATTACAAACAAGCATTACAGCGCGGTAAATTTGAATC
The DNA here is from genome assembly GCF_917563875.1 of Diabrotica virgifera virgifera. NCBI lineage: Eukaryota > Metazoa > Arthropoda > Insecta > Coleoptera > Chrysomelidae > Diabrotica > Diabrotica virgifera. The sequence goes on from NC_065443.1 coordinate 102,065,161, forward strand.
ACTCCTCTTGGTTTAAAAACAAACCATAGTAGCATCTTTGCTAATGATTTTGATCATTACCCCGAAAGGATGAAAGAATTTGATTGCAGTTCAGTGCCTCTACCCAGGTGCTCCGATGAGGAAACGGTTGTTCCGAAATACGTATAAGCACATAGTAGAGGCTCTACTGTAATCAAATATGAACCATCTTTTCTTTTGTTTTTAGCCTATCTCTATACTTTATAATACTTTCTTCGTTTTTCATCATTGCTAATCTGTTTTATCAATAATATGTATTTACATATTTATTAATCAAGAGAAGAGCATACTGTCAAATAAAAGCTTGCGTATCATTACCTTAATAAGTAAAGCCCGCACTCTCTTCCTATAAGTCGTGATGCCGCACACGTAGCAGCAGTAATCATGAGTATTATATTCTCTTTTTTCGGCCGGTGCAGCCGCACCTTGACCTTCGTACTTTCTCCATTGACTGACGAGACTGTGGTAACAGAAGGTACAAACTAAGGCAGATCCGTCTTCTCGTAACTGTTCTGCATTTGAGTGGCTTTTATGTATCAATAAAGATGGAAAATAAGGAGCATTGCGACCTAAAAAAAATGTAAAATGTTAATTATTTGTATACCAAATTGTTTAAAAAGTAATGATAGTAATTAAATTTGTCGTCTATCATTGGAAGAATACCACACAATATTTAAATGGACATTCTGAATTTCTACGCATATCTACTAACTCCATCAACTCCAACAGAATAACAAAACTTTACGTTTCAAGTGTCAAAAAATACTAGTCCCAGATATGACAGTCGTTTAAATTTGCGAAATTTTACTACTTCCATCTAGGGTTTCAATGCAAAACAAACGATAACACAGGCTGACAAAATTTGAGCAATATTCAGACCCAGATACCGGAATATATTTTTCAGAAGGATTTCGATGCGCTGACTCCGAATTTGAGCTTCAAGTTGCCAAATTCGCTATGGTTTCTGAGATATCCTAACCTAAAAGTGCAAAAATAGGCTTTTGATCATAGACATATAAAACCTAGACTGCGCGTTGCTATCTAAAACTATCTGACGATTGCGACAGGGAAAATTAAGGCTGTTAGGTCGAAAGTCTCTTTCTAATCGGAGTTTAGCAAATCTGCGACAGCGGGAAAGTGACGTGGTCGATAAACCTAACGTCATTGGATAAACCCCGTCGATTAGAAAAATACTTCCGACCTAATAGCCTCAGTTTTCTCTGTCGCAATCGTCAGATAGTTTTAGATGACAGCACGCAGTCTAGGTATTATATGTCTATGCTTTTGGCTGCCTTTGACGTTATGTTTCTTAGTTTAAAAAACACCTACAAACCATATGATTATACAGGGTGTAACAAAAATACAGGTCATAAATTTAATCCCGTATTCTGGGACCTAAAATAGTTCGATTGAACATAACTTACCTTAGTACAAATGTGCACGGAAAAAAAGTTACAGCCCTTTGAAGTTACAAAATGAAAATCGATTTTTTCCAATATATCGAAAACTATTAGAGATTTTTTATTAAAAATGGACATGTGGTATTGTTATGGCGGTAGTATTTTAAGAAAAAATTATAATGAAATTTGGGCACCCCATAAAAATTTTATGGGGGTTTGGTTCCTTTAAACCCCCCCAAACTTTTGTGTACGTTTTAATTTAATTATTATTGTAGCGCCTTTAGTTAAACACAAGTTTTTAAAAACTTTTTTGTCTCTTAGTACTTTTTCCAAAAGTCAGTTTTTATCGAGATATTTGAATATTTGTCAAATCCACCACATATTTGTATATGGTAAAGTACAATTATGGAGACTTGGTAATAATATGAAAATTTATTTATGATTTACATTTTTAGGTATATTTTGAACCATATTAAAAAAGAAGCCACATCTCGATAAAAGATGCTTTATCAAAAAAATACAAAGATGCAAAAAAGTTTTAAAAACACTGTGTTTAACTAATGGTACCGCAGTAATAGTTTAATTGGAATGTACACAAACATTTGGGGGGTTTAAAGGAACAAAACCCTCATAAAATTTTTATGTTAACATATTAAAAAAAAAGCAGCAACTCAATAAAAACTGCCTAATCGAAAAAATACCAAGAGTTTTAAAAATATTTAATTTAACTAATGGCATCAGAATAATAATTTATTTGAAACGGACACAAAATTTTGGGGGGGGGGGTTTAAGGGAACAAAACCCCCATAAAATTTTTATGGGGTGCACAAATTTCACTATAATTTTTCTTTAAGATGTTCTTGCCATAAGAATGCCACATGTCCATTTTCAACAAAAAATCTCTAATAGTTTTCGATATATTCGAAAAAATCGATTTTCATTTTGTAACTTCAAAGGGCTGTAACTTTTTTTATGTGCCTATTTGTACTAAGGTTAGGTGCATTCGAACTATTTTTGGTCCCAGAATATGTGGTTTAATTTATGACCTGTATTTTTGTTACACCCTGTATAATATAGTGTAACGGAAAATATAAATTCAGAAATTCCAAACTCATAATACTTTATTTCCAAACCTGAAAACACAAATCAAATAACCCCAAATCCAACAATCTCTAACGTACACACACCAAACCCAACCAACCCCTTGAAACCATTCCTTTCAGTCCACAAGCAAGCAAACGCTGGAATCCATAACGGAATATTGATAGTCTCCCGTTTTACGGAATGGGACGTTTCATCGCCGCCGTTTCGATGCCGCCGGTTCATCGCCAGTCCATTTCATCGCCGTCCATTTCATCGCCGGCCGTTTCATCGTCAGTTAGTCAGTTGATCTTGTATTATGGGAGATGACATGACACGACGTTAAATTCAGTTCAAAACTTATGACAAATAGATAGATAAAAAATGTTATTATATTAATTTACTGTTCCATTTCTACTTCCCCTAAATTTGACACTAAACAGTATTAAATTTGTAGTGTTAAATTATATTTTATATTATAAAAGTTTAAAAGTCTATTAAAAGATTAAGTATGGCAACGGGAATGGTCATATCTCGCATTTCCTAGAATTCCTAATTAATACTAAAAATAAATAATAAATGTAACTGTCTAAAATTGGTCGAATATTCGGAAATATATCAGTTAGCGATTAACTGACTGACGATGAACCGGCGGCATCGAAACGGCCGGCGATGAATCGGCCGGCGATGAACTGGCGGCATCGAAACGGCGGCGATGAAACGTCCTAGGTCTTATACCGCTGACGCGGCTTTGGGATTATAGCAGAATAATCTGCTATATCTAGCAGATTAGCATTAGAAAACAGCAGACAATTTTAAAAATGTCTAGCTGTTTTCGCCGTCGCTGGGTTTCGAACCCCGGTCTACCAGTATGCGAGTCACATATCCTATCGCCTGAGCTACGCCGTTCCATAAAGGATAAATTGCTTATTGTATCATATCAAAATAAAATCACATCCAGCAATAATCGTGTTTAATGATCGAAACAATTTTGTGATTCTCGAATAAAACTAGAAATTTGACTACGTTTATCAAAATGCTACGTCTGGGCGACTCTTGTCTGTACAGTTAAGACATGGACCCTTAAAACATCAACAGTAAATAAATTGGAGGTCTTTGAAATGTGGACCTACCGGAGAATCCTCAAAATTTCATGGACATCGCATACCTCAAACGAAACAGCACTGCATATAATAGGTAAGGAAAGAGAACTTTTCAACACAGTGAAAGTTAGAAAAACATCATACTTAGGCCACATACTGAGAAATAATTACCAATATGCTCAACTTATAGTGAAAGGAAAAATAGAAGGAAGGAGAGGACTAGGGAGGAAAAGACTATCGTGGCTCAGAAACATCCGACAATGGACAGGGCTAAATTTTGAACAGCTCAAGACAGAGAAGAGTTTGCAATTGTAGTAGCCAACCTCCATTGAGGAGAGGTCACTTTAAGAAGAGGAAGATCGAAACAAAACAACAAACTGAAACAGAGCAGTAACATAATAAAAATTATATTTATAAATTATTATACTCACCCTGAGGTTTACTATATAAAACTCTAGCCAGAGTTAATTCTGAATGTAAACCACACACAAAGCAATATATGCTACTTCCCAAAGCGGCATTGGCATTGCTATTACTACAAACAGTTCTATCACTGTTCGTGCTAGGCGGTGTAGGGATGCCCTGCTCGCCATTCGTCGCCGTTTCTGGCATAGGAATGTCGTACCTGAAAACGATTAAGATAATCAATAATACAAATAGATCACAGATAAAACTACTATAAATATCAACAAGTGAGGTCTTTCTCCATATTTCAAATAGTCAATGAAAATAATTCCTTGCGGGTCCCAAAATATAGAGGCCATAACCTTTCCAGAGGTTTGATGCACCTTTGATGGATTTGGACTGCTTTCTCCGGGTGTTGTGCCCTTAGGATAATTGCCGATTTGATTACAGAATGAAGTAATGGATCCATGGTCATCTATTGTGATATGCCTACGCAAAAACACCGACTTATTCAGATTAAACAAGTCCAAATAGTGCCGAGATTCATCAATTCTTTAGTGTTTTTGCTCTGGTGTCAGAAAACGTTGCAAGTATTTGGTAAACGTCTTTTTCATACCCAAATTTTCATGTATAATGATCAAAATGCTACCCTTTGAAACCTCTAAGGTATCAGCTATCTGTTGCAACTTCACTTTGCGGTTTTCCATGACAATGTTCAGCGTTTTCTAGATGTTTTAGGGAACAACTGCATCGTTTAGCCTTCCAAAGTGCTCAGCATCATTTCCCATAAATTTCTACAATGAACAAATATTTTCAATATTTCAACATATTACAACCTTGTACCTGTCCCTTTAAAACTAGTCTTTTATCCATATTCCCGCCAACCACGTAGCATCGAAACTATAAGTTGCCTAACTACGAGTCTGTTTTCAACATTTGCCGAATGCACACCGCATTTAAGAAGCTCCAGATAATCTAGTTTTTGTCTACTTTTCACCTCAAATCTAACAAGATAATTAGTGTATGATGTGGCCTTATCAATTAGGCTGTAAGTGATAGTGCCAAATGGTAAAATAATATCATCTGCATCAACTGTAAGTACAACGATAATTCTATGTACATCTTATTTATCCACATCTCGTTAAGTTCGCGGTGTTGCCATTACGTGTAGACGGTTTGCTGTTCCATCAAAAACTCTAAGAGGGATAAACTATCTCACAAACTCATAATTTAAACTTATAATATCAATCTGCTATCTCTCATTTATTCTTCGATTAATTCAACTCTTCAATATACCTATTTTTTGTTATTTTACAAAAATTGTGTTTTAATTACCTATCATCCCCTCCTTATACCTCGCAAAGATTATTCCTTGCAGGTGCTGGATTCCCAGCTGGTCCTTCGACAAATAAATAGAAGAAGAAGTTCCTAAATTCTGTGTGCGAGAATCGACCATCGAACCAGCCGAGTTCGCTACGGCGAGCTCCTTAATCGCACAGTAATCAATAGTGCAAACTCTCGGTAACACTTTAGTCATTGTTCAGTTTGGACAGTATTTTTTACCATCAAATAACAGTGATAAATCAATACATGAAATTGTTTCGTATTCATTGTTCATAAAAATCACAACAGTATCGTCACTTCAAGCACTGTAAGTCGGTAAATAATAATCCACATGTTTTGAAATTTTGACAGTATGCTTTTGAAGGTTAGTACTACCGAAATGTCATGGAAAATTCATTAGAGTCGCCATCTCATTATAAGCCCGGGACTTATTGACCGACGTATTACATTGTACATACAGTCGGAAAAATGAAAGAATACCCACGAATGATCACATCAATCACTTATTTTGTATTTGCTATCTTTTTCTATAACAAACGTTTGTTATTTATAGAAAAAGACAGCAAATACAAAATAAGTGATTGCTGTAATCGTTTACACTTGGTAACACACTTTACCAGAGAACTAATAAACAAGAATTATGAACGTCAAACTTTATAATACGGAAAATTAACTGACTCACCTTCGTCTTTCCAGCGGAACCCTGTCAACTTCGAAAGTCTCCCACTGTTGAGCCAAATGCTTAACGCATTTAGTACAACTCAAAACTCTTCCGTGAGAATCCATACAACTATTCTCCGAATTTCTTGATACTTTATTTAAACAAGGAAAGTGCATTGCATGCGAGTTCATACCCTCTGCAGAAGTACTAACCCATTCCATTTGGTTTCTAGTATACAAGCCCATACAAATGTAGCAACGATAATTTTGATTGCCGGGTTGACCATTTAGATCTGGGGAAGGAGATGTAGTGCGTGTTGACATTATCGGCTGAAAATAAAAGATTTCTATTACTCTGATTTAATGTTTTTAGTTGTAAAATTTGACTTTATATCTTCGGTAATGGTTAGGCCACGTTCACATGACAAGCGCTTAAAGCGCGATTTTATTACAACTACATACATTTTTACCGTGCACGTTAGCATGTGAACGGCCTAAATAAAATGTAAACGCGCGTTAAGCGCTTGTCATGTGAACGTGCCCTTAACGTGTGTAATATTTTTCTACAAAAATGGTATTTTATTATTCTCTAGATTAGTGGTTTTTTTTTAATTCTGTCAAGAACCGCTCAATGTACTCACTCAAAAATTGGGAGAATACCCCTGTCTCAAACTGGATCCGTTAATTTAGGGCTATCATTTGACACCAAATAAAGCTTTAATATTTATTTTGCCTACAAGTATAGTATATACATATGAGAATTATATGAGAATATGATACAATTCCACGAGTACAAAAAGTTACCAATGATGAGGAACTTTTGTGATGTCTTCTTCCATCTTGACCATCTTCAACAAAAACCCTCCAAACTCCAGATCATAACATGCCTTGGGCACCAGATGGTCCGGGCGTCAGGTCTGATGGCGTATTCGTATTCAGCGACACCAAAAACCGCCTAGTAATCTATTTGCATGCCTTCAGTGCCGAAAACCTTCGAAACTCCAGAAGATGACGTTCCTTAGCAGTGACCGTTGGTACCAGGTGCTACGGGAGTCGGTTCTGATGGCGTATTCGTGTTCAGCAGTCCCAAAAACCCCCGTGCAATCGGTTTGCCTCAATTTAGTGACGAAATCACTCGAAACTCCAGGAGATGACGTGGCCCTAGACACTAGGTGCTCCGGCTGTCATTCTGATAGCGTATTCGTTTTCAGCAACTCCAAAAATGTCTCGAGAAATCTGTTTGCATTCTGATGGCATACTCGTTTTAAGCAACCACAAAAATGCCTCGAGAAATCTGATTGTATCAATTAATGCCGAGAACCCTCGAAACTCCAGAAGATGACGTGCCTCAGCAGTTACCCTGTGCACCAGTTGCTCCGGGGGTCGGTTCTGATTGCGGATTCGTATTCGGCTACTCCAAGTAATCTGTTTTCATCAATTTAGTGTCGATAACCCTCGAACCTCCAGAGGACGTGCCTTAGCATTAAATCTGGGCACCAGGTGCTCCGCGGGTCGGTTCTGGTAGCGTATCCCAACCCCAAACGCCCTGTACGATAACTTGTACATATGTGAGAGTATGAATATACTCTCAGAGGGTATGATTGTGGACTGTAGTTAGGATTGCTAGTTTACTGGTTCAAGTGGGAGTATAAAGGTTTTATACAGGCAATATTGATATGTAGATAAAGCGTCTTACCAAGCTATGAAGCCTTGTTGAACACTAGAGCCGGTCATACACGAGTTGACTGTTTTCGTTCCACGTGCCTCGCGCTTTGACTGCTGCGAAATTGTGTATGCCGTCACTCGCGGATTAACTGTTCGTGCACGACTTTCGATTGTTCGTTTAAGCCCAAAAGAAAGGCTGTCCCGTCAATAGATGAGGGGTACCCGAGTTGACCCTTCGAAAGGTCGTAGAGAAAAAAGGTTGCACCCTCGTGGCGAGTGGTACGTGTTGACCGTTCGACCGGCTGATGAGAAAGAGAAAGATTTCTTCTGTCGTGAATCCAAGTATAATTGTCTGTCTGTAGGGATAAGGGTAAAATTAGGAGGAGATGAAATGGTACTATTAAACAGGGTTGGCTTTGTAATTATTTAAAGTTACGGGTTGTAATTGCAGATTTAATGCAGTAAAAAATATAAGAATATTTTTTGCATGCGAAACTTAAACCTGCCCGAGTAACAAAAGCTGGCCTTTAATATGCTTATTGGCAGTCTAAGCCAAAAATAAAAAAAAATATAATATGCTTATTTTGAAATGTTTATACACTTTTGGATGCATTTTATGCACTTTAAAATGAAATTATGCATTTCCACCCATTTTTCTATACTTAGTAGCCTTTTTTGCTGCCATCATCCTGAACACAATGCAAAAAGTTGCAAGTCTCTAGGTGCTATATTTAAAAATAGATTTATTCCGGTCTTTTAGTGCTAAATGATAGCCCTTGTATATTACAGCAGCTTCCAAAGCTACAATTGCCGTTTGCATCGCCAGCCTTCGAAAGGGGACGGCGCAATAAGAAGAAGATAGTATATATCCCTCTTAAAAAAATCAGTACTACTTACTTTTAAATTTTGTCTGTTGTCTAATATAGCCTGTTTTTTCTTGTTAGCCATGGAAGGTGAGGAATTGATATCGTACGGTTTATACCTAATATCAGATCCTGCGCTATTAGCCGGTGATTTGACAGTACTGGGCCTAGAAGAATTACTATTGTGTAATAAGATGTCATTGACGGACATATGGTTTCCTGTTATGGCCGCCGGATCACCACCGAATACCTGCAAGAAGAAAAAAGAAATAGAATTGTGTATAGAATAACTAAAATGAAAAGTAATGGTAAACACATCTACTCGTATAGTGCTGGTTAATACAGAACCTGTCAATCTGTAAGAGACTAGCGCAATCCTAATGAAATACATACAAGCAAACCTAATATGTACTATGATGTATGATAGGGAAACAAGTCCTATACTCACAATCCTTTAAATTGGTTTTATTACATTGAAAGGAAGATTGGGTGACGGTTTCGCTGTTTACAAGTCATACAGCATCGTCATGCCCACTAAGAAACTAAGACTAAAATTCAGATTTGGGTTATGCTCGTAAAAATAAGCAACTTTCAATCGAGACATTTTTTCGAATTGTGGATAGATGGCGCTTTAAGCGGAAAAAACGATTTATCGTGATACCCTAGGTAAATTATAGGAACGGTCTAATATCTCGATAAATACACTTCCAAATGAAAAACCAAAAAACACGTGTTTAATATTTTTCAAAAACCTATCGAATGACACCAAACATGACCCCACTCCATACCCTGTAGGTGAGGTGAAGCGTGACTTTAAAATCTTAAATAATAACCCCCGTTATGGATTCCTCATAGAAGAATAAGTAACATGTATTCGAAACATTTTTTAAAATTGTTGATAGATGGCGCTGATAACTCGGATTTTTCCGATTATAGCGCCATCTATCAATAATTCTTAAAAATGTTTCAAAAGATGTTACTTATTTTTTCATGAGGAATCCAAATCTGATAAAAAACGGGGATTTAAGATTTGAAAGTAACTCCCCGACCCCACCTCCAGGGTTTGGAATAGGGGGTTGTTTGGTTTTATACTATATGATTTTGAAAAATATTGATAACACGTGTTTTTTGGAAGCGTATTTCTCGAGATATTAGACCATTTCTATAATTTACAAATGGTATCATGATAAATCGTTTTTACCGATTATAGCGCCACATATCTACAATTCGAAAAAAATATCTCGAATAAAAGTTGCTTATTTTTACGTAAGGAATCTAAATCTGCAATAAAAAAATGGGGGTTTCCATTTAAGATTTTAAAGTTACCCCCACCCCACCTACAAGAGGTGTAATTGGGGGGGGGGGGTTGTGTTTAGTGTCATTTGATAGGTTTTTGAAAAATATGAAAACATGTATTTTTCAGTTTTTCGATCCATTTCGCGAAATATTCGACCGTTCCGCTACTTTTGGGACACCCTGTATGTAGATTTATACAAAAGTTCACATGAAAATTTCAGAGTCAGCTTTATGGCATACTAGGTTACCACTTAATGGCTCCGTTCGCCATTAACTCGTTCAGTTAACCACGACGACAGTGTGCCGTCACGAAGGTTTCATCAAGGGTGTCGACGACGCACGAGTATCGGCGGTAGTACTGCGTTACTAAATGAACCATTTAAGTACGTGGTACCAGCGACGTGGCGTTTATTCAAGATGGGCACCGAACATGTTAATGTCGTTACACATATGCGAGCCGAAATGTTTGCGAATTGCCCGCGTTTCATCATCATCCAGCCTCAAAAGTCCACTGCTGAACATAGGTTTCCTCCCCTCGTTTCCAACCCCATCTATCCTGCGCGACTCTCATCCAGTTTTTATTTAGCTTTCTTAAGTCGTCAGTCCATCTTGTAGGCGGTCGACCGACGCTTCTCTTGTCTTCTCTTGGCCTCCATTCCAATAACCTCTTCGTCCATCGCCCATCTGTCATTCTGGCTATGTGTCCTGCCCATCTCCACTTCAACCTGGCTATCCTCTCGATGACGTCAGTAACCTTTGTTCTTCTCCTGATTTCTTCGTTTCTGATTTTGTCTCGCAGAGTTATTCCTAACATTGACCGCTCCATTCTTCTCTGCGTGACTCTTAGTTTGGTAGCCGAGGCTTTAGTTAAGGTAAGTGTTTCTGATCCGTACGTCAAGACTGGGAGGACGCACTGATCAAATACCTTTCTCTTTAGGCATGTGGGCAACTCACTTTTAAAAGTTTCAGTTTTCCAAATGCTGCCCACCCAAGACCTATTCTTCTCTTCAGTTCATGAGTCTGGTTATCCCTGCCAATCGTAATTTCATGTCCCAGGTATTTATATCTATCTACGAGTTCTATTTCCTTCCCAACAATACTGATGTTCTGGTTGGGTACCAAAGGGCCTAGCCGGGTAAGATGGTGAAAAAAGCCCCCAGCTCGATTTAAATTCCATATAGGCCAATTTTTAGCACATATAGAGGAACTCACTTTCTGAAATTTTTAGCCCCCTAGGTGGTCACGTGACCCCCCTAGAGCCTAATTAGGCTTTTTATGTTTTTATTTTTTATCTCAGGCGCATCAAGAGCTAGCCAAAAACTTTATTAAAAAAAGTTATAAGTTCCAAAAACATCTATAAGAAAAAAATTTTTTTAAATTTTTTGGCGGGAAATTAGAATTTTTAGAACAATTTTAAATTTTTAAATGACTCTGAAAAAAAAACTAAGACACTCGTTTTTACGAAAATTAATTATAATGTGTATTTTTGCACAATCTTTCACCATGAATTTTTTCAGAATTTTAAAATTGGTGAAACGTACCTTTAAAAATAAAAAACCGCATTTTTTCAGTTTTTTTCTCGTATTTTGAAACAATTTTATACATATTTTTCAAAAAAGGTAACACTGTTACTAGAATAGGTAAAAAACTGAAAAATAATTGGGGTTTGCTTAATAAAAATTTTTTGTAAAGCCATCCATTTTCAAAATACAGGGCGTTGAAGAAAACAAAATTTTACATATTTTTTACGATTTTGCTGAAACTACTGGCAACATTGTAATAAAACTTGGCGGGATTTAAGAGCTGGTTATTATGCATATTTTGACATACAATTAATGATTTGATATTCATCATTGGCTCGCATAGGAGTAATGGTCTGAACTTTTTAAAGAATAAAGATAGTACGCCACTGACATATTTCAAATTAACAATCGTTTTTTAATTTCTCGTTCAATTTGTGACAATAAATGTATCTTCTTATTTTTTCATACGACGCGCCATTTTTATTCAAAAAATAAAAGATCTTAACCCTTACAAAGTATTCGAACTTCTAGTAGTTTCTACATCTACATACATAATAAACTCATACATCCATTATCAAAATTAATTCGAATACTTTGGAAGCGTTAAGATATTTTATTTTTTGCAGCAAAACAGCGCGTCGTATGAAAAAATGAGAAGATAGATTTTTTATTGCAAATTGAACGAGGAATTCAAAAATGATTGTTAATTTGAAATATGTCAGTGGCGTACTATCTTTTTTTCTTTGAAAAGTTCAGACCATTACCCCTATGCGCGCCAATGATGAATATTAAATCCTTAGTTGTATGTCAAAACATGCACAATAACTACCTCTTAAAACCCGCCAAGTTTTATTACAATGTTGCCAGTAGTTTCGGCAAAATCGTAAAAAATATGTAAAATTTTGTTTTCTTCAACGCCCTGTATCTTGAAAATGGATGGCGTTACAAAAAATTTTTATGAAGCAAATCCCAATTATTTTTCAGTTTTTTACCTATTCTAGTGACGGCTTTAAATTTTTTGAAAAATATGTATAAAATTGTATCAAAAAAACGAAAAAAAAAACCGAAAAAATGCGGTTTTTTATTTTTAAAGGTACGTTTCACCAATTTTAAAAATCTGAAAAAATTCAGGGTGAAAGATTGTGCAAAAATACACATTATAATTAATTTTCGTAAAAACGAGTGTCTTAGTTTTTTTTTCAGATTTATTTAAAAGTTTAAAATTGTTCTAAAAATTCGAATTTCCCGCCAAAAAAATAAAAAAAAATTTTTTCATATATAGATCTTTTTAAAACTTACAACTTTTTTAAATAAAGTTTTTGGCTAGCTCTTAATGCGGCTGAGATAAAAAATAAAAACATAAAAAGCCTAATTAGGCTCTAGGGGGGTCACGTGACCACCTAGGGGGCTAAAAATTTCAGAAAGTGAGTTCCTCTATATGTGCTAAAAAGTGGCCTATATGGAATTTAGATTGGGTTGGGGGCACTTTTCACCATCTTACCCGGCTAGGCCCTTTGTCATTATTTTTGTTTTCGAGATGTTTATATTTAAACCTACATTTTCTGTAGCCACAACGAGTTCTTGTACCATCTCTCTTGCCATACCTAGATCCTCAGCTACTATGACTATATCATCGGCGAAGCGTAAGTTGTTTAGGTATTCTCCATCTATTTTTATTCCCTTTGTCATCCAATCCAAACTCTTGAAAGCATGTTCTAAGACCGTATTAAAAAGTTTAGGTGACATTGGGTCTCCTTGTCTAACCCCCGTTCTATTTTTATGCGATTACTGTTAGTATGTAATTTGACAGTGGTTGTTGCCTGTAAGTATATTTTGTGTAATAATTTTGTATACCTATAATCTAGCCTGCATTCTTTAAGCGCCTTTAATATTTTGCTAAGCTCAACTTTGTCAAAGGCTTTATGAAAATCGATAAAAACTAGAACTAGAGGTTTATTGTATTCCACTATTTTCTCTATTAGGGTTTTTATACTTTGTAGATGGTCATTTGTTCCGTAACTTCGGAATCCTGCCTGTTCTCTTGGTTGATAACTTTCTTTCCATTCTCTTAACTATTATTCGCGTAAATAACTTATATAAATGGCTGAGGAGGCTAATCGGTCTGTAATTCTCTAAATTGGCTTTGTCTCCTGCTTTGTGTAATACAATCATAGTAGCGTTGTTCCAGTCTGTTGGAATATTGGCATTGTGAAGACAGGTATTGAAAAGTAGTTTAATTTTTTGAAGTAGTATATTTCCTCAAATTTTTAGTGCTTCTGATACTATTCCATCTTCGCCTGGGGTTCGATTATTTTTTATTTTCTTCAGAGCCTCTTTGATTTCTGATTTTGTTATATCGGGCATTAAATCTGATCCTTGATTTAATACCCCAGTTTTTACTGTAATTGGAGGTTGCGTATTGTCATCTTTTTTTCTTGATTTGTATAACTCTGTGTACAATTCTTCGACTATTGTTAATATTTCATCTCTGTTTGTAGTTTCTTTTCCAGTTCTGTTTCTTAGTTTGTTGATTTCTATTTTTCCTTTTTGTACGCTTTTCTTCAAAACTTTCATGTTCTTATTTTGCTCTATTGCTTGTTTTGTGTTTTCTACATTGTAGTTTCTTACGTCTTTTCTTATTGCCTTTGTGATCGTCTTATTTATTTGATTTAGCGCTTCTTTGCTTGAACTGGTATCTCCTTTCATCTGTCGTCTTAGTTCTATAAGGGTTTTAGTAGGTTGACTTAGTTTTTCATCTTTTTAGTTTGTTGAACAATATTTAGTTTTCGGTCGATATCGTTATTTTAGCTCTTACTAACCTGTGATTACTGCTTGTACTAAACTGGTTTAACACATCATTTACGTCTTTAAATAATTATTTTTTGTTTGTTAAGAAATAGTCGATTTCGTTCCTTGTTTTTCCATCAGGACTTTCCCAGGTCTATCTTCTGTGTTTTTTCTTTTTAAAGAAGCTGTTCATTTGATAGAGATTGTTTTCCAAAAGAAAAGTTAATAGTTGTTTGCCTCTATCATTTCTGCCTTGGCTTCCAAAATTTCCCAATATTATTTCAGAGGGGTCTTCCTTGGTACCTATTTTGGCGTTGAAATCACCGCCTATTATTAAGAAGTGGCCAGGATTTTCCTTGATTGCACAGGATATTTGGTCGCAGAATATTTGGACTTCTTCGTCTGAATGGCCTGTAGCAGGTGCGTAAACGAATGAACTTTAGGATATATCTGGTGCTCATTTTGATGTTTAAGTAGACCAACCTTGTTGATATTTGGTTTATTGACACAATTCTGTTCGCAATTGTTTTGTGAATAAAGAAGCCGACACCTTCGACTGTCGATTCCTCTTCTCCTTTGTAGTACCACAGATGGCCTGATGGGAGTGAGATAAGATTCTCTCCTTTTCTTCTAACTTCGCTGATACCCACAATATCCCAATTCACTTTTGCAAGTTCTTCCTCCATTTCTTCGAACCTTTCTTCGGCAGAGAGCGACCGAGCATTATATGTGGCGATGTTGAGGTTTATATTTTTGACTCACTTTGAATGGGGTTGGTTTACACTGGTCGGGTCTGTGGCATTTAAACCATTTTAAATGGAGAAAATCAGATGCAAAAAATCCGTAAGTTAAGGTGGAAGCTATCGTACTAAAAACTGAATGGTTTTTCGCAGGTCGCTAACGATGCTCTTGGGACACCGGGCGAAATCCCATTGAAAATTAGCCTTGTTCCTGTACGCGGGGCTATACAGAAATCGACAACGATCCCCAGCTACTCGTGGGAATAAATATGAATACTCACCAACATGCAAGGCAAGTACGGTGTTTAAATGCCCGCGTTTAGTTCGTTGAAAATATATTTACAGCGAACTCATCGCAAACTCATCACGATCCTTGGAAAGCGACGAACCAACTAACACGTGTGCGAAGTTTATGTAAATGATTCTTTTAATTTGTAATTTGGGTATTGACTACATTGTGTTTCTCAAGTTTCTTATCTCTAAGAACACGCCATTCACACAATCTCGATGCGACGACACGAACAGACAATATCGCTGCGTACACCGTCCAAATTGAATTGCGAATATCCTTTGTGTTCGTCGCAAAAATTGACGCCATGATAACGTTCGCAAATAGTTCGGCTCGCTAAATGAAGTTAAAAAATGGCTAGTCATTTGAGTGACTCGTCACGATCGTGTAGGGCCGGCCTGAAAAAGATATGTGTACCAACCTTTAAGTACGCACAAAAGACAGGACAGCACTGGCTCTCATGCATATCTACATATTAAATTCTATAGTATCTACTATATATTAATAATAGTATAAAAATAATTGACTCCATACTTTTAACATTAAAAACTTTAATAGCAAAATTATTAGGTTTGTTGTTAAAATTTTGCTGCTGTCTATTATTTGTTGCCATCGTATCTAGGACACAGTGATGTCATGCATTATTAGTCTTAACGTTGACTCTTAATGGGTATGCATGAGTAACGATAACTAATATATCGTGTAACTAATAGCTATTTTTTTCAATATCTCTATTTCCTTGTTAACAATTCGTGGATATTACCAGGAACACCAAATTATTATAATAATAAAGACATTTTTGTATAATTAGCTGACTATTTTTACTTGCATTAGCTACTAATGTATGGCTACCAGTTTTAAAACGTTTTGTTTATCTAAAGCGTAAGTTTCAGGAAAAATCGTTGAAATACTAACGTATCTCCTAAAAGATTTGGCTTAAATTTTAACAAATGTTTTTTCAAAATAACTTTTTTTTCATTATTTTTATTTTGTATCACTAATGGGTATTAGTGTTCCAGATCGTTTAAAAAACCAGCATCTTTGAGTAAAAATTAGGTAAAGGGTTCCCAAAATATCACTTAAAGATGTCCCAAATCTACAGTGCCGTATCCATAATAGTTTCTATTTAAACAAAAAAAAAATGTAAGAAATGTGACTGCCAGTCCCATGCGCGACTAACGAAAGGTTAAATAAATATACTCACTTGATGTTTATGTGGAATTGACTTGTAGCAAATCGAACACACTTGCACCATCCCTTGCGGACTGATAGGACTTGCTCCAGGAGGCGCCTTCAGAGTCTGAATGAAAGGAAAATACGGCTCCTTTTCCAAATTTTGACAACAATATAGAAGACGGATACTGCTGGAAGGATATTCAAGCGAACATGTATAACATATGAAAGTAGTGGTGTCTAATGTAGAACTCTGCCTTTTTCTTAACGTGTAGTTTCGTTCTATGTGGGGCAGACCTTGCGACTGAAAATAGAAAAAAGGATAATTATATAAATTTTTACAAATAAAAAGCAGATATCTAGCAATTATAGTGATGTAAGAAGAGAATATTCTCGTCTGAGAGTTGTTGCGTCCTTAATCGTGCTAAGACGATACATAAAAAAGAAAAATAAAAAAACGGAAAATGTAGATACGGCTTTTCTAAGTAAACGCGAAACAATGAGTAATTTAACTATGGAAATAATGCTAGACAATTATTTGTTTAAGAATTTTACAAGAATGTCAAAAAGTGATTTCGAACTATTCATAAATATAATAGGGCCAAGAACAAAGAAGTAAGACCAAACATGAGAAACGCAATACCAATCTCAACAAGATTAGCAATTGTTATTTATATATACTAACAGTTTTAGTTTAATGTATTTATTCAGGGTGCACTACTCTTCCATTTGTCTCATAGTTCCAGAAGTATGCCAAGTCCCACAACTCTGGACGTAAATGTACTGCATTAATAAACCTTATTGTGATTTCATTGGACCACGTATTCATCTTTTCTTTGTATGTTTTGACAAAACCAAATTAAATTTCAACAGAGTACAGGAAATACAGAGCAACATGCAAAATTTTCCACAGCAGTTCGACTTTATCGGCAACGCATCAGGCACTGCAATAGTGTTCAAATACCAGTAAGATTTCGGCCACATGGCTCAGCCAAACGGCGATATTTTCATTAGATGGCTGTAATGTTACCAGAAACATACCAAATATATATTTTCGGCAACATATTGCTTCAAAAACTAGCCCGTCTAAATGCCCCTTTAGACGTAGACCAATCCATGACTGAGCTGACGACGGGTGAAAAATAAAATCCCACAACTTCTCATCAGTACATTGAAATACAGAATGTAGATGACCAGGATGAGCTAATGATAGAAATAGATTCTGAACCTGAGGCCTCATGTTTTTCTGATTAAATCACCACATCAATTATTCTTTTTCTCATGATCATCTTTCAGTGCGTCACCGTTTTTCGATTTCTTTCTAACGCATTAAATTGTACGTGACAGAAAAAAGGCACGTCCGTGATTACAGACATTTACAACATTTATTCTAGTTATTCCAGTTGTCGATAGATGGCGCCATAATAAAAAAATATATTTTTTTTAATTAGATAATAATATTACAAATATAATCTGTATAATTTATAAGACTATACAAATCAAAGAAAATACCATTTTATAAATGCAAGAAACACATTTGATTTGTTTTTATTCCAAATTGAAAATAAAATGTGACAACTGTCAGATTTAACTAAAATGTCATGTTAGAATAAATGTCATAAATGTGTATTATCACGGACTTACCCTTTTTCCTATCATTTGTTACGCACTGAAAAATGCTCATGAAAAGGACCATACTTGCATTATTTGTTGTTAAGAAGAAACTTTCATTTTTTTTATCAAATAAATTTTGTGTTCTCTGTTGTTTTTCTATTTTGTTTATATATAGTGATGAGCGTGCTAATAACCGGCAAAATAGCGCAAAAGATGGAAAACGTATTAAGTTGTGAGATAAAAAGAAATGAAACTAGTCGAGCTGGGACATTTAGCGATATTAACCTGTCACTGTGACAGTTGTTAAACTCGTCCGATATGTCTGAAGGTGGGAAACAATCAATATAATGTAAATCTTTAGGTTAATATCGCTAGATTTCCCAGCTCGATTAGTTTCATTTCTGTTTATCTCACAACTTAATAGTATACGTTTTCCATCTTTTGTGCTATTTTGCCGGTTATTAGCGCGCTCATCACTGTATAAAGTACACTGTTGTTTAGTCTCATAATTTTGTATATAATTTCATGATTTTTAATACCCTATTTCATCTTCAACAATATCCCTAAGTGCGTCATAGGGTTCATTCTCAGAAAATTCTCCATATCGAGAATATTCTCTGATTTTTCATTCTCGAGAATTTTCCAACACTAAGCAATTATTTATTAAATCTTACCCAAGTACTTTCACCCACAGAGCATCATCAGGAGCATTTTGTCAAAAAGAGAAAGCTTTCCAGTACATCCCGGAATGTAGTAGACATTTATATAACAGCCCTGTAGGCCTCAGGGACTCATGGCTTGAAAATTTTCAACTGTATTTCTCCACTGTACTCTGTCCAGGGCAGATATCTACACTTTTTTCGCGGTCGACCCCTCCTTCTTCTTCCCTCATCTCTTAACAATATAGTCTTCGCCCATCGGTCCCCTGACATGCTTTCCACATGTCTCAGTCAGCGAAGTCTTTTAGTTTTAACCATATGGCTGATTATACTGGCTTCCCAAACAGTTCTTGAACTTTCACATTTGTCCGTCTTCTCGATTCGTTCTCTCCCACTTTCACACCACCGAAAATCATCCTCAGTACGCTCCGTTCCTATCTTTCCAATGCATTTTCTTCTCTCATATTCAGAACCCAACACTCACTACTAAACAGTACTGTAGGTTGTATCACCGTACTATATAACCGCAATTTTGCTGTTCATGAATTAAGACTACTCTTTAAAAGTTTACTCAATGCTCCAACCGCTCGCCTTCCCTTCTCAATTCTTTCTTCAATTCCGGGAACTTCATCTCCTTTCTCCGTTACAGTCACCCCTAGGTATTCAAATTCTTTCACTTTCTCGAAACAATATTCTTTTCCATCGTTATATTTATATTCTAATTTTCAAAACCTGACCTTCATTTAGTATATCTCCCATTTCCATAAATTTTGTTTTGTGTTCGTTAGCAGTCAGCTTTTCTTTCAAAAAAGTTAAATAATCTTAGCAGTTTTATTTTTGTTCTTGTTATCAATACTATGTCGTCTGCGTATGGAAGTACCTGAGTTCTTCTATTATGGATCGTATATATGCGTTCTAATCCAGCTTTCCCTGAATATTGCCTCTAATACACTATTGAAAAGGGCAGTTGACAGAGGGTCTCCTTGCTTCAAATCCCTTCGTACTTTCAATTTCTGAGAGGCTACCCTCCAGTGCTACTCTATTTTCTGTTCTCTCCAGTGTCATTTTCACTAGTTTGACCAACTTCTCCGGTATCCCAATTAACTGAAGTGCTTGATAAAGACGTTTCCTTACTACCCCAGGCTGTGGGTGAAAAATAGGTCGATTTCAGGATATAATTCAGGAATTTTTGAAACCTATCAGGTGTTGTAAAGGACGATGCCAGAAATAACTTCTACTAAAATGTAACCAAAAATATTGTGCGCTTTTTTTTTAATTGCGATTTTCATTTGTTAAATTTGCAATTTTTATTGATTTTTAATTTTGTAGCTTAGGATATTGATTTTAGAAAAAAACTTTTTAATAGAAAGTTGTAGTAAATTAAAAAACCTACAATTTGAGCTATGGTATGTTTAATTTTGTTAACTGGT
Organism: Diabrotica virgifera virgifera; assembly: GCF_917563875.1. NCBI lineage: Eukaryota > Metazoa > Arthropoda > Insecta > Coleoptera > Chrysomelidae > Diabrotica > Diabrotica virgifera. The sequence continues at coordinate 102,085,210 of NC_065443.1, forward strand.
TATTGCAAAACAGCCTGCGAAAGGTCCAAAATGGCCGTTTTTTACAATTGCATTATTTATTGTACAAATAATTTTTTTATCTTTTAAAGCTTTGAAATGAAGATCTTTCAATTCCAAACGTAAAAAAAATTGTAAAGCCAGATTAACGAATTTGTTGCTTAGATATTATAAATTGTTTATCCCAAGAGGTCAAATGTCGAAGGCTATAACTTTTTGAAAAAAAAATCGTATAGAGTTGGTGAAACATCTAGTTTCCTTCTAAATAGTTATACTTTCATATTCTGATGTAAATAAATGCCTAAAATATTTTTAAACCTAAATTTCTACGACCAACTGAAGCCGAGATAATTTTTGGGTTTGAAAATAAGGGGGCAAATTTCGTTATAAACATTTAGAGCTGAAGCGGCGCTGTACATCCTATGAGTTTCTAACTTACAGATTATTGTTGCTGAAGACAAAACGAAGATTTATTAAAAAATAAAAATTTTCTACAACCAACTGAAGCCGAGATAATTGTTTTTTTTTTATTAAGTCGTAGTGCCTTTATTTATAACAATTAAGAAATTATTTTACAGTCGTTGACTAAAGAATGACTTATATTATCTTAAAACAAAAATAATTATAAAATATAATTACATTTAATTATTAAAAATTATTTTTAAAATCGGTGCTTTTGCGAGCGGCCGAATTTTGCAAATCGCCCGGCTTGCTTCAAATCCGCGCGGTCGGAAAATTTTTACGTAACTTGTATTAAGTTTTGACAGAAAACAATTTAATTATATTACCATTATAATATACAGTCTATTTACCACTGTATTTGTTTTTCTTGATAAACTTTTATATGTGAAATTTCATTTCTGAAGAAATAATATTACAAAAATGATACATATATTGAAATATATAACTATATTTTTAATTTTTTCATTGTTATATAAATATAATAATAATAATGTTACTTCTTACTATAATATACAATATAAAACTTTTTCTTCTTGTAGTGACTATTCTTTTTGAATTTCACATATAAAAGTTTATCAAGAAAAACAAATACAGTGGTAAATAGACTGTATATTATAATGGTAATATTATTAAATTGTTTTCTGTCAAAATTTAATACAAGTTACGTAAAAATTTTCCGAGCGCGCGGATTTGAAGCGAGCCGGCGATTTGCAAAATTCGGCCGCTTGCAAAAGCACCGATTTAAAAAATAATTTTTAATAATTAAATGTAATTATATTTTATAATAATTTTTATTTTAAGATAATATAAATCTTTCTTTAGTCAATGACTGTAAACTAATTTCTTAATTGTTATAAATGGGGGCACAAGGATTTAAGAAAAAAAAACAATTATCTCGGCTTCAGTTGGTTGTAGAAAATTTAAATTTTTTTATAAATCTTCGTTTCGTCTTGAGCAACAATAATCTCTAAGTTAGAAACTCATAGGATATACAGGGCCGCTTTAGCTCTAAATGTTTGTAACGAAATTTGCCCCCTTATTTTCAAACCCAAAAATTATCTCGGCTTCAGTTGGTCGTAGAAATTTTTTATTTTTTTTTATAAATCTTCGTTTCATCTTCAGCAACAATAATATGTAAGTTAAAAGCTTATAGGATGTACAGGGCCGCTTCAGCTCTAAATGTTTATAACAAAATTTGCCCCCTTATTTTCAAATCCAAAAATTAGAGGTTTAAAAATGTTTTACGCATCTTTTACATCAGAATATGAAAATATAACTCTTTAGAAGGAGATTTGATGTTTCACTAACTTTCTACGATTTTTTTTCAAAAAGTTATAGCCTTCGACATTTGACCTCTTGGGATAAACAATTGATAATATCTAAGCAACAAATTCGTTAATCTGGCCGTACAATTATTTTTTATGTTTGGAATTGAAGGATCTTCATTTTACAGCTTTAAAAAATAAAAAAAATTATTTGTACAATAAATAATGCAATTGTAAAAAACGGCCATTTTGGACGTTTCGCCGGCTGTTTTGCAATAACCAATTAACAAAATTAAACTTACCATAGCTCAAATTGTAGGTTTTTTAATTTACTACAACTTTCTATTTAAAAGTTTTTCTCTAAAATCAATATCCTAAGCTACAAAATTAAAAATCAATAAAAATTGCAAATTTAACAAATGAAAATCGCAATTAAAAAAAAGCGCACAATATTATTGGTTACATTTTAGTATAAGTTATTCCTGGCATCGTCCTTTACAACATCTGATAGGTTTCAAAAATTCCTGAATTTTTTTTTTTCACCCACAGCCTGGGGTATACGACTGTATCATATGCCTGCTAGAAGTCTATAAACAGGAGCTTCATGTTTAGCTGTTGTTGGTAGGTACCGCTCTGTAACATCTTTAGTAGGAAAATCTGATCGATGGTAGACATGTACTTAAAAATAATAATAAAACAAATAACACACACTTGACAAAGGACAAACAGATTAAAATAATTGATCGGGAGCTACATAAATTATTTTAATCCGTTTGTCCTTTGTCTAGTGTGTGTTATTTGTATTATTATTTTTAAGTAAATGTCTACATTACGGGATGTGCTGGGTCTCTTCTTCTTCATGTAATATGTCACAAGTTTTTCAACCATGAAGTCCGTCTTTGTCCTGGACTGCGTTTTCCTGCTATTTTACCTTGCATAATATTTTGTAGCAACTTATATTTATTGGGAACTCTCATTACATGTCCGAAATATTCCAGCTTTCTCGTCTTGATGTTTTTTATAATCTCTTTAGTCTTGCTGAGGCGTTCTAGTATTGTGAAGTTTTGAATCCTCTCCACTCAAGACTTTTAAAACTCTTCTATTCGCTGTGTGCAAGCACTTGGAGGGGATACGAGAAACGATCGTTCGCGAGTAGCGGAGAAATCTTGTAACTTTCTTAAATAATTCATATTGTCCATTGAAATTGCCATATTGACATATTTCATACCTACTGTCATTGAAGAAAATGGGATTTCGCAAATGCTTTGTTATAAATTGTAAAAATACACCAAAAAATTGTCAATTTAAGTTCTATTCGTTTCCAACTTCTAAGCACAAATTAATACAAAGAGAAAAGTGGATTTCTATAATAATAAAGAAGCAGTAAGTAACTTTATGTACTTTAGTCTAAAATGAATCCTAGTTAAAGTGCACTTTAGGTTGTCATTATGAAATCGGGCATTAATGTTGCTCCACAATATTGATATGATATGCAATTATTAAAGTGAATTTAATTAAATGTATTTTATTTGTAATGTTTACCTTTTAATTACATAACCTCAATCTTACTTTTTCTTCTTATTCTTTTTCTTGGGCTATGGCTTTGACAATTATCCAGTAACCAGGACTAATACAGGGTGTAACAAAAATACAGGTCATAAATTAAATCACATATTCTGGGACCAAAAATAGTTCGAATGAACCTAACTTACCTTAGTACAAATATGCACAGAAAAAAAGTTACAGCCCTTTGAAGTTACAAAATAAAAATAGATTTTTTCAAATATATCGAAAACTATTGGAGATTTTTTATTGAAAATGGACATGTCGCATTCTTATGGCAGGAACATCTTAAAGAAAAATTATAGTGAAATTTGTGCACCCCATAAAAATTTTATGGGGGTTTTGTTCCTTTAAACCCCCCCAAACTTTTGTGTACGTTCCAATTAAATTATTTTTGTGGTACCATTAGTTAAATTCAATATTCTTAAAACATTTTTGCCTCTTAGTATTTTTACGATAAGGCAGTTTTTATCGAGTTGAGGCGTATTTTTTGATATGTTTACATAAAAATTTTATGGGGTTTTTGTTCTTTTAAACCCCCAAAATGTTTGTGTACGTTCCAATTAAAATATTACCGCGGTACCATTAGTTAAATACAGTGTTTTTAAAACTTTTTTGCCTCTTTGTATTTTTTCGAGAAGGCACCTTTTATCGAGATGTGGCTTCTTTTCTAATATGGTTTAAAATATACCTAAAAATGTAAATCATAAATAAATTTTCACATTATTACCAAGTCTCCATAATCGTACTTAACCATATACAAATATGTGGTCGATTTGACATATATTCAAAATATCTCGATAAAAACTGACTTTTCGAAAAAGTACCAAGAGGCAAAAAAGTCTTAAAAACAATGTGTTTAACTAATGGTACTACAATAATAATTTAATTGGAACGTACACAAAAGTTTGGGGGGGTTTAAAGGAACAAAACCCCCATAAAATTTTTATGGGGTGTCCAAATTTCACTATAATTTTTTCTTAAGATACTACTGCCATAAGAATGCCACATGTCCATTTTCAATAAAAAATCTCGAATAGTTTTTGATATATTGGAAAAAATCGATTTTCATTTTGTAACTTCAAAGGGCTGTAACTTTTTTATATGCCCATTTGTACTAAGGTAAGTTAGGTTTAATCGAAGTATTTTTGGTCCCAGAATATGTGATTAAATTTATGACCTGTATTTTTGTTACACCCTGTATAATTGGCCAATATAATTAAAAGTGCGACAAATATTGCTGAGCTATAACACTAGGTGTCGCTCTTCCGAACTTGCACGGTCCCGATAGCACCACATTTCGAATACCTCAAGGCGATTTAGATCAATTTTATTTAATATATCATAAAGTAAGACCGAGAACACGTAGCAGCGAAGTAGGCGGATCCTCAATGCCAATTTGAAGTCCCTGTTACATAATATTACATAATAACTTGGATATCTTTCTAAAAGCTGTTCTGGCCTGCTCTATCCTGGATCTAAGTTCACCGTGACTCTCTGCGTTGCAGTTTAACTGATAACCAAGGTAAACAATTTGATCAATTTGCTCAAGTTTGGTACTATTTACATAATTATATAGACGGTCTTACTAGACGGATTAACTCTTGCTTGGGCAGCCTACGGAGCTCTGAGAGACATATTTAGGAGCAGTATACCGATCGGTTTAAAAAGACAAGTGTTTGACCAATGTGTGCTACCGGTAATGACATATGGAGCAGAGACACTGACTCTAACCAAGGCAACAGCGTCGAAAATGCGGGTTGCTCAAAGGCGCATGGAAAGATCCATGCTGGGCGTAACTCTACGGGATAAAATAAGAAATGAAGATCTCAGACAAACAACCGGTATCGCAGATGTTGTAGAACGTATCACCAGGCTCAAATGGAACTGGGCAGGACACGTCGCCAGGCTGAAAGATTCAAGATGGGCACGAAGGCTGATGGAGTGGAGACCAAGAGAAGATAAACGAAGTAGAGGAAGGCCGCCTACACGATGGACAGATGATATCAGGCGGATTAGTAAAAACTGGCAAAAATCAGCACAAAACCGTGAAGTGTGGAAACAATTGGGGGAGACCTATGTCCAGCAGTGGACGTAAATTGGTTGGATGATGATAGACGGTCTTAATATTCTGTGCTGGATGGCTTTCTTTTTTTGCTTTGAAGTGCTGCTGCAGTCAAATTCTTAATCTCACCCAACATATAGAAGATGATTTTGAACAGAAAGAAATAACAGGAGTAGCGTTCATAGACCTAACTGCCGCCTATGCCTATGACACAGTTAACCATCAACGGCTACTCGCAAAACTCTACGAAACTACAAAGGATTTTCGACTAACAAGGTTAGTGAAATGTCTCCTCCAGAATAGACGCTTCTACGTAACGCTCCAGTGCAAGAACAGTCGGTGGAGGAACCAAAAAAAAATGGACTCCCACAGGGAAGTGTCCTCGCGTCGATTCTATACAACATATACACCAACGACCAACCCATACACCAACAAACAAGGCAATTTATTTACGCTGATGATACAGCTGTGGCAGCTCAGGGAAGAACCTTCACTGAAGTCGAAGTGAAACTGACAGATGCCCTGGGAGACTTAGCTCTATACTACGATGAAAACCATCTGAAATCCAATCCCAAAAAAACCCAGGTATGTGCTTTCCACCTTAGAAACAAGCATGCCCGAAGGCCGCTGGAGGTGGAATGGCGTGGTCAGATGCTGGAACACAACGAGACGCCAAAATACCCCGGCGTACGTCTGGATAGAACTCTGTCTTACCGATACCACTGTCAAGATGTCTAGAAGAAAGTAAGTGCCAGAAATAATATCATCCGCGAGCTAACTAATACAAAATGGGGAGCACAACCACACACTCTCCGCACTTCTGCCTTAGTATTATGTTTTTCGGTCGTGGAGTTTGGAGCACCAGTATGGGCAAACTCTGTTCATGCAAAGAACGTTGACGTGGCTATAAATGAAACGGTTCGTATAATATCGGGTTGCCTGAAAACGACACCTATCGAGGAGGTAAACCCCGTAGCTGGGATTGCTCCACCATCTATCAGGAGGAAAGTCACGTCAGAGGTAGAGCGAAAAAAGCAGGAGACGGACCGAAAACACCCCTTATATGACCACCAAACTCAACCAAGTAGATTAAGATCTCGGAAAAACTTTCTGAAAACATCAAGATCCATCCCCGAAGCGCCAGAGACGCGCCGAATAAACCTGTGGCAAGCGTCAGCTACCGCAACACATTTTCCTCCCTCAGAGGAAATGGCTGCTGGACACAATTTACCGTATCTGACTTGGAAAGCGCTAAATAGACTAAGAACCGGCGTTTCACGTTGTGCTAGTAACTGAAAAAATGGGGATACCAGGAGGACGATACCTGCGACTGTGGCGCGGTTCAGACCAGCCGGCATCTACTATCATGCACAGAGATCAGAGAGACCTGCACAGAAAAAGACTTAATTTTAGCAAATGACAGGGCCATCTATGTGGCCAACCATTGGAAATATAGAATTTACAGTTGTTGGTGTTCCGGACACGGAAAGTAAGTAAGTTTTTTTGATGGAATTCCCCTGAAAATGCTCTGAGGGCAAAAGTACTTGGTCAAGATTTAATCAATAACTGTGTTCGATATCTGCCTTTTGTTTATAAAAATTCATATATTCGAGCATTCAACCGTATCTTATTGTATTAATTATATAAATATTTAAAATGATCTTTTGGAAATATGATAACGGTTTTTGTAATCAACAAAAGACAGAATTTGTTGTTCAATTACACACAAATAAAATTAGTGTAATTTAGATTTTTCTACGACCGTTTAATAATATGCTCATTATTCACTATTTTTGAGTAGATAATAACACCCATTACTTTAACCGTGAGTAATGGTTCATTACTCACGGGTTGAAGTTAGATTCAAGTGGTGCATGCTACTATTAATATACTTATTATTAGCAAATAAAATTACTTAAACTTTATTTATTACAATAATCCTTGTAATTTATATCAACAATTAACTTCGAAAAATGTTTAAAAGTATTTTTAACTGTAACAATGGATCAGTATATTTTTTACGTTTAAATTTCAACATTTGACATTTTACGATTGACGTTATTAAAAGGTAAACATAAACAACGGTTACTAATTCCGGAAAAGGGTTTACAGATATGAAATTTATATCAATGAATTCGGTTTCACTTACTGTTGGTTGTACAATAGATTTTTATTAGGAGCAAACGTTCTTTTTCATGCAGTTGCCTTAAAATATGTCTTATTTTTAAAAGTCACCGCCATTATATACCATGACACTAATGACATTTCTGTGATTCTAATAGTGTTGCCATAGTTATATACAATATGTTTTCTTATGAAAAATAAAATCTTTCGATTTTAAAAATAATGATAGTTAATAATTATATTTTTCTACTAATCCAAATAAAAAATGTAGAAAAAGTATAGTATTCTACTCGCATGTAATGGCTATTACTCACGATGATGAAGTTTGCGACACGAGCCGTAGGCGAGTGTCGTAATTACATGCTCGTGGAATAACATACTATTACTTGATGGATTCGACCGTTACTTGATGAAAATTCATTTTATCTAAAAATAAAACACTGAAAAACTTTTGTTTCCAATTCTTCCACAAAATTTATTAGAATTTAATGTCATTACAGTCGTTTCGGTAGAGTGCCTTTCTCAAATTTTAATATATGTCTGCACTTTTTAAAGTCTCCAACTGAATAGGTTGAGGAGTAGGGAGCTGTTTGTCTCAAGTTGGTCATTCAGAATTATATCTGTATTTTTAATGTATTAATTTCCATACATTATAATACAGATAGCTCTTAAGGGCTTTTTTTTTAATATAAAGAATTTGAAACTGTTCATTAAAAGAATGATTATGATCTATAAGGTGAAGTGCAAATGTAGAATCTGATTTTCTATTATTGAAAGCCCTCCATTTGAGTAATTTTATGAGGAATTAATCTAGTATTTTTTTTCATTAATTTGTAGATCAATAATTCATCTATAAATTAATGAAAAAAATTAATTAATTAAGTTAATTGCTCATAAAACTAATTAAATGGAGCGTTTTTCTACTTCCTGAAAACAGTTGATTTGTGGGTTACAACCTTTTACCTTTAAACCGTCATTATCTAAAATTGAAAAATATCTAGAAACGGCACATTGGAACTTCACAAAAAACACATTAAGGGGCTATCCTAGTGTAAAAGAACGAAATTCATATACTTTTTTTAAGAATTTTTAAAATAAAAAGTACTGTACCAATTGCTTTGAAAATTTGCATTAGCATTTATTATGAAAAGAAGTACATGTGAAACAATTTTCATAAAAAATATTAAAAATTAAACGATTTATGCGCCATCTACTGGCACCGTGAAAATAAAAAACATGGCTCCACTGCTGCAATGATTGGGACTAATAATAGAGATCCTAAAACATAAAATTTCAAAGTGATTATTGAAATATGTTATTTCTTATACCATCAACTAGGATTTTGGAAAAATATTAAAATTTGGAAAAATGATGAAGTGTGAAGTTTTCAGGATCTCTATTAGTTCCAATCACTGCAGCAGTGGAGCTATGTATTTATTTTCACGGCGTCTGTAGATGGCGCGTAAATCGTTTAATTTTCAATATTTTTTTATGAACATTGTTCTACATGTACTTCTTTTTATAATAAATGCTCATACAAATTTTCAAAACAGTTGGTAGAATACTTTTTATTTTAAAAATTCTCAAAAAAATATATGAATTTCGTACTTTTACACTATTTAGGATAGCCCCTTAAGGTACATTTAGATGGTCAGATTAGTTCACCGTTCCGTGTCAGTTTCAGTACAGTTTGGTGTTGTTCTGAAGCTATTTCCTTGTGGCATTTTTATAATAAATTACTTTTAATGGGAAATAAGCCACAATTAAATTGAAAAAATAATTTTATTAACGTTTCGACAATAATAATTTAATAATCAAAATAGTTAAGTACAGTTTGGGTTGTTAGACAATCGGTTTAGTTGTCAGTTGTTATTGGTCTTGCACTGCACAGTTCAGTGATGAACGAAGTTGCCCTAATTGCGGGCGCGTTATGCTTAGCACTAAAAAAACCACGAAAACGGGGAAGTAGATGAGTAAAAATTGGCTCCTGAAAAGAAATACACTTTTGCATTCAAATTTATTAAAGGAACTTCATTTTGAACCTTCCGATTGGTTAAACTATTTGAGAATGAGTGAGGATGCATATATCTAGAATTGCTGCAGTTAGTAGCACCAATTATAAAACAGCAAGACACCAACATGAGAGAAGCTATATCACCAAATGAGAGGCTAAGATAATTTTATGCGACTGAGACCTGATCGGACAAGTTTGTTTATACATCAGTTTAACTGACAACTGATGCGATAACTTTTAGTGTACCCATCGAGCCACAGCTCAGTATCAGTTTTTCTTATAGTTGTTTGTGTTTACAAATACAGATAACTGACAGTTCGACTGCAACTGAGACTGAACGGAGGACTGATCTGGCCGTCTAAAAGTACCTTTAAGTCGATCCGTCTGACAGAATCTGTTGTTTCGTCAGATGTATTTTCAATTTTACACAACAAGTTTTCTCAACTATTTATTTTCAATAGAAAAAATTTAAACAAAAAATGGGATCCCTCTTTAGTAGTGGTCTTTAGTTTTTGACCATAGTTCTGAAGATGGCTTTGCAAACCGAAAGCATTCCGCTAGGAAATTAAATATTATTATATGATGCAAACACTTTTGTTTTCTCAATACTCAACGATAGTTAGACTAGTTTGACAACTGCAGTAAAGTAATTAAAATATTCCTACCTGAAAAGCATGCCACTGTTTAAGCAGATGTTGTTGACAGTCATAGCAAGCTTGAACCCTTCCCGCTGAATCAATCGGTCGACTTCTGCTAGGCCGTGGATGTTCAATTAAACTAGGAAAAAACGGCTTCAATGGAGAATCGAAATCCTTCTTGGAAGCCACGAAATCGAGACTGCCCTTCTTGAATTCGTCTCCGCATACGTAACACACTTCGGTCATCGAGTTCTTGTCGGGCATGCTCAGATCCAGAATATCCGTGCCTGTTGAAGAGTTGGAATTTTGACTGTGAGCGTAGACAGGTATAGATTGAACGACAGATGAAGGAATAGGATTTGGATGGGTGAGGTCTAGAGCGCTTTCCGATGTCGTGTCGATATCACTCCGAGGTGTCGATGATACAGGTATCTGTAAAATAAAAAAAGTTTGGGCTTTAAATACAATCTAACTAAAATTCTCTAAGTCTACCTCTCTAATTCTCTAACTCATAACAGATTTTACTCTAAAGTTGTCGATAGTAACAATAGTTTAAATTTAAACAATACAGTGGAACTCTCTCCATAACGAACACGGATATTACGAGGTTTCGCTTATAATGAGGTACATTAGGTGTCCAGTGAAAAACCTATTGAACTATAACCCTCTATAACGAGGCACGTTTGGTTATAACGAGGAAAAATGAAATCGAAGAATATATTTCTTTACCTGTTTTTAGCGCAGTAAAGGCTATAAATAAATACCCCAACTGCCTGTATATAGAAATGACCAAAATCTGTGTTATTATCGAGGCAAGTGCTGTAAAAAACTCCGCCGCCTGTAATAAACTTCCTCCTGGTTATCCCCCGATATTGAATATTGTAGGAAATTTACAATTTATGCGACCATCGACACCTAATAAACTACGTAAGAGGCATCAAAACATTTCAATATTATTGGTGTCTGATATAACGAGATCCAGTTATAACGAGGTAATTAGTCCGCCATTTCAGTTCTAGTTATAGAGGGAGTCTACTGTATAACGGTAGACTCAATCGGTAGATCGATAGTACAGTATGCGGCAAAATAAACAATTCTGAAATGAATATTGGAATGTTTATGATTATTGATATATCGACGGGTTTTTGACAAAACATCGTAAGCATAAATTTTCGGAAAATGGGATTTTTATATTAATTGGTTCCTTACGATAGTTTACAGCTGATTCAAAATTATTTTTCCCATAATAACATCCTAAGTGTCTAAAATTGAATTTAATTTTTATCGTAACCACCGCATTTCTACCTCATTTTGTGCCTTTGGTATCGTAAACGGCAAGGTAGTACCGACAGATGATAGTAAACGCCATAAATCTTGTCGGTTACGTTAGCATATTTTGCCGCTTACGACAAGATTAAATGACCAAAATGACCGTTAGCGAGCTCGCATACCGAAGCAATATCCTACATCGCATGTGGCATGCATTGCGAAAAGATACGCACTGAGTGTCACATCTGGTTTTCGGTGAATCTTCGGTGACTTTCGGTGGAATTTCGTTCACCGAAAACCAGATGTGACACTCAGTGCGTATCTTTCCGCAATGTATGTTATGAGATGTAGGGATATTGCTTTGGTTTGCGAGCTCCCTTAGGATTACTCAGTGTTATCTTAAATGTGTTAGAACTCAGTGCAAATTTTATTTCGCTAGAACAATTTAAAACGAAAATAGTAGTAGTTTTGATAGACTCTCTTATTCAATAGATGCGGTAAGTTTTTAATACTTCTTGTTTTTATGGTTTATTGTCTTTTTAATAGAATTTGAAGTCTAATTTACTAATTTGGTAATGTTACCTATGTTTCTTAGTTGTTCTTGTGCAAATATCATAAATATTATATTTGCAACAAAAATATAACAACTTGTAGTAAGTTCACTGAAACCTGAAACAAATGTAGAGGGAGTCAATATAGAACGAATATTGAAACATAGTTTTTAATGCCAAACAACTTTTTTTATTAACAATTTTCGATATTGTGAAATATAAAGCTACTTTACTCTTGAACAAGATTCATATTTTTTGACATACCTCGTATGAACTTAATAAAATTTAATATCTGATAGTTTTTTTTAAACTGATAATAAAAAGTTATCAATAGGTTCCAAGTTACGCAGACATACACCATAAGAGCTCAAAAAAATTACATTTATAATTTTTTAAGCTTGTTATTAAATGTATTTTAGGTAAGTTGTACAGAAAATGGTTTTTATGACTTTGTACAAACATTTTTTAACTGATATTTTTGGGTTATTGTATTACATTTTTTTTATCTTTCTTAATTTTCTCAAAAAGAAGTTGTTTATTTCATGTCTAAAGCAAAATAGTTTAATGCATTTTAAAGATTACATCTTAAGCTTTAAAAAACACCTATAAAATTGTTATATCCGTTCAAACTTAGTAATACCCTCTTAAAGTGGTAGTAATTCTGTAAAACTACGAAGTTTTCAAAAATTACATTTTTTGGGACGTCGGTCGTATCATTTAAATTAAATTTTTGAGATTTTTTTGAATAGAACATCATTTAGTACAGTGACACAGAGTGTCACAGATTAATATACGTATTAAATTTTATTTTTCTTTGTCGATTTTTATTATAAATAATATTTTTTCTGTTAAGGCTATCCGTACTTTTTCTGTCTTTACACGGCAAATTACGTGTAGTAAAATTCTCACTGGTATGGAAACTGCAGATATAAACATTAGGTTGACAGTGACATTGTCATTAGAAAGGTAGAGATGGCTATTTCGGTTTCGTTCAGTTTTTGAATGTTCTTGGATAACCTTTACTTGTATAAATGATAGGATTATTTTTTCACTAATTATGTATTCAGTGGTTACCATTATTTATATACTATACAAATAGTCGAAAAAGAAAAAAGTTGTAAAGTTATTTTAATAATGTCCTGTTACCATGGAAATCTTAGGTAAGGTCAATACTATCAAAATTAGATAGACGTCATATCTAGGACACATAATGCGCCATAGGGAATTTGAGCAGCTCCAGGTAATATTAGATGGCAAGATCGAAGGTAAAAGGGGTTAAAGAAGAAAGAAAAAATCTTGGCTCCGAAACATCAGAGATTGGACTCAAACAACAGGAAATGACTTAGTTCATCAAGCCAAGAATAGAGAGAAATTTGCCACATTGACCGCCAACCTCAATAGAGAAGTCACTTAGGAAAAGAAGCCGAAAATATCATTTTATTATTTTTCTTCGAGAAAAAAAAGCGTTAAAACTCTCCGTAAAAAGCGAAGCCTTTTATTATAAAATCTTAAAATCATCTTTATTAAAATATGAAGTCAACATTTAATAATTCACTCAAGAAAATGGGCGGAATGCATAAAACGTAGTAGATGCTATTGCTTCAGCAAAAAGTCACTACTTTGTAGCATTTTCTTTTACATAAAAGTAGTTGTTTTTGTTGAGAAGAACTTACTACACAACAGAAGTACTTACTACTGACCAGAAGTATCTACTACAAAGCGTAGCGCCAGCCGTGTCTGCATTACACCAATCGTGATGAAATTAGTTTTCCATGTGCTTGTGATTTGTGAATTCACATTTTTACGTACCAAATTATTAGAATTGTACATGAGTAAAAATGAGTGACTCAGATCCGAAGCGACAAAAGAGTTACGCGAGGATAAAAATGAACAATTGTTATTTGTTAATATTCTTCACAATTATTAAATTTTATTTGATAAAAGAATGACCCCAAAGATTAAGAATCTTCCTCTTAGTTTGTAAATTTTTCTATGACACACATTCATAAATGCTGCCATATTGTAACAAAAAAATACCTACGCCGAAGACGTCCACCCACCAACTTCATTTAAACTGAAGCAAAATACTACTAAACAAGCACATACTTCAAAAGCGTAGTATATTCTTCTATATAGGCTGATAAATAGTAGCAAATACTACGGAGAAAAGCAAATGCCTTTTTAAGTGTAGTGAAATCTTCAAAAATGTAGTACGTACTTGAAGCATTAGCATTTACTACATTTTATGCCACCATGGGCACTTTACTTTATAACTAAACTCGTACCTATTTACGGTTATCGGAACAAACTCTTATAAAATAATACATTTATTTGAACTTTAATGATTTGAAATACTTGGATTTTCCATAAATAATATATAAACAATAAATAACTTTTTATTAATTGTAGGCCTTAAATAAATTATTATTTTTTAAATACACTATCAATACTATTTAATAAACAACTCTTTGATTGATTTTATTATCATCGTAAAAGCGTTAAAAAGCAGTAGCAGAATGGACTGCTATATCAAAATAGCGGGTCGGACACATCTCTACTTGTCACTGTCTTGAGTCTTGTCATAACATTATATTCGAATGAGTGCGTTGTATGACAAGGATAGCGAATGTTCGATTTCCACGGACATGGTGTCCATTTTTTTCGAATCCTGAAAAAACTAATAAATATTTTTAAAAAATTTAAACACAAAATGAAAGACTAAATTATTATCGGGGGCCGAAAGTCCCTTAGAATATATAAGAAGTTTCTTTCGAATGAGATATTTGAAATTAAAAATCACACTACATTTTCTTTTAGTTTTTCACCCCTGTAACTTATTAAAATAAACATTATAGAAGTTCTCAGGGACTTTCGGCCCTCGCTAATAACGTAATCTTTCATTCTGCGTTTAAATTTTTCAAAAATACTTAGTAGTTTTCTCAGGATTCGAAAAAAATGAACCCCATTTGAATAGCATTGCAGCCGAAAATACGACCGATCCTCTTAAGATACTTACGTTATTTATGAATATTTATTTATAGATTGATAACTTGAAACTATCGTATGTTACATAATTTAATAAAAGAATGTTATATTACAGTTTTTTTCCTTAAATTAATATTTTTTATGTACTAATTTATCATATGTTTCAAAATTTTAATTATATTAACCAAAAAGTCGGTAGAAGAAAAAGTCGTCTCCTGTAAAATGTGCGTTTTGTCAGTTACGATGTTTTGTCAAAAACCCATCGATATTTAGTATACAAAAGGCTAGATATAGCCTTGCGAACATTATTCACGACGACTTGACGTTCCTGATAAAACAGATGTTAAAGATGCCCTATGGCACGAAAATTTTTTTAAATTCTACTCCGCAATTCCGGAATATCACACGGTGGATTGGTCTGCCTTCTTCAGCATTCCCCATATATACGCATCAGGTGACGTTAGGTCTGGTGAGTGCAATGAGTATGGAAAATCACTGCCACGTGAAATAAGGCGATACCCAAAATTATCGCGCAGTATTCTAAGAGACTCTCTGGCCGTGTGACAAGTTGTCCTGCTGAAACCATTGTTGATTCTTAGCTTGGACCGTTTTCGTGACCTTTTCCGTATGACCGAAAATAGTACTCCAGGATAAAGCTGGAGTACTATTCTGCAAAGCAGACTCTGCAAAGCTAGTACATTATTTCACGGTTTTTGCTGTAAATTTTAAAGAACCGCTTGGACTGACATGAAATTTGGCATACGTATAGCTTACATGTCAAAGAAAAAAAGTGATATGGTGCCGATGTGTGCTTTTGCCCTAAAGGTGAGTTTCACCCCATCTCGGGGGTAAAAAATATATGTCCAAGATAAGTCCCGAAATGTATATATATATATAAATCCCGTTCACAGCGTAATACGCCTTTGGGTTCCCGTTCGCCAAGCCTGTCTATTCTGCCAGTCTTCTTCAGATAGATTTCTTGCTGACATTGCTTTTGAGATTCCTTGGATCCATGTTGTTGGTGGTCGTCCTCGTTTTCTTTTCTCTGGTGGTACCCATTCTAATATCTTTTTGGGTAGTCTTTCTTCCCCCATACGTCTAACATGTCCGTACCATATTAGTTGTTGTTTTTCGATGTCTTCTATAATTGATCTTTGTACTTTCATTTGTCTCCTGATGTCCTCATTTTTCACATGTTCTAATCTAGACTTTCCCGCTGCTCTCCTCCAAAAATCCATTTCAACTGCCAATAGGTTACCTTTAAGTTTTTGTGATAACTGCCACACTTCTGAGCCATAGACGATTACTGGTTTTAATATGGTATTATATATTCGTTTTTTCGTTTCCGGTCTTATATTTTTTTGCCATAATACTGAATTCAACGCACCTATAACTTGTTTTCCTTTGGTTATTCTGTCTTTTATGGCTTCATCACTTCGTCCTGTCTTTGTCAGTTTTACCCCCAAATATGTACATTGGTCACATTTCTTAATAGTTTCATCTTCTAAGTCGAGGTCATCTGGATTATTTTCTCCTCCTACGCAAAGATATTGTGTTTTTTGGACATTTACTTCGAGGCCCCATTTTTTGTACTCTTCCATTAGTTTTCTAGCCATATACTCCAGGTCTTCTTTGTCTTGGGCAATAACTACCTGGTCATCTGCATAGTGCAACGTATATAACGTTTCATCCCCAATAGATAGCCCCATCCCTTTACACTTCTTCTTCCAGTGCCTGAGTGCTTCATCGATATATATGTTGAACAGTATGGGAGATAAACAACAACCTTGCTTAAGTCCTTTTGTTACCTGAAAACCATTAGACACCTCTTTTCCTATTTTAACTTTTGCTATTGTGTTCTTATAAAGCTCTTTAATAGCATCGATTAGTGTAACGCTGATACTGGTTTTCTCCAATACTTTCCACAACTTCGCAACAGGCACGGTGTCATATGCTTTTGTTAAATCGACTAAGAGTAAATGCACTTCTCGAGATCTCAGTGTTCTTTTCTCAAGTATTTGGGATAAGCAGAAAATACTATCTATTGTGGATCGTCCTGCTCTGAATCCGTTTTGTTCTTCTGACTCAAAAGGGCGGTATTCTTCGCATATGCGTTCTTTTATAATTCTTCCATATAATCTGCTAAGCGTACTCGTAACAGTTATACCCCGATAGTTATTGCAATCTTCCTTATTTCCTTTCTTATGGATAGATGTAATACATCCTTCTTTCCAACTTTGTGGCACTGGTTCTCCATGCAAGTGCCTATTGAAAACTTCTGTTAGAATCTCGAATAGTTTGTTGGTTCTATTTTTTATTAACTCTGCATATATCCCCTCTGGACCAGGAGCACGTCCATTTTTCAGCAGTGATACAGCTTTTTTAGTGTCTTCTACGTTGATTGCTAATGGCTCCCCTTGAATCAGGACTTCATGTTGTTCTATGTTTTTGTATTCCGGTCTTTCTTCTACTAACAGTGTTTTATAGTGTTTTTCCCATTTTTCAGGTTCTATGGAGTGTATGGCTATTTGTTCTGTTTTGTTGGATCTGATGTTTTTTATAAACCTCCAGGATTCTCTTGATTTGCGGCCGCCGATGTACGTATCTAATTCCTGACATTTTCTTTCCCAGCTTTGATTTTTTGACTCTATTACCGTTGATTTAAATTTATTTACCATTTCTCTATATTCTCTTTTATGTTCTTGATCTTTTGTTCCCAGCCATCTGTGATATAATTTTTGCTTTTGTTCTTTCATTTCCTGTAGTTCATCATTCCACCAATTATTTGTCTTTCTGGGTTTATTTTCTCTTATACCTAAGGCTTCTTTGGCGGCTTGATGTATTCCTTTTTTTATTATTCTATGTAGCTCTTCTGTTGTTTTATGTTTGAATTCCTGTGGTAGTTGTTGCTCTAATCTTTTTTTATACAATTCTCTAGTACTATCGTTGTCTAAACTTGTTAGATTGTACTGCAGTTGTTTAACTTCTACTGAGTGATTTTCGTTTATGTTTTGATTTTGTTGGTGTTTACAATTTCCGCTTAGAGGTAGTATCATTTTGGCTTTTACTAAGTAGTGGTCACTTCCACATTCGGCTCCTCGAAACACTCTTACGTCATGCACTTTTATTTTAGATTTTTGTTTCATTATTAGGTAATCAATTACTGATCTCAAGTTTCTTGTAGGCTGAGTCCATGTATAAACTGACTAATTTTAAGCAACTTTTGTTCTATAGAGCTTTTTCACCAAATCAATACTTTTCGAGTTATTTGCAAGTAAATATGTTCATTTTTCAACAAAATAACCACGTTTTTAGACGGTTTTTCGCAAATAACTCAAAACGTAGGCATTTTGTCGAAAAAAAACTTCTTACCAAAACTATAGCCTATAAAAAAGTGAAAAAAAAAGTGTATATATTAGGTCTCTATACCTAGCAAAAGCAGAGTTATAGCTAATGAAAAATAGGTTCATATTCGAAAAATTCCAAATAGAATAATTCAATGTGAAATATCCAAATAATGAAGCATTCTTGGGGAAAACACATTACAACTTTTTTAAAGTGTTTAAAAAAGTTTATTTCTGTTTTTATAAAAAAAATTCTAGCATCAAATGTAACCAAGTTACGATCAAAATAAAGTTGGTCCCTTTTGTTTTGGCAAAAAAAAATCAGGAAGATCACCCCCCAATTGGCAACTTAAATGAAATTAATCGTTACCGATTCACAGGTTACTTTACTTATGTTGTGTTTATATGATCTGTAAGTTTCATCGATTCAAAGTGCTTATTTTTGAAAAAATTAGTTTTAAAGTAAAATTTTTAAAAAATTTAATTTTGAAAAAAATGTTTTTTTTTAAGATAACTTAAAAATTGTTAGAGATACCAAAAACCATAGACAATAAAAAAGTCGGCTTTACTTTTCTGAATATTTTGTATTTTTTTTATTTTCTGTAAGACAAAAATTGGTTAAGATTCGGTGTTTCTAAATATGCATACACTCGTGATAAGTGACTCGTTCAAGCCCTTTTAACTACAGCTCTTTCAAAAATAAGGACTTTGAACCGATGAAACTTACAGATCATAAATATGATCAATACATACGCGAGTAAAAAAAATTGTGAAGTGGTAACAATTAAGTTCATTTGAAATGCTAATTATGGGGTGATTTTTCCCGATTTCTTACCAAAAAAAAAGGGACCAACTTTATTTTGAACGTAACTTGTTTACTTTTGATGCTAAAAATTTTTTTAAAAAACAAAAATAAGCATTTTTTAAACACTTTAAAAAAGTTAAAATGAGTTTTGCCCAAAAAGTGCTTCGTTTTTGGTTATGGCACGTTAAAATATTCGATTTGGAATTTGACGAATATGAACCTATTTTTCATTATCTATAACTCTGCTTTTACTGGGTATAGTGACCTAATATATACACCATGTTTTTCACTTTTTTACGTGCTATATTTTTGATAGGAATTTTTTTAGACCAAATACTTACTTTTTGAGTTATTTGCGAAAAACCGTCTGAAAACGTGGTTATTTTGTAAAAAAATTAACATATTCACTTGCAAATAACTCGAAAAGTATTAACTTGGTGAAAAAACTTTATAGAACAAAAGTTGCTTAGAATTAGTCATTTTATCCATTTCCGGACTTATTTGGAACATATATATATTTTTCACCCTCAAAAGGGGGTGAAACTCACCACTAAGGCAAAAGCACACATCGGCACAATATCACTTTTTTTCTTTGACTCGTTAGCTATGTCTATGCCAAATTTCATGTCAAACCAAGCGGTTCGTTAAAATTTAGACGTTTTGCAATATTTTACCTTTAAAGAACGTACTAAGCTGAGAACCATCCTAAAGCATCTAACACTAACACGACATTCACATACGTTATAACGACGGTCGGAAACCACTCAGTACGTTTCGGCGCATGATACATACAAATTTGAGGCATACGAAATTCAGTACTGTTTATTTTTCCGCTTACCGTACTTACAAAATTCTACAGAGAAAGCAGCTTACTGATGGATAGACAATAGACATTCCTTTAACATAGAACAAACGAAAAAAAAAGTACAGGTCATGTCAGTATTTCTACGACTCGATAGTATCTAGTGACCATGCTGAATGATGTGACATTTAGGGTTTGACATTATCAATATAAAGTTTGCTCACAGCCAGCCCGTTCACACTTGTGTGTCGGATCCGTATTTTAATCGGAGGTTCCAGTGGCAATGTATTTGACATGGAGCTATTCACATTTAATAAATGGGAGGTTTCAGTGGCAATGTATTTTATATGGAGCTATTCACATTTATTTAGGTACTAGTACACTTTAGGACAGTGTTTTTCAATCTTTTTGATGTTGCGACCCCTTTACAGGTTGAAATATTCTGGCGAGCCCCTGGTGTCATAGAAAGCCAAAGAAATAATTTAATTAAAAACTACATACCTACGTTAGATAATAATTTTTTCCTATTTTGGTACATTTATCTTTTATTCACGCGGGCCAAAAATTAAAGAACAGCCAACATTTTGTTTTACAGTTTGACGAATCTACAGGTGTTTCCGACTGTGCAGACAAGCAGATGACAATATCATGCAAGAAATCTTATTTTGCAAAGCACTTCCTGCAAACCCGACCGGCCAGTGTTTGTACGATATGTTTTTAGAAAGCACTTGTAATTGTAACTACAATATTGATTGGGAAAATATATCGCTATTTGTAGCGATGGCGTTAAAACTATGAATGGCAAAACAACTCATTGCAAAATAAAATCGATAATGCCAAACATATCCTGGACACACTGTTTTCTTCATCGACAGGCTCTAAGGTAGTACCTTATGATATAAATAACGTGCTCAAGGAGGTATTAAACATTGTAAATTCTATCAAAGGTAAAGCTTTGCAAACCCGGCTATTCAGAATGTCAGAATCCTTTGTGAAGATATAGACTATTTTCATCAAAATCTCCTTTACCACACAGAGGTCAGTTGGTTATCCAAAAGAAAGATGTTGACAAGAGTTCTCGAACTGAGAGCTGAATTGTTAATGTTCTTACAAGATGTAAAATCTAAATATGCTTACGGTTTTTTTGACCCTGTTGACTCTTGAAATTAGCATTTTGGAAGATATTTTTAGCCATTTAATAATTTAAACAAGAACCTTGAAGGAAGAGAATATTTTAACAACTAAAGACAAAGTAAAAGCATTTCACACAAAACTTCGTTTGCGGTCAACCTCTCTGCAAAACAAATTGAGTCTTTTCCATGTGTATAGAAAATTTGTGAAGATAATGCAGCAGACCAAAGTTTTGCAGTATCGGCTAACATTCTTTGCATTATACAGAGCTTGCATAGTTTACAAGAGCAACTTTTGAGATACTTTCCAGAGTTGTACTCTGAAGCTGACAATAGGCGTAGATGGATTCTAAACCCTTTGTCGGACACATCAATAGATCTGACTGATGTCAACAAAAAAAAAATGAAAGAATGTCTTCTAGATTTAGCCGCTGATGGCATGCTTAAAATGGAATTTTATTCGCAAAGTGTCGACGTATTTAGGATAAAAATAAAACACCAATACCCAGATCTGGCAAGGGAAACTCTTAAATTATTAGTGCAATTCCCCACTACATACTTGTGTGAACTGACATTTTCTTCAATGGTAGATTTTAAAACTAAAATGAGAAATAGACTGCAATTTGAAAATGATTTGATTAAAAATAATACCTCAATTTGATAAACTTTTGAAAAAGAAACAAGCACATCCTTCCCACTAAAATTGTGTTTTAAGAACCTCAACTTTTTCTTTCAGTCGACGACCCCACGAGTAAGGCTTCGCGATCCCAGTGGGGGTCGCGACCCACAGATTGAAAAACACTGCTTTAGAAGACCAGAAATAAGCATTTTTCAAGATTTTTTTCTCGGAACCTTTATTAAAAATGAACATAAAACTTTTTACATATTAATATTTAACTCTTAGAGAATACAAAAATTTATCCTTTTTCATTTATGCACGTACACTAATATTGTAGAGGGGGCTAAAGTCGAGGCCTCGAAAAAAAGTAGTTCCGATGGCGGACAGTTAATCTCAGGATTGGGATCTCTGAAAAAAAAAATCGTACGGCATTTGAAAAAGGAAGGTTTCTTACGTGACAATTTACCACCGTTAGTGAAAAATTCCGCAAAAAAAAGATTTTACGAAAATTTTGAAAAATTTTTGTTAAAAAATCGCCCGTTTTTCTTCAGTTTTTAATGGTTAAAAAATACTTATTTTTTGTTTTTGGCCAAATTGCGGTAAATTGTCACGTAAGAAACCTTCCTTTTTCAAATGCCGTACGATTTTTTTATTTCAGATATCCCAATCCTGAGATTAACTGTCCGGCATCATTTTTCGAGGTCTCGAGTTTTGGCCCCTTACAATATTAGTGCTCTCTAAAAAAATGATTATTTTTGGTCTTCTAAAGTGTATTAGTACCTTAATAAATGTGAATAGCTCCATATGAAATACATTGTCACTGGAACCTCCGATTAAAATACGGATCCGACACATGACAAGTGGGAACGGGCTGTTAAGCCAAGCGTCCACAGACCCGCATCGTACGCAACGGATTTTAGTTTGCCTTACAATTATTGCCGATAATGCGATCCGTACGATGCGGATCAGTGGACGCGGTTACATAAGTTTCTGTACAAGACAAACTAAAATCCGTTGCGTACGATGCGGGTCTGTGGACGCTTGCCTTTAGACTACATCTTTTTATTGAGAAATCTTCCGATTCGTTGAAATTTTGAACACGTACTGTTGCTGTCTTGTTCCAATACACTTTGGCTCGAAATGACTCGATCTTTGGCATCCAATTTCAAGTCGTGTATATATTTTATCATTAGTTCGTGTTTTACGTTATCGAATGCTTTCTCATAATCGATGAAACAGAAAAACATCATTTCTTTGATCTAAACAATTATTATGTATTAATGTTTGCATCTTAAAGATCGCCTCTCTCCTGCCAAGTTCATTGTTGAAATCAAACTGACTCCATCCACTGAACTTTTCACCTTTCTTAAATTATCTTATGCTTATGTGGCAAGTGTATATGGCACATGGATGCCAAAATGGGAAAAAAGATTAAAACAGAGTTGAGTATAATTGCTTAGTAAGAAGAGTTATCTACTATTTATGAAATGCAAGGACCGACAGAAGATGAAAATTGATACAAGACAAAAGAAACATATTTTATCAAAATTTATTTTAAATTTTAAATGAAAATTCTCAATATAATCTCAATGATAGGAAGCGTTTCATGTTTACATACTTTCAAAATATAATATGATAGTTTTATTGGTTTTCAATGATAGGTTTATTTGTTTAATAAAATTTCCACCAATTTATTACATTACAAATAGCTTTAATTTAAAATAAATCATACAGGGATCTATATTAAGGGAGGGTATAGTTTGAAAATTTTGAAATTTTTTTGTTTTTATTATTTTAAATGAAAGTATGTACATCAAGAATACTGTCTGAAAATTTCAGATTTCTCGGAACAAAATTACTGGAAATACATGTTGAATATCCCTACCTTCGACTCACTTTACAGCAGCTTCGCGCGAGCGTAGTGAGAAAAGTTCCACAGCTGTTCCCCTTCTCTTTTGTAAATTACTCCGCGATTCAAAAATATATTCCGGTGGGCATCAGTTACGATTTGATAGACAAAAATAAATTGAAAATAAAGTAACAAAATTCCCAAAATAGTTTTATGTCATATGTTAGGGGGTAAAAGTAGTGATAAAGAGGTAAATTTCTGGTTGCAAGTTGATAACACTCTAAATTTGAAGAGAAAAATAAGTTTATGTGGTTGGCAGCATTGAGAGTCAGATTTATTGCAAGAATACATTTTGTTTTAATCAGATATTTCGTCATCCTCTAAACTTTAAATAAATATAAGTATTATATCCTATCATGTTATGTTCTTGATTTGTACTATTTTTTTAGTGTTATATACCTATAAAAAGGAGAACATGCTTTAAGAATGTATAAATAACACACTTTTCTATTTTCAGAATGTTAGTTAAGATTGTGTCACATATTTAGGATGTGTTGGGTAAATAGAAACACAGTAGACAGCTGTTTCTAGAAAATGTGGTATTGTGCCTCTTTGTCGCAATCAAGTACTAAAGATGTTATCATCTTTAGAGGACTCAGGAGCCACAACTCCAACAGTAACAACTCCTGTCGCTGCTATTGACGATACTTTCAAGTAACTCCTGAAAACTCTCAGACAACCAGAAGCAACTGCACCTCGCAAAAAACGTGTGAAAGTTTCTGTGGAGCATGGAAAAAGTGTTTCTGTGGCAGATTTTCCAATTCCAGAAGATCCAGTTCAGGTCGAACATACCGGTGGGCTGCGAAACCTGAGAGAATGGTACGGATGTACATCAAACGAAATTTTCAGAGCAACCGTCTCCAAAGTTCGAATAGCTATGATGATTGCCGACCTCCGTCGTGGAGATGGCACTTGAAGAAGAAGAATTAAATTAACTTGACTACCAATGATTCATTTTGTCATTTGCAATTTGATCATTTATAATTTGATATTTACATTACATAAATTTTTTTATCAAAACAAGTGTTGTTTCTTTTCATTCCATGATAGTGCTGACTGTTTCTATAAGCCCCACAGGTTCTGCAGTTGAAATATACTTGGAAAACAGTGTCTGTTTCTATTCACCCCACTCAATGGGGTGAACAGAAACAGCATGTTTTAATTTTTTAAATTTGTTTCCTTGTACTTAAAAAGAAAAAACAATGGTGTAGGTTTGTAGAGGACTGCAAGGCCCATAAACTGAGGTATATAGGTTTCAATTCCTTAGATCTCATAATACTTTACGATATTTATATTAAAAGTTGAAAACTGTTTCCCCATTTTACGGTAATAAATACATATGTTGATTTTCACCTTTTTTGTTGATTTTCACCAAAAACTCAAAAATCTTTATATGTATATAAAAAACTCGACAACGTTACCTCGAGAAATAATAAGCCAATAAAATCTTTTTGAATTTTTTGTTTTACATGATCCAATGACGAGTACTGATTTACCGTAAAATCCATTTAATCCATCATTTAAAAATAAAATAAAATAATTAGAAAAATTCACAAAAATGTGCTTGAAACGTTTATTTCAAACCAACCCCCCATCCCCTTAATAAAATATGTTCTTACCCAGTATCTTGCAGTTTTTACCATTTTTATGTACGAATATAACAGAAAGTTAGTAGCGCATGGATCCTCCGGATTGGTCTTCATTGTGTATCACTAAATTTATATTCTTATACCGATATTTATAGACCCATAAAGAACTTTAGTACTTTGTATGTCTTAAAAATGATAAAAAGATATTAACTACGCGGCCTAATACAGGAAATTCAGATGATCAGCCTGAATTTTCTCTCAGACTGTTGACAAAATCAGATGCGAACTGCCTATCTGATTTTGTCCACAATTGAGAAAACCGACTCAATCTAGCTGAGCTAGATAAATAATAAAGTTAAAGTACTTTCATTTGAACGACTTGCCACCAATAGAAATCAAAAAAGAGCAGAAATCAATAATATTAAAATGACCTCTGTCTGTTTCAATCATTAAAAACGGTTTAATGAGTTTAAGCTTAGTTCAGTTTAAGGTTAGTCGTTCGAACAGAAACTCTAAAATAAAAAATAATTTGAATAACCACATTAACGATTAGAGGTAAGAACAATAATTGAAAAATACTCTACGAATTAAGAGGTAAAAATGACATAGATCTCTTCATAACAACACTTAAAAATTTGTTATAGTAATAAATCAGTTTGGCATACTGAGTGAAAAAAAAAAGAACAAAAAACTCGTTAAATCAAGGAAAATCAACAGAGGAACGCAGAAAGGCGAATCAGCTAAACACAGCAGATTGAACACAGAGGTCTATCTCAAAAGCAGTTGGTAAAGATCAGAGGAAGAATAATATGTACTGAGCAAATATATGATTGAGGAAGAGTAAAAAAAGAAAGTATTGAACTTGTAATAGAATTGCAAATTGTAATACATTTGTAGTAATAGACACCGAACACAGTTCAGAAATTTAAATCAGACGAGATGTTGCGCAGGGATGTATTATGTCTCCCTTACTATGTATAAAGTGAATCCATTTTTTAAGAAGCATTACTATCTGAAAGTGAAGAAATAATAATTAACGGAAGAATTATTAACAACATACATAAGATATGCAGATGGCACCGTGATTATGGCAAGCTCTGCTGAACAACTTAAACTAATAGGAACAAAACAAGCAGTTTCTGTGAAAAATATGAACTAAAAATGAATACAAAAAGACTACATATATGATAATAAAGAACACAAATATACAAAGAAACGTACATTTGGAAGATGTAGAAATAGAAAGGGTTGAAAAGTACAACTATTTTGGAATATTGATTTCAGAAAATAATTATCAATAGTAGGGGAGGAACGTATGTTAAGTTTGCAGTAACTCGAGCGTTATGGGGACCTATTAGGTTGTGAAGATTAGGTCCAAAAACCAAAGTAAGTAAATTTTTTCATTTAATTAATTTAATTAATAAATTTACGTGGGGACTTTCCATTTTTTAATTTAATTTTCCATTTCCAACAATCGTTTTTTGCTATTATAGCGCATCTATCCATAATTTGAAAAAATGTATCGAATAAATATTACTTAATTTTACGTAAGGAATCCAAATCTGCAATAAAAAATGGGGCTCCTATTTAAGATTTTAAAGTAACCCCCACCCCACCTCCGTGGGGGGTCGTGTTTGGTGTCATTCGATAGCTTTTTCAAAAATACTGAATACGTGTATTTTGCAGTTTTTCGATCTGATGTACATTTCGCGAAATATCGCGGGGTTCCTATTTAAAATTTTAAATTTACCCTTCACTCCTCTCCTTGGGGGGGGGGGGGCGTGTTTGATATAATTCGATATATTTTTAAAAAATATTGAACACGCACTTTTTAGTTTTTGGATCTGACGTTCATTTCTCGAAATATTCGCTTTTTTCTTGTGAAACTTTGTGACTTACGCATTTCCTTACGCCCCGATCAAACCGTCACATTTTTGAAATATGTGACTCTTAAAATATGACACTCTTCTGCATGTACTTAACTTACCTTATCTTAATCTGACGAATTCAACTTTTTCTAAGGATAGATTTTTTTTCAGACCTCCCTTAACGAATTCCCCTGTATTAAGATCTAATATATGGTAGGGGTACATTTACAGGGTACAAGGTGTGTGTGTGTGTGTTCTTAAAGAGGGGATGGCATTAGATAAACTTTTTGCCACAGATATTATTCTTCCCATGTGATAATCTGATGCGCTCGAGTAACTGCAAAAATCCCCGCTTGGGCTCACCTACCACAAACAATGATAGAAATAGCAAGAAATGCTATTTCTTGCTATTGTATGGCAAGTTTTTAAAAAATGAAAACAATTCTCTGCAATAAAGACCTTAGATTAGAACTGAGAGTAAGAGCTTTGAAATGTTACGTGTTTTTAATGCTACAATATGGACTTCAAAGCTTGACACTGAAGCAAGAACACATAAATAAGCTAGAATCATTTGAAATGTGGTGTTACAGAAAGGTTGATAATACAGGGAAAGATGAGAAGACGAAAGAGTGCAGGAAGAAGGAGAGTTCGTTGGTTGAAGATGGTTGAAAATTTTAAGGGACTGGTTAAAATGCAGTTCAATACACCTCTTCAGAACAGCTGTAGATAAAGTAAAGATAGTAATGATGGTTGGACAATGAAATATAGACAGAAAAAATTTCAATATACAGGGTGTCCCGAAAAGATTGGTCATAAATTATGGTTTACTGGAAAGAGACCGAAATCATTAGACCGAAAGCAGTAGACCGAACTCATTAGACCGAAAAGCACTTTACCGAAACCTCACTAGACCGAACAGCAGAAGACCGAAAAGCAGTTTTTTTTACTTGTCGCAGTAAAAGAGATAAGACTAATGTACGAGGGTCGTTTTTTTTTCAACCTCCGTTTGTCCATAAAAAATTCCCATGAAGCGTTTCGCCATTGCGACAGCGCATCTCCCCCGCTACACTCTACATTAATCCCGACTTCCAGGCATCAGTCTGTACTGTGCTACACACGAAACAACATGGCCGCGACAATTAGTTCTCCCGCCAAGTGTGAATTACGCGCTGTCATTCGCTTTCATTTGACACACACACTTGACACATCAAGGATGTGTCAAGTGTGTGTGTCAAATGAAACTTGTGGAAATTTCATTGCCAACGATGTTAAAATGAAGCGACGGTTGTTTCTCACCGCTTCATCAACACGTTGAACAAGCTCATCTGTAATGACAGAATTGCGACCTTGACCCCCTTCGTCATGCACATCATTTCGTCCTTCTTTGAATTTTCGGCACCATTCACGGACAAGTCCATCACTCATAAACCCTTCTCCGTACAGTTGACACATCCTTCGATGAATTGCAGCTGCACTATTGCCTTCTGCCCGCAAAAAGCGAATGACAGCGCGTAATTCACACTTGGCGGGAGAACTAATTGTCGCGGCCATGTTGTTTCGTGTGTAGCACAGTACAGACTGATGCC
This sequence comes from Diabrotica virgifera virgifera, assembly GCF_917563875.1. NCBI lineage: Eukaryota > Metazoa > Arthropoda > Insecta > Coleoptera > Chrysomelidae > Diabrotica > Diabrotica virgifera. The sequence continues at coordinate 102,113,795 of NC_065443.1, forward strand.
TGGAAGTCGGGATTAATGTAGAGTGTAGCGGGGGAGATGCGCTGTCGCCCACTGCGCACCGCAATGGCGAAACGCTTCACGGGAATTTTTTATGGACAAACGGAGGTTGAAAAAAACGACCCTCGTAATTACAACTAAATGTTAATTGGATGGTTATTATAAACACTTAAAATGGTGTTAACGTCACTCTACCCTTAATTTATTTTTACCTTCACTAATTTGTTTAACGGATGAAAATTATTTCATATCAGACTGTACAGAGTAACAATTTACACAGTCTATATATAAAATAATACAAAAAAATACAATAAACAAAAAGACAGATATACAAAATCTTGGCATAATTTACTGCAAACTTTTTAAATTTATTTACCATTTCGGTCTAATGCTGTTCGGTCTAGTGAGGTTTCGGTAAAGTGCTTTTCAGCCTAATGAGTTCGGTCTACTGCTTTCGGTCTAATGATTTCGGTCTAATTGTCGTGTACCATAAATTATACCACACATTCTGGGGTCAAAAATAGTTCATTTGAACCTAAGTTACCTTAGTACAAATGTGCTCATAAAAAAAGTTACAGCCCTTTGAAGTTACAAAATGAAAATCGATTTTCTTCAATATATCGAAAAATATTAGAGATTTTTTATTGAAAATGGACATGTATCGTTCTTATGGCAGGAGCATCTTAAAACAAAATTATAGTGAAGTTTGTCCACCCCATAAAAAATTTAAACTCCTTGTTCCCTTAAACCCCCAAACTTTTGTGTACGTTCCAATTAATTCATTATTGTGGTACCATCAGTTAAACACAACGTTTATAAAACTCTTTTGCCTCTTAGTATTTTTTCGATAAGCCAGTTTTTATCGAGATGCGGCTTCTTTTTTAATATATTTACATAAAAATTTTATGATGGTTTTGTTCCTTTAAACCCCCCAAATGTTTGTGTACGTTCCAATTAAACTATTATTGTGGTACCATTAGTTAAACACAGTGTTTTTAAAACTTTTTGCCTCTTAGTCTTTTTTCGACAAGCCAGTTTTTATCGAGATGCGGCTTCTTTTTCAAAATATACCTAAAAATGTCAATTATAAATAAATTTTCAGATTATTAACAGGTCTCTATAATCGTACTTAACCATATACAAATATGTGGTGGATTCGACAAATATTCAAAATATGTCGATAAACACTAGCTTATCGAAAAAGTACTAAGAGGCAAAAAAAATTTTAAAACATTGTGTTTAACTAATGGTGCCACAATAATAATTTAATTGGAACGTACACAAAAGTTTGGAGGGGTTTAAAGGAGCAAAACCCCCATACAATTTTTATGGGGTGCACAAATTTCATTTTAATTTTTTTCAAGATGTTGCTACTATAAGAATGCTACATATCTACTTTCAATAAAAAATCTCTAAGAGTTTTCGATATATGAAAAAAAATCGATTTTCAGTTTGTAACTTCAAAGGGCTTTAACTTTTTTTGTGTGCACTATTGTATATAGGTGAGTCCGGTTCAATCAACCTATTTTTGGCTCCAGAATCTGTGGTATAATTTATGACCAAACTTTTCGGGACACCCTGTATAAGTAATGTGATGAGATTGACAGAATACCAGTTTCTGCAAGCTTAATGTGATGAGATTGACAGAATACCAGTTTCTGCAAGCTATTATTTAGTGAAAGATTATGAGAAGACGAAGCGTTGGAGCAAGACGAATTTTTTGGCTCCATGATGTCAGAGAATGGTTAAAGGATTCTTCAAATCAACTTTTTAGAGCAGCTGTAAATAAAATACAAATAGTCATGATAATCACCAACCTTCGAAAAAAAGACGGTACATTACGAATAGGAAGACCCCATAAGAATAAAAATAGTATTGACGATCATCCACTAGAACAAATGATGCACAGAGAAATGAAGCTGTAAGAACTGAATATCTGCTTGATCAATGAGCAATAAAAGAATACAGAACAAAATGGAAGAATAAAGAGAATGAAAGAAAATCTAACTAACTAAACAAACACTATGGTGTTTAGTGACTAACTATACAAACATGCGGGAACAGCAACAAATCCTTAATTGCTGCAATACAGAAGAAGTAAAAGATAACACTAAGATGAATAATATAATTAAATATTTCAAATTATTGTAAATGATGTGTATGTATTCAGCGAAACTGACTATTGTTAGCATCATATAAAGAATTGTAAATTATGTACCTATGGGACAAAAGAATGAAAATGAATAAGCGAAGCCCTATTGAAAAAAACTAAATTACCTTACAAGATATTTTAATTATCCATAAAAATACAAAACAATGAACTCTTGAAACTTGCACCAATAAATCACTAAATATAGTGGCACGATCTTTTAAAGCAGATCCAATCTTGAAATACTGTAAAATAAGAAATCCAATATTTATTGGAGATAATTACAGTTCTATAGACTTAATATATCACATAGAGATTAAATGTACAGGGTTTTTTAAGAAGTACTTGAAATGCCATAATTGTTATTGGACCTCAAAAAATTGAGGATACAATTTTTCATAGCAGTATAAGCTCTCGAGGTAGGGAAAAAAGAAGAAACTAGAAAATTCTACGAAATACTACAGTAACAAATAAATAAATGATCAAAAAATGACTAGTCTGAAGAAGTGGAAATTTCAATGCTAGAATAGGAAAAATACACTCACCGGCAGAAAAAACCGCCACCCCAAAAAATGGGTCATTTTTAATGTCTTGTATTTCCTAAACCTGATGTCCGATTTAAGTAATTTTTTTAATATGTTACAGCCTACATATGTTACAGGTACATTGTCATTGTATACAGGGTGTACGAATCAAACTGTGTTTTTTTCTCAAACTTTGGAACACCCTGTGGAATGTTCTAGCTTTTATAAAATACTGAAATTAAAACCCAACTAAGCTTCAGGTTTTCTTAACATTCTGTTTTTTTATTCATTCGCTTATGTTGGATAATAAAAAAGTTAGGCACTTTAACAGCTACCCCTGTTTTTCGTCAATATAGGGTGTTTTTAAATAAGTACGGCAAACTTTAAGGGGTAATTCTGCATGATAAAATAATGACAGTTTGCTTTATAAACGTATGCCCGCAAATGCTTTGTTTCCGAGATAGGGGGTGTTGAAATTGTTCTTGCAAACTGACGATTTATTTATTGCTCTAAAGCTGGTTGAGATATGCAAATGAAATTTGGTAGATTTTAAGAGGTAGTTATTGCGCATTTTTTGGCATACAATTAAGAATTTTATATTCACCATTGGCGTGCATACGGGTATTGACATTTTAGATATATCCCTCTACCTACTACCTCTTAAAATCTACCAAATTTCATTTGTATATCACAAACCGTTTTAGAACAATAAATAAATCGTCAGTTTGTAAGAACAATTTCAACACCCCCTATCTCGGAAACGAAGCATTTACGGGCATACGTTTATAAAGCAAACTGTCATTATTTTATCATGCAGAATTACCCCTTAAAGTTTGCCGTACTTATTTAAAAACACCCTATATTGACGAAAAACAGGGGTAGTTGTTAAAGTGCCTAACTTTTTTATTATCCAACATAAGCGAATAAAACAAATAACATAATGTTAAAAAACCCTGAGGCTATAGTTGGGTTTTAATTTCAGTATTTTATAAAAGCTAGATCATTCCACAGGGTGTTCCAAAGTTTGAGAAAAAAACACAGTTTGATTCGTACACCCTATATACAATGACAATGTACCTGTCTAGCAACAATATTATTACAGCGATATTGTTAAAGAATAAGGTTGTAACATATTAAAAGAATTACTTAAATCGGACATCAGGTTTAGGAAATACAAGACATTAAAAATGACCCATTTTTTGGGGTGGCGGTTTTTGTGCCGGTGAGTGTAGTAATATCAGACATGGTTGATACATTCGGAGGAAATATACCTAGTTATAGGATAGTTTTTATAGGAAAAAATAATATATGTAGGTAAAGAGCTGCCAGCAAACAAGAGAGTCATTAATATTCAGCTGATTACCTAAAGGCTAAAAGATTAGGATAAAGGCTGATTTAAATAGATGTTCCTTAAGCATGGATAGCATTTGGAAGATTACACAATATTCAAGTCTAACTTACCAAATACTTTAAAGGCAAAATTTTTTGATCAGTACTGGACCAAGAGCTAGCAGCGTCGAAAAAAAAAGTATTTTAAGATAACTGGTTCTTTAATATATTATGCTTCCCTATGCCCTATGCTTCCTCGAACACCGTACCGGCCATCTAGCTACTGATACAGGTTGCGTTCATTACTGCGCAGCACAGCTGTACATGTAAATATATCGAATTTAAAATTATTTTAAGATGAAAAAATTTTTTGTGTTTACTCTTTAAACATTATTAGAAATTAGTCCAAGTAATGAAGCTTAAAATAGGACAAAACCTCGCAATTTTTACAGAATGGATCGATTTGCTTGAAAATTTGAGAATAAGTAGTGAATAGTCCAAGGATCAAAATCTATATCATGTCAAAAGGCGCTTTTACCATGGGGGTGGTTGCCACCCCATCTCGGGGGTGGACATTTTTATTATATTTTGACCGCAAGAGTTGGTAAAAACATTCATTATAAGCAAAAAACGTTCTATACATTTTTTTGATAAAATTAATAGTTTTTGATTTATTCGCTATCGAAAGTGTTAGTTTTATGTCGAAAAAATCAATGTTTTTAATCAGTTTTCTGCTAACTCGAAAAGTTTTCGTTTTATCAAAACAACTTTACTTAACAAAAATGTACCTTTTAAAAAAATAAATAAAATAAATTTTTTTTATTTTCTTTAGGACCAATAGTAATCGAGCTATACTTAATTATATGTTGGCTCTTCTTCGTCAAATGCTAAATATTGTAGAATCAAAGTCAAAGGACAGGAAAACTATGCATTTTTCGAGAATAACTTGTTAAAACTAATTTAAAGCATTTAAAAATATGTATCTCCAGAAATAAAAAAAATCTCTAGCTAAAAAATTTAAGTGACTTATAATGAAAAGAATGTCAGTCCCTATTTTTTTTTTCAGCAAAAAAGTGATCGTAAACAGCCACCTAATCACCACCCTAATTAAAATTTGTCATTGATCTGATTTGGTTTTCTTGAGTTATGTATTGTTAATAGGTTCTAGAAGTTTGATCGGCTTAAAATGATTAGTTTTTAAAAAAAGTGGAGTTAAAAGTGAATAACGAGTTTTTGTAGTTTAGTAAAAAATGTTTTTCTTCTGAATAGAAAGATTAGCATCAGAAATACGAAAAAATATTTAAAAATAAAATTGTAGCTTATTTAATTCCCAAGAACATAGTTTGCAAAAATTTTTATTGCGGCAAAAATTGAGTGAGCTATTGACAATTAAAACTTGTAATATCATGCAAAAACCACCTTTACCAACCCTTTCAATGCCACCTCTTTTTGTGACTGAGAATTTTGAAATGATTTAATATTAATAGCCTTATAGATCTTGTAAGAACCTACAAAATTCTTTTTTAACGAACTTTCTAAGATAAAAAATAAAAAGGTTACGGTTAAAAAATCAATATATTTTTTTGAAAAAAAAAAGAAGAAATCTAATTGGAAACATATTAATGTAAGTTAGCGGTGTTTTTAGTAATTGGACTTATTTATTCTTCTTGATTTATGTATTATTAATAGATTCTAAAAGTTTGACTGGCTTAGAATGGTTAGTTTTTAAAAAACTGACGTTTAAAGCGAATAACGAATGTTTCCAATTTGGTAAAAAATGCAATTTTCTTCAGAATACAAAGATTAGCATCAGAGATACGAAAAAATGTTTAAAAATGAAATTGTAGGTAATTTAATTCCCAAGAACTTGGTTTTATAGAATTTGTTCTACGGCAAAAATTGAGTGAATCGTAAATGAGTATACCATCGAAAAACATTGATTTTTTAGATATAAAAGTAACACTTTCAATAGCGAATAAATCAAAAATTATTAATTTTATCAAAAAAATGTATGGAACATTTTTTGCTTAGAATGAATGTTTTTATTAACTTTTGCGGTTAAAATATAATAAAAAATTTCCACCCCTGAGATGGGGTGGCGACCACCCCCATGGTAAAAGCGCCTGTCGGTATCATATAGATTTTGATCCATATACTATCCACTACTTATTCTCAAATTTTCAAGCAAATTGATCCATTCTGTAAAAATTGCGAGGTAAAAAGCTTTGGTTCCTGGACTAAATATGAATTATAATTGCCAGATATTTCTGTAATCTAAAAAGTAATGACAAAAAATTTTTTCGGCTTAAAATAATTTTAAATTTAAAATACAGGGTGATTGATTAGTGTGCTAAAGCTCAGTAGATCCGATATAGTAATAGATAGCAATAAAAGTTAATAACAAAAATTGTAGCCACCTTGGAGCTTCACATTACAAAATTAATTAGAATGTTACAGGGTGTTCGATAACATAGCGGCAGACCAAACTTATGTTTTTTTTTTCAAATGGAACACCCTATATTTTATTTGATATTCGAAATCCTCTTAACTTCCCTATCACAAAAATATAAAGGTTTTTTATGTTATATAGGGCTTTTACAAAGTTATAACCAATTTTCTATGAAAATCGTAACAAGTTCAGCTCACTGTATAAATAAAAATAAGCACAACAGCAATGGTTTATGGTTTCATATTTTTTTGTTGATTGTGAATATTTTTAAGAATTGTTGATATTGCTAATTTTCTTTATATCGAATACAGGGTGAGTCAAAACGCAAGTACATTCTTTTCTCAGATATTTTAAATGGGAAACCCTGTATTTTATATCACCATCGAAAAGTACCATTACTGTACTTTAATTTTTGTAAGTCTAAATTTGTTAGATTTCGAGATATTTTAATTTTTCAGAGCAAGTTATTAATTAGGGTGTTCTATTTAAAATTACTGAAAAAATAATGTACTTGCGTTTTGGCTCACCCTACATTCGATATAAATAAAATTAGCAATATCAACCATTTTTATCAATTTTGACAATCAATAAACCATTGCTGTTGTGCTTATTTTTATTTATACAGGGAGCTGAACTTATTACGATTTTCATAGAACATTGGTTACTTTGTAAATACCCTGTATAACATAACAAACTATTATATTCTTGTGATGGGGAAGTTAAGTAGATTTCGAATATAAAATAAAATATAGGGTGTTCCATTAAAAAAAAACAAAAGTTTAATCTGCCACTATGTTATCGAACACCCTGTAACATTCTAACTAATTTTGTAATGTGAAGCTCAAAGTTGGCTACAATTTTTGTTATTAACTTTTATTGCTATCTATTACTATAGCGGATCTACTAAGCTTTATCACACTAATCAATCACCCTGATTTTGTAATTACCTGTACAGGTGTGCTGCGCAGTAATGAACGCAACCTGCACCACCAGCAGCCAGATGGCCGGTAAGGTGTTCGAGAAAGCATAGGGAACAATATATTGAAGAATCAGCTATCTTAAAATACTTTCTCGAAAACGTTGCTAGCTCTTAGACCATACGTATTGACGGTTCTAGCATATGGAACTGAAACATGGGCTCGTAACAACATAATCCACGAACTTGACTCAAAAAAAGTGACTCAGAGAGCTATGGAACTGAGAATGCTCCACATTAAGCTCCAGCAATCGCTTTATTGAAGATATAAGATGATCAGAAGTAACAGAAGTAATCCAAAATATTGCCATGTTACAATGCAACTGGGCAGAACACATAGGAAGAATTGAAGACAACAGATCCAACAGCATCTGCTAAACTCCATGACTACAGATAAATATAGAATTGAGCGAGGAATTAGACAGGATGACATCGTCTCCCCCAACTATTTACTGCAGCTCTGGAAAATGCATTTAAAAAACTGGATTGGGCTAAAAGGGGAATAAATATTGATGGTGAATATCTAAGCCACTTGCGCTTTGAAAATGACATTGTCATTATAGCCCAGAGTTTAAATGAAGCTCACAAAATGATAGAAGAACCAAAACAGGCAATAGAACAAGTAGGCCTGAACATAAACTTTCAATGTTGTTCTGAAGCTATTTCCTTGTGGCATTTTTATGATTAATTATTTATATGGGAAATAAGCCACAATTAAAATGAAAAAAATAATTTTATTAACGTTTCGACGCCCAAATCTGGTGCCGTTGTCAAAATACAAAATATTACTAAAATAAACAAGTGTTGTTGCTAAGCAAAAAAATTCTTCTAATAATTTATTTAATCTCACTCATTTATATTGGCAATTCAGACATATAATACATTTTAAAGTAGAAGACTTTAAAATGATATCGCCAATATTTATGAGTTGCGTTCCTGGGACGACTTACTGAAAGATAGTTCATTCGATTACATGAAATTAACCCCAACTCAAGAATATCCGTCATAAAAAATTATAGCATGTGATATGTCTTTAAAAAGACAACCAAATGCAACGACAGTAAAATTCTCGCGTTAGAGACTTCATAGTAAATCACAAGGGAAAACCAGGAAAAACCCTGTGATACTATCCCGACATCGTAAGTATTTGGTCTTACATTAATTTACTCTCAAAAAATAATACCAAATTCTGACTTGTAACATGTTTAAATTATAAATAATATTAATAATACTAGATATATAAGTAATATTAAAATATAAAATATGTACTAGCTCGATATTATTGACTTAGTAATCTTGGTATTTTCTTTCTATTGACTTCCTCTTTCAGTATGGGTAACCACATCTTACTGCATTCTACCGAGGAATTTGCGACACAATTGGTTTCATTTAGCATAATTAGAGCCGCTTCTTTGATTTTTCTCTTTTTACTATCTGATTCTTTCAGGACTATACTTGAATCTCTCCACTGAACTCTATGTTCATTATCCCATGCGTGTTGACATATTTGAGATCTCTCAAATTCTCTATTTTTAATATAAGATTGATGTTCACTTATTCTAACGTCTAATGGTCTTGATGTCTCACCTAAATAAAATTGTTCGCATTCACAAGGTATTTTATAAATGCAATTCTTTGTTCTTTCTTGATCATTGTTAGGTTTAGTTTTAGATAGAATAGATCTCAATGTGTTTGTTGTTTTGAATGTTGTTGAAATGTTGAATTTATTTCCTATTGTTTTAAGTTTCTCGGATAGTCCTTTTATATATGGTATTGATATTTTCCTCGTATTATTTCTGGTGAATGTTGTAGGATCCCGTTCTAAGTTGTTCTGTTCCATTCGATCCAATCTTGACAATTCCTTATTTATAAACGATAAAGGATAATCATTTTTTAATAAAACAGATGTTAACAAAAATTGTTAAAAAAATTGAAAAACAATTGTTAACATCTGTTTTATTAAAAAATGATTATCCTTTATCGTTTATAAATAAGGAATTGTCAAGATTGGATCGAATGGAACAGAACAACTTAGAACGGGATCCTACAACATTCACCAGAAATAATACGAGGAAAATATCAATACCATATATAAAAGGACTATCCGAGAAACTTAAAACAATAGGAAATAAATTCAACATTTCAACAACATTCAAAACAACAAACACATTGAGATCTATTCTATCTAAAACTAAACCTAACAATGATCAAGAAAGAACAAAGAATTGCATTTATAAAATACCTTGTGAATGCGAACAATTTTATTTAGGTGAGACATCAAGACCATTAGACGTTAGAATAAGTGAACATCAATCTTATATTAAAAATAGAGAATTTGAGAGATCTCAAATATGTCAACACGCATGGGATAATGAACATAGAGTTCAGTGGAGAGATTCAAGTATAGTCCTGAAAGAATCAGATAGTAAAAAGAGAAAAATCAAAGAAGCGGCTCTAATTATGCTAAATGAAATCAATTGTGTCGCAAATTCCTCGGTAGAATGCAGTAAGATGTGGTTACCCATACTGAAAGAGGAAGTCAATAGAAAGAAAATACCAAGATTAGTAAGTCAATAATATCGAGCTAGTACATATTTTATATTTTAATATTACTTATATATCTAGTATTATTAATATTATTTATAATTTAAACATGTTACAAGTCAGAATTTGGTATTATTTTTTGAGAGTAAATTAATGTAAGACCAAATACTTACGATGTCGGGATAGTATCACAGGGTTTTTCCTGGTTTTCCCTTGTGATTTACTATGAAGTCTCTAACGCGAGAATTTTACTGTCGTTGCATTTGGTTGTCTTTTTAAAGACATATCACATGCTATAATTTTTTATGACGGATATTCTTGAGTTGGGGTTAATTTCATGTAATCGAATGAACTATCTTTCAGTAAGTCGTCCCAGGAACGCAACTCATAAATATTGGCGATATCATTTTAAAGTCTTCTACTTTAAAATGTATAATATATGTCTGAATTGCCAATATAAATGAGTGAGATTAAATAAATTATTAGAAGAATTTTTTTGCTTAGCAACAACACTTGTTTATTTTAGTAATATTTTGTATTTTGACAACGGCACCCGATTTGGGCGTCGAAACGTTAATAAAATTATTTTTTTCATTTTAATTGTGGCTTATTTCCCATATAAATAATTAATCATAAACTTTCAAAACCCAAGATACATGACTAATTTAGTTCCAAGTGATGTTATGAGAGTTGGTGGGCGCGAAGTACATCAGGTTTTTAGCTATATCTATTTAGGGTATGAAATTAGAATAGGAAAAGACAATCAAACTTGTGAGATCCAGCATCGTATAGTGGGCTAGGCAGCATTTGGCAAGATGCGACATATTCTAAAAGGAACGCTACCGATTTGCTTGAAAATAAAAGTTTACAAACAATGCATACTGCCGGTAATTACATATGAAGAGTACAGGGGGAAAACAAGGAATGTCACAGTTTATACATATTGAGATAAACACCAATAAAGGTTTAATTCTTATGATATCTAAAGACCACTTACGAGATTCTTAGCAGAATTCTAGCAGTTATTATTCTAGAATGTTAATATAATATTAATCTATATTAACTAATTAATTTAATAATGCACCAAAAAACTGCTAACATTCCTTATTTTTTTTCAGAGGGGTGCGGACAATCCTGGTTCTTCGCCTGGATACAAATTCTTTGAAAATTTATATAGACTGATCTTTCTGGTTTTTTTCCTGAATTGATAGGCTAGTCCTAGTACTCCATTAAAATGTTACATTTTTTAAGCCGTACCTTGCATTTGTTAGAGGAGTCAATTTTATTTCTTTAATGTGTAGGGGGATCAGTAGAAGCTTAAGTTCAAGTTTTTGGGGTCGCCACCCTTGTCCCCCGGCCGCCATCTTGGAAATGGTGTGCAAAGGGGTTTCGCGCTATATCTCGTAAACTACCAACCCTAAGGAAAATCTAATTAAACAATAAAAGTACAAAATTAAATTTTCTACAATTTTATTTCTATTACTTTTTATCGTCAAGTGACCAACAAAAAAGATATAAACAAAAATATGTAAAAAATTTTTAACAAGATTCCTTTTGGAGGTTATAACTTTTTTTCAGTTCATTTTAGAATAAAATAATATAGAAATTTTGTAGAGGGTTTTTCAGCGAACAATTTCTACTATAAATTTGTTTAATTCTATTTATTTATATAGGTGTTATAGCGCTCCAAACTTGACCAGATTCTCGAATGCTCATAGGGATATAATAAAAACAAAAGTTTACTTTTCTATCTATATATATTTTTTATTCATACAATTTATTATGATTTTTACATTCCTATGCTATTATTAATCTGTTTTTGACCTTTCTCCCACTATAAAACTTATAACCCGAAGCATATATAGAAAAGGCCCAAGAAGTTGTTTGAGGACAAATTCGCCGGTTTAGAAGAAGAATGACGCAACCGCAAAATGCAAAATTCTTAAGAAGAGCAAAAAACGAATTTTTGATATCAAAATCATAAAGTATAATCAAAATTAGTCATTCACCACACCGTGGTCAGGATCTCGAGATATAAGTGTTTTTTGGGGTGTGCCGCTTGTTTATGAAGTAACATAACTTTTTTCCTATTGTATATTTTGACTTAAAATTTTCCAAAAAACTTCTTCATGAATTATATTTTATTGTTGTGTTGGTTAAAATTAAAAACTAAAAAGTTTGTCACTCAACTTTTTTAAGTAAACATACTAACATACACTAACGAAATATGATGACAAAATGTTTAAAAAATTACAACTTCTTTTTTTAATGTGTTTAAATATTTAGAACAAATCCCACTGTTATCTACATACTTCAGAGATTAAACAGTACAATTTTCAAAAGGAAATATTTACAGCGACCAAAGATACAGCGAGGTAAATTTGAAAAAACATCAAAATTGATTTTCGGCATTTTTGTATAAAATTTGATTTTTGAACATGTTCCACCAAATCTAGATAGAAATAAACTTCATATTCGGATTCAGCGACCTCGAAAACATACAAATAGACCAAAATTGGTCATTACCTTAAATTTGATTTTCGTGGTCGGTATAAAGATTGCTATATACTCGTAGATAGAAAAGTATTTTTTTTTTATTGTATTCCTATGAGAATTCGAGAATCTGGTCAAGATTGGAGCGCTGTAAAACCTAGATAATAAATAAAATTAAACAACTTTATAGCGAAAATTGTTCACTGAAAAATCCTCTACAAAATCGCTATGATGTTATTTTATTGTGAAATGAACGGAAAAAAATTATAACCTCCAAAAGGAAACTTCTTACAAAATTTTCTCATATTTTTATTTATAACTGTTTTGTTGGTCACTTTACGATAAAAAGTAATAGATATAAAATTGTAGAAAATTTAATTTGCTACATTTTATGTGTAATTAAATTTTCTGTAGGATTGTTAGTTTAGAAGATACAGCGCGAAAACCCTTTGCACCCCTTTTTCCAATATGGCGGCCGGGGGACAAGGGTGGCGACCCCAAAAGCTTAACTTAAACTTCTACTGAACCCCCTACACATTAAAAAAATAAAATTGACTCCTCTAAGAAATGCAACCTAAATGTAACATTTTAATGTACTATAGTCGATAGTACTCAGTTTTTGTTACCACATGGCGAGAAAAGCCAAAATTCATAAAAAAATGACATTCCTTGTTTTTCCCCTGTACTCTGCATACGATTCCGAAACCATAACTTTGACTAAACATTCTGCAAATAAATTGAGAATAACCCAATGAAAAATGGAAAGAGCAATGTTGGGAATAACAAAAAGAGATATGGTACCAAATAGGATAATGAGAAAGAGGACCAAAGTGACAGATGCCATAGAAGAATTGCACAAGCCAAATAGAGATGGACTGGACATAGGTGGACCAAAAGACTCATAGAATGAAAACCTAGAGAAGATAAAAGACACCCATTAAGACCACCAAAAAGATGAACGGATGACTTGAGAAAAACAGTGGGAAATTGGGTACAGAAAGCACAAGATAGAGACCAATGGAAGAATATGGAAGATAGGTACCTATATCCAACAAGTGGAGTGCAAGAGGTTGAGGAATGATGATGACTTCAAAGAGTCTATCTTTAAGAAAGAACAAATAGAATATGAATACAAGATTATTGTGAAGAATATAATAGACATGATGACCTATACAAAATATACACCTTGCGTTATTCATATCGGCGTGACCCGTCAAATTTAGCCTCAAGTGATTTGCCTCTAATTCCAAATATATACATGGAATGGTACTAGTGTAGTTGTAAGAAGTCGTGGTGGCAAGAAACTTACAGAGTGACGATAATCAATACACTCATATCACACATTATTTGATTTCCAAGTATTTATTCAAAAATCGATAGGAATAGAGTTTGAAAAATTATGAATGTCAGACATACAATAACCGAATGCATTAAAATAAACCGACTAAGGTGGTATGGTTACATGCAGAGAATGAGGGAAGACCGTTTACCTGAACAGATACTGCACTGGACACTACAAGGTAAAATGAAGAGAGGAACAACTAGACTAAGTTGGAGAGAAAGCATCCCAAGTAGCACCGAACGGGTTTATTAAGTCTTTTAAGGATGCTTTAAAACTGTAGAATAAAACTAAAATTAAAACCATTTGGTTTTTAAGTAAACCTTAAGGTTGCAATAAAACCGCTTTCAGCATAAAAGGGGCCACTCTGAAAGAGGTCAATAAAACCAAAAATAAAAACCTTCTTAAAACTTTGTTTTCTTAAGAAACTGGTTTTAAAGCTGCTGTGAAGGTGCTTTTAAAACCATGTTAAAAGACAGTTTAAGTGCAGGCAGTTTTATAGCTAACTTAAAAAGGTTTCTTAAATGGAGACTTTTAAAGACAATTTACCATATTAAATGATTCTTTAAACCCATATACTCCATATAGGCCAACAAATTTTTACATGTGTTATGATAGGTAGATACGTATTTGTAACCATAAAATAACAAAAAGTACTTGGTTATTGCGGACTGTCAAGGTAGAAAAACACTTGCGCACCCAACTTTATTGATAATGTTAACAAAAATAGGTCTAAATAACTCACGCGCCCTAAAACTTCTGACTTTTGGTGATTAAAAAATAAAAATAATAAAAAAATTTAAATCCGAAAAATATTAATTTGAAAGAAAAATAATTTCATCTACAATTTTAATGTTTTAATGTTAAAATAAATCGAATTTATGTCTTTAAGTCGCTTATTTATAATTTTTATGTAAGCCTTATATTATAATCTTTCATGGCTTTCAGTATCTCCAGAAAGCAATATGGCCGAAATCCAAATAAAACTATTTGGTCTATCGACAGAGAATTGTTAAGATCAAATGGTTTTATTTTATACCTTTCCAAGAGCATATATCCTACATAAAAGCAAGGTTGCCTTGCAATTAAAACCGTTTAGTTTTAATGCTGCTGTCAATAATGCCACTCGGTTTTAATGTGAATCTAACCTAAAATTAAGGCGTCATAGTGTTGTGTGTGTTGTATTTTTCTTTTAAATGACCAGTTCGTTTATATTTTAAGTACTTGCGACTTATTTCTTCCATACTAACTGTACTTCCACTTTTTACAACACACTACACTACTGTTTCGCTCTAAAACAAATCGCCGACCATTTTGGACATGAAAGAAGAGAGGATGAGTGATAGTTTTATTGATTCTAACAAGAAGCATAGTTTAGTCTTTACGATAACCAAATTGATTCAGTTAAGAGCGTTTGGTTGTAATATAGCCTACTAGTTGCTTTTAAGAAAGCAACTTTAAAGAAAACTAAAAAAATAGTTTTAATGCATATGTTTTACTGACATAATAGTCTTGAGATCAAGTAGTTTTAATAATAGTTTTATTAGTCATATTAGGAGAAACCATTTTAAAACTACAATAAGACAAATTATCTATTAAGATTAATTAGTCTTATTTGATACGCTTATTAGATACTTTAAAACTAGTGACAAATGCTTAACAGTTTTAAAGTTCTGGCATTATATCTACAAGGTAACTTTAAAACCATTATCTTCTTATTTACCACAATAAAACCTCTACAAACCTTAAATAAAACTAAAATGTTTTTATTGTGCTACTTGGGATTGACAGTAAGAGAGAAAGAGAGATCAGAGAAAGAGGAAAAGACGACAACTTGTGGGAAGACATAGAGGAATGGAAAGATTTAGAAAGTACAAATAGAAATGAATACAATAATATTGTGAAGAATGTAATAAAGATCATGACCTGTACAAAATATACAGGGTGTAACAAAAATACAAGTCATAAATTTAATCACATATCCTTGGACCAAAAATACTTCAATTGAACCTAACTTACCTTTGTACAAATGTGCATATAAAAAAAGTTACAGCCCTTTGAAGCTAGAAAATGAAAATCGATTTTTTCAAATATTATATCGAAAACTATTAGATATTTTTTATTGAAAATGGACATGTGGTATTCTTATGGCAGTAGCATTTTAAGAAAAAATTATAGTGAAATTTGGACACCCCATAAAAATTTTATGGGGGTTTTGTTCTTTTAAACCCCCCCAAACTTTTGTGTACGTTCCAATTAAATTATTGCAGTACCATTAGTTAAACACAATGTTTTTAAAACTTCTTTGGCTCTTAGTACCTTTTCGAAAAGTCAGTTTTTATCAAGATATTTTGAATATTTATCAGATCCACCACATATTTGTATATGGTTAAGTACGATTATGGAGACTTGGTAATAATATGAAAATTTATGTATGATTTACATTTTTAGGTATATTTTGAACCATATTAAAAAAGAAATCACATCTCGATAAAAGGTGCCTACTCGAAAAAATACAAAGAGACAAAAAGTTTTAAAAACACTGTGTTTAACTAATGGTACTGCAGTAATATTTTAATTGGAACGTACACACACATTTGGGGGGTTTAAAAACCAAAACCCCCATAAAATTTTTATGTAAACATATTAAAAAATAAACCTCAATTCGATAAAAACTGCCTTATCGAAAATATACTAAGAGGCAAAAAAGTTTTAAGAATATTCAATTTAACTAATGGCACCACAATAATAATTTAATTGAGACGTACACAAAAGTTTGGGGGGTTTAAGGGAACAAAACCCCCATAAAATTTTTATGGGGTGCACAAATTTCACTATAATTTTTCTTTAAGATGTTCCTGCCATAAGAATGCCACATGTCCATTTTCAATAAAAAATCTCTAATAGTTTTCGATAATATATTCGAAAAGATCGATTTTCATTTTGTAACTACAAAGGGCTGTAACTTTTTTTATGTGCATATTTGTACTAAGGTAAGTTAGGTTCATTCGAACTATTTTTGGTCCCAGAATATGTGATTTAATTTATGACCTGTATTTTTGTTACACCCTGTATACACTTTAAATTATTCATATCTGCGTGCCCCCTCAAATTTTGTCTCAAGTGATTTTCCTCCGATTCCAAACAAATGGAATGTATGAACTACAGTACAGGTGGCAAGAAACTTACAGAGTGACGATAATCAATACACACACATATCTCTCATTATTTGATTTCCAAGTATTTATTCAAAAATCCTTGTAATAAAAACTGTAAATATCGAATTAAACCGTCACTATAAACACTCGTCATGCTCGCACTCGCTGATTAAAACGCCGGCAACACTTGTTTATTTACGACTTTTGTTCACCAGTTCACTTAAATATTTCCACCGTCTAAACCTCATCATAATCTATAATTTACTAAAAATTATACCATCGTTTGACTTGGTTATTTGTAAACCCTGCGGCTAATTGCCATATTGATATCGGTATCGAATCATTAAGCCAGTAAATGAACGTGAAATTGGGCGATACCGTGTAATTTTCCGTGTTACCATCGAAGTGCATGAAAATTTGGAAAAAAGTCAATACACTTGAGTCCATGGTTCTTTCCCGTGCGTCAACATTTAGTAAGCATATGAAATAAGTCGGAAATTTACTCCACGCTAGCACAAAGTAGCTACTGTTCCGATCACGGGTTATATGTAATTATAAAATTTGACGTTATCAAATAAATATAATGTCAAATGTAAGTTTTGCTTTAACATTTTGGTGCAGAATTACAGCTACACTTGAAGTAGCTTAATAAATGCTTTTAAAGTGATTAATAAAAAAATAAACAAAATATAAAGAATATAACTAATATTTTCTTTTTGTCATTTTATTTACTTTGGCGGAAACTTAAATACGGTAAATTCCTTAACTGTGTGAATAAGGTTAGTTTTGTATGTTGTAAAAATTAAAGGCAATATAAAATAGACCTACCATAAAATTTCAAATTTCAATATAAAATTATTTGTGAAAACAACTGTTTGTTTAATATAAAAAACTTCAAAATGCAAAAATTCAACAAAAAAACAGCAAAAAATTCAACAGATTGACATAAAAGTAAACAAACTAGAAACGTCAAAAATTCTATTTAAAATCTGAAAACATTCCCAACCGTCTTTTTTGTAAAAATACCTATCTCTTTTCGATGTACTGATCTAGAGCGTTCATAAAAAATAACATGTGTTTTTACTTAATAACAGGCGGTAGCTGGTTTGTCTTTAGTTTCATGCGTGGAAGAGATGATGCTAGATAAAAAGTATGTGTTTTATCTCGCCAGGTATTAATGACGCACGTATAAAGAACCCTGGACTCAAGTGTACTTTTTGAGTTATTTTTGTGAGAAAAAATGCTCATTTTTAAACAAAAAAAAAAAGAGTTTGTCTAGAGTCTAACAAGGAATATAAGAGATTCATTAATATTCAGCTAAGCGGGGTGCTATTGTCTGAGTTGTAAAATTATATAAACAAGGGATCATTTCATAAAAGAGGTAGATCCCTTGTTTATGGAATTTCACAACTCGAACAATAACAGACCGCTCAGCTGAATATTAATGACCCTCTTAGATAGTTTGTCAGGCTCTACTTTGTACATATGTAAGAAGTTATATTTGTGTGTATGTACTATGTATTTAAATAGATTTTAAAATTTATTCAAAATTACCTATTTAATCTTACCTAAGGCCGATGCCACATTATGCGTTTTGACCGGATGCGTTTCCGCCGCATCCGATGAAAACGCATAGTGTGACAGATCGGTCCGGTTGCGTTGGAAACGGATGCGTTTTGAGTCATCGGTACGCGCTTACAAACTGCACCAGACTAAACGCATAGTGTGACAGGTCGGTCCGGTTGCGTTGGAAACGGATGCGTTTTCACCGCATCCGGTCAAAACGCATAATGTGGCATCGGCCTAACTCCCCCTTTTAAAATAATTTTAGATCATAGAATACGTTAACTAAAAAGGAACTGCCAACTATTCTACTAACATGTAAATAACACAAAGTTCTCTAATTACGCTTTTTTGTCGATAGCTCAGTATTAACCTTACAGTAGGGGAGCCCAAGCGGGGATTTTTGCAGTTACTCGAGCGCGTCAGATTATTACATGGGGAGAAACCTTGTACCCTGAAAAAGTACCTCTACCTATATTGGCTCTTAATGCAGGGGAGTTCGTTAAGGGGGAGACAAAAAAAGCTATCCTTAGAAAAATTCGAAATCGTCAGATTAAGATAAGTTAAGTACATGCAAAATTATATTTCAAAAATCTGACGATTTGAGCGGGGCGTAAGGAAATGGGTGAGTCACAAAGTTTCACAAGAAAAAAGCGAATATTTCGCGAAATGAATTGACAGATCAAAAAACTAAAAAATTAGTGCTCAATTATTTTCAAAAATCTATCGAATGATACCAAACACGCCTTCCCACGGAGAGGGGGGTGGAGGGTAAATTTAATATTTTAAATACGAATCCCGCGATACTTCGCGAAATGAACATCAGATCGAAACACTGAAAAATACACTTATTCAATATTTTTGAAAAATCTATCGAATGGCACCAAAAACGACCCCCCACGGAGATGGGGTCGGGGATTACTTTGGGACCCCATTTTTCATTGCGGATTTGGATTCCTTACATAAAAATAAGTAACTTTTATTCGAGACATTTTTTGAATTATGGATAGATGACGCTATAATCTAAAAAAAAAACGATTGTTGGAAATGGAAAATTAAATTAAAAATGTAAAGTCGCCACTAAAATGGAAAACTTTACTTAACTTTTTTTGGTTTTAGGACCTACTCTTCACAACCCAATAGGTTTCCATAACGCTCGAGTGACTGCACATTTAGCATACTTTGCTCCCCTACCATTATTAAAATACATATTTTATGTCTATCTATCTATCAGCGAGGTTCCTACAGCCTCTGCCGCTTCTCGCATTTCGACCGCCATCGTTTTCTGTCCATCCATTCGTCTTCTTTGATGGCTCTATCTTTCATGATGTGCCGTACATTTTCTTCCCAGGCAACTGAAGGTCTTCCCCTTCTTCTTCTTTGGTGTGGTATGTAATTTAAAGCTTTCTTTGGCCATCTATCTTCATTCATTCGTTTCACGTGACCATACCACACTAGTTGTCTAGTTTCAATTTTATCTACACTGGAATATACAGTATGTGTCCTCCTTCTAATATCTTCATTCCTGATGTGATCTTTTTTAGATATACCACACGCTCTCCTTAGATAATCCGTTTCTACTACTTCTATTCTTTTCCTATCTTTTTTTGTCATCTGCCAAACTTCTGCCCCATAAGTCATAATAGGCTCTACCAAGGTACGATAGATTGTCAATTTCGTTTCTTGCCTTATATCTTTAGACCACAGTAGAGAGCTCAGAATGTTTACCGCTTTTTTGCCCTGCTGCGTTCTCTTTTCGATGTCTCTTTTGTTAGTGCCTTCTTTAGATATTATAGATCCGAGATATTTATATTCATTACATCTTTTCGTGGTTCTAATTTCTAACTCTGGATCTTCTTCATCATCCCCTATTTTAAGATACTCTGTCTTTGACATATTCATATTGAGGCCCCATTTTTCATATTCTTTCTTTAGTTTTCTAAACATGTAGTCCATGTCTTCCTCATCATTCGCTACGACTACCTGATCATCTGCAAAAAACAAAGTTGTTAGACATTTACCACTGCCTATGTCTATTCCCATTCCGGATACTTGTTTCCTCCACTGCTCTAGCGATGATTGAATATATATTTTAAATAAAGTCGGAGACAGACAACATCCTTGTTTAAGCCCCTTTGATATAGGGAATGATTCAGATATAAAGTTTCCTTCTTTAACGACACTTCTTGCATTTTTGTATATATTTGCGATAGCATCCACATACTCTCTACTGAGACCTACCTTCGTCAATGTTTGAAACAGTTTTTTCAAAGGTACCGTATCGTATGCCTTCTCCAAATCTACAAACAATAGGTGGGTAGATAGATTCCTTGCCTTCCGTTTTTCTATTACCTGCTGTAGAACGAATATATTATCAGTGCACGATCTTCCTGCACGAAATCCACTTTGTTTTTCCATGTCTTCGTATTCTGATTCTATTCTTTTCTTTATTATTCGACCGTACAACCTCCCTACTGAGCTGGTAACAGTTATTCCTCTATAATTAGAGCATATGCGTTTATCCCCTTTCTTGAATACTGAGCTGATGTATCCAACATTCCAATCATCAGGGATATTTTGTCCTTTTAAGCATTTATTAAATAGTTGAACCAACATCTCATGTAATATGTTTGGTCCGTACTTTACCAACTCAATTGGGATGTCTCCAGGTCCTGCTGCTTTACCGTTTTTAGATCTTTTGAGGGCTTCGCTTAACTCTCCGGTTGTTATCTCAACTATTTGTGTATGTTCGGCTAATTCTTCCATTTCGATCTCTTGGAATTTACATCTATCTTCTGTCAGTAAAATCTCATAATGGTGTTTCCACTGTTTAAGATCTATTAACTTTATGTTAGATTTTTCCTTTCCTTCCCTCTGGAGAGACTTTATTACGTTCCACGCTTGCCCAACTCTTGTTCCACCCATATACCTATCCACTTCTGCGCATTTTCGGTCCCACATCTCATTTTTACTTTTCACTACTTCTCTTTTTACATCTCGATTTAATGCTGCATATCTCTTGTGATCTTCCTCCTTTCTTGTTGACATCCATTTCTGATAAGCAGTTTTCTTCTTGTTTACTAACGTTTGCATATTCTCCGACCACCATTCTGTATTTTTTATTTCATGTTTGTATTTATACCCCAAAGCTTCACTTGCAGCCTCATGAATGTATTTTTTAATTTGCTGGTATAATTCTTCCGCTGTTATATTTTCTCGTCCCACATTTTGTAATTTTGTGGCCAGTCGTAATTTATATAGAAATTTCGTTGAGTCTTCTTTCAAGCTTTCTAGGTTATATTTATGAGATCTTACTTCTTGTCCGTTTTCTATATTCTGTACCTGAGTATTATTGTTTTTGCGATAGTTAACTATCACGTTGGCCATAAGTAAACGATGATCGGATCCACATTCTGATCCACGGTATACCCTTACGTCAGTCGTTTTCAGCTGGGAAGTTTGACGTTGAATTACATAGTCGATTATCGAGCGCAGATTCCTAGTAGGTTGTATCCATGTAAATTTGTGGATGTCTCTATGTTGAAAAAATCCATTCATAATCTTGAGAGACATTGTTTCACAAAAATCTCTAAGACGCATTCCGTTGTCATTGGTTATTTGTTCCCCATATCTTCCTACGACTCTATTATTTTCTTCTCTACCTACTCTGCCGTTTAAATCTCCTAGTACATAGATTTCACAGTTATCTTTAACTTGAGAGATTATTTCATTCATCTTGTCGTAGAAATCGTCTTTACTTTCTGGATCTGCATCTTCATTTGGGGCATACACTCCGACAATTACGATATTATGCCCATTCTTTGTCATGTCCAGCATCAGCAGTTGTTCATTTACTTCAGTCCACGATTTAATATTATTTTTAAGATTTTTTCGAATAGCAATAGAGACTCCTCTCTTAGCTCTGTTATCTTTGCTCACTCCACTGAAGATATGTATATACTCTCCTATCTCTTCATTTCCTTTTCCCTTTTTCTTGGTTTCGGTAAGAACACATACATCTATTTTTCTTTCCGCTAATTCTTTGAATACTTCTGCTTGTTTGGTTTTAAGTCCTTGCACATTCCAAGTAGCCAATATCATTTTCCTTTTCCGTTGCATTAGTTGTCTTTGTTTTGATCCGTCCGCATTCCGAGGCGTTTTGTCGAAATTTGTAGCATTTATTTCTTTTGACAAGGGACGAGTTGCTAGCCCATCGCCTCAACCCTCCTCCTTTATCCGGGCTTGGGACCGGCACCGGCATTTACTGAGCTACTCAATCCACCCAGCACTTACCGGAGGCGGAGTTATATGTAATATCAAAAATTAAACAAAAAAAAAGAGGCAACATGCGGTGTTCCCAAGCGGTCACCCATCCAAGTATTAACCGCGCCAGATACTGCTTGACTTTGATGACCGGACGAGAGAATAATAAAATTTATTTTTAAGTCTTCTATACACCATTTTCGTGAAATTGACCTTTCTTAAATATTTACTAATAATTATCAGTAAATATCTATTACAGTGGTACCTATACCTATAATTGAATTAACAAGATTAACAAGAACATTAATATATTTTTTTCACATTTACCTCCTTCATGAGGCATTTTTTTATTCAGTTCGAGTCGGACAACAACTGTTCTATTTCGGAAAATTTTCGAGACGGGACGTTTTGTAAATATAGAGGTTTCTAAACTTGGAGTATCCAGAGGCCCGACAACTGGAGTACCCTTAAAAATTTGTCGGACAATATTACCAGTTAATTGTAAATATTTTTATTAAACAATCCTGCAAAAATCTGCTGCGAGGGTAAAAATTTTTGTGACTCTTTTTTTTTTGTGATTTTGTGACTACCCTATGGGGAGCGCACGCGTCATAAATGAAATCTCAAATGAAATTAATCGTTACTGCGTTACAATAATTTACTATACGTATGTATTGTTTATATGACTTGTAAGTTTTACCGGTTCAAAGTGCTTATTTTTAAAAGGGTTGTAGTTGAAAGGGCTCGAAAGAGTCACTAATCACGAGTGTATGCAAATGCAAACTTTAAACAGCCATATCTTAACCAATTTTTGTATTACACAAAAACAAAATTAAAAATATTCAGAAAAGCAAAACTTACATTTTTTTGCTTTTCGATATTTTTCGTATCACTGATACTTTTTCTGAACTGAAGTTATTTTGAAAAAAAGGCATTTTTTTCAAAATTTCAAAAAAAAATTTACTTTAAAATATGGGGTGATTTTCACGATTTTTTTTTTACCAAAGAAAGGGACCAACTTTATTTTGGGAGTAACTTGCTTAGTTTTGATGCTAGAAACTTTTAGAAAAAAAAACTTATTTTAAACACTTTAAAAAAGTTTTGATAAGTTTTCCCCGAAAAGTGCTTATTTTTTTTATTATTTCACGTTGAAATATTCGATTTAAAATTTGACGAATGAGAACCTACTTTTCATGAGCTACAACTCTGCTGCTATTAGCTGTACAGAGTTCGTAATAGACCAAGAGGCAGCGCTGAAAAATCTATTTGAATTTACTAAAGCTAGATTTTTCACAGTTGATTACTGTGAGTGTGTAGAGAAACATACTGCGGTCGGTCAAGCGAAACGTAGAACAGGGGTTACTGAGGGGGTATCAAAGTTGTTTTCCTACGAAGGTAATTGTTTCCATTTACTAAGGCTGAAAATCAGTACACACATTCTAAATTAAATATAAATAAAAGTTATTATGGTCGGTCAGCTGTATGACGGGACAGAGCCGGTCGGTCGGCCCCAATAGTCGATTGAGGAAATAAAGCATTTTGGCTTGCAAATTTTTCGTCCAGCATGGATTTACTTGAAATTTTCCCAGAAGGTAGCGAATAGTCCAAGGATCATTTTATATATCATGCCGCTATCATACGCTAAAACCTTGGGGGTGGTTGCCACTCCATCTCGGGGGTGGGAATTTTTTATTACATTTTAACCATGCAATTCGATGGAAAAAATGATTCTAAGAAAAAAATGTTTTTTACATTTTCTTCGTAAAACTAATATTTTTCGAGTTATTCGCGCTTGAAAATAACAGTTTTTCGACGAAAAAATCGACTTTTTTAGAGGGTTTTTTGAGAATACCTCGAAAAATATGCATTTAATCAAAAAAATTATAGATATCAAAATTGTATCTTTTAGTAACACAAACCAAATTCTTTTCCTATAATATCTTTAAGACTAATACAAACCGAGATACGGCATGTTAAAGTTAGCTTTTTTCGTCAAATGCATAATTTGAAATATTCAAAGCCAAATAATGGGAAAAATTTGCATTTTTCGAGGAAACCTTAAATAATCTTTTTTCAAGTATACAATTAGACCTTTCAAAAAAAATTAAAAAGTTTTTAGCATGAAAATTAAGCGACTTATAATCAAAAAAATGTCGGTACCTGCTTTTCTCTACGAAAAAATCAGTGAAAACAACCCCCTAACTACATTCCTAATTCAAAATTCGTCTTCACCTTTCTGCAGTTCCTTTTATATTTATATTATCAATACACTCAAGGAGTTTGACACATTTAAAATGCCTAATTTTGGAAAAATTGGAGTTTAAAGAAAAATTGATTTTTTGCAATTTGGTAATGTTCACCTTTTACTTCAAAATATCTCCGAAAATACTGAAGATCCGAAAAAAATTGTAAACAACTAAATTATAGCTTTTTTAATGACTAAAATTACCCTGTACATAGATTTTCATCACAGTGAATAGTTAGCCAGATATAGCTGTTTAAAACCTCTATTTACCAGCAAACACCCCCTTGTTCGAGCCCTTTAAACCCGCCCCAATTAAAAACTAAGAGATCTTACGGAATTTAATTTACAGTCTTATAGCTCTTTAAAAATCCTACAGAACTATTTTTGAAGAAACTTTTTATCGCCAAAAATATATAGAATATTTTTCGAGGTATTCTCAAAAAACCCTCTAAAAAAGTCGATTTTTTCGTCGAAAAACTGTTTTTTTCAAGCGCGAATAACTCAAAAAATATTAGTTTTACGAAGAAAATGTAAAAAACATTTTTTTCTTGGAATCACATTTTCCATCGAATTACATGGTTAAAATGTAATAAAAAATTCCCACCCCCCGAGATGGGGTGGCAACCACCCCCAAGGTTTTAGCCTATGATAGCGACATGATATAGAAAATGATCCTTGGACTATTCCTTAACTTCTGTGAAAATTTCAAGTAAATCCATGCTGGATGAAAAAATTGCGAGCCAAAATGCTTCATTTCCTCAATCGACTATTGGTGCCGACCGACCGGCTCTGTCCGGTCATACAGCTGACCGACTATAATAACTTTTATTTATATTTAATTTAGAATGTGTGTACTGCTTTTCAGCCTTAGTAAATGGAAATAATTACCTTCGTAGGAAAGCAACTTTAATACCCCCTCAGTAACCCCTGTTCTACGTTTCGCTTGACCGACCGCAGTATGTTTCTCTACACACTCACAGTAATCAACTGTGAAAAATCTAGCTTTAGTAAATTCAAATAGATTTTTCAGCGCTGCCTCTCCGTCTATAAGTACTCCATTTTTTTATAAACTACATTTTTGTTAAGAATATTTTTTCGATAAAATACTTACTTTTTGAGTTATTCGAGGAAATTTCGTGACGAGAAAAATTACACTAAAAAACTGTCATTTACTGGCCTACATGTCCAATACACTTCGAGGCAACTATAATAAATAGTTTTGTTTTTGGTTATTGTTGATTTGGAAAATTTTTACCGGCGTTTAAATCAGTTTAAAAGGAAATTTGGGAACAAAGTTTTTCAAACACGCTTTTAGTAATTGGATCATAATGATTTTTCAAGATTAGACAGATTAGTAATAATATGTTGATTGTTGATGTTACAGGCCAGGTGGGGGTCGGTTAATGCAGATGATAGCTACTTATGGAATTTCTTAAATACCATTATCAATGTTAATAACTAGCATTTAACTAATAATATATGTTATCTATAATAAAATACCCATTTCTTTCTACTAATAGGTTGCACTTAGAACAGTGTGGGTTTAGGAGGGGTAAGGAAACTTCTAGAGCAGTGATTCCCAAAGTGAAAATTCTATATCGACACAAAGGGGTCGATGAAACCTTGCAAGTGGTCTACGAAATGGCAGTCGGTCTACTGAAATGACAATGGGAGTCAATGACAAGAAATTTTAAAAATATTGCAAAATACAGTAGGTATAATTTTGACAAAAAAAAAATACAAAATATAATATTAATATTGTCGGTCTAAAATCTTCGTGACGGAAATTTTTAAACGTGCAGTGCCCCATATACGGGGTTTTTAGACCTTGCGCTTCCCTTTAACACTTCCGCGCCTCTATGCGTTTCCCGACTTTTGTGGTAAACAAGTTCGTTAGTGTAAAATTGAATAAACAAGCACACAAGATAAATATTTTATTAATTATTTACAAAAATGAATATAACGTTTCCCGCTCTGAAGTCCATTTTGATGCAAGTGAATATATGCGTCTCCCGTATATGCGGGGGCAGACTGCAATTGCGCGCAGCGGTCAGGGTTCTCAACAGGGTGTCTAAGCCAATGGTGCAATTGCGCGCACGTCTTTAAAAAGGTATGCTGTGATTGCGCGCAAAGTCGTAAATTATAGTAAACGAAAGTTTTATTTACTTCTTATTCGTTATGAACGGAAATTTTGCTAATTTAAAAAAATTAAGATAATAACAAGTGAATACTACATTGAAATAGTTGTGATAAAAATACTTTGTGATACTTTGATGTATAATTTTTACAGTTTAATATGATCATAAACAAATAAAACATTTTTTAATATGAAGGTATAATACGTATTAAATACTGTGTGTCTCTTTAAAGTTAAATATTTATTTTATTTGTGATACAAAAATAACCAATGTAATGTAAATGTATTAGGTTTAGGTACTTGAAAGAATGAATAAAATAACAGGTATATCTATGAAATCTTTATTAGACGAGGATACCCTATTATAATATTGATTAATTAATTAAAAAATTAATATATTATATATATTATATATTATACAGTACAATTTTCAAAGGAGGAAGACCTAACCCTTCGGTCCAAACCTAACTTTCGGGTGTTGTTCTGAAGCTATTTCC
Organism: Diabrotica virgifera virgifera; assembly: GCF_917563875.1. Taxonomy (NCBI): domain Eukaryota; kingdom Metazoa; phylum Arthropoda; class Insecta; order Coleoptera; family Chrysomelidae; genus Diabrotica; species Diabrotica virgifera. Next base: position 102,141,458 of record NC_065443.1, read on the forward strand.
TTGTGGCATTTTTATGATTAAGTATTTAGTGGGAAATAAGCCACAATTAAATTGAAAAAATAATTTTATTAACGTTTCGAAGCCCAAATCGGGTTTCGTTGTCAAAATACAAAATACTATTAAAATAAACAAAAATGTTGTTGCTAAGTAAAAAAATTCTTCTAATAATTTATTTAATCTGACTCATTTACATTGGCAATTCAGACGTATATTATACATTTTAAAGTAGAAGACTTTAAAATGATATCGCCAATATTTATGAGTTGCGTTCCTGGGACGCTTTATTAAAAGATAGTTCATTCGATTACATGAAATCAATCCCAACTCAAGAATATCCGTCACAAAAAAATCATAGCATGTGATCTGTCTTTAAAAAGACAAACAAATGCAACGATGACAGTAAATTCTCGCGTTAGAGATTCCATAGTAAATCACGAGGGAAAACCATTAAAAAACCTCGTGATACTATCCCGACATCGTAAGTATTTGGTCTTACATTTAATTTACTTTCAAAAAACTAATACCAAATTCTGTCAATAATAATAATACCTAGATCTACAATAAGTAATACTAAAATATAAAATTTGTACTAACTCATAAATATTGGCGATATCATTTTAAAGTCTTCTACTTTAAAATGTATAATATACGTCTGAATTACCAATATAAATGAGTCAGATTAAATAAATTATTAGAAGAATTTTTTTACTTAGCAACAACATTTTTGTTTATTTTAATAGTATTTTGTATTTTGACAACGAAACCCGATTTGGGCATCGAAACGTTAATAAAATTATTTTTTCAATTTAATTGTGGCTTATTTCCCACTAAATAGTTAATCATAACTTTCGGGTATTTGGCCGCTGCGCGCAATCACAATATACCGTTTTGTTTACCTGCCTTAATCCTTCCGTTGCGCGCAATCACAGCAACCCTCTTAAAGGTAAATTTCAGTACCCCAGGAGGTATTTGACCGCTGCGCGCAATCACAATCCACCCACATGCGGTGCCCGACGTTAAAGGGTTAAATATCGGAGCCTTTTATAAGCGTCGCACAAGCTCCATAGTACGCGGCTAACTTAGCGCCTCACTCGATTTACAGTATGCGTCTCACGCACTCTTAGACCAGTAAGGATCTGTTTTTAGGTGGATGTGAGAGGTGGCATTCAGATTTTTGCGGATAAAGTAAGGTGATAACTTCGCTAATAATAATTGATTTATGCTCCTTCTCAAATATGCCCGGAACATTAATAAAAAAAATAAAATATTTAAAAATTTCAAAAAATTTCGTTTTTTTTTCTACTTTTTTTGCTTATAACTTTAAAACGATTCATTTTGGAACAAAGTCGTATAGGAATAAAACAAAGATAATTAAATTTTCTATCAGATGCGATTGGTTAAAAATGTCTTAATTTATCACCCTTGCTGCAAAATAGCAATAAATATAAAATAAGGGGGCAAAACAAACCTGTCCTTATTCAATGATTTTCCATCACTTAGGTTACACTTGGAACCTTCCTAATTCGCTTAGAAAATTTTTGTAATGTGCTAAAACCGTACACCAAATTTCATTACAATTGACTTACTAGATTTTGAATAATAATTTTGCAATCTAAACTTTTTTTAAAAAATTAAAATTTTTTAAAATCTTGCACAACAAAAACTAGATTATACAAAGATTTGTCAATTTATTTACATATAAAGAAGCACTCCACCTATCTAATGCACTTTACAGAATTGAAATCGGATTGTTTAAGCAGCCTCAGCAATGTTTTAAAGTTATAAACAATTTTTTGGCTTATAAACAAATTAGTCCTGTGGCCAGGAGGGGGTGCTACGGGCTCCTTTATTTAGATGGACTTACCCAAGATTTTTATGTATTTTTTGACCCGTAGAACACGATTTTTTTGGGTAACAGTTGATCCGGATGTCGATAAGATTGTTATAAACAAAGAACTTGAGGAATTACATAACATCGATTTTTCGCAAAATAAAACATTTTTTTGTACTTCTTGGGTAATTCTAAGCAAAAAATGTTCTTACAAGTTTTGTCGTAGGATGCATAGTTTTCGAGATAAACGCAGTGAAACTTTCAAAAATTCGAAAAATTGCAATTTTTGAACGCGAATAACTATTGACTAAAAAATAAAATAGCAATTCTGCTGACGGCATTTGAAAATTCAAGTAAAATTATACCGGTTTTAATTATTTGCATTGCTAAAAATTATTATTTTTATTATTAAACAAAGCTATTTGTTTATAAGCCAAAAAATTTCTTTATAAGTTTAAAACATTGCTGAGGCCCCTTAAATAATCCGATTTTAATTCTGTAAAGTGTATTAGATAGGTAGAGCACCTCTTTAAATGTAAAAAAATTAGGCAACTTCTAAATGGTCTACTTTTTGTTCAGAAAGATTTTAAAAAATTTGAACTTTTTTAAAAACATTTAGATTGCAAATTTATTATGCAAAATCTATTAGGTCGATTTTAATATTTGGTACACGGTGTAAGTATGTTACAAAGAATTTCCTAAGCGAATTACTAAGGTTCTAAGTGCCACCAAAGTGGTTAAAAACATTGAATAACAACAGGCGTATTTTGCCCCCTTATTTTGTATTTATTGCTATATTGCAGAAAAGGTAATACGTTAAGACATTTTTGACCAGTCGTATATCATACAAAATTCAATTATCTTTATTTTATTTCTCTACGACTTTGTTCCAAAACGAATCGTTTTAAAGTTATAAGCAAAGAAAGCAGAAAAAAATCGACGTTTTTCGAAATTTTTAAATATTTTAATTTTTTTATTAATGTTCCGGGCATATTTGAGAAGGAGCATAAGTCAATTATTATTACTGAAGGTGTCACCTAACTTTATCTGCAAAATCCGAATGCCACCTTTCACATCCAAAAATAGACGTTTTTCACAGATCCTTACTGGTCTATCTACAAAGCATCACTAGTCACTACCTCTACCTCGCTACCTCTACCTCACTTCTCTATAGATATCTCATGATTTCTCAATCACCTGAAAGAACTTATCGAGACTCAAACAGAAAAGAAACGAACTCCGTCCACCTGACAATAATGCCCGATTTCACCAACGATACCTAAACAGTTGCCTTATTAAGTAATTCTTATCGATAGGAACTTCCTAAGTCAATACTTAAGAACAATAGCGTTTCATAACTAAAAGAACTGCTTATCTAGGAAATTCTTTCCTAGGTATTGATTCGGGTACGTTTGAACTATTTTTGATAAATAAAAAGAAGAATAAGATGACATTAATTTAGTTATTAATATAATTTACTTACCTTACTTTTTCGATTATTTGTCATTATTGTTTATTTGCCAAGTTGATTTTATTCAGTTTTGTACTGTTATAGTTATTTTATTTAGTGGTTAGTTATTTGTGAATTAAGTTTGCTAAGTTTTTTATGCTATTTGTTTTGTTAAGTTTATATGTACAGTGAAATGGAGGAAAATAAAAGAGTTGTAAGTTTCACATATGACGAAAAATTAAAGTTAGTTGAATTGTCATTAATGACATAATTTTAAAATAAATAATATGTTGAAAATTACTTAGTTTTTTATTAATTTTTAATGACACACTTTTAGATATTTTTAAAGATAATATAAAATGAAAACTAATATATCTAATATTACAGAATAACAGAAAAATTAAGGCAAGAAGCAAATTATTGACAAACGTCACAAGTACATTAGTCAAAATTTGTAAAAATATAACCTGTCTGTCAACGATAAGTAATACCTAAAATTTAGGGAGATCAAAAACCGTATCCTAACGTAAGGTAATGCTTAAGCGGTTTAGGCAATTCTTATCATATGGTGAAATCCGTTTTAGAGTTAGGAAGTACCTAAACCCACTTAGGTAATTCTTAAATATTTAGGTATCGTTGGTGAAATCGGGCATAATTCTCACACATTTTATCTAGCATAAATATGGAAAAAGAAAATAATGTTTATAACTGTACCTAAGATAATAAAAAAATAAAAATATAATCATTAATGGATACGTTTGAACCGATAGTTTAATAATTATATTTAGCAGCTTATTTATAAACGCTTATAACGTTACAAACGTCACATCTTTGCTATTTTATTTTTAAATAATTATTTTATTCTATCTTCTTTATTAATTCATTAATAATAATCTTCTATTTGTTTTACCTGTTTTCCCCGTTAAAAATTGGTTGGCGCCCTCTTTCGTTATTTATAGGAATATCTCAACATTCCTGTTCAATCTCAGCATAGAACATTCTTATTCAATCGTTCTGTGGTTCATGACAATGACATCCCACTGTCGTTTCTCGTTTCAAGTTTTAAGCCCCCACTCACGAAGTCTGTCAAGTGTTCCTCTTGTCAAAATGGATGAATATGTTTTCTTTTAATTTTAAAATCTACTTAAGGCAATGTCTGGCCTCGTAGCCACATTTTCAAACAGACGTTCTTATTTGGAGTAAGTGTTTAAACATAACTGTACACATTTTTCTAAGCTTAGATCCGTAATCTTTTTATGTTCCTACCTAACCTAACATTATACTTTTTATTTTCATACTTCAAGGTGGTTCTTTCATAAAGTTCACATTATATATCTATTATCTTCATATGCATGTAGTGATCCACAACTATTTAACTACTAATGTTAATTATTACTATTAATTTTGTTTAACCTTGCCTTTCTGCAACATTTCTGGATTATTTCTTGAATAGAATGGCAAGGATATCTTTCATTTTTTCTTGGTGTCTCATATAGTTCTATGTATTCTAGTTTTCTGGACAAATAATAAACTACACCGAACAACCCCTTCACCGGGAGGACTTCCTACAACTGGACCCCCAATGTCACCGGCGATGCAGCGATAACCGCAACAAAGAAACAATAACCGACCAACACCTTTAGGTCTGGTGGCCAGAACATCCACGTCGCCAGAGCCAGTGTAGAAACAACAGCAAGACACCAAGAACCCGCAGACAGATACCAAGTGCCATCAAATAAGTATAATCTCTGATCTGTTAAGTTTCGGCAAGGTCTTGTATATTATCTTTTAATACATTAATTTGTCTTCTATGAAAAATAAACATGATTAGTTAAATAACTGTTTTATTTGCTCCATTCTGGATTTTCATTGTTCATGTTTTTGATTAGGACTAGGACAAGGTGGACTCACAACTTGGGAGATTGAGCTAGTCTAGGGTAGACGATAACTATCATGGTTGATTGAAATATTATTCTTCAATATTATTTCAATTATCTGGGGTAGTTAGTATCACTGATGATGATGATGAGGATCTTAGCCCCTTCTCATAGTTTTGTACATTATTTCACTTCCAACGATGTAAAATTACAAATCATTAAGTCATAATCGTAAAGGTATTCCATTAAACGGGTACCGGCTAAATAACATAAGACTCAGATGACACCATAGTATTTGAGGACAACCTAGAAAACCTAGTCTTTATGAACAAAATCACATATTACAGTAAACATTATGGACTCAATATAAATGTAAAGAAAATAAAGCTTTTGATCATTAGCAAGAAAAAGATAACAGAAGGCCAACTCTACATCAACTAAATCCCTGTAGAAAGAGTGACACAGTACAACTACCTCGGCACCCTAATAAAGTAAGGATGGACAAACAACCAAGAGATAAGAGTGAGCATCGAAAAAGCTAGATCCACCTTCAACCGGATGTCTACTCCTTCTCTGTCCTTTTTTATGGTGTTGAATCATGGACCCTGAACGAATATATGTGTAGAAAATTGTAAGCATTTAAGATGTGGCTATATCGTAGAATTCTTAGAATCCCGTGGACTGACCGGGTCACAAATGAGGAGGTCCTCAGAACAATGAAGAAAAACCGAGAAGTACTGACCACCAGCAAATCTGGAAAGTTAGAAATGAATCCAGATATTCCCTCCTAGAAAGAAAAATATTTGGAAAGCAAGGTCCCGGAAGAAGAAGAACATCCTGGTTAAAGAACCTCAGAACCTGGTTCAACACATCTATAGCGACACGCTTCATTTATTATTTTTTTTAATTGCTAATTTTAAATATTAACTTTCTTTTATAAACGAAAATAATATGGGTCATTTAAATTTCACATGTGTTTCGCTCCTAAAATACAAAACCAGATTGTATAAAATTAATGTTTTTTTTTTCTGGGAAACAAATTCCCATTAAATAGTTACCTTATCAGACCTTATGTCAATAAATCACTTTTTAAATGAATTCGAGGACGCTTCTTAAAACTACAGAAGTGTTTTCAGCTTTTAAAACACCAGATAAAGGGCCAGCCTTTTGATGTCGATAAATTAGTCTTCAACGTAAAACCACAGACATGTGGTTTGAGTTTAGCCAGCCAGTCGATACACAACCCCAGCAGGCATCGGTCGGTCATACAACCCTCGCTGGGCCCAAACAATAACAAACCCTCTTAAGAGATATAAGCACGCCTTTTTTAACCAAAAATAAATAAATATATTACTGTTCGTTGTTTTACACTTATTTTAATTTAAGTTAATTGTTTCCGTAACCCACCACGAACACATCTGTGCGGCTTGTCCGCGCTGCTGCAGATAAGATAAAGATTGTCATGATGATCGCCAACATTCGTCACGGATAGGCACATTAAGAAGAAGGAGCAATGATTAACTTACCGGTGATGGTTTTACGCTGACTTTGGGTTTAACTTCTTCCTTTACAGCAACGCTTCTTTGGGGCGGAGGTATGGCCGGCATGCCTTCGTTGTTTAAACCTAGGACGTGGGCGGCGTATTCCCCTTGCATTCCCATATCTGCTCCAGTATACGGACCGTTGTCTACTCTTTTCAGCCAATACAGCCGCTCAGCGTGCGGCCTAGAGGTCATCTCGTGAGCATCCCATTGTTCCAGCAGCAATTTATAGCAGAGGTAACAAGCAGGAACTGAATATTCGTTTTTGGATATATGTCCGACGGGAGGTTCGTGGGATTCCAGGAACGGAAAGTAAGGTTCTTTCGGCTTGTCTTGCACTGGTCTGGTGTTCAAATAATAAATATAAGGTTGATTTCGGTTTCCGCAGACGAAACATACGTCGGGCGTCTGATGGAGTTTTGTTGAATGTGTGGTTTCGGATGACGGTTCATTTTTTAATGGAATTTTTTCCATCGCTTGCATGCCGTACTCTGAAAAGATAACAAAATTATTAACATTATAAAAATATATAAATTGGATGTTAAAAAATTATATTCAAACACAATATTGTATTATATGTACGTAGCATAAACACACAATTTTTTTATCGAAATACTGTGAGTTCGAAGTAAACTTCCAACGAAAATTTGACCCCCACCCCAGTAACTCAGAAACCAAGAGTGTTTTCAAAATAAAAAAAACATTTCAATTTGTATTGAGGGGGGAATAGCACGTGTAGTGTAGGCGAGTGGCACATCATTTGAGAGGTGTTAAGAATGGGCGTAATTGAATATCAAAAATTAAAAAATCAAGATTTTACAAAATTTGCCTAACGAAAGGGCACTGGAAATCCGATTTCACAAGTTTAAGTCTACTTTTGCAAATAAGAGGTGGGGGTGAGTGGGAACCTGTTATGAAAAAATGGCTGTAAGTCTGGTTCTGCTAAATCGAATTTTGCAAACTTGGTCTTGTTGAAAAACAGCACTTTTTCGTCAATGTAAGAGTTATAATTTCGAAACAGCCTATTAAGTAATATGCCAGCTAGGAAGCGTTATTTAATTATTTTTAGAAATCTAGTTTTCTTTGGAAAATATTAAATACAAGTATGCATTTTTAATTCTGTATTACAAAATTCGATCAAATTAGCAACAGAATAGCGAAAACCGCATGTCGATACCTTTTTTCTATCTCGAGATATCTTAACAAACGTGTAAATTTTAAACATATACAGAATAAGCCAAATAAAAACGGAACATATGCAGTTAATACAGTTTATCGGAACTACGTTTGAAATAGTCGACCAATATAAAAGTTTGACACACATAAATCATAGCAACTCCACAACCACGACCAAAACATGATATTTACATCTCGCGACACGCCGTAATTTACATCCCCGTCTGGCCATGTTTTTTACTGCAGTTACTGCCACTTCATTTTACTGCTGTTACAGCGCCGTAAGAGCAGTAAAATGAAGCGGCCGTAAAAAGCATGACCAGATGGGGATGTAAATTACGGCGTGTCGCGAGATGTAAATACAGTGTTTCGGTCGTTGTTGTGGTTAGATGAGCTACAAATTTGGACTCAGATCCTTCTTACCAGGACCCATTTTCGCGCTTCATTTTACTGCTCTTATGGCGCCGTAAATTGTCGCTTGTCTGGTCGTAGCCGTAGCCTAAAAGGAGACAGGTAGTTGAGTTGCTATGATTTATGTTTGTCAAACTTTTATATTGGTAGACTATTTCAAACGTAGTTCCGATACACTGTATTAACTGCTTATGTTCCGTTTTTATTTGGCTTATTCTGTATGTCACTGTCACAGTGTTTTCGCGTTGACTGCGTTTGATTCAGAGGAGTGCACGTTAGCGCTGTTGAAAAAGCCTGAAATGGTGGAAACAGCTGTCCAGCGATTGTGCATCCCTCTGAATCAAAAACAAGCAAAACCATCTTTTACTTTTCTATCTTTACTCAGATTTGAGTACTAGAAAGTTCCTCTTCGGTCCTTTTCCGAGACGAATGAAAACGGACTGTGATTGCAAGGAATCCTTTTTGTTTTCTATATTCGTCGTCTGCGGTCTTATAAATTGTAAAAGTCGCAGATTAAGGATGTACTAGAAAGAACTTTCAACACGAAAAGTCTCAGATTTAAATAACTATTTACCATTTTAATGGTGAATTCTGCATCTGACACTCTTCAATTTGTTAAGAGATGTCGCTGGATCGCGTCCCAATGGGAATTTGAATGATCTTTCAAATTGCCCTTAAATTGATGGTTGAGCTGTTTTTCGATTCGGAGGAGTGCACGCTAGAGCTGTTAACAACGCCTGAAATGGTGGAAACAGCTGTCCAGCGATTGTGCATCCCTCTGAATCAAAAACAAGCAAAACCATCTTTTACTTTTCTATCTCTACTTAGATTTGAGTACCAGAAAGTTCCTCTTCTGCCCTTTTCCGAGACGAATGAAAATGGAATGTGATTGCAAGGAATCCTTTTTGTTTTCTATATTCGTCGTCTGCGGTCTTATAAATTGTAAAAGTCGCAGATTAAGGATGTACCAGAAAGAACTTTCAATCGACGAAACATGGATCCACTGGTACATACCAGAGACCAAGGAACAGTCTAAACAGTGGACTTCGCTCGGCAAACGTGCTCCGAAGAAGGCGAAGAATGTCCTATCGGCAGGAAAAGTAATATGGGATTCGGATTCAAAAGACGTGTTTTACATCGAATACCTGGAGAAGGCCAAAACGGTCACATATTCGACGTCAAATCTCAGAAAAATCGGCGCTATTTGACGAAGAAAAAAGTGTTCTTCCACTATAACAACGCACCGGCTCTCACCTTCGCCGCCGCCACGGCCAAACTGGTTGCCCATCCATCATATTCTCCAGATTTGGCTCCGAGCGACTTCTTTCTGTTTCTAAACTTAAAGAGTCACTTGCCGGGCAGAAATTTGAATCGAATGAAGACGTTATCGTTGCCAGAGGCCGACTTTGCAGACATCGAGAAAACGTATTTTTCAGACGGGTTAATGAATGTCTTGAAAACCTTTGCACACAAAGAGAAGGTAACGTTCTTTTAGAAATTTACATTGAAATCGAATTTCTAACTGCAGGGTGTTCACAAATAATACGCCATATCTTTAAACTTCAAGACACGGTTAATCAATAATTTTAAATGAAACACCCTGTATTTTATAATTTTAATGAATAATGAAATCAATTGTCTTTCAAATAGTACTAGGGTTTTCTATACCTTAACGTTATTACTTTTGCATATTTATAATTATTGTGGTTCAATGTTAAGAATAAGATATTTATTGCTTTATTCTACCAAGCCATGTATGTATGAAGATGTCATGATTGTCATTATTTGTGGTTATTATCACTTTTGCAAAGTCATAGAATCGAAATGGCCCGTTTAGAATTAAACAATGAAGATTGCGTAAAGTTACTTTTAGTACAAGACTGCGCAAAGTTACTAATTGTACATGACTTATTACTATGAGTAATAAGAACATGTGATTTATTTACTCAAAAATCGACCACGTTTTACATGTGACACTGTGAAATAATTACTTAAAAATTTAACACATTTTTAACAAAAAGTTAACAAAGCGAATCCTATTGTTCCTATCAATCCAATTTTAAACAATGAACTAAAAAATGTTTCAGCTGCAGTTTAGCTTGAATTAATTTGAGGATTCCCTGCTTCGCGTAAGGGGAGTGGTATGGTTTGAAATCAACATTTCAAGCACATTTTTGTAATTTTTTTGAAACAATTCTAGGCGCCAAATAGAGGTCATCGTGTCCTTTTTAATTCTGATAAACAAACTCAACGGTTTCTTATGGATTTTTGGCTGCTGATTACGAATTTCGAGGGTGGATTTCGATCCGAGTGGTAAAAAAATTGGTATAAACAATTTAATTGTTTATAAAATAGACTAAGAGATAAAAAAATATTTCAAATAAAATTTGTTCCTTAATAAAAAACGAAGAAAAAAACGTTTACTAAAAATCCAACAATTAGAACTCAAGATATGTATTGTAAAATAAGTACACAATACAAATTGCTTGCAAAAGCTTTATCGATCGTAACTAGGCTTCTACGCATTCAAATGGGGCTTAGAAGTCAGCTTAGGTCTCATTTTAAAGCTTAATTAATAGGCTTCCAAGCAAAGTTTGTTAAATTACTTTATTTTCATTTGTTTTAAAGTTGTACTCGTTTGAAATTATAATTTTCTTTAAAAAAATGTACATTAATTTGTTTATAAGGGTTTCAAGCAAATATGAGCTATAAACATTTATACTTTAATTAACAATTATGATAGAAAATTATAATTATACAAATTATAATTTCTACGTATATATACGATATCTTCATTTTTCATTTTTGAAGATTCTAATACAATCTTATCATATAATTCTTATAATTAAATCATCATATTGTACCTCGTATCACCTTTAATTCTATTTACTTTCTCTTCTATTTTTTGTACTAAATGAGAAAAAAAAAACATTAAAAACCAATACTTCAGAAATATAACTAAAAAGTAGGTAAGTTGAAATTATTTATTAATACTATTTTTACAAACATTTTCTTTCATGCATCTGCATCGAGATATGCAGGGAATCTCAGCTTTTTTACATCTGCATAGCAGTTTTTGTGCTTATTGCACATTAGAGCAATTTTTACAGTTCCATGGTGGTACTAACTCTGTTCTTGTAGCCAGTAAAACTAAAACTTTTTGGGGCTTCAGAGTCTAATTATCTATAATCTATATGATATCCATATAAAGTGGATCTAGTTCTTTTGTAGCATTATCAAGGCACGCCAATTGTGTGTATGCCGCCACATTACATTGTGAGTCAAATGCTCGTTTTATATGCAACGATAATGCTGCAAAAGAACTGGATCCATTTTTATATGGATATCATATATTGGCTCATTTGCATGCGTAGAAGCCAAGCTACGATCGATAAAACGTCGAAAAATACTTACTTGACTGTGAGCCGATCTTGCGCCATTAAAATATCGATATCTTAGTCAAAAATAAACTTAGGAACATTTTCATAAGCTCAAATTGTTCCTTTTGAGTTTTTCTATCATTATTGTTAATTAAAGTATAAATGTTTATAATGCATATTTGCTTGAAACCCTTACAAACACATTAATATACATTTTTTTTAAGAAAATTATAACTTCAAACGGGTGTAACTTTATAACAAATGAAGTTAAAGTACGTTAACAAACTTTGTTTGGAACCTATTAATTAAGCTTTAAAATGAGACCTTCTAAGGCTCATTTGCATGTGTAGGAGCCGAGTTATGATCGATAAAGCTTCGAAAAATACTTATTTTGCAATTTGCATTGTGCACTAATGTTACAATATCTTGAGTTCTAATTGTTGGATTTAAGTGTAGTGAACGTTTTTTTCTTCGTTTTTTATTAAGGAACAAATTTTAATTGAAATATTTTTTTATTTCTTTTAGTTTATGAGCCAAAACCTTATAAACAATTTATAAACAATTAAATTGTTTATAACAATTGTTTGACCACTCGGATCGAAATCCATCCTCGAAATTCGTAATCAGCAGCCAAAAATCCATAAGAAACCGTTGAGTTTGTCCATCAGAATTGAAAAGGACACGGCGACCCCTCTGGCGCCTAGACTATTGTACACTTATTTTATTTTTAAATTAAATAAACAGAATAAACAGAATATTCAAAAACATTTTCATGGAAAAATATTCGAAAATAAGCCAACGGTGGCAAATTTTTACAGACACCAAAAAAAAGATTTTGCGGTGGACATCAGAACTCGTCACTGGATTATGTGAAACCAAAATTTCAAAAAGATTGTATTAGCTATACCCATTTTCATCAAGTTGCTTCAGCTTTAGCTTTACTGCAGCTAATTTTTTTCCGCTTAGGTAATCTACATAAAGTTGAAGATCCTTCCCAGACATATTTTCTTACGTAACTTGATGTAGCTTTCTCGTTTCTTTTATATCTTCGTAGACTTCATTTGATTTCCACTAGGTCTCCTTATTGTCAAAAATATCTTTTCTGAAGTAGAAAAAAATAATATTAGTCAATTTTCAACTCTTTTACAGCTATTAAAAACCACTATTTGATCTATTGTTTTCGTTCCGCTTCAATCTTCAGGACACGCAACTTCTGTTGTTTTACTAATTATTACCTTGCAGTCACTTATACACGGTTGGCCACTCAAAATAGTACATCCTGATATTTGGTAATATTCATTGGATTGGGTTCGATCTTGTTCTCCTTGCACACTTTACATAAATATTTCTTTCAATGTAGTTTTTGAGCTGACAGATAAAATTTGTTATTAACACTAGCAAAATATAGGCATTAGTTTAGTTTTTAAGAGGAGTAACACTTTTCGATACATTTTCACAAAAAGAGAGTTAATAGGAAAACAAAAATGATGGATGTCTAAATTCTCCAGCGAAATACCTGTCTTCTTCTTCTTCTTCTTCTTCTTAGCCTTCTATCGTCCATGTTTGGACATAGCCTTCTCCCAACTCCTTCCATCGGTCTCTATCCTGTAGAGATGTTGAAAAAGTATCTATTCGTTACAAAGTACTCGTTACTTACGAATACCGAAAGTAACTTTGATTACCTTGATTACTCTGATTACTTCGTTACTTCGTACCAATCGTATCAGAGCGAGTAACGACTATTGTTATCTACTTTGATTATAGACCGGTCTGGTTAGACTCAAAAATAGGAGTGAGGCTACAATAATTACCATCAAGCTGAAAATTGGCAGGATTGTTCAAAATACCATTCATAAATGAAATCTAAAAAGTCCTCATAAATCCGACCCCTGCTAAAAAATTTACGCGGGGTCAAAGGTCACCAAATATGGTTTTTAGCGATTTTCAGCGAAACGGTAAGTTTTATCGTAAAATTAGCTCTAACAAAAAATGTAGATTAGATAATTATCTATAAAAAATATCTTAATAGTTTTTTTCCTAAGAGGTACTGTTTTTGAGATACAACGATTCAAAGAGTTGAAAGACTTCTAATCGTCATCATAATATATGTATTAGTACACCAGGTATATACATCACTGAAGCTGTAATACAAGTAAACATAATATTCTACGGTCAACTTAACTTATATTACACATAATAATATAAGATTATAAATATGATAATGTTTCTACTATACAGCTTGCGGTCTACCGAGGGATGCAATCCATAAGCTGTATTATATTACAGTGCCAACAAAAAAATCTTTACAAAGTGAATGTAACGCGAAAATAATAAGAATTATTTGAATTTTACGGCTTAATACCAACAAAAATACACAACAAAATACAACAAATGACAAAGTATTAACTTATAATAATTCTTATTATTTATGCGCCTTAGTTCAATTTGCAAAGATGGGTTTTGTCGCAATAAACACGTTCGTCAGCTAATCTAATCACCCTACCTATTCTCTTCTCAGAAGGGTTTGAACATAATAATGAAAGACAACTTTCTAGGCAAAATGTTTATTGCTAAGTACTAATAAATACTTATGCAAATTACACCGTAATTTTCCTGGGTGGCGAAATCCTTCAGGTAGATGACACCCTCGAGGTATTAATTAGTCTTGAGTACTACTCCGGAGTGAAAATACATGTTAAACCTATATTTTTTATCGTGTATTTCGTGTTATTTTCATTGTTATAACAAAAATGTCAGAATATTGTTTTATTTGCGCTAAAATTTTAACTGAAGGTGAAATTGTTACCGTTGAACGTGGTATAAAAACATTAATCAATGCAAGTACTGAAAGAGCTGATGGATTTTTAGAATTTCTTAAACAGCAGAAATCTGTGACCATATATGTAGAGTGTCGTAAAAGTTATACTCGAAAGTGTTCTATTGCTGCAGCTATTAAAAGTATGAAAAACAAGAAGCCAGTACATCGACCAAAAGTCCTCCTCTTACTAGAGCACGTGTAAGTGAACCAGTTTTTTGTTTTAAAAAACAATGCTTATTTTGCGGCCAGGAATGTAATGAAGAGCATGAAAAAAAAATGGCCATCTCTTCTCTCTCTACGTATGGAGCGCCTAAGAAAACTACGTGCTTAGATAAGTTTCGATATGCATGTTTTTTTAAAAGTACTCGAAACAAAAAACAAGTGCAGTTATCTTGTCTTCCTCCAACATCAGCGGCTGCTCATCAACATCTTTTTCGGGTATATTACCAAGTTCAAGTGTGGCTTGGTTATCAGCTAGATCCAAAAGAGTGGGGATGGAAATTAGTCGACAGTTCATTAGAACAAATTCAAACTTTACTCCCCCCTGCGTCGGAAAAACTCCTGAACACAATTTTTTGCAACTGTAAAAAGGGATGTAGCGCTAAATGTGGTTGCAAAAAAGTTGGACTGTTTTGTTCGGTAGCATGCACTAATTGTCAAAACCGGTCGTGCTCCAATGTTGAATCACCAACAATTGAGGATTCATTTGATTCTATCGAGGAGCCATGCGATGTGTCATTATTGGGACAATTTACTTGCACCCAGGATGAACAAGAAGAAGAAGAACAAGAAGAAGAACAAGAAGAAGAACTAGAAGATGAAGAAGAGGAAGAAGAACAATGAGAAGAAGAACAAGGGAAGCAGAAGTATTAGAAAATTATGAACCAGTTTGATAAATTTCCCTTTTTTTAATTTATACCGCTTTATATAAAGTTTAATCATGTTTAACCCTTGCCAATACCAATTATTAAATAGCTTTAAATTAAACAAAATCATAACAGATCCGTGGAATAGGCCTACTGGGGAAACCACGTTAAGAAAACGCGCTAAGTACACTACCTCAAAGGTGGTGTGGAAACGTGTGCGCATATTATGACGATTACCACTTTTTGAATCGTTATATCTCAAAAACGGTGGCTCCCAGGAAAAAAAGTAATAAGGCATTTTTTATAGATAATTATCTAATCTACATTTTTTGTTAGTACTAATTTTACCATAAAACTTACCGTTTTGCTGAAAATCGCTAAAAACCATATTTGGTGACCTTTGACCCCGCGTAAAATTTTTAGCAGGGGTCGGATTTATGAGGCCTTTTTAGATTTTATTTATGATGGTATTTTTAACAATCCTGCCAATTTTCAGCTTGATGGTAATTTTTGTAGCCTCGGATGCGTAAGTTGACCGGAGTATACTTTGATTACTCTGATTACTTCGTACCAATCGTATCAGAGCGAGTAACGACTATTGTATCTACCTACTTTGATTACTTCGTTACTTCGTACCAATCGTATGAGAGCGAGTAACGACTATTGTATCTACAACCAGTATACTTGATTACTTTCTACCAATCGTATCCCAGCGAGTAAAAACATATCGGTGAAGGTCGTTGTTATATCGGAATACCTATACAAAATACCTACCTACTGAGAAATACGATTTTCGATAAGATTACCGGTACACAAATACAAAAGTAACAAAAGTAATCACAGTTATCAAATCATTTTTATCCCCTAAAGAAATCGGCGAAGGTCGTTGTTATATCGGAATACCTATACAAAATACCTACCTACTGAGAAATACGATTCTCGATATGATTACCGGTTAGGAGAGTGCAATTAGAACGAAAACATGCATTGCTTCGGAAAAATTCAAACAAGCTTATATTTTTCTAAAACTTTTTTTGTTAGTTTATATACTTGTTAAAGTAAAAAGTTCTACTCGCAGATTTGGCCGCTAATTGTTTATTAATTGTTTAAACAATAACAATTGTTTTGTATAAATAATTTTAAAAATATCGTTAAATTCATCATTTAACTTTGATCAAATATGTTTCTATTTTGTTTTTGATTATGCTGAATCCGAATATGGCATTGCAATTTGAAAATTCTTATACAGAAAAGCTCTTATACAGTATGTCAGTATGTCTGCGTAGTTAGGAACCACATGGAAAACTTTTTTATTATCAATTTTACGAAAAAAAGTTATTCTTCATAAAATGCTCTGGATCGTCAAAAATCTAAAACTCAAGCATCAGATATCAAATTTTATCAATTTTATACGAGTTATGTCAAAAATATGAATTTCGTTGAAGAGTAAAGTACCTTTATATTCCAGAATATCAAAAAATGATATTATGAAAAGTTGTTTGATATTAAAAACTATGTTTAAATATATAATTACATCATTCTAATCGAAAAAAAAAATTTCAATTTTTTCTCAAATTACGGATACTCATCATCATTTTATTACAATTATGAGAACTATTTTATTATCACTTTTACGAAAAAAAGTTATTCTTCATAAAATGCTCTCCCTGGTCTAAAATCTAAGATACAACCATCAGATATCAATTTTTTTTTTTTCATACGAGAATATGTAAAAAATATGAATTTTTCTTAAGTGCCTTTATTATTCACAATATTTTAATTAGAAGAATGTAATTGAACACTTAAACAAAATTTTTAATTCCAAACAACTTTTCTTAATATCAATTTTCGATATTGTGAAATGTAAAGGTACTTTACTCGTGAGTGAAATCCATATTTTTTGACATATCTCGTATAAAATTAATTAAATGTAATATTTGATGATTGCATCTTAGATTATATATGATGCAGAGTATTTTATAAAGAATAACTTTTTTTCGTAAAACTGATAATAAAAATGTTATCAATAGGTTCCAAGTTACGCAGACATACTGTATAAGCGCTAAAAAAAATTTTTTTGCTGAACATTTATTATTGTTGAAGCTTATTATTAAATGTATTTTAGGTAAGTTTTACAGAAAAACGTTTTGATCATTTTGTATAAACATTTTTTTAGCTGGTAATTTTCGGGTTTTGTATTACATTTAACATTTGTATTACATCTTTCTTAATTTTCTCAAAAAGAAATAGTGTACATATTTCATTTCTAAAGTAAAATAATTTAATGCATTTTAAAGATTACATCCTAAGCTTTAAAAAAGCACTTATAAAACTTTAATAGATCTGTTCAAACTTGAGTAATACCGTCTTAAAGTGGTGGTAATTCTATAAAACAACGAAGATTTCAAAAATTACATTTTTTGAGACGTCATATCATTTGAATTAAATTTTTGAGATTTTTTTTGAATGAAACATCATTTAGTAAGATGCTTGAAAGGTAAGTTGTACAAAATTGAGAGTTTTATAAGAAAAATTGTATTAGTTACACATTTTTAAATCATTTTTAACACTTTCGCTGCTGGTTTCTATGATACGGAGTTGCCGGGTGCGGCATTTTTTTTATAAAATTGTAATTTTTTGGGCTTTATAATTGCTTTAGTACTAAACTGAAGCTCATATATAGGGAGTTGAGTTGTTTTTTATCAATGTCACGCATGCGTGTCGGGCGCACCAAGGTCTAATTTTTTTGCCAAGTGCTGACTGACACGCATGCGTGTCAATATATTTTTTACTACTTTAAAAGTTTATTGAAGGCAATTTTAATAAAACTCAGTAAAAACAATTAGAATACAACTGTTTCAATACATGCGCACTGCTCGAATGATTTGAACGTGTGTCCGACTTGACCTCGCTAATTTGTATCCCTTATTCTAGCATGCCCTATTGCCCAATGCCGTCTCATTAAGAAATTCTGAAAACGGCAAATATATTTTAAATACTTTGTGCCTTAGTAACACGCTAACAAGATCTGAATTATCTGCTACATACGCTGTATTTAAAATGCTCTGTTAAATATAACTGGTCAGATGTCACGCAAGTATGTCGTCAGCACCTGACAAAATAACTTAAGGTCACACATGCGTGACATCAGCAGTGAAAGTGTTAAACAAAATTCATGTAAGGCTCACTTTATGCCCACACCGTACTTATGCCCATACATTTTATTTCTTTTTATTATAATCATAAGATGGCTTAATTATTCTTCTTTCATGTTCAATTTGTAAAATTTCATTTGATCTATTAGTTAAAGAATTACATTAAAATAACTCTACCGTGCACTTCGCCGTACCCTAGTTTACAGTGCGCCAATTTTGTGAGAAGGGTGACTTTAGCGTTATAAATAAAAAATTATAGAAGATACAGATTTAATTTTAGAAAATTCTTTATATAAGGTTTTTTTTGCAAAATTTTCTGAATTTTTCAATGCTCAAGTCAGTTTTTTTCTAAAATTTATTTTCGGAGTTATTTAAAAAAACATCTAATTTCGTAGTTCATTTGTTTAATAAAAAATGAAGCACCCACTTCTCGAGTAGAACTTTTTGACATGTTGTTTATTAAACATTTATTAACGAAATTACAAAAAGTTCTGTCTTGTTTGATTTTTTCCGAAGTGAAAATCTATCTATATGCACTCCCTAGGTACTCAAATACAAAAGTAACAAAAGTAATCATAGTAATCAAAGTAACGAATACTGTAAATGATTACTTTATACAAAAGTAACGATTTGTAACGAATACTCGAAAGTAACTATAATCAACATCACTACTATCCTGAGCAGCATATTTCCCATTTGCTCCGGTTATTCTTTTAATAGCATCAACCAGTGGCGTGCGGTGACTTTTCTAAAGGGGAAGCGATTCAATAAGGATATAAAAATATTTTCTTAAGGGTCGAGAGTCGAGCCACTTCCCACCTGATAACACTCTGATGCGCTATAGGGGCTCTCTATCAGCAAAATGCTTATGTGAGACGTCCTGGGTACAAGGAGTCACACACTAAATCCTACCCCGATCAATGCGTGAGGCACTCTATTGCCGCTATTTCTAGTGACTATAGTGACCTATCATTGATCTGTATTGCTTGCTCGGGCCTTAAGTCCTCGCTCCGGGCTTCGTTTCCTAAAGAAGAGATCTATTTAAATGTTTTTTTTTAATTCCGAGGCATTTTCCACAACACACAACTTTCAACAATATGACACTTATTTATACTTGAGCTCTATTCTCCTATCAAATTCTGATAATTGTTGAATTCGGTCTTTTTCAATGGACTTGTAAAGTCTGTCTTCGCTTGTTGAATTTCTTGTAAAACTTTTAATGCATTTTAATACTGAAAAACTTTCAACTGATGCACTTGTGACTGGAATAGTTTGTAGTAATTCACACAACTTGGACACTTCACACAGGGACTTTTTTAAACCAGTAGTTATAAGAAATACCCAGATTTCTGAGTATATCTTTATCACTAATGTGAGTTGTTTCATAAACAACACTTAACTTATAATGCAAAGCTGGCATATCAAAATATTTTCATTATTTAATCGTAGTGAAATAAATTCCTCTGTGGGAAATTTTGATGAATTATAATAAGAAATATTAAATAAGAATATATTATATAATTCTACAAATTTTAATTCGTTAAAATTTTGAAAGCGAAAATTCATTTTTTGTAGAATGTTATCAAAAGGTCTCTCTGTTGTCGACATTATCAATCTTCATTTTTTTTTTTCATGTTCAAACCCCATATTTTCAGTTTTATCCAAAATATTTTTAAACTGCTCTCGTTTTTTAATTAAAGTCATCAATTTGTCTTATACAAAATGCAATGTCAATTGACTTCATCTGTAAAATGTCAAATAAAAGATCAGTAAAAGGAAAAATCTCTGCAAAAAATTTAAATCGAAATATTCTTTAAGCGAATGTATGTATGGTATGTTAAGCAGTAAATGGTTAAGTTCAATTAGTTACCACTATAAACAACCCGGATTAACCGATAATAGTATAAAAGGCCCGGTTTCAGGTAAAATTTATTTTAGGCTTTATTATGGGAGTACCGTCTAGTCAGTGTTAATTGCAAAAGACCAACTCTGTCTACCTCGGTGGCTTATCGCTCCGGGTGGGTCTTAACAATGGGCCAAGTCAGATAAATTTAATAATATTTACGACCGCACTAATTGAATTCAAACCATTTACTGTTGAACAAACCATACCTAAGCAGACTAAGCACCCCTTAGAAGCAGTAACAGTCAGAGCATCCCACTCTTAGAAGGCGATCGAACGATCGCTTCTACAGGGTACCAAAATTCGCGCGACTAGTGGGTGCGGTCATTGAACCCTGACCAATTTTTATACGGGACAACTGCATGACAAGCGGCGATTTTGAGATGCGCTTCTGTCAGGGGTGGACCGAATATGTAGTTGAATTATATGCATAGTGCATATTGAGTTCCTTCCTATGCGATTAATTTTTAATATTTTTCAATGCCTATTGCCTAGGTAATAATATGTAGATTACTGGGTTTGGGGAAAATTTTTGATAATTAAATATTAGTTAATAATATATTTTGTTATATCGAAGTATATAATAGGGAAGCGGTGCTTCCCCCGCTTCCATGGACCGCACGCCTCTGGCATCAACCCATCTCATATGTGGTTTTCCTCTTGGTCGTTTACTTTCGTAAGGTCTCCAATGTTGTATTGTTGCGTTTCAACGTTGGTCTTTTTGTCTAGCAGTGTGTCCTACGAAGATCCATTTAAATTTGGCAACTTTTGTTGTTATGTCCTCGACTTTTGTTTTTGATCTTACCCAGTCGTTCCTCTTTTTATCTTACAATCGTATACCTAACACTTCTCTTTCCATTACTCTTTCTGTTGTGGCTAGTTTATTCATATTTGACTTGGTTAGGCTCCAGGTTTGACATCCATATGTGATTATAGGAAGGATGCACTGGTTGAACACTTTGCTCCTTACGTATTGGGGTATTTTGCGGTTCTTAAGTGTCCAACTAAATTTTCCAAATCCTGTCCAAGCTAGTCTTGCTCTTCTCTTCGCCAAGTTCAATGGTATGTGATACTGGAAGGTTAATATCGTTAAAAGATAATAAAATCATTTGGAAAAAATTGACCTGTTTCAGTGTTTTCACAAAATCCAATGAATATTGGCAAATATCAGGGTGGACTCTTTTGAGAGGCCAACCTTGTATAATTAATCTTTTGTGTGTGATAAGTTAACTTTCTCTCTTTTGGCAGAATGTGTTAACAATCATCATATCTCATGCTACTGCTAGTTCAAAATCTCAACAAAATACTCAATTTTATTGTCGATACCATCTCATAAAGTTATAAAGTGTTCAATTTTAGTCCTGTCGCCAGGGGGGGTACAACGGCCTCGTTAATTCAGATGGACTTACTCAAGTTTTTTTTATGTATTTTGACCCGTAGAACACGAATTTTTTGGGTAACAGTTGATCCGGATGTCGATAAGATTGTTATAGACCAAGAACTTGAGGAATCAAATAACAGCGATTTTTGGCAAAACAAAACAATATTTTGTATTTTTTGGGCCATTTTAAGTAAAAAATATTTCTACAAGTTTTTTCGTAGGATGCACAGTTTTCGAGATAAACGCGGTTGAACTTTAAAAAAATCGAAAAATTGCAATTTTTGAACCCGAATAACTTTTGATTAAAAAATAAAATAGCAAGTCTGCTTACCGCATATGAAAGTTTAAGTCAAATTATATCGGTTTTGATTATTTGCATTGGTAAAAATTTATTTTTTTATTGTTTAACAAAGCTATAAACACGTAGGGTTTCCCGTGCTTTTACATGCGTTTTAACGCATGTAACGTAGAAATAGTCTTGATTGCACTAGTACCTATTCTACCTACTCGTTCGATTTTAAATGAGAAATCATAGAAACATCACTCACGCACTAGTTGTTTGTAGCTTTGTTTAGCAATAACACAATAAATTTTTAGCAATGCAAATAATCAAAACCGACATAATTTGACTTGAACTTTCAAAGGCGCTAAGCAGAATTGCTATTTTATTTTTTAATCAAAAGTTATTCGGGTTTAAAAATTGCAGTTTTTCGATTTTTTGAAAGTTCAACCGCGTTTATCTCGAAAACTGTGCATCCTACTAAAAAACTTGTAGAAATATTTTTTGCTTAAAATGACCCAAAAAATACAAAATATTGTTTTGTTTTGCCAAAAATCGCTGTTATTTGATTCCTCAAGTTCTTGGTCTATAACAATCTTATCGACATCCGGATCAACTGTTACCCAAAAAATTCGTGTTCTACGGGTCAAAATACATAAAAAAAATTTGGGCAAGTCC
Organism: Diabrotica virgifera virgifera; assembly: GCF_917563875.1. Taxonomy (NCBI): domain Eukaryota; kingdom Metazoa; phylum Arthropoda; class Insecta; order Coleoptera; family Chrysomelidae; genus Diabrotica; species Diabrotica virgifera. Next base: position 102,164,205 of record NC_065443.1, read on the forward strand.
ATCTGAATTAACGAGGCCGTTGTACCCCCCCTGGCGACAGGACTATTTGGCTGTAAAACTTAATTCGCAAACAAATTAATTTAAATAATAATAAATTTCCATTATCATAATAGTCTGGGCTGATTTATCGGAGAATAGGCCATTTTTGGGAAAAGTTATTTACCAGCAATTTTATTGCTGGAATCGAATCTTATTATTGTATGTATTAATAATATAGGTATGCAAAGTCCGCAGATAGTGTGCTACTTTTTTTATAAACAAAATGGCGCCCGAAAATCGTGTTTTTTTCAATTTTTGCTCTATAACTCCAAAGATTTTAACTTTACATCAAAAACACCCAAATAAAAATTCATCGCAATTAAATTCTGCATAGAGACGTGTTTTTCCCGATTCACTTCGACGAAAACTTTCCCCGGAAAAAGCGGGGTTTTCCAACAAAATCTTTAATTTTCAACTAAAATTTTAGATAAGTAATTGTTAATCAATAATTAAATAACTTGGTAATGTAAAAGCCCTTTTCGTATAGATTATAATTCCAGAAGCCGATGGAAATTGAATGAACAGTTTAGCGACAATTGAATTGTTAATTAAAAATTTACGGTCGCTATAATAACGACAATAATTATGATGCATAAGAATAACTATGATTTTTTCATAAAAAGACACTATACCTATCTAATTTACTTTACAGAATTGAAATTGGACTATTTAAGCGGCCTCAGGAATATTTAAAAATTATAAAGAATTTTTTGGCTCATAAACAAATAGAATATCTCGAGAAATATTAAACTAAATTAAATTGTAAAAACGGTATTCGAAAAACAGCGGCAGGACGCTTCTTTTAAAAGAAAAAACGTTTAATTATGATTAGTAGTTCCTGAGATACAACCGGTCAAAGTTGACCACAATTTACGGCAAAGATATAAACAATAGGATCATAATTTTTAAACCATCACCTTTTTATTTTTATTCTCTTTCTCCACACCAATTTTCATATCCTTAAAATACTCATAACATATAATATATGTTATAATAAAAACTAACGATAATACGTGTGAAAATTGCCAAAAATAGCAAAATTCCAATCAAAAATTAGGTTGGAGAAAATGTAACCCCCAAAGTTCAAAATCGGTATACGTTAAAAAATGCATTTTCTCGGCTTTCCATGGAGCAATTTCCTTCATTCTTTTTTGTTCCCAAGTAACTCGAGTAGAGCCATCGAACTAACGCATTAATAAATGTCAGACTTGCTTTTGTTTTGTTATAATAAATTTATTTATTTATTATAACACAAAATTTTAATTTGTTTAAATAAAAATTGTTTAAATAATTATACAGCTTTCAAATGAGAATACAGTTGAGTCCTGGAATTTTTACCCGTGCGTCATCATTTAAAGCATAGGAAATAAGTTGATGATAAGTCGGAAATTGAAATTTACTAAACGCAACAGCAAGTCACTTACTGTCAGTTGCTGTTGCGTTTATTAAATTTCAATTTCCGACTTATCATCGACTTATTTCGTATGCTTTAAATGATGACGCACGGGTAAAGATTCCCGGACTCAACTGTATTTATGTTTTTAACTTTAAAAGGTACACTTGTAGTAAGTTTATCTAAAAAAAGCCTACAACTGGAAAAAATATGTAGTTTTCTGTTCTTATAAATAAATTAATCTATTATAACAAAACAAAAGCAAGTTTGACATTTAATAATGCGTTAGTTGATGGCTCTACTCGAGTTACTTGGGAACAAAAAAAGAATGAAGGAAATTGCTCCATGGAAAGCCGAGAAAATGCATTTTTTTAACGTATACCGATTTTAAACTTTGAGGGTTACATTTTCTCCAACCTAATTTTTGATTGGAATTTTGCTATTTTTGGCAATTTTCACACGTATTATCGATGTTTTTATTATAATAATATATGTTATGAGTATTTTAAAGATATGAAAATTGGTGTGGAGAAAGAGAACAAAAATAAAAAGGTGATGGTTTGAAAATTATGATCCTATTGTTTATATCTTTGCCGTAAATTCCGGTCAACTTTCACTGGTTGTATCTCAGGAACCACTCGTCGTAATTAAACGTTTTTTCTTTTAAAAGAAGCGTCCTGCCGCTGTTTTTCGAATACCGTTTTCACAGTTTAATTTAGTTTAATATTTCCCGAGATATTCTATTTGTTTATAAGCCAAAAAATTCTTTATAATTTTAAAATATTCCTGAGGCCGCTTAAATAGTCCAATTTCAATTCTGTAAAGTACATTAGATGGCTATAGTATCTTTTTATGAAAAAATCGTAGTTATTCATATGCATCACAATTATTGTCGTTATTATAGCGACCGTAAATTTTTAATTAACAATTCAATTGTTGCTAAACTGTTCATTCAACTTCCATCGGCTTCTGGAATTATAATCTATACGAAAAGGGCTTTTATATTACCAAGTTAATTAATTATTGATTAACAATTACTTATCTAAAATTTTAGTTGAAAATTAAAGATTTTGTTGGAAAAACTCGCTTTTTCCGGGGAAAGTTTTCGTCGAAGTGAATCGGGAAAAACACGTCTCTATGCAGAATTTAATTGCGATGAATTTTAATTTGGGTGTTTTTGGTGTAAAGTTAAAATCTTTGGAGTTATAGAGCAAAAATTGAAAAAAAAAACACGATTTTCGGGCGCCATTTTGTTTGTAAAAAAGTAGCACACTACAGTTGAGTCCGCGAATCTTTACCCGTGCGTCATCACTTAAAGCATACGAAATAAGTCGATGATAAGTCGGAAATTGAAATTTACTAAACGCAACAGCAAGTCACTTACTGTCACGTGCTATTGCGTTTAGTATATTTCAATTTCCGACTTATCATCGACTTATTTCGTATGCTTTAAGTGATGACGCACGGGTAAAGATTCGCGGACTCAACTGTATCTGCGGACTTTGCATACCTATATTATTAATACATACAATAATAAGATTCGATTCCAGCAATAAAATTGCTGGTAAATAACTTTTCCTCGTATTTTGCTAATTAGCCCAGAGTATAATCCCTTTTACCAGAATTCTAAAATATGCCAGGAGTTATTTATACAATTTATTTATTATTGATTGATTGACATCAGTTCTAATTTTATTTAAACCCGTTTTAAGAAATTTAGCACAAAACAAGCAACTGGACTTTGTAAGTGCTAGGTTCGATAATTCGATACCTAAATTGAACTCTTCGGGTAATTTTGAATCACTTGGGGTATTAATAATTCGCCTAGAAAATCTTTATAGTAAAATAAAACAATACAGCAAATTTCATTAAAATTGATTTATTTCGCATAATTTTTTTTAACTGAATTTTTGTGCAAGATTTTAAAATCTTGCACAACAGAAACTAGACCATATAGAAGTTTGCCAATATTTTTAAATGGATATAGAAAAGTATTACACCTATCTAACGTAATTTACAGAATTGAAATTGGACTACACACAACGCAAAAGTCTAGGGATATTTTTATAAATAGGCGTATTTTGTTTATCTGTAATCAACTTAAAAAAATTAATACAAAAGTTGTAGTTTAAATTGTTGTTTAATATGTCAAAAACCATAAATTGCAAAAAAACAGTTTCACATACCACCATAAAATATCAAAAATACGAAATATAAACTTAAATTATGGCCACCACGTTGTTTTATCACAGCTCTACATCTACTGTTCATACTCCGAATCACATTGTTAATGTCTGCTTGAGGTAGTTGCGTCCATTGTTCTCTCAGAAGATCTTTTAATTGAAACTCATTGTAGATATTGCCAATATGTGGAGTAATTCTTCGTTGGAGCATCTCCCATACATGCTCAATGGGATTCAAGTCCGGTGATTGTGCTGGCCACGGGGCAATACATCAATACCCTCGTTATCCAACCAGTTTGTTACAATATGCGCAACATGTGATCGAGCGTTATCATGCATAAAGTAAAAATTTTCTCCAACAGCAGCAGCAAACGGGCGCACAACAGATTCAAGAATAGTGTCCAAATATTGCTGACTTCTGAGAAAGCCACGTGGGAAAATGAGGTCAGTTCTTCCGTCAATCATGATTCCGCCCAATACCATTAATGTACCACCTCTGTATACATACACTTCTTGAAGATGTCGTAATCGTTCTCCATTTCCGGGTCGTCTCCAAACTCTTGTCCGACGAGAGTCTGGATGAAATCCATATCTAGACTCGTCACTAAACAAAACTATGGCCCAGTCATTGTCAGTCCAATTCTGAAACTCTTGACACCAGGTTAATCTTGCAGCGCGATTGCCTCTAGATAGAGGTGGACATCTCAGTGGTCGCCGACTACGAAGATTGGCTTCATGGAGACGATTCCTCATAGTACTGCGTCTAATTGTTACATTATGTGCAAGCTGTAATTCATTAACCAACTCGGGTGCTGTGATTGTTGGCTGCCTTCTGGCATTTAAAATTAAATATCGGTCTTGAGCGACGGTTGTAGAGCGACCACGTCCTGGATGTTGCTCGGCTGTTGCCTACGCCACAAACGACTTACGACGCTTTGGGAGACACCCAGCTGGTCAGCAACTTGAGTTTGTCGCATACCAGCTTGAAGGAGGCCCACGGCTCTATTCATCTCGTCCAACGTTAAATGTTGTCGTTGCATGGTAAAAAGACAATATCTTTACCTCACCTATTAAGCATGAATGGTATAAAGTGGCTAAAATTAAAAATAAACAAAACATAAAAATGTCGATTTTTTTGCCCCTTATAAAAAACATTCAAAAACACGTATTGTTATGTTTTACAATTTTTATTTGATAAGAAGTGAGTGTCTGTATCAACAATTAAAGTACAAGCAAAATATGATCATGAAATTTCTGTCATTGGTATTGTCAAATTATTAAAATATCCTTAGACTTTTGCGTTGTGTGTATTTCTGCGGCCTCAGGAATGTTTTAAAGTTATACACAATTTTTTGGCTTATAAACAAATAGATATTTCAGTAAATATTAGATTAAATTAAATTTAGAAAACGGCGTTGGAAAAGAGTAGGCAAGACCTTTTTAAACGAAAAAAGGGTGAATTACTAGGATGGTTCCTGAGATACAACCGGTCAAAGTTGACCGGCATTTTCGGCGAAGTAATAAACAATAGGATGGTAATCTTCGAACAATTACTTTTTTCTTTAGGATCTTTCTGGATAGAAAATTTCGTATCTTCAAGATATTCATAACATATTATAATAAGAAAAAAAGATTGGTATTGCGCGTGAAAAATACCAAAAAACTAGGTTGAAGAAAATTCAATTTCAAAGTTTATAATCAGTATACGTAAAAAAAAGTATTTTCTCGGCTTCCAATAGAGCAATTTTCTTCATTTTCAATAAGGATTCGATTCCGATAAAAATATATTTTATCTATTTATTTAGATCTTATGATTTTAGTCAAAAATAAGTCCTGTGCACATATTTCATAATCTTGGTGATGTAATGGCTGTGTACATTATATATCATGTTGTGTCTATCTACTAAGATTTTTTGATACCATATGCGTCAAAACATTGGACATTGTAATCTAGGGAAGTAGAGAAGAAAAAAGGAGTACCACCAGTTTTGAACACACATGAAAACCTCAATTGAGCAGTTAAATATTATGTTTATATGGTGTTAAGCCACAATTGATTGTACGTAATGAAAATTACATTTTAAATAAGTTCAAAGAAGTTAGTTTTTTAAAATTGATTGTTGATTTACTTGGCCTCGATCTTGTAATAGCGATATTTTAGTTGACAAAAAATCTACAGATTGGTGTTTTCCCCTTGTAATATCAAATCCTGACTGTATTGTGTGTTTTCTTGTATTAAGTTACCAATTATTATCCATGTCTGTCTGTCCCAGAGACTTTGAATGTAAACACAACTAGTCCATCATTAGACCAGATAGAATGACAAATTTAAACTATGGTTTCCGGTTCCAGAGTTGCAACCGGATGTATGGTGTTAAGTCGTCAAAATAATTCAAGCGATATATTACTTGAGACGCCTTAGTAAGACGAAAATAAATACATAGGTACTTACGGTTTAACAAGGTGTAACCGGAAGTGCCATATTAAGTCGCAGAAATATTAAATTATCGCGTATTGATAACTCGAGCTTGAATATTTAGTTCCGGTTTTGATATCATTTCCGGTTAAAAAGTTCTGACTGGAAATTTTTTAAAAATGACACAAAATGAGTGAAATCGTATATCAATTGACGCAAAGCTGAGAGTATTGAGACTAAATTGACCAGAGGAATTGCTGGTTGTTTGGAATAATGTATCAAGTTATAAAAAAATATTTTACTTTTACTTTTCACTTGACTTTTCTGAGATTAAAAAAATGAATCATCTCATTAAAGTTGCATTTATCTTATATTTTGTTTAATACTTTTGAAAATAGTGCTAATATGCATTTACTTATCACATAAACACATTGATAAAGTTTTTTGTGTACTATTTATAGACATAAATATATCTATTAATATAAATATTTACTACAAACCAAAATAGAAATGACAAAAAAGAGAAAAAAATATTTAAAAAAATATACAAAGTGTGTGAGCCTGTAACAGTTAAGAAAAGAAACATACTGATATAAGTTTTAGGATGTAGTATACAAAGAGTTATTGTTTGTATAAAGAAAATAAGAACAGGAATGTTTACATTGTGTCTATTTGCAAAAGAAAAGGGTCCATCCACCTTATATATTTCGTTGTAGAAGAAACGGGATGGATAATGTGATAGTATTAGATTTGCTTTCATTTGATTAATTTGTAGTCATGGCCCTTAAGGCCATGGGTACATACAGTCCCTGTCCATATTATTATGACCACCTATGAATTTTTATAAAAATCAACTATTCCACTAGGTACGTTTTGTTTCAAATATGATTTTTAAATTTAATTTTGTTATGTAATGTTAATGTTGTGCACTAACTATGTTAATAAACACCAAAACATTTGAAAATATTACATGTTTATTTACTTTTTAATAATTTGTTGAACTTCTGACCTTAATCAGATGGAAAATATTTGGGAGCTTTTAGAACGAGAAATTTCCGATGAAAAGGTCACTAACGAAATTGTTTTGATTAAAGGACTAATATGTCATTGAAACCACAATGACAAATTGAAGCACAAAAAATTTAACTGCATTCAAAGTATGGCAAGACGGATACAAGCGCTAATCAAAATTAAAGGTGGCTCAACAAAATATTGGAAAAATAAAAATATGTGATATTTTTAAATGTTTTATTGGTGTTTATTATTAAATATAATACATTTAATAATAAACAGCAATAAACCATTTGAAAGTATCACATATTTGTATTTTTTTAATATTTTGCTGAGCCCCCTTAACTTTTGATTACCGCTAGTACCCGTCTTGGCGTACTTTGAATGCAGTTAATTTTTTTTACTTCAATTTGTTATTGTAGTTTCAACCATATATTAGTTCTTTAATCAAAACAATTTCGTTAGTGACCATTTCATCGGAAATTTCTCGTTTTAAAAGCTCCCAAATATTTTCCATCTGATTAAGGTCAGAAGTTCAACAAAATATTAAAAAAATATATAACTATGTAATATTTTCAAATATTTTATTGCTGTTTATTATTAAATATATTATAGTTAATGCATAACATTTAAATTGCATAACAAAATTAAATTTAAAAATCATATTTTAAACAAAACGTACCTAGTGGAATAGTTGATTTTTCTAAAAATTCATAGGTGGTCATAATAATATGGCCATGGACTGTAATTCGCAAATATTTTATGGCTATCCCTACTTTTTCTGTCTTTACACGGCAAATTACGTGTAGTAAAATTCACACTGGTATGGATATGTAAACATTACTAGAATGTCATTCTACTTGAAAATGTCTTGATTAACTTAAAGATATGGCTTTTGAATGTTCTTGGATAACTGCTATTTGTATAATTGCAAATTATTAATTCAGTTAATAAATGTGATAATTTTTTCACTAACTATGTATTCAGTGATTGTAATAATTTATTTATACAACAAAAACTAATACTCAATCGAGAAAAGAGGAAAAGTATTAAAGTGATTTTTTAATAATATATTGTTACTATGGAACGCTTACAATTTTGAACATCTTTAACAACAAAATACTTGGATCACAGAATATATTATCCTGATGTATTCTCTGTTTGGATCTTCCACAAATAATACACAATAAATTACTTTTTATTAAGTTCACGTCATAAATCAATTATTTATCAAATACACTATATATCAATAGTATTTAATCAACAACTCAAAATATTCCCGATGCCATGTCAAATAGGTATTTAAAATTGTCACTGATTGTCAATGTCTGACTGACAATATGCTGACAATATTCTATTCGGCTGAGTGCGTTGTAAGACAAAGATATATTTGGGAAATATTACCACGGACATTGTGTTCATTTTTTTCGAATCCTGAAAAAACCAATAAATATTTTTGAAAAATGAAGGACTTGAATGAAGGACTAAATTATTACCGAGGGCCGAAAGTCCCTTAGAATAAATAAAAAGTTTATCTTGAATCAGATATTTGAAATTAAAAATCACACTAAATTTTCTCTTAGTTTTTCACCCCTGTAACTTATTAAAATAAACATTATAGAAGTTCTCAGGGACTTTCGGCCCTCGCTAATAACGCAATCTTTCAATCTGCGTTTAAATTTTTCAAAAATACTTATTAGTTTTCTCAGGATTCGAAAAAATGAATCCCCATTTGAATAGCATTGCAGCCGAAAATACGTACCGATCCTCTTAAGTATTATCCTTTACAATAATGGTGATGTAAAGTAGAGCTAGAGATAATAGATATAATAGAACAAGTGGTGGAGTTTAAATATTTAGGCATTATACTATCTAGCTAGAGAAAGCTTGAAACAGAAGTGGAAGATTAACTAAATAGAGAAAATAGAGCCATAGGTTGTCTGAAACGAAATCAACAATATGAAGAAATAAAAATATTGAAAAAAAATGAAAGAATTTACAAAACAGTCATCAGACCAATATTGACATATGTGGTAGAAACACAACCTGATACAGAGGAGGCAAAAAAAAAATGCTAGAAACAGCAGAGATGAATACCCTTAGAGAAATCAATGATAAAATACTGTGAGTATTTTAGAGCTAGAAGTATAGATATTCATTGTGTAACAAAAATACAGGTCATAAATTAAAGTATGTATTCTGGGACCAAAAATAGTTCGAATGAACCTAACTTACCTTAGTACAAATATGCACATAAAAAAAGTTACAGCCCTTTGAAGTTACAAAATGAAAATCGATTTTCTCTAATATATCGAAAACTACTAGAGATTTTTTATTGAAAATAGACATGTGGCATTCTTATGGCAGGAAAATCTTAAAGAAAAATTATAGTGAAATTTGTGCACCACCTAAAAATTTTATGGGGTTTTGTTCCCTTAAACCCCTCCCCCCCTAAACTTTTGTGTACGTTCCAATTCAATTATTATTGTGGTACCATTAGTTAAACTCAATATTTTCAAAACTTTTTTGCCTCTTAGTATTTTTTCGATAAGGCAGTTTTTATCGAGATGCGGCTTCTTTTTTATATGTTTACTGTTTACATACAAAACTTATGGGGGTTTTGTGCCTTTAAACCCCCCAAATGTTTGTATACATTCCAATTAAACTATTACTGCGGTAAACACAGTGTTTTAAAACTTTTTTGCCTCTTTGTATTTTTTCGATAAGGCACCTTTTATCGAGATGTGGCTTCTTTTTTAATATGGTTCAAAATATACCTAAAAATGTAAATCATAAATAAATTTTCATATTACGTATTACCAAGTCACCATAATCGTACTTAACCATATACAGTGGAACCTCGATTATCCGTCTCTCCATTAACTGTCACCTCTGTTAACCGTCAGGGTACATTACAGAAGTTGTATTGACTACATAAGCAAAGATTTTAATGTAAAAAAATAAAAAAAAAAGTTAATTTGATTTGTGATGAGGACACAAACGGCTATCCATTGCAGACAGATAAAAAATCTTTGAAATGGCAACAAAGGCGGACCAAACAGATTCAGAAGCTGAGACAGACTTGGAATTTGACTGTAGATATGTTGATGAACCTATTGTAACTGACAAAGATCTGCGTAAATAATCTAGAGAAGCTACATCGCATATGCAATAATTCATCGAGTGGTATTCTCAACAAGAAGAAGCCAATAAAGTTGATTGCATGATCTTATGCCGATTAAGAAATTCAGCCGTCGCAAAATGTGAAGCAAGAGTACAACAAACAAAGATTTCAGATTATTTTAAATTAATTCAAATGTACGAACACAAATCCCTCTTATATTGTCAAACAAACCTCACAAATGAAACTTGAGCGTTGTACTATAAATTTTTAATTTTTTTTAATGTTCTGTTAACCGTCTTTTCGATTATCCGTCATACCATTGGTCCGGTGCCCTGACGGATAATCGAGGTTCTACTGTACAAATATGTGGTGGATTTGACAACTATTAAAAATATCTCCATAAAAACTGACTTTTCGAAATACTAAGAGGCAAACAATTTTTAAAACATTGTGTTTAACTAATGGTACTACAATAATAATTAAATTTTAACGTACACAAAAGTTTGGGGTGTTTAAAGGAACAAAACCCCCATAAATTTTTTATGGAGTGTCCAAATTTCACTATAATTTTTTCTTAAGATACTATGGTTCTTTTCATGAGCATTTTTCAGTGCGTCACAGTTTTTAGATTTCTCTCTAACGCATTAAATTGTATGTGACAGAAAAAAACGCATGTCGCTGATTACATTTCGTCGGTGACATTTATAACATTTAATCAAGTTGTCAATAGATGGCGCTAATAATATAATATTAAATAATATTATATTATTCTATATAAAAAAATGTAATCTGTACAATTTATAAGACTATACAAATCAAAGAAAATACCATTTTATAAATGCAAAAAACACAATTGATTGTTTTTATACCAAATTGCAAATAAAATGTGACAACTGTCAGATTTAACTAAAATGTTATGTTAGAATAAATGTCATAAATGTGTATTTACCACGGACTAACCGTTTTTCTATCATTTGTGACGCACTGAAAAATGCTCATGAAAAGAACCATACTGCCATAAGACTGCCACATGTCCAGTTTCAATAAAAAATCTCTAATAGTTTTCGATATATTGTAAAAAATCGATTTTCATTTTGTAACTTCAAAGGGCTGTAACTTTTTTATGTGCACATTTGTACTAAGGTAAGTTAGGTTCAATCAAACTCTTTTTGGTCTAAGAATATGTGATTAAATTTATGACCTGTATTTTTGTTACACCCTGTATAATGGAGATGCAAGGTGGAGAACATTAATAACTGGGTAAGAAACAGAAAAGAAGAAGAGGTATATAACACAATTTGAGCGTTACATATAAGTGTAAGCTCGAGGATTTTAAAATGGCATACCGAAAAAGAAATAAAATTACATTTTTAGTCCCGATGTAGCATACTGCGGATAGATACGGGGCACTACTGTACAGCATTTTGAGAATAAAAACAAATGGTCGCTATTCTTACCTGTAGTGATCATTACACAGAAGCCATAAGATATTAAAAATCATAAGAAATCCATTGCGGAATGACCAATGAGGCCGCTAGTAGGAGGGGTTGCACTCAAAAGTTTGACTTAATAATATTTTTCACTTCTTTATATTAGAACTTAGATTGGAGAATGTTTTGTACTAAATATGTTGAAATGTGTATAAATAAAATTAAAACTGATATGTCAATAAATCAATAATAAATATATCTAACAATAAAACACTGAGAGCCTTTCATTTTAAATACTTCCACAATATTAATTATAAGTTAATGTCATTACAGCTGTTTCAGCAGAGTGCCTTTCTCAAGTGATGTATTTAACTATATGTCTGCACTTTAAAGTCTCTAACTCAATAGGTTGAGGAGTGTGGAGCTGTTTGTCTTAATTTGGTCATTCAGAATAGGGAACTTGCACATTTTTTTTTATTACATAATAATGTTCAGTTTTGTTTAAAAATGAGATTTCCAAAATTTCACGCTTCAAAAACTCGTAATAACTTAGAAATACATATTTAAAGTCTTCTGTGGTATAAAATAGTTCAAACGACCCGTGACGTCACAAATTTGAGAGTGAGAAACTCATAAATCGTATAAAAAACTTAAATATGGCATTCGCTGAATATGTCTATTCTTATTGGTTGCTTAGAAAATTGCAAAATAAATCATAAATTTTGAGTTTTTATAAATATTCATAACTTATGTAAAAATTAACTTAGAACCTTCTTATTACACGGAATGCTGAGACTTCTGGTGCTTAAATCATATCCTAAATTTCAAAGCAATTGGTCAAATACTTTAAAAGTTATTTAATTTGTTTTTCCCAAATTAATTTTTTTTGCAACACTATAAGTCAGAAAATGATGAAGTTACAGTAATACTTTGGATAGTTTATGAAAGAAGATTTACTTAATTAGACTATCAGATTTACTTAGACTATTAACTTAATTTAAAAAAAATGACAAAAAATAATTCTAAATATTGCAAAATTATTTTGCAAGAACATGTGAATTAAAAAAGGGGGGGCTAACTTCGTCCCTAATTGTCCTAGGACAATTGTTTTTCTTTCTAATTGTGTATAAAAATTCAGTCTTTCTAAATATGAAAAAAATATTTTTCTACGGGTAACGGTTAAAAAGTTATTCTAATTGTTTATAAGTAAGCAAAAAATCGACATGTTTTTGCAAAATAATTTTACACTGTTTAAAATTATTTTTTGTCATTTTTTTTTAATTAAGTTAATAGGATAAATGTTCTTCTTTCATAAACTGTCCGAAGTATTACTGTAACCACATAATTTTCTGACTTATAGTGTTGCAAAAAAAATGAATTTGGGATAAACAAATTAAATAACTTTTAAACTATTTGACCAATTGCTTTGAAATTTAAAATATAATTTAAGCACATGAAGTCTCAGCATTCTGTGTAATAAGAAGGTTCTAACTTGATTTTTACATAAGTTATGAACATTTATAAAATCTCAAAATGTATGACTTGTTTTGCAATTTTCTAAGCAACAAATAGACATATTCAGCGGACGCCATATTGAAGTTTTTTATATGATTTATGAGTTTCTTATTCACAAATTTGTTTGGAATGCTTCACTTTTTAGTAATAAGACGAAAAAAGCGAAAATTTACCGTTTTTGATCTTCATTTGTTTATAACTATGTATATCATCAAAATCGGCTGCAGGAAACATATAGGTTATTAATATAGATGTCCATACTACTCAAAAAATTTGGTTTCGGCCTGGAGGGGGATGTGTCATGGGAAAAATCCTGGACTATTATACCTGTTTGCTCCAAACTGTTTTTAAATATTTCATAAGCAGTCAAACTACAACCTGCGATATGTCGCCACCAGTAGGTTAATTCACCTGTATCTCTTTGCCACTAAATTTTTAGTACTATCTAATATTATTTTGTGCACTTAACTCAGTTTACAATATTTTGTCACTTGTACCCCTTAGCATCTAATCCCCTCAATTATAATTTGTATTTTTTTATCTATTAATTTCTATAGATTCTAATAAGATACCTTAAGGCCTTTATTTTGAATATGGAAAACTGGTCATTAACAGAATGATTATGATCTAGAAGGTGAACTGCCTACGTAGAATCTGTTTTCTGTTATTGAAAGCTCTTTTGTGTTCTGCTGTGTTTGTCAAAGGTTCTGCCAGTTTGACTGATGTAATTGTTTGGTCAGTCACCACATGTCAGTTTGTATACATCGCTCTGTAATTGCTTTTTCTTTTGGCTGTCACTGTTCATGTCTGGATCTCGGAGGTAAACTACACTGTCATTTTAAGCAACTTTTCAGTAGAGCAGTTTGAATATTTTAAAAATCTTATATATCCCATAATTAGGTATCTTTCGCTCTGAAAGACAATGTGATCATATTTTAATCATAACATATAACTAGTTTGTACCGGGTGTCCCAATAAGAATGGCTCTCGGCCATATCTCAGGAACGGTTTATAGTAGAGCTTTGAAATAAAAAATTTTATACCAAAAGTTGCCTCAGGAAAAGCCTGGAAATTATTTTCATAATTGTGGGTCCACCGCTAGAGGGCGTAATTGAATATCAAAAATAAAAAAATCTAAATTTTACAAAATTTTCCTAATGAAGGGGCACTGGAAATCCGATTATTGTATTCTTCATCAAATTCTGCGCATATTTGATTTAACAAGTTTAACTCTACCTTTGTAAATAAGAGGTTGGGGTGAGTGGGAACCTTGTTATGAAAAAATGTCTGTAAGTACGGTTTTGCTAAATCAAATTTTGAAAACTGGGTCTTGTTGAAGACAGATCTTTTTCTTCAATGTAAGCGTGATAATTTTGAACCATCCTAATAAGTAATAAGCCAGCTGGGAGGCGTTATTTAATTTTTTTCAGAAATCTAGTTTTCTTTGGAAAATATTAAATACAAGTATGCATTTTTAATCATACTTTATAAAATTAGATTAAATTAGCAATAGAATAGCGAAAACCGCATGTCGATACCTTTTGTCTATCTCAAGATATCTCGAGAAACGTGTAAATTTTATACATAACTGTTACTATCACCGGTAAACTAAGTTAATGAAAAGTAGTGTGCTGTGGAAAAAAACAAAATAACATTTTCCAGATGTCAACGTATAAAAATATAATTAATTAAAACAACAGTATAAAGAGAAACAATACTATTAAAATTAAATATAACACAGAACAAAAAGAACTACTTAGTGACGACCTAAATATTCAAATTGTTGCCCATCATACACTACTCTAGAATACATTATCCAGAGAATACGAAACGCCATTCAAAGCATATCGAGAGCAGAAATTGAGACTGCTGTTCAATCTACTCTTGAAAGAGTAAATGTTTGCAACGAAAATGATGGGCAAAAATTTGAACGTTTATGTCATCACTAAATAGTTGTTTTTATTTCTTTGTAATAGGGCTTTTCAACGCTTCTCATTTGTTTCGAGCCTCTGTCATATGCTGTATAATCCGTGTATAATATTAATATACGAGATATGAACGAGGCTCGAAACAAATGAGAAGCGTTGAAAAGACCTAATATACGTTGACAGCTGGAAAATGTTTCTTTGTTGTCTCCATAGCACACTACTTTTAATGAATTATTTCGTTTACCGGTGACAGTAACAGTTATGTTTTTAAATTTACACGTTTTGTAAGATATCTCGAGATAGAAAAAAGGTATTAACATGCGGTTTTCGCTATTCTGTTGCTAATTTTGTCTAATTTTGTAATATGGTATTAAAAATGCATGTTTGTATTTAATATTTTCCAAGGAACACTAGATTTCTGAAAAAAATTAAATAACGCCTTCTAGCTGGCACATTACTCAGTAAGTTGGTTCGAAATCATCACTTTTACATTGACGAAAAAGATCTGTCTTCAACAAGACCAAGTTTGCAAAATTTGATTAAGCAGAACCGGACTCACAGCCAGTTTTTCATAACAAGGTTCCCACTCACTCCCACCTCTTATTTCCAAAGGTAGACCTAAACTTGTCAAATCAAATATGCGTAAAATTTTATGAAGAATACGACGATCGGATTTCCAGTGCCCCTTTATTAGGAAAATTTTGTAAAATTTAGATTTTTTCATTTTTGATATTCAATTACGCCCTCTAGCGGTGGTCCCACAATTATGAAAATAATTTCCAGGCTTTTCCTGAGGCAACTTTTGTTACAAAATTTTTTATTTCAAAGCTCTACTATAAACGGTTCTTGAGATATGGCCGAGAGCCATTCTTATTGGGACACCCGGTACAATACAACTAATAAAACATTAAAATTTGCCCTAATTACTATAATTAATGGTATTTTAAAGTGACATAGTGCAGTTTATCTCTGATAGGTTTGATCTATACTTATAAAATATTTAATGAATTTAAAGGTATTTAAGCCCAAAAAATTAGCTAGGTACTTCTCATGAAACAAATTTTTATTTTAGTTAAATGTTATTACAGTAAAACCTGTGTTAACGGCCACCTGTCAAAATCGGCAACCTGTACTAACGGCCATTTATATAATACGGACGCTGCCAAATAATCTCATTATTTTTAACACCCATTTCATAGAAATTTAGCAGTTAATATCGGCCAAAATATTAGGTACCTGTTGATAATACCCAAGATTGCGAAATACCTAATATTATTTTATTACTTATCCTATTTATCCAAAATGAGATTAAAAATAACCTGCATAATAAATTAGGGTCGGTGTCAGCGAACACAAAGTTCTTAAAGCTCTATAATAATATGTCGTAAAATAGGAAACCTTTGTCCCTAAGAAACATAATAAAAATATAATAGCTGAGAAAGTGAAAAGTCTGGTTTATTCACAAAAGTTGGCCAAAAAATATAGTGTTGTAAAATTATCAAGCTGTATTATAAATAAAAATAAAAATGAGTTGAAGAATTCTTTAAAATGCTTCACTAAACGCTAATATCAAATTAATGTTTAACATCTGATAACAATCTGAACAGATTCTGTAAATTATTAAATGCACTATAAAAGATTTAAAAAATAATGGTTATTATGAGGTAATGCCATTGTAATACGAAATAGGTTACTTGTATGTACCAGAAACATGGTATGTTGTTTGTTTGTCCATTTAATTGTCTATATTTTATCACAAATAGAAAATTATTATTAATGAACCAATATGTATTTATTGACCCTTGAAAGAAAACAGAAATAATAACAATGTTGTCAATTTGTTGCTGACATATTGTGGTTCAACAAAATAATAACATTTAATAATACTTGTTGTTATTTCTGTTTCTTTTATAATTTTTTTAAATTTAGCATAATTTTAAGTGATCCATAACTTTTGAAACTATGTGTATAATACCATTCGAAATAGAAACACCAATTTTTAAGAGAAGGTACACAATATTTGTTGATTGTTTATTACAATGTATTAATAACCATGATTTTTATAAAAACAACAACTATGTGGGTGTTTCTTCCAAAATAAATTTTTTGGGCTTGACTAGATTTAAAAAAAAATATTGTTGTTAAATTTTTGAAAATAATGTATAAAGCACTTTGAGAGGTTCTTAATTAAATGTGATAGAAAGTTGAGCTTAATTCTTTTTATATATAGGTTTTTTGAAAAAAAATGTCCATTCTAATGATTTACCTGCCACTCTAATGATAAAAAATAAAACAACCCCTAAGTTTACATCAAAAATCAACTTATATTAAAAGAAAAAAGAACATTTCATTTTAACATTTTGCCCCAAAAAAATGTAGAAATAATAAAAAAAGAAACATCAGCTATGTGAAACCATTCACTTGATTTCATTCCTTTACCATACAACATCTAAACTGAAGATTTAAATAAATTATCAATATAGTCATATTCTTGTATTTTGTAGAATCTATTGGAAACTGGTTCAGGTGGATGCACTAGCTGACATAAGATTCCATTTCTAGTAGTCACAGTTTGACGATCAGCGATATCTGGCCAGAAAAAACTTTTACCATTTTTCATCATAAAGTTAACAGTCATAATGTTTCGATCAATGTTTTCAATGATTCCTGAAAAAAAGTGTATAGCTTAATAAAATTTAACAATTAAATTTTAAAGTAAAGAAAAGCAGTATAGTAAAAAACTGTAGTCTCTTACCTGGATACCAATCATTATCAAAAATAGCTGTAACCCAGGTATCTTCACTAAATTCTTCTATTCCTGTAGGCCGAGCAGTGGCTCTTCCATTGTCATTTTCCTCACTTAAATATGAAGACTGTAGCGGCGCTACTTTATTTTCAATCGCATAATGAATACAATTCTCAAAGCTGCATTTAAAGCAGCTTAAAGTTCTAAAACTCAGCTCTCGAGTAATGTGATTCCAAGTTACTTGATGTGTTTGCATTGTCCCTTTATATGGTTTTAGTAGTGGAGGCAGAAAAGCATCAAATTTTTCAATATTATTTTCATTAAGACATTTGATATGTATATTGCTGATGTTTTCTTGAATACATTTCACAAAGACATCAAAGTTATTTATGTCATGGTTAAATGTTATGAGTTGATCTGCAGTTCTTTTAATGGTTGCACCAATACCATCTGGAGCTCCCTTTCCATGTCCTGCCTCTGAATAGTTCCAAGAAATATGTTGGATTTGTGGAAATAATTTTGGTAAGACTTGCTGTAGGTAAAAGAACATTTTTTTATTTCGATACTGGCTGCTTGGACTGTCTGAGAGAAAATGAATTGTTTTAAATTCAGTTTCTAACTCATGCTGGTAATGGTTTATAATTATTTCCATATGTGCCATTATGGAGGCAGGATCATGTCTTAAGGACTTGGAGACGGTACAAAAACCCTCTTTTTTTGATTTATGGTACATCATACCAGTATGAAGTGTTATTTGGTCTCGGGATGCTCCAAAATGCACAGACTGTGCTTCATTTGCATACTTGCAGAGAAAATTTTCGGAAAAATCTATATGAAATAGAATTTCATTTTCAGTTAGGCTTTCTTTTAATGTCTTCATTACTGAATATTGATGGTTAATTGTCAAAATATGTCGTAAAATTTTATTTTGATATAGTTCTAATTTCTGAATTAGTGTTGCTGGATTAGACCTCACTTTCTCCTTTTTTGGTAATCTGAACAAGAATGTCCTTTTTAGTTTTGACACTAATTCGTTTTTCTTTTAGCGTAATCCACCTCTCATATTCAAATTTTCTTATCCACATTTCATCTTCCACATGGTAGAATATCTTCTTAAATTTGCAATTTTCACATTTTCGTTCCAAACATGCTTCATTGTATTTTGAACAGCACAAAGTTTCAAGAAGTGTGTATCTATGTCCTTTTCCAATATTATTTTATTTGTATATAAACTTGTTATAAGCAATTTTACATTTTCATGCAGTATACAAAGGCATGTATCCCTTCCCGTTAATTTTTGAGAGATGACCCAAAATGGGCGAACTTTACAAAATAAGGCATATGACACTTTCAATGATGGATACTCTGACTGAAACTTGTGAAATAAATTCTTTAAGGTATTGTTTAGGTATCTTTTTTGCATTTTTTGGCATTTTCTTGTAACTGTATATTTTTTACCAGGGCATATACGAGAGTTTTCTTCTTGTAAATAGAAGTCATGTATGGTCTTTTTTAAAAAGCTAAAACCAGTAAATGATTTTCTTTCGTATTTAAAAACTTCTGTTCTATTCCTATTGGCCCTCCTTAAACCTGGAGGAAGGAATTGTTTGGCATATTTCAGTAGTTTATATTTTCTCAAGTTGGGACCCTCTATTGCCTTTGTAAATATTTGTTTGGACTTGTCATCTTTTAGGGATAAAAATTTAGAAGAAAGATCTTCTTTTAGAGCTTCTCCAAAAAGTAATTGTCTTTTTACTTCCTTAGGGACTGTTGGTGAATTTTTAAGTAGTTCTGTAACCTTTGACTGAGGAGATAAAACCGACTTTTTTTTCTTAATGGCTCTGTAAAATCTTTTTTTATACATTTCAAATTTACATTTTAATTTTTTATTTTCCTGTTGAGTTTTTTTTAGTTCCCTAAATAATTTCGTTTGGTTTCGTCTTTTAACCCTTTTTCCTTCCCTTTTTTGTCTGCTTACACTGCTAATAGGTGTACTACTAAATGATGAAGCAAAACTAGTGGACGGTTCATTTTCCTCAAAATTTACTTCTGGGTTTTGTTCTTCAGGCTCACCATTCTCACTGACTGGAGGTGTATTGTCATTTAAATTTTTGAAAAATTTCTGCCGGTTTCTATATTTTTTGAATTCTCCTTCCAAGATTTCCTTTTTGCTTTTAGTTCCCTGCGACTTAAATCCTCTTTTAATTTAACAATGCCCTTTTCCTTAGCTTTTTCATATATTTGATGTTTTTTTTCCTGCTCTATTTTATATCTTTCTGCGTTATTTTTAATTTTTTGTCTCCTTTTTTTTTCGCATTCCCTTTTTTTACGTTTTCTTTCTTCTTCACTTTGCTTTTTGCGTGCCATTATTTACTAGTCAAAGTTAGTTTTTCAAAGTAATCTACAAAGATAAAAAATAAATCATTAGCATGGCATAACATCATTAGCGTGGTTTAATTTGTGCACGCTAATGACGAAAATAAATAGCAACTCTAATGACAAAATGTGTATATTTTCTTATAAAAATTCCCTCAGTATTTTTTGAATAAAGAAAGATATTCTAATTAAAAGCTTATTTATTAGTGCCAAATATGATCATAAGTTAACTTTTTTAATTTTGATTTTTTCTGAAAAACTTACCTCCACTCTAATGACGAAGCTTAATACACGACCACGTGCACGTACTTTTTAACGCGTATCTCTGAAGACTAAATAAATATTGCGCAGGAAAAATACCTTAACTGTATTGTTGGAGGGGATAGAAATTTAAATATAAACGGTAATTTCCGGTTGGGTATATCACGCGGGAATTTTAAACTGTTAACTGTTGGTCCACGCTAATGACGCGGACAGTTGGGGACAAACTTTAAGCTGTCATATTAAGTTATTTATATTACATTTTAAAACTGTTGTTGTATGGTTGGAATAAGTGGTTATTAGGGTACATGTAAACTATTACAAAATAAGTTATTAAACCTCCATGATGAAAATATTGCTATGGATTCATTGAAAAATCAAGTCGGGGACATCCACGCTAATGATTTTTAAAATTTATTTATTTTTTTTAAATAAGAAAAAGAGCAAAATATATAAGTTTTTATAAATTGTTTAAATTATTCTAAGGACAAATGTTCTAACAAAGCAAAAAAAATTGGTTTCTATTAGTTATTTAAAAAAAAACAAGAGGGACCTTAAAATGTTAGCTTGGGGAGAAAATACCATGTAATTATAAAAAAAGAATAGATAAAAACAAAGAGATTTATTTCTGTTTAGAACAGTATGCCCCATTTGCGGCTAGGTGCTCAGTGCACTAAGTCAACATAGTATGCAGGTAGTAACTGTGATATAAAAACACCCAAGTTTACATGGCGCTTTTTACCTCTCAAATTATTTGAACATAGTGTTCTATTTTTTTGGTAATTTTGTTTTCGTGGTCATTAGTACCAAGTGTAGTATACCTCTAGAAAGCTCTTGCAGAGCTGAGTGAGTTAAAGGAATAAAAAGAAAACAACACCATGTCGGCATAGTGTAGTTTACCTCCGAGGTCCAGATGTATTTGCTTAAGTTGTTGTTTGTTCTGGAAGCTGGTGTTATTCTTTCCTTTTTTATGTGTCCTTATAACAGCAAATCTACTAAGATGTAAATTAGAGCTAGAGGGTCAGATAAAATAGAACAAGGGATAATAATAATAATAAATAGGTATCCACTATCTAGCTACAGAAAGCTCTAAACAAAAGTGAAAGACCAAGTGAATAGAGCAAGCAGAGCCACAGGTTGCCTGAATCAAACAATATGGAAAAATAAAAATATTGGAAAACAAATGAAAGGTAGAATTTACAAAACAGTTGTCAGACCAATAATGACATACACAGCAGAAACACAACCTGACACAGAGAGGACTAAAAGAATGCTAGAAACAGCAGAGATGAAAGCCCTTAGAAAAATTGATGACAAGCACTATGGGACAGAACTAGAAGTACAGATATACAATGAAGGTGCAAGGTAGAAAACATTAAGAACTGGGTAAGAAACAGAAGAGTAGAATGGAATGACAACAGTATGATTACAGTATTAATACATCTCTTCTTTCATCACAAACTGTAATCAAAGATCTTGGAATCAGTGGCGACGTGTGACTTTTTCTAAAGTGTTACCAAAACCAGATATTAAATATATACCAGATATATTATCTATATATATATATATATATAATGTATTTTATAAATATTTTTATATATACAGTGTTCCCATACATCAAAGTTTGTTCGACTAGACACCGTGAATTTTCAGCTTGCTATTAATCAACTTTTTTTTGGTACGCGCGATCCAGGTCTATTATAAAAATAGATGAAATAAAATTAAAAAATTAAAAATTTAAGAAATTATATAAAGTATCTACAAACTAAAAACATATTTGTTGTTTTTAGGTAAAATATGTATTATATCACCTTTATACTTTATTAAAAAATCCAAATTGTATAATTAGTATACTAATCAGTACATTCATTTGTCATTTTTAGCCTAAAATATTAAATAATTTTTATTTTATTGATTATACACTACAATGTACTGTATAATCAATATTATTATATGTCATATTATAATAATGTTTTTGTTAATTAATATATTTCGACAAGTAATTAAAATCGATTAATATAATTTATATAGGATAAAAAGGTATAGATATATTATCTGTATAATAAGCAAGTACAGTTACAAGTTATAAACTAATAATTAATAATGCATATTATGCAATAATCGAATCCAAAGGGCCGGTACGGTTAACTAACCGGAGTTTAATCGAGAAAATACCGGCCCTAAGAATAACAAACTTCATAGTAGAGTATTTATTGGTAATAATGTACAAATGTACTTTTACAGGTCAGCAATAATTAAAATTGTCTAAAATTACATTAAAAGTTGACAGTACTTCAGTAAAAAAAACCTATTACTAAAGTTTAAAAACTAAACACTAATTAAATTACAGGACAAAACAAAATTTAGATCTGAAGTACTCCTCAAATGAGTAGAAAGCACCCATCAGAAGATAATTTTTAATTTGTCTCTTAAATTGGTTAAAATCAAGACTTTTAATAGATATTGGTATACAGTTATAAAATTTCAATGCTAGGTATCTGGTTCCATTTCTGGTCCTCTCAAGTCGACTGAAGTCTGGTACAAGGGCATCATGATTTCTAGTCTGATAAGTATGCTGTTGTGTTTTATACAGATCTACATTTTGATGAACATACAACAGGCACTGCATAATGTACACAGAAGGTAGTGTGAGAATCCTCAGGTTTCTGAAAGACTGCCTACAATCGTCCTGATAACCCTGACCTGTGATTATGCGAATACACTTTCTCTGCTGACCAAACACCTTATCTATATGGCAAGAGTGTCCCCAGGAAAGGATTGCGTAAGTTAGTCGTGAGTGAAAGTTGCTGTGATATGATGTAAGAAGGGTTTGAAGGGAGGTAACCTTAGATAGGTTTCTAAATAAAAAGAGTTGGCTTGAGAGCTTTTGGGAAAGTTTCAGTATGTGCCGTTCCCAAGTGAGTCCCTGATCAAGATAAACACCAAGAAATTTAGCTTCCTGTGAACAATCTGTTAAAATGGGATGTGTAATGGTGTTATGTCTTAGGGTAAAGTTCACTGTTTGTGATTTTGAGTTATTGAGAGAGAGACGATTTGCCAAAAACCATTGGAACAAATTGCTCTCTGTGGTCTCAAGATCAATATCACTGATTTGGGAAGGGTGGTAACTTTGATAGCATGTAGTATCATCAGCAAATAGGACTGTGCTTACCGGGCCCTCTTGTGAAAATCCCAAGTCATTTATATAAATGAGAAATAATATTGGACCTAGAACTGACCCTTGAGGCACTCCATACATCAAAGGTTTTTTATCAGATTTAAGCTGGTTAAAAAACACATACTGAAATCTATCTGATAGATAAGACTCAATCAATTGAATAGACATAGGATGAAAATTATAGGCATGTAATTTTTTAAGAAGAATACTATGAGTGACACAATCAAAAGCTTTAGTAAGATCAAGGAACGAGGCAAGGGTATCAAGAAAGTTTTATTCATAAATGGAATTATAATTATTACCTATAATTATAATAATAATTAAAATTGCATTTATTAAGTCTGATATTCTTACGGTCGGTATTTTCTGTACCGATAGACACTGGCCCTACCTAGCGTCACCAAATTAAAATTTGGTAACACCAATACGCGGTGTCAGAGCCATCGTCCCCGCAAAATTTTCAGAGACGATCCAGTCAAAGATCCTACTATCGTTGCCACTCACAGAAGTGGTAAACGGCGCGGTGCACAGTAAGGGCACAGTATAAATATGGAACCTCTTTATACTGTGGTAAGGGCGTATTATAATAGCGTGCAACCGATTTTACATAAACTCCCTGATATTTTCGTGCGTCTAGTTGGCTATTTTACTGAATTAGGTAGATACTATTAACAAATATTTCTATTTTTAAAAAATATAAGTGGAATTATTTCATAGTAGTCATAAAATCTTTATTTACAAATTTTAACTGTTACCAATGGTAACAATGGTTACATGGACGCTTCGCCAGTGCTTGGAATATGGCTAGATACCTCACTAACTTTTCATGAGCACTTTAAAACCATCATTAACAAATATTTGAGGCTTCTTGGATATATCAAACGAGTTACTTCTGATTTTACGTCCATCCAACCATTAAAGATTCTATATTGTTCGTTGGTTAGATCTCATCTGGAATATTGCTCTTCGGTGTGGTCTCCCTATTATCAGTTGTATAGTGATAAAATTGAGAATGTGCAACATAAATTCCTTAGACATGTTGCGTTTAAACTTGGCCAGTATATGCATTATGACGATATTTTACAGATGCTAAATATTACTACATTAAAAAGCCGTCGATTACATCACGACTTAATTCTATTATTTAAGCTGGTTAACTCACAAATCGACTGCCCAGATATGTTAGCCAAAATTAATTTCGCAGTTCCCAACCGCCAGACAAGACAATTGGTTTCATTTTCTGTACCAATGCATAGAACAAATTATGCTCATTATTCGTTCTTATCTCGAAGCCAAAGAATTGCAAATCAATTTCAGGAACTCGACTTTTCCTACAGCTTAAATAGATTCAAGGCCGTATTGTCAAATATCACTTGACGGCAGTTATTATCAGATGTAGGTACCTACTTTTTATGTTTAATATTTATATTATTGGTCTGTGTACTTTCATGTTTAATTGTCTTGTAATTTTTAGCTTATAAATGTTTTATTTTGTTTTAAACCTTTGACATGTTAATTGTATTTTTTTAAATTATTGTACTTGTTTTAAAATTGTACTTATTTTGTAAAATGGGTTCACCCGTAAATAAATAAATAATAATAATAACAAAGAGTAGTAAGGAAGGCAATAGGTGATAGATGGTTTCACAATAGGAAGATGATCAGTGGGAAGACCCTGAAAACAATAGATCAATAATTTACTGGATGCACATTGAAAAAACCTATACCCTGTTTTTAAACCAGGCGGAGTAATCTCAAAAGGCAGATTCACACCCAATAATGGCACTAGAAAAATCACCAAATACATCTTCTTTTTTGGTTGATCATGCCGGTCTTCCACAGTAATCTATAAATATTATATTATACAGTAGAACCCCGATTATCCGTGCTCCTAGGGACCGAAGGGTGGCACGGATAATTGAAAAGCACGGATAATCCAAACAAGTATTTGTTATGTATAATACATATGCACGTATAAACATACATATGTACGTACCTACCATAAAAAATTACAGAAAAAATAAATCTTTCATTATGAGTATCTCTTTCATCATAATATAGAGTCAAAACCTCAAAAATGCAACTTGAGTAATAGAAAATCATAGCACGGATAATCCACAGCATAGATAATCCGCACCCGGATAATCGGGGTTTTACTGTACTAATATGTCGCTAAAAAGTTCTAAAAGCTAGTGTCTTTTATATAAAAGCAGACTAAAAGTTTAAAAATTAAAGGAATAATGCAAAAAACACAAAAACTCGCCAATAGATTATCAAATTTTCTATTTTATTTAAAAGTACCGAATTTGCCAATATAGTTACCAATTCATCCACTACCTCATTATCTTTGATTCCAGCATATCCTTTTACCCAGATAAAGACGAAGCCATTGCTATTATATTTAAATCTAGCAATTTACTTCTTAATACCGCATAACAACTAAGTGTTATGTTTTTTGGTTATTAGTTGTGATACTGCCTCAAGGGCAGATAAAGAATCTGATAGTACTCTGATACTGTGTCTTGTTTTTCCAAAGTTCTGTTCTGTTGGGCCTCTTTCAATAGCATAAAATTCGGCACTTAAGATAGATGTAAATTTAGGTAGTCTAAAAGAATTACCATTTTTTATATTAGCAACATAATAAGCTCTACCTGGTCTATTACATGTTTTGGAACCATCTGCATAGATGATAATTAGGAAATTCAATAAGAATTAATTTTGTAATTTTACTTTTTTGGCATGATAAACTAAATGCATTGCAATAAGAAAGGACACACTTTTAAGGGTACAACTGTAAGTAGATAATGCTCCAATCGAATAAATGAAAACATCCAAATACATACTTGAGAATGATGGTGGATGGCCAATGGGATCCTCAACAAGAAATAAAATGCTGTACCAAACAAGCAAGAGACAAGCTTTTTTAAATTTAAACCACTATTTTGTATTCTGTATATTGACGATTTATATAATTTTGCTTGAGAGAGGATCAACTTGATCAAGATATGAAAAATTGGATACCTGGGCCATATCCTGAAAGGGGAAAATAATATTTTATACCTAAACTCCAAAACCTCTCAACTGAAAATCTACAATTGTACTTTACGGACAAAAACTATATATAGCAGTACATTGATGAAGAAAATCTATATCTTTTTTTTTTATTAAAGTCTTAATGCACAAAGCATTAAAAATAGGTGTCAGGAATTCTGATACATAAAAATAGACCAGAATATAAAAAACGAACAAAAACAGTTGAGAGGTTTTGGAGTTTAGGTATTGAATGCAATAACTCAACTAATTATCCAAGGAAAGATTGGGGGCAACAGCGGAGTAGGTCCCATGTCATGGCGTCAAAATATAAAGAACTAGACAAGCATATATGATACTGGTGAGCTTTTGATGTCGCAAAAGACAGACATCTGACCTTTTAACCTTTTGACTGCCACCCACAATAAGTGGTTATTCTCGATATGCCAGCGAAATATTAGACCAATAAGATGAATCATATAAAGAACGTGAGAGTTGCGTTGCTGGCACATAAACAAAGTTTGTCAAAACACGAGAGATGCGTTGCTGGCAGTCAATAGGTTATGATAGTTCATCAACGTACTATATCGGTACAACTCAACACCATAAAAAGAGAAGGCATGTAAGTTTCTGTATGTAGGATTTTTTGTAAATGTTTGTAACCATACATACATTAGTTTGATTTTACCAGTTTACATACACCACTATGATGGTGTAAGAGCAATATGTCAAGTGATTAGTACAGATGTCAAAAATTTATAAATTGTAGTTTATGCTACTGGGTATATAAAAAATAAATAACTTTTTGATTTATACTGAATTTAAAATTATAAAATTTTCACTTAATCTGTGGTGAGAGAACTTAAAATGGGTAAAAACATAAAATATAAATGGTTGACCCCATTAAAGATTTGTCTGTAAAATAAGTTCCTAATTGCCTTCTTTTCCATTTTAAACAATTTGCATTTGTTGCTGTAAATCATTAATTGTAAATATATATTGCAAGTAGTCAAATTTAAAGCAAACATTTTTATCAGACCATACTTCAATATTGAACTAAAACCTTTAGATAAATAACTTATTTATAGAACCAGTCAAACAATAAAGAATCCGTTAAAATAAACAGAATAGGGTATAATTCTGATAATCCTGTTGTATTTAACAAAAATGTGAAGACAGGAATTGGAGTATGTACAACCTTAATAGGCAGGGAAAACCAGATAGCCTATTAAAACGGAAGGGTTGATAATGAACAGGTATTTTGTGCTAAATACTTACATTATTAAAATACTGGAATATTCACGTGCTTGAAAAATATATCCAACTATTAGTTTCAGCTTTCAAACTAAAAACATTAGATGTTCTTATCGCTAGCAGTCTATTAGCTATCGAAACTCTACATTACACAACTCATCTAGGCCACATCTATATCGAGAAAAACGTATATAAAGTACGCACTTAACGATACAACATACAAAATTAATAAAAGCTACACGTTATTAAAATGAGGATCACAAATTACATATGATTTTTGCATGATAACCAGCCATTTTATAAAAATTTTGTTCCAACAATGCACAGCAACACAGCACCCATTTTTACCAACACACAGAGAAAACGGTAGCCGAAATCCGAAATCGTGATTTTTGTTATATTGGCAACAACGTAAATATCTCGTTTTACGACCGGCAGATGGTAGCACCATTTTTCTTCTTTTTCTATAAATCCCGTAGCCATCAACTCTGTTTTCACCTAGTATTATTCTTTTACAAAATTCAATAATGATTCACACTTTACCGATAAAAGCATAAATATGTTATCTTGCACATTATCTCATATGGGACCTTATTATAAATTAACCTTATTATATTAGTTATAATTTCTCCAAAGGATAAATTATTTTTCTTGTAAGAATATATAGGCCACCAATAATACTTCTTGTCACTATGGTTTGTTTTTAAACCAAGAGGAGTAAATTGAAAAGCCAGATTCATACCCAATAAAGTCACTAGAAAAATCACCAAATTGGTCTTCTTTTTTGGCTGATCATTTCGGCCTTCGATTTATGGCAATCCATAAATATTATATTAGGTATACCAAATACTATAGAACGTCCATAGTATTTGGGTATACTAATACGTCGCTAGAATGAGTTCTAAAAACACTTTTTTATACAAAAGCAGACTAAAAATCTAAAAATTAAAGGAATAACGCAAAAAACTCAAAAAAGGCTGATATAACTTACGCTCGATTTCATAATAAGTTAAAGTGGACTTTAAATTTTCAGTTGGCACGTCTATCAACGGAATTACACATTAAAGTGAACTTTAGTTTAGTTAATGTTCACTTTAAGTTGATTATGAAACCGAGCTTTAATTAACCTATGAATTGCCAATAGTTTTAAAATGTTAAAATGTTTAAAACATTAGGGTCAAAATTTTATAACAGTGCGGAGTAAACTTGCCCCAGATTAGACCAATTACAAACAAGCCTTACGGCGCGGTAAATTTGAATTACTTCTCCTGGTTTAAAAACAGACCATAGTATAATTTGAACATGGTTAACTTAGCAAAAGCATTAGGTCCAAAGTAATAGTAGGGGAGGCAAGTACACTTGCAGTTACTCGAGCGTTATGGGGATCTACATATGGATGCCTCAGAAGTCAAACGGTGTAAGTCACATTCTCCCTAAAAATTACTTATGAGATATAACACTTATTATTATATATAATATTATTATTTCCTTGTTTGTATTTATGAATATGTTACCCATATTATGATAAATAAAGACAGTTTATTTGTTTTTAATATCTACTTATATTTCTGCAACTATTGTCAGAAACATCTTAGTATCTCATTTTAAACACTTATTGACTTACACCGATCGGCTTCTGAGGCATCGATATGTAGGTTGTAAAAGTTAGGTCTTCAAATCAAAAAGTTTTCCATTTTAGTGAAGACTTTCCATTTTTTAATTTACTTTTTCATTTCCAACAATCGTCTTTTCCGATTATAGCGCCTTCTATCCATAATTTGAAAAAATGTTTCGAATAAAGGTTAAATACTTATTTTTACGCAAGTAATCTAAATCTACAATAAAAGAAAATAGCGACTCCTATTTAAGATTTTAAAGTAACTCCCTACCCCATCTCCATGGGGGTCATGTTTGGTGTCATTCGATAGATTTTTTAAAAATATTGAATACATGTATTTTTCAGTTTTTCGATCTATTGTTCATTTCGCGAAATATTCGCTTTTCTTTGTGAAACTTTGTGACTCGACCATTTCCTTATATTTATATTATAATATGTATATCCTTATATTATTTCCCAGATTTTTTAAATATACACTGTTCTGCATGTATTTAACTTACATTATCTTAATATGACGAATTCGAGTTTTTCTAAGGATATATTTTTTTTTTCGATTTTTTTTAATGAACTCCCCTGTTTTAAAAGCCATTATATTGTAATGGTACATTTACAGGGTACAAGGTTTCTCCCCATGTGATTTTCTGACGCGCTCGAGTAACTGCAAAAATTCCCGCTTGGGCTCCCCTACCATAATAAAGAATATGTGTGTACTTTGTACGCACGTAATGATTTCAACGAAATAAATGTATTTTAAACAGTTTATTTGTATTTTATTTATATATCAAACTAATTTTAATACTTAGGTACTACTTTCCAAAAAAATATTCTTTTCATTATTTTTAGGTACTACCTATTTTCCTATTCCCGACGAAGACAAATCCAATGACACGAAAATTATTATAAATATATTTACTAAAAACACCAATGTATTTTTTTACCCTTTATTTGCACTGATATATAAATAACTGGAAAGAATTTAGCCACTAACAGCAGACTGTCGGTGTGCGCGTACCTACTTCATACTGTCGTTTTTATAAAAATTTACTCTCGACATTTTTCCCAATCGCGCTCAAATAAGTTCAAAATTGGAATTAAAGATTCCTTTATTACCTCTACGATGCAGATATGTTGGTTCCTAAAGGTTTTTTGATTACATCAATAATAATTGAAAAAAACAATAGTAGGCATAAATTTTATTATAATTTGGAGACATATAATTCGATGGTATTCTGATAAATAATTTCACTGAGCACGTCAATGTTTTCTTAGCAGTCATTTTCAGTATTTGCGGTATTTGACAGGGTTCACTTCTTCCTTTTACCATACAGTTAGGATTCCACTTTTCGTCTAAAGTGCTAGACGATATTTCGGTCGAGAGACAATTAGACTCTAAAATAATTATTTGAACGGGTAGCTTCTGCACAGCTTCTATATTCTTTTCGGTATCGAAAGATCTAGCATTCAGCCTTATATATAATAACCTAGATTTAAAAATTTTCTGTAATCTTCAATTGAAGCATTGACGATATTTATAGATCCCTTTGAACATGAATCTTTTTGTATATATATCGTACATATCTCGAAGTGCAGATTTATCCTCACAACTCAACAATAAGGGCAAGTTTACTTTTTGAAGTTATACTCCTTTACCGGCGATAGAGGGTGAATTTTTATATGGTAAAACCTAGCGACCGGGCGCATGCGCATTATAACTTTGTTCTGATTGGATGTTCAAATGACATGTCAAAAATTATTCAATATGGCGGCTGTGGCACAGCTGTAGTTAGATTATTTATGGTTGTTGCGTTTTAAAATTTGTGTGAAAAGAAACAACAAACAAAAGTTAGTTAATAGTTATACTGCCTTTTTAAATAGTTTTCATATACCTATATTTTTGGACTTTTGGTCTATTTTGGACAAGGAAAACTCATTCTAATTTGGTAAGTAGTTTTTATTATAAACATATTGTAATTATACATTTGGATTAGGTTGAAATACGTACATTTATTTTCTCAAGAATGCGGATTTTAGAGAGAAATCCCAAATTAGGTTCGATTTTTATTTTTAAATTATGATTTTTTGGCGTAGATTTATTTATCTAGTAGGTATGTAATGCTTTGATTTACATACTTAATTTG
This sequence comes from Diabrotica virgifera virgifera, assembly GCF_917563875.1. Classification (NCBI taxonomy): domain Eukaryota; kingdom Metazoa; phylum Arthropoda; class Insecta; order Coleoptera; family Chrysomelidae; genus Diabrotica; species Diabrotica virgifera. Next base: position 102,195,845 of record NC_065443.1, read on the forward strand.
ATTACCAACAAAAGTTCTACCAATCTTCATCTAATATATTGTTTTCTTACTGTTTTGTTATATTTTTATATTTTCTTCCACAAAATTTAAACTACATAATTTAATTTTCAAAACAACTGTCAAACAGTAAAACGTTTAGTTACCGTATTTTTCCACATTATAAATAATGTGGGATTGGACGAGTGGGTCTACGCTTCGATTACGAATCAAAGCGTCACGAAATTCACGGGTTCAATTCCCGATGCAAGTTTTATTTTTTTATTTTTGTATGCATGTTATGATTGTAAGTATATTTGTTATATAATTTTTTTTTTCAGAAAATGCGTATTTAAAATTTTTGCCAACAATTATTATCGTTCAGAAATAATTTTTTCTTTGTGGCATTTTTCAATGTGTTTGTGTGCGTTTTATTCTTCTATTTTTTTAAATTTTTGGTATTGTCTTAAAAATCACATAATATGTAGTAGAAGTATAACTTCTTACGTGCGTACAAAGTACACACATATTCTTTTTTTAGCTAAAGACATTAGGCATTCTAATGCTTTTATTTGATCTTCTTTTGAATTATGGTAAGAATCATAATAGTCGTTATAATGCTATTCATAGCAGAAGACACAGCTATAACTTTTGTTTTGTTTTCGGTTTTAATATTTTCAAGTGCTTTTAAATAGTCTTCTGGTTTTACAATATCAGTATCAAACTCTCCACTATAACACCGATCACAGCCCACAGAACAAAATAGTCCTCCATCGCGCTTGGTTTCGTTTAGTCCACTCTTGCTGCTGTCTAAGTTTCTGCCAAATAAAATAATTTTAGCAACACCAGATGTCCAACTTCTTTCTAGAACTTCTTTTATATCTGTTTTATGGAATTTTTTACTGGATGCGAATGTTCGTAAATTCCTGAAAAATTTTTTATCTGCAAAATTGGCTCTCGTATCAATTATTCTGGTGCCAGACATTTTTAACTGTGGACATCAAACTTTGGAACAAACAATTGTAATCTAAAAATAAAAGGAATGCATACATTTAATAAATAAACAATACAACTAATAGTCTAAGATCGCCTTACAAAATCAATACGTTAATTAAATTCACATTTCTGTATAAATTTAAGAATATGAGAATACATTGATAACAGGTTTGCTTGTGAAAAGGGCCGCAAATTAGGGTTGCCAGCTGTTAAAAACGCGAGGTACCAAAGATAAAGTGAAAGAGACCGACCTAGCACACAACGCCACTGGTTTAACAAATTCACATAATTTCAGAATTCAAATTTAAAATTTTACCAGAAAAATAATTTTGCCGAAAATTCAAAGTATACCACTAAATTTAGTTTGTCATCCTCTTTTCAAATGCAAAGTTCATTTTAAAAAAATTTAATATACAGGGTGTTGTTTTTGGGTCGGAACATTTTTCTAATATTTTTTAATCCGGACCTGTATTTTTTACAATTGTAAATCAATTAATTGATTGTACAACTTAAAAAATATTTGCGTGCCAAATATAAAATAAATATACAGTGTGGTTAAAAAGTTATGAACCAAATAAAAAAATGGCAAAATAGATAAAACACCCAGTATCTTTGTTATTAATGAAGTAAGACCCATTAAGTATGGTATTTTTGAGACCACCGAAGTGTCCTCTTTCTACAGTTAACGTATGTTACTTTTCCAATAAAACACCCTGTACAATAAATGGGAAAACGGACATGGCAATAAGTAATAAACTGAAGAAGGCTACTAACGTGTATCACTCTTTAAATAATATAATTTTCGGCAAATCAGAAATAGACAACAAAACCAAACTCAGAGTAAATAACAGCGTAGTAAATCCGATAATGACATATGGGGCGGAAAATGGATTGTGCAAAAGAAACATGAATCAATGATAAACGCGACCGAAATGAAATACATGAAAAGAATAGCTGGAGTTACGAAGTTTGAAAGATTCAGAAATGAAGATATAAGGAGAGAGCTGGAACAAAAACCAATAATGAGGAAGATCAAAAATAAACAATTGAGCTGGTCTGGCCACTACAACGAATGGAGCAAAAGAGACTAACAAAGAAAAAGAAGGTACATGAAGCCAAAATGTGAAACAAAAGAAAAAAGGGAACGCCGAGGAACACATGGCCGGATGGACCAGATCCAGGATATAGGTGAAAGGAGACACATGAGTATAAGAGATATGGAGAACCTGGCCACCAAAAGAAGCGCATGGAAGAAATGGATAAGAGGCGGGACCCGACATCCGACGCCCTGAAGGGCACTAAGGATTATGAGAAAGAAGAAACCTTGATAAGTTTTTTGGAGTCCTTATAATAGCTCTTTAGTCTTAAATTATAACTCTGATTATGATTTCTTACCAAAAATTTAAATATTAATTTATATTATTTATTACATGGATACCTAACTTACCGAAATTTATGTAACGTAAAAACTAACAAAAATTAATTAATTTCACAACGACTACGTAACAAAACTTTTTGTTATATTTCTCTTTAAAGCACTCACAAAGTAGTTTTGTTAGTTCAAAATTTATAGAAATACAAAATTATTTAACCAAGGGATACAGGCCCCAGTATCTGGTATCACCAACTATATACATAATTTTGTTGATATTGGTAATTTATAAATTTGATATTCGTCTATTTTTAAGTAGATTGTTATTGTGATAACGTATCACTAATAAGTGATAATAATTTTACAAATAATCTTTTCAAAAATTTTTTTTGAGATTAAAAAGCATTTGCCATCATTATTGTGTAATAAAAGCCATAATAATCCTTATAGCCAGGGAGTTAGTGTCAAATTTGACCGGAGCATTTTAGCATGGCTGGTTTCTTTTTATTTAGGTAGGTGTTCCAAAGCTTATTAACAAATGATGTGTCAGCTGGGCCAAAACCGGGGATTTTACTCAAGAAAAGGTGAAACATGAAAGTTAATGGACAAACGCTACAACTTAAATGTCAACTATTTATATACCTTACTCAGAACAGTCAACAGCCTTGCTTATTTGGCACCTACCTTTCACTCAGGAGATCGGGGTTCAAATCCTGGCGCGGAAAATTCTTTTTGTTTTTTAAATTGAAATTTTATTTTGAAAAATATTTATTTTTATAATACCACGTTTTTATTATTTATACGAGACAATATAAAAAATCTGTATGTCTTTTATAGAATTATGCATAGAACTTATGAAATAGCATATATACATTTGATAATAAATATTATGATTGACCTTAATAAGCAAAATTGTTGTACATGAACCCCTGAAGCTTCCTGAGTTAGTACGACCAATCTAAGTGAAAAAGGGGGTTGGCCTCCCCACCCCCCTCCCGACATTTTTTTATCTTTTTAGACAAACTGTTTTTTGTATAATTTTATTTGATGTAAAACCAAAAGATACATACAACCCTAATTTTTCACTTTTCTATCACCAACCCCCATTTTTTAATAGCAGTCTAATTATTTCCCTGTTCTCTATATAAAAATGAATTTTTGTCTGTATGTCCCTACAGAATCGTAAACTATGCATTTAATCATATGATGACCTCAAGCAAAGTTTTTGTACTTACATGAACCCAGGAAGGAGTTAATACTTAATAATATATACTTAATATACTTAATAATTAATAGAGTTAAAAGAGTTACCTAATACTTTTTTATTATTAACTAGCTGACCTGGCAAACTTCGTACCGCCTTAAAACTAAATAATGTTTGAATGTTTAATACCTAAAATTACCAGAAAGCCAAAAAATACTAAAAAATATTGCGTACCTATACTTTTTTCTACCAAATGCATAGTTTACGATTCTATAAGAGACATAGGTACAGACAAACATTCATTTTTATATATTATAGAGAATAGGGAAATATTTAGATTGCTATTAAAACATGGGGGTTGGTGATAGAAAAGTGAAAATTTAGGGTTGTATCTTTCGGTTCTACAACATATAAAATTAGGAAAAAACAGTTTGTCCAAAGAAATAACAAATAATATCTACCTTTTCACTTAGATTGTTGGTCTTACCAACTAAGGAACCTTCAGAGGTTCATGTAGGTACAACAAATTTGCTTATTAAGATCAATCATAATATTATGACCAAAAATGCATAGTTTGCGATTCTATAAAAGACATACAGATTTTTTTATATTGTCTCGTATAAATAATAAAAACGTATAAAATAATAAAAACGTATAAATAATAATAAAAAAAGAATTTTCCGCGCCAGGATTTGAACCCCGATCTCCTGAGTGAAAGGTAGGTGCCAAGTAAGCAAGGGTGTTAACTGTTCTGAGTAACGTATATAAATATTTGACATTTAAGTTGTAGCGTTTGTCCATCAACTTTCATGTTTCACCTTTTCTTGGGTAAAATCCCCGGTTTTGGCCCAGCTGACACATCATTTGTTAATAAGCTTTGGAACACCTACCTAAATAAAGAGAAACCAGCCATGCTAAAATACTCCGGTCAAATTTGACACTACCTCCCTGGCTATTAGGTTTCATTACTTTTATTAGTAAATTTTTGTTTTGGTTTTTTGTTTTTGACTGATGAATTCTGACTATCGCCTCTCAAAATTTGGCGTCCTAGACAGTCACCCGTCTTGACCGTCCATTTATTATAGGTAGGTACTTAACTCTTGAGCGAAATTCATATTTTTTACATACCTCGTATAAAATTGATAAAAGTTGATGTCTGATGGTTGTGTCTCAGAGTTTATATAGTTTTAGATCATGCAAAGCTTTTTATGAAGAATAACTTTTTTTCGTAAAATTGATAATAAAAAACTTTCCCACATGGTTCAAAGTTACGCAGACATAGGTACTGTGGATATAAGTGCTCAAACAATTTTTTAACTTTTAAGTTGTAATGTCAGATTTGGATTCAGCATACCTAATCAAAAAGAAAATAGAAATATTTTTAATTAAACTAAAATGATGAATTCGCCCACATTTTTAAAATTATTTATACAAAACAGTTTTTATTGTTTAAACAATTAATAAACCATTAGCGACTAAAGATCTGTGTGTAGAATTTTTTACTAAAAAACATATACATATAAACTATCAAAAAACATTTTAGAAAAATATAAGCTTGTTTGACTTTTTCCGAAACAATGCAAGTTTTCGGTCTACTGAATCCCCTATTTTGGGGTTTCGGTATTTAACTGTCGCGCGTCGGCGTCGATCATGAGGTTTGTTCCAACACGACCGAAAACCGTCACGAAACGGTAACGCTCCTGCGCAGTAAACAAAATCCGTTCCAACAAAAATATGATCGTCATCGGATCGTCCTTCCCACTGTTCCAACAAGAATTGTGATCTTTTAGTGACGGTTTCGTGATGATCATTTCAGTAATCGGGAAATAGGGTTTTTCATTGATTGTCATTGTTTAGAGCTTTTGTCATGTGTCACATAATATTAATATATCTACGGCATACGTCTTTAGCTTTTATCATTGGATATACCAACAACAATATACACATTGATAGATAAATCAGTTATCAGTCAGGTAACCGTTCCAACATCGGTTTCCAAATTACCGTCATGGGACGATAACTGGGCGATACAATTACGAACATGCGCACAACAAACGGTACAAGTAGTTTCGTGACGGTTTCTGGACCGTCCAAAAGTTTATGTTGGAACATACCTATAGTATTTTTACTACAAAAACGTTATTACGTAGGTCAAAATTTTTGACGTAAGAGAACTGTCAAAACATTAGAATGTGACTTTTGATTATTGACATGTTTATAATAAACATGGCAATAATGAAAAGTCACATTCTAATGTTTTGACAGTTCTCTTACGTCAAAAATTTTGACCTACGTAATAACGTTTTTGTAGTAAAAATACTATATTTTAAACACAAACCAAGGTCCTCTATTCATTGTTGCCAAAGAGTCTAATGGGCTGTTGATCCTGTGAATCGCGGCCATGTTGTATGTAGGATGTATGTCATATGTCATGTGCCAGCTGTGGTGTAAAATGAAAATAATGTAAATCAATAAATTTGTTTTGTATAAAATAAAAGTTCATAATAAATTATGGAAGTTAAAATTGAAGTTAAAGATGAGTTTGGAGAATATGATCAAAAAAATGTGGAGAATCAGCTATACACAGACATAAATGCTGGAGAATTGAAGAATGAACCTGACTATGTTGAGACAAGTAAGTTCTGAAAAATTTTGTGTATTTACCACTTAGCTAATAATTATTATTTTATTTTAACACAGAAATAAATCTTGGAGAAATAAAGGATGAACCCGACTATGTTGAGACAAGTAAGTTCTAAAAAATGTTGTGTATTTACCATTTAGCTAATTAATTTTTTAATTTATTTCGACACAGAAGTAAATCTTGGAGAAGTGAAAGATGAACCCGACTATGTTGAGACAAGTAAGTTCTAAAAAATGTTGTGTACTTACCACGTAGCTATGCTTTGTTTAAAACTGGAGGAGTAAACTAAAAAGACAGATTTACACCCAAGAAAGTCACTAGAAAAATCACCAAATACATCCTCTTTTTTGGTTGGTCATATTGGCCTTAGACAGTAATCCATAAATATTATATTATGCTAAAAAGTTCTAAAAACAACTGATTTTTATATAAAAGCAGACTAACAATCTAAAAATTAAACGAATAACACAGAAAACACAGAAATTTGTCGATAAACCAATTTCGCTCAGCCGAGATTCATTTTGACAGATTCTAAGTGGAAACATACAACACAAATATTCCTACCTCACACTATTAACTGCTCAAATCAACTTAAGGGGAAGTCTACTGTGACAAGGGAAAAACCAGGCTGATTTTCCGGATTTTTTTTTTTCTAACAAAATATGACTCATACATTAAATAGGGCTTTTCATCGATTGTCATTTGTTTCGAGCTTCTGTCATATGTTGTATAATCTGTGTATAATATTAATATACACGGATTATACGACATCTGACAAAAGCTCGAAACAAATGACTGTGAATGAAAAGCCCTATTAAATTAAACCGTCATCTTTATTATATATTCAGTATTTGTAAAAAAAATTTCAAATCGAAATATTCAAAATTGCCGTCATGGCACTCCTTCAGGAGCAGGTCCGTTTTTTTTAGGTGTCCAAACGGTGTACATGAAATCTCACGTCTGGGTGATCTGAAACAAAAAACAAAATATGGTTATCACCTACATAGTATTGACTCTCGGCTGACGGAGAATTTTTTTGATATTGTTTTTTGTTTAATTGTTATAAACAATAATAACATCAAATTTGGGCAAAAACATAGAAAATAATTTCAAGAATTTTTTTTTCTGCGGCAAAATTTTTTATCAACAAAATCCACTATCAGACGAGAGTCAATACTATGTAGATGATAACCATATTTTGTTTTTTGTTTCAGATCACCCAGACGTGAGATTTCATGTACACCGTTTGGGCACCTTAAAAAAACGGACCGCGCTTGAAGGAGTGCCACGACGGCAATTTTAAATATTTCAACTTGAAATTTTTTTTACAAATACTGAATATATAATAAAGATGACAGTTTAATTTAATATACGAGTCATATTTTGTTAGAAAAAAAAAATCCGGAAAATCGGCCTGTTTTTTCCCTTGTCACAGTAGACTTCCCCCTTAATCTTTCATTAAAAAAAACAGTAATTATTGGAAATAGTGGGAGGGTATACTAAACTTATAAAATTTTGTGGAATTTATTTCTTCAAAATATTTTTATTTTGTACAATAAATAATTTTCTCATTTATTATCAATGCATTATAATGGTGTAAATAAATAATTTTTGTATGGTAAAGTTTATGTTATTTATGCCTGTGTACAATCCAACAAGTGATAGCTGGCGGGTGACCTTGCGTGAAAAAATACACAATATGAGAAGATCACCTGCCAGTTCTCGCTTGTCAGATTGTAATATTTGCTATTATGTTTGGTTGTGTAGTAGGTAATTTCCAGTCACCACCTAACTTCGTCATAGATTATTCTGGAATAATGTCTCAATTTAATGTTACTACACTGAAGAACCGCAGGTTGAGAGCTGATATGTTGTTTCTATTTAAAATTCTAAACAATGCTATGAATTCTCCCTCGTTATTGGATAATGTGTACTTAAACACAATACATAGAACTCGACACACTGCACTCTTTTATATTCCTTTTCATAGGACTGAGTATGCTTGTCATTTTCCCTTGTCGAGAATGCTCAGCTTATGAAATGACATGCTACTTGATCCTTTCTGTCCAAGCATTAATGTCTTCAAAAGGCAGCTTCACAGTTTATTGATTTAAATATGTGATATTTTTCATCTTCTGCGATTGAATTTACTGTCTTATTTTACAAATTTTGTTGTTTAATTGTCTTTTATTCGTTGATTTTTGATGTTTTTTGTACATGATTTTTACTTTAACTATTTTTTTTTTGTACTCGTTTGTAAATGGTTCTACCGTTGAAATAAATAAATAAATAAAAAAACTTCCTAAAAAAAATAAATAACCACTAGACATTTGTGTCTCAACTATATAACTTAATTAACCTATGAAATGCCAGTAGTGGCAAAATTTCATAAATGTCATTAGTTTCAAAATTTGATAACAGTGGAGTAAACTTGCCTGAGGTTGGACGTTGGACCAATTACGAACAAACATTACGGTGCAGTAAATTTGAATTACTCCTCCTGGTTTAAAAATAGAGTATAATAATAATTTGTTGTTGTGGTATTAGAACATCCACATTAGTTAGTTGGTTCAGTTTCCCATGGGCCTCTCCAGAGTCACCAGCACTCTAGAAGCCCTCCTAGAAGAACAAAAAAAATACACTTTCTTCAAATAAACTTTTTTATCCGATGCCTAGATTTTGTGTCATTTTGGAACTACTAAAATTTTTTATTTCATTAGTAGTTCCAAAATGACACAAAATCTAGGCATCGGATAAAAAAGTTTATGTGAAGAAAGTGTATTTTTTTGTTCTTCTTAATGGCGGTACAGGCTCGTTTTTTTAATATTGTATTTAATTACAGAGTAATTTTCACATATTAATATATTTTTCAAATTGGGCTCTATACTGCCATTCTTTATTATATTACAAATACGTGTGCCAAATATCACGAAAAAATATTCAAAATTACAGCCGCAATCTTGGAACGCGTTTTCGCTACCTGTTGATCGCTACTGTTTCCTCTTAACACATTCACGGTCATGACTGCATATTAGTGCATATGAAGTCATTTACTCCATAAGAATACGTGTATACAATGACAGCGTGTCTGTGAATGTGTTAAACATACAACAAGCTAAAAAGGGGTAGCTCCCTAGGTTGGCTGTATACCATATAATTAAAACATGAATTAAAAACCACTTCTATGTAAAAGGTATATTTACTAACAATTTTAAAAAATCCCAATGGATTGAATAATCCATTGGAATTCCAATTCAGAACATTTTCGGACCTATCAGTCCATCATCAGTGAATTCAAATACTTGCTAAATAGCCCCAGAACCAAACAATGCTTTTAATTATAATTCAATCTACATTATGTTGATGTAATATTGAAAAGGCTAAACGCTGATGTTAATAGATAGGTGTAACCTCCGGGAACATGGTGAAACTCTAATCGAGAAACTTAATCAACCATCTTAGGCCAACGTTGACTACCAAGACTTGCTAGTTGGTTCTGAATTGGACACCGTTGGAAAAACGTTCTGAATTGGACATATTTTATTCAATCCATTGGGATTTTTTAAAATTTTTAGTAAATATACCTTTTACATAGAAGTGGTTTTTACTTCATCTTAGAGTTTTTTATATAACAAGCCTTTCAATTTCCTAAAAGCACTTTTTTGGGGAATGACACCCACAGCCCATCGTGGTAGTACCATATATCTCATCTTTCTTCTAAAGGTAGTTTATCAAATATGTCAATTGGTTATGTGTATAAATAACTAATATAGTTACACACACTATAGTTTGTGACCGCTAGCCCTAATAACACTAGTAAAAATTATTTTTTGTATTATATAATAAAGAACATGTGTGTTCAGGTTGGATTAACTGTATGTGTTTCTTGTCTAAGATTCCCAAACAATTGGAAAACTTTTGAGTTATTTTCAAATATTGTGGATATTTCTTACCACTTTTCTATAGTTCACTCATACCTATGGTTCTCAATTTTCTCCAAATAGTATCACATTAAATAATAGGGTATTATCGTGGCTGCAGTAGATTTGCCAATTCTATAATCGTAGTTTAATGTGCTAAGTGAACATCCAGTGGCCAATTATCTGAAAAAAAACAGTAAGAAAAAAACAGTATTATCTAAACTAATTATTGCTATCTAAACCTTAGAGTGTAGGCGCAAAATCTTGGTCCAATGCTATTTAAATGCATTTATTTTTTTCGAATCCTGAGAAAACTAATTAGTATTTTTGAAAAATTTAAATTCAGAATGAAAGATTACATTATTACCGAGGGCCTAAAGTCCCTGAAAACTTCTATAATGTTTATTTTAATAAGTTACAGGGGTGAAAAAAAAGAGAAAATTTAGTGTGATTTTTAATTTAAAATATTTCACTCAATAGAAAGTTTTTGTTTATTTTAAGGTACTTTCGGCCCTCGGTAATAATGTAATCTTTTATTCTGCATTTAAATTTTTCAAAAATATTTATTAGTTTTCTCAGGATTCGAAAAAAAATGAATAGATTTAAATAGCATTGGACCAATATTTTGCAGCTATCCCCTTAATAGAAATATTGGAAAATAGCCCAAGAGGGTAATCAACTAATACTAAATTTTGTATCTTTTTTCAGCATCATCCCTGCAAAAGAAAAGAACACGTTCACAAGATAATTATGTCAAAGAGATAAAGAAAATGAAGACTGTTAAGCCTGGATCAGAAGCCTTTGCCTTTAGTCCAAAATCTACTCCAAGAAAAAAACAAAAAATAAGTTCTGATGTAGTAAGATTTGCAAGGATAATGCAAATTTTAAATCATAAAAATGATTCAAACCCAAAAGAAGATGAAGATGGGGACAAGCTGTTTTGTTTGTCACTGGTTAAAGAGATTAAAAAAGTACCGGAACATAAACGACTTCGAACTAAAATTGAAATGTTAAAAGTAATCATGCAAAACCAAAATTTCCCTCAAGTACCACAACATCAACCAAATAATTTAGCATATTATGGTTAAAATACAGCAAGAGAACATCAGAAGCACACACTCCATCGCCAGTACCAACCATTTCCATCAATGAACTGGAGTTATGAGTTAATCTGCAAATAACAAAATACTTTTTTTTATATTCAAGTGTGGATTTATTATTTTTGATTTATTATTATTATTTTAAACGATAAGAATATGTACAGTAGAACGTCGATAATCCGGACGTCAACAATCCGGACCGTCAATAATCCGGATTTGTATCTAGCAAAAATATCTGATTCTTTTAAAATAAATTAAGAACTTCGTTGCGAAAAACGAACCTCTACCGCAGTTCAAAAATATTTTACACATTTTTTTTAAATGCCCAAATAGTGTCTGATGTTTTTACTGTACACATGGTGCTATTATAAATTAATTACAATACAGTGTTTAAACATAAAAAAATTTTTTTGATTAATTTCACCTCTAGACACTTTACTGTATAAGAGAAAACATAAAATTTTAAAACGTTTGTTGTACTTTAATGTGTATACTTTTTTTTGAGGTAATTTCGTCAATCCGGATAATTTGATAATCCGGATGGGGTTCGGTCCCAATTAATCCGGATTATTGACGTTCTACTGTACATCTAATTTACAAGATTAAATCAGTATTTTTCTTTAACCTAATTTTCCTAAAATTGTTTGTACTTAATCTAGATGTCACCTGTCACCCTATCCTAACTTCTTTTTGACGTGAAATGCCCACTTCTTTGCTGTGGCTACACTGTACCACACTGACTCTGCTTTTCACTAACTGCTCACATCCTTGTTGTGGCTACAATGCACAACAGTAACTAAGCCTTGCACAACTTTTCACATTACACAAGCTCAAACCAGTTTAGTCCTCTTGAGCCTTGGCATCTGGGGTTGGTTGGCAAGAAGCTGAAGTACTTCATTGTTGGGATGTTTATTGCCTCTCTTCATGTCTTCTGGCGACTTTACATAAACTATATTTATCTATGATATCAAAATATTTTCTACCATTTATAGAGTAGGTATTTATAGCAAATTTATAATAATTTATTGATACCTATATATTAGCATAAAATTAATATATAGTAAAAGTTAAATAATCCCTTGTTTTTGTAAATCACGTACAGTCGAAAAAATGAAAGAATATCCATGAACGATCACATCAATCACATATTATTCAGATTATTAATAATCTCTCTCTCTCTCGTTTGTTATTTATGGAAAAAAACAGCAAATACAAAATATGTGATTGATGTGATCGTTCATGGGTATTCTTTCATTTTTCCGACTGTATAAAGCATACACATAAGATTGTCTTCCAAATCGTGAGAAAGTACAGTACAACCTCGTTTAACCGGACTAACTGGAACCGGAAGCGATCCGGTAACTCGACAATCCGGAAATATAATAAAGTTAATAAAACTACATGTGAAATGATAACTTAATATATTTACACCCCATATGATTAACGCGAGCATTAGTTTTTATTTACAAAAAAGTCATTGATCTTCCTTTGTTTTAATTTTGTGTGACGTTTCAATGCGGCACGATCACGTAAACCTTTCACCATCATTAGTTCAGCTGGCATGGTGTCTTGCTGTTGCTCCAAATACGCCATGGTGTTGATCATTGATTGATCCGGATTAACGAGGTTGTACTGTACCACGTGACCTATAATCATAATTAACACTCCCAGTGGATATGTCAGAAATATATATTTACAGTCGTCTTTCATTTTTTTACAAATTTTTCATCCATTTTTGTATATGTACTGTCTGTCCAAAGTCAGTTGAAAATTGAAATTTTACGAGGAGGTTCAAATATATATTTGACAGATCTTTTTTACTACATGAAGGGCTGAACGCAACATAACAAAGCTATGCAAGATATCCTCGTCTTATCGTTGCACGGATTGATATGTACCAAAGTGACCAAAATGTAAAGACAAGTTAACCTATATTCATAAAATTAACTATTCTAGCAAAACTAAATTTCCTACGCCTATATGAGTGTCTCAGATATCATCGATGGGTTCGAGACTTCCATTTTCAATTGAGTTTGGATAGATAGTCTAGTCGCAACATAAGGGGTCCCGTGGGAAATTCTAGCTCGCCGTGATTTGATGGTAGTATTATAGGTTTTTTGGGTCGCTGAATCCAATAAAAGTAATCTGGAAGCCCAAATATGGTCAGTTTAATTGTTATTAACAAATTATGGTAAAATTGGGTATTTTTTAGGTATTATTAGAAGCCCTGTAAAGAAATTGATAGTGATAAGGTCTTCTCTGGTGTATTTTTGATCGCTGAATCGAATGCGACTAGTCGCGATTACTCAAAATATGTTCTTATTTTGTTAATGCGCTATCTACAGCAAGGTTGTAGTCTTTTTCATAGTATTTTTATACGCTAAATCGATTGCGACTAGTCGTGATAGCTTAAACCACGTTCCGACTTTTTTATTAATAAATTATTGCAAAAATAACGGTTTACTCACGGTTTTTGCTCTAGATTTTAAAAAAACCCCTTGGATTGACATGAAGTTTGGCATATACGTAGCTAACATGTCAAACAAAACATGTGATATTGTGCCGATGAGTTTCACCCGTTTTCGTGGGTGTATAAAGAAACCTTTAAAATAAGTCCGGAAGTGGATAAACTGATTAATTCTAAGCAACTTTTGTTCTATATAATTTTTTCACTAAGCCAATACTTTTTGAGTTATCTGCGAGTGAATATATGTTTATTTTTCAACAAAAAATCCACGTTTTTAGACGGGTTTTCGCAAATAACGCAAAAGTATTTTTCAAAAAAAATTTGTTAGCAAAAATATAGACTATAAAAAAGTGAAAAAAATGGTGTATGTGTAAGGTTCGTAGACCTAGTAGAAGCAGAGTTGTAGCTAATGAACAACAGGTTCATATTCGCCAAATTCCAAATCAAATATTTCAACATAAAATAACCAAAAAATGAAGCACTTTTTGAGGAAAACTCATTACAACTTTTTTAAAGCTTTTAAAAAAAACTTTATTCTTGTTTTTTGAAAAAGTGTAGTATCAAAAATAAGAAAGTTACGCTCAAAATAGAGTTGGTCCCTTTTTTTTTGGTAAAAGAAATCGGGAAAATCACCCCGTAATTAGCATAAATGAAATTAATCGTTACCGCTTCACAAGTTGCTTTACTTATGTTGTATTTATATGATCTGCAAGTTTCATCGGTTCGAAAGTGCTATGCGAATAAAACCACTACAAACGTGGTTTTTGTTGTTGAAAAATGAACACATTTACTCGCAAATAACTCCAAAAGTATTGACTTAATGAAAAACCTCTATAGAACAAAAGTTGCTTAGAATTAATCAGTTTATCCACTTCCGGACTTATTTTAAAGGTTTCTTTTTTCACCGAAAAGGGGTGAATCTCACCCCCAGGGTAAAAGCATACATCGGCACAATATCACTTGTTTTATTTGACATGTTAACTGCGAGTATGCCAAATTTCATGTCAATCCAAGTGGTTTTTTTTAATTCTGAGCAAAAACCGTGAGTAAGCTATAAACCGTTATTTTTGCAATAATGTATTAATAACAAAGTCGGAACGTGGTTTAAGCTATCACGACTAGTAGCAATCGATTTAGCGAATAAAAATACTATGAAAAAGACTATACAAACTAGCTGTAGATAGCGAACTATTTCGAGCTTTTCTGCGAATAAACAATTATTTTGTTATTAACAAAATAAGAATATATTTTTAGTAATCGCGACAAGTCGCATTCGAATCAGTGGCCAAAAATACACCAGAGAAGAACTCCTTAACACTATAAATTTCTTAATAGGGCTTCTAATAGTATCTGACAAATACCTAATTATACCATAATTTTTTAACAACAATCAACAATTAAACTGACCATATTTGGGCTTCCAGACCACTTCCATTGGATTCAGCGAACCCAAAAAACCTATAATACCACCATCAAATCACGGCGAGCTAAAATTTCCCACGGGACCCCTTATGTTGCGACTAGATTAAGACAGTAATGTGTATTATTCTCATATTTTATTTTACTAGGCTATTTTAATAAATCTTATGTTATAATTATTATATCGTAGTGACTTGGCAACAGTGTATTATCTTTAAGTCTGTTTTAGACTATAACATAAAACGATATAAGAAAATGGTTTACAAAATTTTATCACAATGTAAGACAGAAAACAAAATCTGTTAACAGAAAATGTTATACAAATTAGAAAATGTCCTATTTGATACCAATTATTAGTTCACAGGCATGCGTAGTTAGGTTATTTTCGTTATACTATCACATTGATCTTTTTAAGGTTACCTTTTCTTATAAGAAATGTTGCAATGGAAGCAGCAGATAATAGAGTTTTCTTATCCATCATATAATATTATCTTTGTAATATAAAATATCAAAGAAAAAACTAAATAGTCCAATGTTGAGAAAAATGAGGATAACGCATTATTAAAAGAAAAGGAAGAAGAACATTAAAGGTTAACAGTACATGAACCATCATAAAAATATAAAAAAGTACTTTTTTAGCATGTAATGCGCAGAATCACATAACGTATTCTAATACGAAAATGTAACAATGTAATACACAAAACTTCTTGTATTATATACAATCATTTCATGTAAATTTTTGTTATACCAATTTCTGTAAAAAAAGGTATGGTCTAAAACAGTCTTTAGATTTGTTTGCTATTTGATTATTGTTTCTTATTGAATCACTATTAGCAAATGCATTAGGGTCTAGCATTTTATTACATTTCAGATCGTTTATTTAAAAAACAAGTTTTTGATGTTTTGCGTTTATTTCAGGTTTTTCCCAAAATAAGAATGGGCTTGAAATTGTGATATTACCTGGACAACCAAATAATACCGAAAAAACGAGTCAAGAAGTAGTTAATGTTAGTGAAAGACCATACAAATGTGAAATCTGTCTTAAGCAGTTTACTGAAAAACGTACATTAAATACACATAAGAAAACTCACAGCGCACGAAGACCTTATAAATGTGAAATTTGTTTTAAGAGGTTCATTTACAAAGGAATTTTAAAAGAACATATGAAAATTCACTCAGGAAAAAGACCTTGCAAGTGTGAAATTTGTTTTAAGAAATTTGTCAACAAAAGTTCTTTAAATGTACATATGAAAACTCACAGTGGAGAAAGGCCTTATAAATGTGAAATGTGTCTTAAAGAGTTCGTTAATCAAAGTAATTTAAATAGCCATATAAAAGTTCATTCTGGAGAAAAACCATTTACATGTGAGATTTGCCAAAGGCAATTTAGTCAAAAAAGTGCTTTAAGTGATCATTTAAGAGTTCACACTGGAGAAAGGCCTTATCAATGTGAAATATGTCTTAAACAGTTTGCTCAAAGAAGTAATTTTAAAAGGCATTTGAAACATCACACTGGGCTAAGACTCTATAAATGTGAAATTTGTCTAGAAAAGTTTACTGAAAAAAGTGATAAAAATGAACATATGAAAGTTCACGCTGGAGAAGAATTTCACACATGTGAAATTTGTTTGAAACAGTTTTCCTACAAAAAGGCGTTAAATACACATATGAAAATGCACACTGAAGAAAAATCTTTTAAATGTGAGATGTGTCCTAAGAAGTTTTTTCAAAAAAGTGCTTTAAGTGACCATTTGCTAGTTCACACTGGAGAAAAGCCTCATAAATGTGATCTTTGTTCTATGCAATTTGCCCAAAAAGGTAATTTAAGAAGGCATATGAAACATCATACTGGAGAAAAACCGTATAAATGTGAAATTTGTCTTAACCAATTTTCTGAAAAATGTAGTTTAAATGACCATATGAGAACTCACACTGGAGAGAGACCTTACAAATGTGAAATTTGTTTGAAGACGTTTGCTTATAAAAGTTCTTTAAATGCACATATAAAAATGCACACTGGAGAGAGCCCTCATATATGTGAAATTTGCTTTAAGCCGTTTTCTAAAAGATTCTCTTTAATGGAACATATGAACGTGCACACGAAAGAAATAACTTATAAATGTGAAATTTGTCTTAAGCACTTTAGTAAAAAAAGTAGTTTAACTTCACATGTGAAGCTACACTCTGGAGAAAAACCTCACAAGTGTGAAATTTGTTTTAAGCAATTTGCCGTAAAAAGTAATTTAAAAGATCATATGACAGTTCACAGTAGAGAGAAACTTTACAAGTGTGAAATTTGTTTCAAGGAGTTTGCTTATAAAAGTTCTTTTAACGTGCATATGAAAAGGCACACTGGAGAAAGCCATTATAAATGTGAGATTTGTTTTAAACAGTTTCCCGTAAAAAGTAATTTAATTGATCATATGACAGTTCACACTACAGAAAAACTTTACAAGTGTGAAATTTGTTTTAAAGAGTTGGCTTATAAAAGTTCATTTAATGCACATATGAAAAGGCACATTGGAGAAGAATCTTACATACCCATGTGCAGTTTGCCTTAACCAGTTTTCAAAAAAAATACTTTAATTGAACCGTAGATGGTAAATTAGTTTGTAGAAATATAAAAGCTGTTTTCCTACCACCAAACGTTACCCCGCTGATACAACCAATGGATCAGCATGAGAAACTCTAAGGCGACTAATCAGTGATGAAGATAAATTACTGGTACTATTAGAAAAACAACAAAATAAATATAAAAGACACCATTTACCGGGTAGCAGAGGCTTGGGAATATGTGAATGAGAAAGTTATAAGAAACTGATGGAAAAAATTTTGGCCAAACCTTACAAAGAATGCCAGACCTAGAGGCAGTGCCGGATTAACCAATAGGCAAAGTAGGTAGTTGCCTAGGGGCCTCGGCCCCAAAGGGGCCTCGCATGGCTCAAAACGAAAAAATAATAATTAGAAATAAATAAAAACTATAAATCATATTATGTTAAAAAATTCAAATATCGCGCAATACCAGAAAACTGATGGTCGACGTATAAAACTACATTACAATGCATACTTTTGTTCTCATAGAAAGTCTATGCTGCGAGAATAAATGGCTAATGGTAGAAGGAACAGTACTACAGATGGAAATAAGAAAAAAGATTCGAGAGTGGAGCAGAAAAACACAAGAAAAAGCAGTAGAACGAAAATATCCTTAAGCAAGATCTAAAACAGAAGCAAAACTTATTTGAACTCAGTTTCACACGGAAATCCACAGCTAGTGAAGCTGCAACCAATGAAAATGCATGTAATGAAATAGAAATAACTGAAGGAAACATAGCTTACGTAACTGAAGAAGATAAAAAAACATGTAATGACAGTTCTATTCCAGTCTAAGAAGTTAAAGAACCAGAAACCGAACCTAAGTTAGAAATTGAAGTTAAAGATAAATTGGGTCCTAAATTTGGAAAACGACGTAGGATTACGGAATACAATAAATGAAGAAGTAAGACAATTTTGGATTGGGAGAGGTCTTCAGAATGTAAAAACCTTTATGGAAGTTTTTCAGCATCAATAAGAAATTTTGAAGGCATTACAAGATTTTTACACAATCTATGGTTTTTCGAAAACATATCAGTGGAATAAAAATTAAAAGAGAGTGGCTGACGTATTCTTCCTCAAATGGAGTATCGTATTTTGGGTTAATTCTACTAAGCGATCTCATTCGCCACGATCTAGTCCTTAAAAGAACAAGCAGCACAAGATGGACTGCAAGGGCAGATGCAACACGACTTATGTCTAAAGATTACAATGCTTTCAAATCTGCTCTTTATACTCTTGCAGAAGACACTAATTAGAAAGCTGAAACAGTTCATGAGGTTAAGTATTTGTTGAAAGAAATGCCAAAAAAGAAACATTCATAATGAATGAGTTTTTGGCAACAATTTTAGAACGCATCAACGCTGTCAGTAGTAAATCATTACAGAGAGAAGAGATTGAACTTCAAACTACAGTTCAGCTTCTAAATTCACTTTTGGAGTTCTTAAAATTCCAAAGAGAAAATTGTGCTTACTACGAGCAGAAGACCTGCTATCTACTATACTCTGAATATTCCGAAGCGAGTAAACGAAAGCGAGCAAGAAAACTACATTTCGATGATGCTAATTCCAATTAGGTTTTTTTACAGAGTGGACAAAAGTTAAAGGTTGAAACGTATAGGTATACTAATGTTCAATAATAGTACAGCTAATTACTGAGCTGAGTCGTCGGTTGGCAGTGTACGGGTCAGTGAACTCAGTATTTTTTTTTGTGAGTTTTGCCAAAATTGAGTGATAAATAAAGGAGCGTGCTTCATAACTACATAAAAACTATCCTGATGATATTGAATCTGAACTCTGAATCTGAAGATGAACTAGAGCAGTTCAAATATTTTATAGCCCAGCTTCAAGAAAACAATTTATTCCTGCTTCATAGTCATTTTGGGTTATTTCGCAACAGGCGAACGGACATTTTTAGAAATGAAAATGATGGACAACGAAGAAAGCCTAGGTTTCTTAAGCGGCCTCATAGCTTGGGTTGACTAGGGGCCTCAAGATTCTTAATCCGTGACTGCCTAGAGGCTGAAGCAACCAATTTGTTAAGGGACCTTGTGCAAAATATTCCTGGCCGTGAAGAGGCGAATAACAATGATGTAGAAGAATAGGTGCGAGCTGATGGTGATGGCCACGAGATATATGATAAACAGCAAATCATTGGGTGCGTTCGGACGATCACAGCGGCTGACTGTCAGCACAAAGCAGCTTAGTGGTTGTATCCAGCGCTAATAGGAAAAGCTTAGTAAACTTCTCAGCGGCTGATTTCCAGCGGTGTCGTGTGACAGCTAGAAGCGATAGCTGTCTCAGCTTTCAGCCGTTGTGGTCGTCCGAACGCACCCATTGAAATGGTTATAGAAGAACCTTCAAAACTCTCTGATGAAAGTGATGGAGAAGAAGGTGTTAACAGCGAACAGCGGGTAACCCACACAGAGGCTGCGTTTGATGTAGCGCTACGCTACGTAGAGCAACAACACGCCAGTGGATACCATGTTTTTGAGACACTGGCGTAACTTAGCTTCGAGGAAATGGAAGGAAATGTAGGAAAAGTAAAATGTGAAAAATGTACTACAATTAATTACCTACTTAAAATAATATTTTATTGTCATTTTTAGATACATTATATAAAGTAGTGGTTTTTAGAGTAACTGCATATTTTTATTTTCCCCAAATCGATTGCCAAATTCTGTTTCGGCGGACCTCATAACTGTGAAATTTGTAAACAATTTACTCAAAGAAGTAATTTTAAAAGGCATCTGAAACATCACACTGGGGAACGACTCTATAAATGTGAAATTTATCTAGAACAGTTTACTGAAAAATGTGATAAAAATGAACATATGAAAGTTCACACTATAGAAGAATTTCACACGTGTGAAATTTGTTTGAAATAGTTTTCCTACAAAACGGCGTTAAATACACATATGAAAATGCATACTGAAGAAAAATCTTTTAAATGTGAGATCTGTCTTAAAAAGTTTTTTCAAAAAAGTGCTTTAAGTGGCCATTTGCTAGTTCACACTGGAGAAAAGCCTCATAAATGTGATCTTTGTTCTACGCAATTTGCTCAAAAGGGCAATTTAAGGAGGCATATGAAACATCACACTGGGCAAAGACCTTATAAATGTGAAATTTGTCTTAACCGATTTTCTGAAAAATGTAGTTTAAATGACCATATGAGAATTCACATAGGAGAGAGAGTGAGGAGTTTCACAAGTGTGAAATTTGTTTGAAGTCGTTTGCTTATAATAATTCTTGAAATGCACATATAAAAATGCACACTGGAGACAGCCCTCATATATGTGAAATTTGCTTTAAGCCGTTTTCTAAAAGATTCTAGTCATAGTATGACAGTTCACAGTAGAGAGAAACTTAACAAGTGTGAAATTTGTTTTAAGGAGTTTGCTTATAAAAGTTCTTTTAATGTACATATGAAAAGGCACAGTGGAGATAGCCCTCATAAATGTAAAATATGTTTTAAGCAGTTTCCCGTAAAAAGCAATTTAATTGATCATATGACAGTCCACACTAGAGAAAAACTTTACAAGTGTGAAATTTGTTTTAAGGAATTTTGCTTATAAAAGTTCCTTTAATGCACATATGACAAGGCATATATTTCAAATGGTGCCTAAGCGGTTATTAGGATCAGACAACACACGGCTCAGTATAGCCGAAAAACTAAACTTTGAAAATTTTGGTTTTTTGACAATTGCTCAAAATTTCAACCTACGAATTACGCCAATAACTGAGCGTTTGTAGGACTCTAGACGCGTCTAACGGTGTATATGGGAAAATTCGAATTTTTAAGTTATAGGTTCATAAGTATGATTAAATCTATTTCTTACGAGGAAACGGTTTTTCAAGTTCAATAATTTCTGTAATACATTCAGTTATCATACTTGATCTTGGATGCATCAGATACTCGTTTCAAACTCATGTTTATTGATCAAAATCGGTTAAGCTGTTCAGAAGTAATCGAGCTCCAAAAGTATAATCCATTTAACCATTATGGCCGAAACGGTTTATGTAGTTGTAGTCGTTACGACGCTAAGATTGATCGTGCAATCCGAGTTCATTTGCCGGCCATAATTATTAGGATTGCTGTGGGATATGAACTTGGATTGCCTTATCACAAGTCTGGTGTCGTAACTATACTAGATCATTTGTTGAGGTCACCGGTCAGCTGTGGTTTACATTGTAAATAAAGTTTTTAAGAATTTCTCTTCAGTTTTTAAATAAAATTTAACTATTTGTTTTGCAACGTTAATAAATTTGTACTTAGGGCCGTTTGCACCGACTATATTAAGGCCCGCTTAAAGTAGATATTTTTGTTGCACCTTATGTCAAACTCGATTTAAACCTCACTTAATTTAAGTTTTCTTAAGCCGCCGAATTTGACGGCTTAAATTAAGTGAGGTTTAAATCGAGTTTGACACAAGGTGCAACGAAAATATTTACTTTAAGCGGGCCTTAATTTTAAGCTAGCCTTAATATAGTCGGTGCAAACGGCCCTTAATAGTGGGGTATCAGAAATAGATGTGCGGTTCTTTTTTTGATTTTCCCCCGTATAAAATACTAACTTCATATTTATATTCTTCTTTTTTTACAAATCGTACATCACGCCTACTCGCCAATATGGACAACAAACACAAACAATATAAAAGTAAGGTTAAACAAAGTTGAACTTGGGAAGAATTTTGAAATTGGAAGTCAATTTGTAAAATCAAATAACAAAAATGGCTAGTCTTAGAAAGTTTATTGATATAGGTGCAAATCTCACAGACTCTATGTATACAGGCATTTACAATGGTAATAATAAACATGAACCAGATTTGAAACATGTTTTAAATAGAAGTTGGAAAGCAGGTATACAAAAAATGATTATAACTGGTGGAAATTTGGATGAAAGTAAAAAAGCTTTAGAAGTAGCTGACAATGACGAAAGATTATTTGTTACTGTAGGTTGTCATCCAACCCGGTGTAAAGAGTTCGAAGAGAATGGTGGAGATGGACATTCCTACCTTGACAAACTTAAAGACATCATAGTTGAAGGTGGAGATAAAGTTGTAGCTGTGGGTGAATGTGGTCTTGATTATGACCGACTGCAGTTTTGTCCAAAAGATATTCAATTAAAATACTTCGAACTTCAACTTTCGTTAAGCGAAAAATTTAAGTTGCCCTTATTTTTGCACTGCAGGAATGCTGCTGATGATTTATATAATATTCTAGTCAGATACAGAGGCCTAACGGGAGTAGTGCATAGCTTTGATGGGTCAATTGAGGAAGCTAATAAATTTTTGGAATTAGGGTATTACATTGGATTGAATGGATGTTCTTTGAAAACCGCACAAAATTTAGAGACTGTTAAATCATTACCCAGTAGTAAAATTCTCCTAGAAACTGATTGTCCATGGTGTGAAGTTCGACCTTCTCATGCAGGTTATCAATTTATTTCTAAGGAAAGCTTAGATGTACCTTCTGTTAAGAAGGAGAAATGGAGTCCCGACCATATGGTTAAAAGCAGAAATGAACCATGTAATATAAGACAAGTACTAGATATTATAGCTAAGGTTAAGAATGAACATAGTGACGTTTTATGTGAACAAATTTATCAAAATAGTTTACAGGTATTTTTCTCAAATAGAAAAATTTGATAGGTACTTATGTAATAAAATGTTAACAGAACATTTTCAAGTTTTATTTGTTAACACACTGACTGCCACAATAGTAAAAAAAAGTTCCTTTCATCTGCAAATACACTCTGGGCCAAAATTAACCGGCCACCTTAAAAATGGGTCATTTTTGAGGTCTTATATCTCCTAAACCTGTTGTCCGATTTAAGTGAATTTTTAATACATTATTATTGGGACCGTGCAAGTTCGGCAAAGCGACCTCTATTTCTACGCTCTGTACTTTTATTCACACTTTTAATTATATTGGCCAATTATATTAGTCCTGGTTGCTGGATAATTGTCAAGACCATAGTCCAAAAAAATAATAAGAAGAAAAAATAAGATGCAGGTTATGTTTAGCAAACGTAAACAATTGTATGTAGTAAATAAAATCAGTTATTAAAATGCAGTACTGCAAGCAAAATACAATTAATTAAATTTACCTTTATATAATAATTGCATATCATATCAATATTGTGGAGCAATATATAATTTTTCTGCGTCAGTGACAGAAGGTATGAAATATACGTCAATTTGACAATTTCAATTGACAATGTGAATTATTTAAGATAGTTGCAATATTTCTCCGCGACTCGCGCACGGTCGTTTCTCGTTTCCCTTTCCAAGTACTTGCACACCGCGAATAGCCTTATTCCTTGACAATATCGTTATAATAATATTGTTGCTAAACAGGTAAATTTTCATTGTATACAGGGTCTACGAATCAAACTGTGTTTTTTTCTTAAAGTTTGCATCACCCTGTGGAATATTCTAGCATTTGTAGAATACTGAAATTAAAACTTAACTATAGCCTCATGCTATGCTTTCTCAACATTTTGTTTTTTGATTGATTCGCTTATATGGATAATAAAAAATAACAACTAGACATGTTTTTTATCAATACAGGCTGTTTTTAAAAAAAATTGATAAAGTTTAAGGGGTAAGTTTCCAAGATAGGGGGTGTTGAAATTTTTCTGACAAAGTGGTGATTTATTTATTACTTTAAAACCGGTTGAGAGATGTACATGAATTTTGGTGGGTTTTAAGACGTAGGTATTGCACATTTTTTGGTATACCTACAATTAAGCATTTTAACATTCACCATTGGCGCGCATACAGGTAATATGATGGCTCATATTACCCATATGCGCACCAATGGTGAATATTAAATTCTTAATTGTATGTCAAAGAATATGCAATAACTACGTCATAAAACCCACCAAATTGCATTTGCATATCTCAACCGGTTTTAAAGCAATAAATAAATCATCAGTTTTTCAGAAAAATTTCAACACCCCCTATCTCGGAAACGAAGCATTTGCGGACATAAGTTTATAAAGCAATCTGTCATTATTTTTTCATGCAGAATTGCCCCTTAAACTTTGCCAAAATTTTTTAAAAACACCCTGTATTGATAAAAAAACATGTTTAGTTGTTAAAGCACCTAACTTTTTTATTATCCAACATAAGTAAATCAATCAAAAAACAAAATGTTGTGAAAGCATGAAGCTATAGTAAGGTTTTAATTTCAGTATTCTACAAATACTAAAATATTCCACAGGGTGATTCAAACTTTAAGAAAAAAACACAGTTTGTTTCGTACACCCGGTATACAATGAAAATTTACCTGTTTAGCAACAATATTATTATAACGATATTGTCAAGGAAAAAGGCTACAACATATTAAAAAAGAATCACTTAAATCGGACAACAGGTTTGGGGGATATAAGACATCAAAAATGACCCATTTTTAAGGTGGCCGGTTAATTTTGGCCCAGAGTGTATTTTATTCTGTATATACCATGGACGTATAGATCTTTATTTATACGTCCATGGTATATACACATACAATTCAGAATCAATTGTTGATTCATTTTGCCTATGCATGCCGTTATGGTTCTCATGGCAATCAACCTGTTAACCATTCATAAAAAAGGGATATACAGTGTGGGCCAAAGAAAACAGTCCACCTCGATAATTCGTAGTATTTATTAGATTTTAAGGAATTGAAGAAACAGGTCAATTTTCGATCTAAGGGGGACACATTTTTACGGTACATAGGTAAATCTGTCATTTGTCAACCCCCTCCCTTCCACTTCCCCCACCCCTTATTTTTAAATAGGGAATAGGGGTCGTGTGCTAGCTCATTTGAAAGGTTATTCAATTCTCTATTCAGCAATATTAACATTGACATAATTATTTATACAGGGTGTCTGACAAAAAATATTTTGAATTAAATTAATCTACACAAAAAGAAAAATTTATTTAACTCAAAATACATTCTACTGCTGACAGAAAACATTGTTTGTTGCTTAAATTCAATATTCAACCTACCAAGAGGCAGATGGGTGGCAGCTTGAACATTGAAATTAAGGGGATGGGTACGTAGTAGTTTCTGCTCCAATGCTATTCAAATGGGATTCATTTTTTTCGAATCCTGAGAAAACTAATAAGTATTTTTGAAAAATTTAAACGCAGAATGAAAGATTACGTTATTAGCGATGGCTGAAAGTCCCTGAGAACTTCTATAATGTTTATTTTAATAAGTTACAGGGGTGAAAAACTAAGAGAAAATTTAGTGTGATTTTTAATTTTAAATATCTCATTCAAAATAAACTTTTTATTTATTCTAAGGGACTTTCGGCCCTCGGTAATAATTTAGTCTTTCATTCTGCGTTTAAATTTTTCAAAAATATTTATTGGTTTTTTCGGGATTCGAAAAAAAAATGAACACAATGTCGGTGGTAATATTTTCCAAATCTATCTTTGTCATACAACACAATCAGTCGAATAGAATATTGTCAGCATATTGTCAGTCAGACAGTGACAATTTTAAATGTTTGACATGGCATCGGGAATATTTTGAGTGGTTGATTAAATAATATTGATAGTGTATTTGATAAATAATTGATTTAAGACGTGAACTTAATAAAAAGTTATTTATTATTTATGGAAGATCCAAGCAGAGAATACACCAGGATATATTCAGTGATCCAAGTATTTTCTTGTTAGAGATGTTCAAAATTGTAAGCGTTTCATAGTAACAATATATTATTAAAAAATCACTTTTCCTTTTTCTCGATTGATTATTAGTTTTTGTTGTACAGTAGATAAATTATTACAATCACTGAATACGTAGTTAGTGAAAAAATTATCATATTAATTAACTGAAATAATAATTAAGGCAATTAATTATACAAATAACAGTTATCCAAGGACATTCAAAAGCCATCTTTAAAGTTAATGATGACATTGTCAAGTAAAGTTTACATATCCATACCAGTGAGAATTTTACTACACGTAATTTGCCGTGTAAAGACAGAAAAAGTAGGAATAGCCGTAAAATGTTTGCAAATTTACATACATTCTTCTTTTTGTGTAAATTAATGTAATCCCAAATAATTTTTCTTGGAACCCTGTATAAATAATTATGTCAATGTTAATATTATCTACTGAATAGAAAATTAAATAACCTTTGTTATTGTGAATTCATTTAATGTTATTGAATGTGAATTAATTTAATTCGAAAATAATTTTTTTCGCCACAATTATTCTCATTTAAAAAATTCATAGATTACGTCATCACGCTCAGATTGATGACGTCACTAGTACGATATATATGCCAAAAAATCATAATTTAAAAATAAAAATTTACCTGATTTTTCGCCAAAATATGCCATTCTCGAAAAAATTAATTTATTCCATAATTCTGCCCCTCTCTGTATATATTTTTGAGTTGATCTTGATTATAAACACAGATCTTTTAGTTTTATTTTGAAAACATCTTTCACTTGAATGAAAGTACTTAGTCCATAGAACTATTCCCTAATTTTTCTGGTACTGGTGCAACTTTCTTGCTTGTAAATCGACGCCTATACACTGTGACACCATCAAAGTATGTACTCTTTTCACTCTAGCCTTGGTTTCAAGTTTAAATTAAAGTTTTGCCGGTTTTATATTTAAGTATGTTTTGGTAGCTTTATATTTGAGTCCATGAGAGCCAGAGTGACCTAACTGATTTTAACATTACTTTACATAATCAAAGAAAATGATCAAAAGATATCAATGTCCGATTGTTTTAGTAATTGTATGTTGACCAATAATAATTCTTGGTCAACATAAAACTAGGTACTAAAATCATCGGACATTGTTAGCTTCTGATCATTTTCTTTGATTATCTAATGTAAAGTAATGTTTAAATTAGGCCACTCATCTGGCTCTCATGGCATGGCCTCATTTATGCTTGTTAAATACACTAGGCAAGCTATTCAAAATTCTTATAAAGTCTAGAGTTCGAAAAAGAAATAGAAGAAAATGGAGGCCTGTCACACTGCCGGTATGGGTTCGGAAAATGCAGGTCTGCCATCAGCGCCATAAGCAAGATAGTAAGGGAGAAAGAAGTATGCAGAGTAAATGGATGGTGGCACAATTCCTGGATATCAAGAATGCCATTAACAACGTGAGCTGAGGGAAAATCATCAGATTATTAGAAGAAATGGAAATATCCCCAAACTGCAGAAATTGGTAAAGGATTATTTCACAGGCAGAAGCAATAATATTACTAAAGATGACATAATGAAGACATCTGTGGGGGTGCCACAAGGCTAGGTCCTATGGCCAATGCTCTCGAATATACAGATAAACCTATGTGATAGCAGGGGTGCCACCAATTCATCGACTATTAAGAGAAAGAGTAAAATCATGTATGGCTCATACCGGACGTGAGAGACTGGGTAGGTAGGACACAACCGTAGGGAGACTAACTACTTCTTCACACAGTTCCTCACGGGGCACGGCTCCTTCAGAGCCCACCTGGTAAATATAGAGAAGCAAGGAGGCGGCAACTAAGTTGACTTGTAGGGTTAACGACATGGCAGAACACTGTGTGTTCGATTGAACAGATCTATACGAAAGAGTGGGCAAAATTAAGGCGAATACATAATCTAATTGAAGTGGCGGGAAGACGAGAAAATGAATACAAAGAAATCATGGGGACAATAACTAGAATAATAAAAAGGAAAGAGATCCTAGGAATAAGAGAACAACATCAGACGTAAAAGCCAAGGGGGAAAAAGGAGAAGTGTAGCAAACCGCGCGTGCGTGTTAGGGTAGTCTAAACAAAGAGCCACGCGCGTGTGGCTGGGGCTGGTTTTAGTTGGTAGTCAGGTCATCATGGATGCACCCGAGACTTTCAAGAGGGGAAATGCATTCGGGTGTATGTATTATTTTCTCTTAATCCGACACACGCCAGATATCCTTTTCGGGAGACTCAACTGGCCAAGTTGAAAAAAAGCTTTTGTATTATGGAGATCTTCGGATTTGGTATTTTGAATTTTTGTAAAACTGACCCCGTTCTGGAATTAACTTATATTATTCTTCTTAAGTGTTAATTTATTTTTTAAATTTTATAAAAATATATCAATTAAAACCCTATTGAGAATGTAAATTATAGCAATAATATAAAAACTTTTCAATGATCCCTTCGATAAATATATATTTTATTTTTAGAATAAATGAGATGGATTCTTTTGTTTTTCCGATATTGTTTAGGGGGTGTATCACTTTGTGACGGCACGAAAACACACAAATCAATGAAAATTTACATATTTTCAGTCTTTGAGTATCGTAGGTCTTTTGGATGACATACTTAAGTTTCTAGACTTTCTAAATATAAGCATACCTATACGTTTTTATTTAATAAATATATTTGTTGTCAAAGAAAACAAACCATAAATTATTTTTTAGTTGGTATTACTAGAAGAATTTTAATGAACTTTTGTTCAAATATGAACAATAAACATATAAACCGTTTTATATTCTTGTCTTGTTAACAAAGGAATTCATTTGATTGTAACTATCGAATTAAAAATAAGTTACGGTGTATGCTTTGCGGACATTAAACGTTTCCTAACAGTTTAAAAGGATAACGGGCGATTTCATAATAAAGTTAAAGTGGACTTTAAATTTAAGTTGGTACCTTTACAATGCATTTCCTATGGGTGAATGTCTCTGAGGTTTAATTATTGATAAATATCCCAATCCTCTTTGAGTTTGGTAAAAACAGTTCTTGCTGTCTTTCTAACGTGTACCAGTTCGGCGCACCACCAAGAGTTGGTTCTGCGACTTTCCTGGACCATCCTTATCGGACATGATTTTTTATAAGCGTAGCTTATTTGGTTTTGGATAGATACCGTGTACCTTTCTAATTTTGTATTAGTTCCCGGCGTTTCTCGAGGTAACGCTGTCGAGCTTGTTTAGTGTTATCAATTTTTGACTTTTTGGTATCACTCCAGAAGTCAAAACAACGATTTTTTTTGCAAAAAAGGGTGAACATTAACATATTAATTATTGTTAAACACAAAATAAGCACAAAACAAAAAATATCTCGACAGCTTTACCTCAAAGAAATGTCTAAAGAAAATATATACAAAATTCTAGGTGGATGGGTGAAGTAATTTTTGAGTTACAATATCTACCGCCTTTGTAAAAAGCAGTTTTGAGGAAAACGCGTTTAAAGTATTCTCAACTTTTATTTTTTATTTCTTTTTTGTCTGTCAAATCGTAAAGTGATGCACACCGGAATATATTTTTGAATCGCGGAGTAATTTACAAAAGACTGCGGGAACTTCTGTTGACTGTTGCTCACTACGTTCAAGCGCGCTGGCGCGAACCTGCTGCAAAGCGAGTCAAAGGTAGGGATGTTTAACAGTATCTCCTAACTGTGACGTAAGGAAGCTTTTTTGGGATTGACAACCCTTGTTCGTCGTGTCTAAATTCCCTAGTGATGCACTAGCCCTTCCTCCATTTTCCCTTTTACTTATCTCTTGTGGCTCTTGAAAGTGGTTCTTCAATTAAAAATGATGATATGGAATCTACATCACGATTTGCAAAACTTGTTAATCCTGCCTTTTATCTCAAAATATTGTTTGAGCATGTCTCCCTTGTGGTCTAAATAACACCTTCGTTGGCATTCCACCATTATGTATTCCTTGTTTTGCGATACATATAAAAGTTGCTGAACTTGTATTTGCTTAGTGTGCTTCAGTAACATCATCCGCATTATATAAATGTGTGTCCGTTTCTTCGTCGCCTATTTCAATATGCATTTCACCCTCATCTGTTGATTCCCTGTCTTATTATCCCCACACATTTCTTTAATAATTAATATAATAATTATTATCGCTGCTAATTCCTTTTGAGCTGGTGGCCTATTTCCGCCGATTTCTACTAATCGCAAATACTACACTCACTGATTTGTTATGATTATTATACCTACAGCATGTCAGCATGTGCACTTATTACAGTTTCCCATTGTAAGGCACCATTCTCCTCATAAGAAATTGTCTACGAATATTACAGATTTTTAAAAATCTAAGATAATGTTTTTGAATTATGTTATGAAATAGTTATTTCTGAAACAGTTCGTGAAGTATGATTTTTGCGAACGCACGCGTTGTTTAGAGCACGAGCGACAGCGGAGCAAGTGCTATACATCATCGCGTAAGTTCGCAAAAAGTACTTCACGCACAGTTTCATACAATATTTTATCTACGATAAACAAATAAAAAAAAAACTGTAACTCTTCGTCACTGGAATTAATTTCTATTCTACAATTTTTAGAACTTTGACATTTAAAAATTCTAACTTCTTTCAAACCACAAAACTGTCAAAACTTTTGTTGTAATTTATTGCTCACATAATATCATCACCACTCATCATCACCATGACAACGCGAAAGTTAAGGATATTTGATTATATAAAAGTGTGCCAAAAAACAGTGTGAACAAGCTGAAAATGCGAGCATTACCATAACGAAAACCTTGTTTATTTACGTATTTTAATTCATAATATGGAAAATTGCTATTATGAAAAGTAGTTTAGAATTAATAATTGTTTTAATGTGCAATTATATCATTCTAATTTAAATGTAATGAACTATAAAGGTAGTTTACTTTTTGTTGTTCTGAAGCTATTTCCTTGTGGCATTTTTATAATCAACTATTTTTAATGGGAATAAGCCACAATTTTATGTGGCTTATTCCCATTAAAAATAGTTGATTATAGTTTACTTTTGATCGAAATTCATATTTTTTATATACCTCAATACCTCGTATAAAATTAATAAAATTTTACATATGATGGTTGCATCATAAATCTTAGAACATGAAGAGGTTTTTATGAAGAATAACTTTTCTTCGTCAAATTAAAAAGTTATAAATGAAAATGTTGGTATCCATAATTTGAGAAAAATCTTCAAATATTTTTTTCCATTAGAAGGATGTAATTGCACATATCAGACCATAATTTTTTTATACCAAACAATATTATTTCATATACTGTCGGTTCGCTAAACTCAGACACAACTGGTTAGTGATTTTAGTCAATAATTTTGCCAATTTGGCAAAAAAAATTACTAATTAGTTAATAATTGCTAAATAATTAGTAATTTTGTTAATTTTGGCAAAATTCGCAAAAACAAAAAAATTACCTACTAAAATTACTAGCCGGTTGTGTCGAGTTTAGCGAACCGACTATATTTTAATTTCCTAGCAAATGGAACAGTCCATTTATCATAAAGGGGAGCCCGTATAAACCTTTTTAATGCTGTTAATAAATAATTATTGCTTTTAAAATACATATACTCAAATTGTATTTTTGAACATCTTATTTTTTTATATAATAATTAAATTCACTATCAAAATTTGATAGTGAATGTCATTGATGTTTTATTAATACTTAATTTAAAATTTAGTTTGACATTCACGAAGTGTCAAACTCAAATGTAAATATAACCTATGCTTTGCTTAACAAATTGAGATTAAAAAACTAGCCTACTTAATATAGTATTTTTACTACAAAAACGTTATTACGTAGGTCACAATTTTTGACGTAAGAGAACTGTCAAAACATTAGAATGTGACTTTTCATTATTGCCATGTTTATAATAAACATGACAATAATGAAAGTCACATTCTAATGTTTTGACAGTTCTCTTACGTCAAAAATTGTGACCTACGTAATAACGTTTTTGTAGTAAAAATACTATAGCAACGATTTCAGCTGGACGTGTAGTGTGTCGGAAGAAAATAAAACGATTGTGACCTCACATTTTAGACTTTGAAGTCGAGTATCTCGAAGACGGTTAGAAATATCGAAATGCCGTTTCGGATTTGGATTCAGAAGAAAAAACTACATAAGAATCCATCGATAAATCTGATCTGAGTATTGCAGGAGCGGCAACGCAATAACACACACACTTTTGCGAATTTATAAACGAAATGTTGTTTTCGTTGAAAAGTAAATCCCATTTAAAATACAGTTACTTCATGAACACTTTAAATCCTTCACGCGCTGCTATCTGTAATGACAGTTGTCACAAACTAAAAACTTATACATAATACATAGTAATATGAGATGTATGAGATAGAGTAGATAAATACATTTTTGCATCACCCTGTATCCTATGTTCACCCAGAGCAGCTGTAAAACTTCTGTCATTTTCAGGAGCCGCCATGATAATATTTAATATTTGACATTAGATTATCCTGGTATTTAACATTTAAATTAATTGCAGTAAAGGACATAGGCGCCCATACACACGGGCAGGGGGGGGCCGTGGCCCCCCCTAGCTTTTCGGGAAAGAAAAAAATTAAATTTATATTACATAAACGTATTTTTGTCAAAACAATATTGGATAATTTTGAGAGATAAATTGGAAACAACATATTTATTAATAAAAAAAATTCACATATTGGGTAGGTAGTTATTAATATTTGTAATTTAACAGAAAATCTTTGTGTCTGCGACAGTGGTCTGTATGGAATGTGCATAATACACATTTCCCACAATCACGGTATGCTACTAACAGTGTTGCCAATGCAAAAATAAAAATTATCCGAATGTTGTGAGCCAAATATCCGAAATTATCCGAATCTAATTAAATGGCATAATTGACATTGACAGTTGACATTTGTACATTGGTCGATGACCTTGACTTGACACAATGTCATATCCAATATGGCGACGAGCAGGTTTTTATGTTTTATTATGGAATATTATGTTATTAATTTATTAACTATTAAAATTATTAATTATTCATATATTTATATAATACAATATAATTTTATAATTATATATTTTATATGGAACAGAGTATACTACAAAAGAGTTGTTCCGCCATATTGGATAGTGCGTTTTTGTCAATGGAATCGAGCCCATGCCCATCTACTTAACCATATGTCATATCCCCTCTCCCCCATATCACTGTAGATGACAAATAATGGCAATGGCAAGAAAACTTGTATGTTGTAAGGTTAATAGAAATCTATTTATTGAAATAAAAAGCATAACAAATAATACCTTGAATTATCCGAGATTATCCAAAAATTTGTTCAATCCGAAAATTATCCGATGGTCCATAAAATTATCCGAAAATCGGATAATTATCCGGACATTGGCAACACTGGCTACTAACGAAAACATTGAAAGAGATTAGAGGCGTGGGAAATATATACACTGTAATTGACACCCAAAATTACAAATTAAATGAATCATTTATAATACATACTGCAAAAAAACCATATCAGCAAGAAATCCGATATCTGATCGATAATCACTAATGAGCCATTTCTCTTTAACAACTGGTATAAAATAGTAATTATATTTTATATTTTGAAAAAATTCATACTGAAAAATAATTTTTAAAATTTATTGAGCATAGTCAAATTTTAGTTTGCAAAAGTATTTTTTTAGTAAGTAGATTATTTTTAAAGTGTTCATTATGATGAACAGAACAATTTTATTTAAATGAAAAACAGGCGATCTTTCATGATGAATGAGTGTTATATACAGGGTGTCTCAAAAGTAGCGGAAAGGCCGAATAATTCGCGAAATGAACATCGGATCGAAAAACTGAAAAATACATGTTCAATAATTTTCAAAAATCTATGCGATGACACTAAACAAGTCCACCACTTCAACCCCTGGGTGTGGAGCGGGGGGTAACTTTAAAATCTTAAATGGAACCTCTAATTTTTGTTGCAGATTTGGATTTTCCTTGTAAAAATAAGCAAATTTTATTCGAGCCATTTTGCGAATTTTGGATAGATAGCGCTATAATCGGAAAAAACGGTATATCGTGATACCACAGCAAAATTATAGAAACGGTCTAATATCTCGAGAAATATACTTCCAAATAAAAACTAAAAAACACGTGTTTAATATTTTTCAAAAATCTATAGAATGACACCAAACAGGATTTTTCATTCCACACTCCGGAGGTGGGGTGAAAGTTAACTTTAAAATCTTAAATAGGAACCCCCGTTTTTTCTTGCAGATTGAGTTTCCTCCTCAAAAAATAAGTAACATTTATTCGAACTTTTTTAGAATTGTTGACTTGACGGATGGCGCTATATTCGGAAAATGCGATTTATTTGCGCCATCTATCAACAATTCTAAAAATGTTTGGAATATGTGTACGTTATTTTTCATAAGGATTCTATATCTGCAAAAATAAAGGGGGCTCCTTTTTAAGATTTTAAAGTAAAAACTTGGTTCGACACATACTCATGGTTAGTCTGCTCGCCAAAGTTGAAGGGAAGGCTTTGCAAGCATTGTATTCTTTTCAAACGGGTTTTAAAGAGAGGCCCAACTTTTGTGGTACCCATGACATTTCCATTTAAAAACTTGGTCTAGTGTTTAAATGTATGAATAATTCCTCACAACAGGGTTCAAACTAGGTTTTTTAGGTGGTTTAAACTACAGTAGACTCCCTCTATAACGAGAACTGAAATGGTGAATTAATTATCTCGTTATAAGCGGATCTCGTTATATCAAAACAATAATAATAATGAAATTTTTTGATGCCTCTTACGTAGTTTATTATGTGTCGATGGTCAACCTGAACAGTGAACAATGAGACTTCGCCGCCATAGATTGTAAATTTCCTATAGTATTCAATATCGGTCGACAAACAGGCAGATGTTTATTACAGGTGGCCGAGTTTATTATAGCACTGGCCTCGATAATAAGACAGACGTTGGGCATTTCTATGTACAGGTAGTTAAGGCATTTATTTATTTATGACCATTACAACGCTCAAAACAGGTAAAGACAAGTATTCTTCGATTTAAATTTTTTCTCGTTATAACCAAATATGCCTCGTTATAGAGCGTTATAGTTCAATAGGGATTTCATGGGACACCTAATGTACCTCGTTATAAGCGAAACCTCGTTATATCCGTGTTCGTTATAGAGAGAGTCTACTGTATATATTGTCATCCGAAATATACAAAATGTAATGTGCAACATCTTCACGTTTGGCCCCCCCCTAAAAATTTTTATATGGGCGCCCTTGGTAAAGGATCGATAACAAAAATTTAAACAAATACATGAAAACCATCTCTTGGGTGTGACACGATCATGTCTTTATAAATATAAGTGACGTAATTTTCACAGTTTACTACAATTTTGCATATATTCGTACGCTGTGTCTATGTGATGGAAAAGTAGATCCAATATAAACAAAAATTTTTAACTAAAATTATCGATAATGAAAACAGGATTTTATTATTATAGAAACTAATTTCCCAATCAAACTAATTAGTTACATTTTTATTAAGAGTATTATTAGATAAAACATCAGCTTCTGAATCTTATTTGACAGTGTCGCTACAATCGCTTTCGATTGAATAGTGTTCTTTGGTGTGCTCCGTTGTTCGTTTGTCGTTTCTTTCTGTTGTTTATGGTTTGTGGCCCATCCCAGTTCGCTGTGAATGTGTGTGCCGTTTCCATAATAAAGAACGATAAATTTATGGATAACATCTTTTTTTGATAAGGTATGTCCTCGCTGTTTATTGTTTTCGTATAGATAAAACCAAATCTAGCGGTATTTACAAATTATCTTATAACCTTAAACCAAAACAATAACATTTGAAGTAGACTATTAATGTTACTAATATAGTTCCAGGATATTTAATTCCTTTAGTTCAATTAAAGTTAAATTAAATATAGATTGTTAATGATAAATTGGACCTAGTTATTATTTGGAAGAAATGATTGAAGTTTTCCAAACTAGAGAATTCCCGTTAATTGATGGTTACAGGTATTCTACAGCTTGTACCAAAATTTTGCATATTTTTCTAATGTTAATAAAATTAATTCTTAAGTCAGGGAAGGTACTTAATTTAGTATTATTTTTTAAATATCTTCAGTTTTTACTGCATTTTGATTGCAAGTAGGTCAGGCATAAGATTTTCTACATGGTGATTCACTGCAAGCTGTCAATTCGTGAAAATGTCAACAGCCTTTTAAATAACTTTACATTCTTTTCCATAAAAATAACAGGTAAATAACTATTTTTTTTTTCGGAGAAATAACAATTTTTAGAAATTGATTATTTTTTTGGGGGACTACCTGAATTTCTAAACATTGATTTTGAATATATTTGGGTGTTGGCACCTAATAAATGTCAATTAGGGAATATGGGTCACTATGGAAAAATTAATAAACAATTTAAATGTTTGTTTACTGCTGCACTTATAAAAATATTAATTCAGCCCCATATCCTTAGATTTTTATGCATTTTATATTATTTATAATATACAGCCCCTGGCCAAATTATTATAACCACCTAGAATTTAGTTTTTTAAATTCACGTTTTTATTGTAAAATATAATAATTATAATATACTTAATAATAAAAAACTATAAAACAGAACACAATATTACACATTTATATTTTTTTAATGTTTTGTTGAGCCCCCTTTAGCTTTGATTATCACTTGTATCTGTCTTGGCATACTTTGAATGTAGTTAAAGGCAAATTCCTCCAATTATTTGTTGTGGTTCCAATAATATATTAGTTTTTCAAAACAATATTGTTGGTGACTCTTTCATTGGAAATTTTTCGTAGGAAGGTCAGAGAATTTCCCAGCTAGTCCAATAGAGGAATATCATTCTCAACCAGAAATTTTTTTAATTCTTGCATAAATATACATTCATCATTAGGTAAACCATTCATGAACTTGAGGTATCAGTCTATTCCACAAAATTGATCTGTTTTGATCTTGTCATATTATCCCCTTAACAATTTGAAGTCTGACGTGTCTATTATCGTTAATGGTAGACTACACCAACATTTTTGTTAAACGTTTTACAGTTTTAATAACACATTCAGGTAAATACTTTTCTTCAGGTCTTCGTTTAATATACAGTAGACCCCCTCTATAACGAGAATTGAAATGGAAGACGAATTACCTCATTATAAGCGGATCTCGTTATATCAGACAACAATAATATTGAAATGTTTTGATGCCTCTTACGTAGTTTATTAGGTGTAGATGGTCGACTTGAACAATGAGACTTTGTACATCGTAATTTCACCATCGTAAATTGTAAATTTCCTACAGTATATATTCCATATCGGTCGATAGATAAACAAAAAGAAGTTTATTGCAGGCGGTGGAGTTTATTACATCACTGGCCTCGATAATAACACATATGTTGGGCATTTTTATACACAAGTAGTTGGGGTATTTATTTACAGCCATTACTTCGCTAAAAGCAGGTAAAGAAAACATTCGATTTCATTTTTCCTCGTTATAACCAAATATGCCTCGTTATAGAGGTTTTATAGTTCAATAGGAATTTCATGGGACATCTAGCATACCTCGTCGTTATAAGCAAAACCTCATAATATCCTTGTTCGTTATAGAGATAGTTCACTGTATTAGCTTTATTCTTCTTCTTCTTAAATCAAAACAATAACATTTGAAGTAGACTATTAATGTTACTAATATAGTTCCAGGATATTTAATTCCTTTAGTTCAATTAAAGTTAAATTAAATATAGATTGTTAATGATAAATTGGACCTAGTTATTATTTGGAAGAAATGATTGAAGTTTTCCAAACTAGAGAATTCCTGTTAATTGATGGTTACAGGTATTCTACAGCTTGTACCAAAATTTTGCATATTTTTCTAATGTTAATAAAATTAATTCTTAAGTCAGGGAAGGTACTTAATTTAGTATTATTTTTTAAATATCTTCAGTTTTTACTGCATTTTGATTGCAAGTAGGTCAGGCATAAGATTTTCTACATGGTGATTCACTGCAAGCTGTCAATTCGTGAAAATGTCAACAGCCTTTTAAATAACTTTACATTCTTTTCCATAAAAATAACAGGTAAATAACTATTTTTTTTTTCGGAGAAATAACAATTTTTAGAAATTGATTATTTTTTTGGGGGACTACCTGAATTTCTAAACATTGATTTTGAATATATTTGGGTGTTGGCACCTAATAAATGTCAATTAGGGAATATGGGTCACTATGGAAAAATTAATAAACAATTTAAATGTTTGTTTACTGCTGCACTTATAAAAATATTAATTCAGCCCCATATCCTTAGATTTTTATGCATTTTATATTATTTATAATATACAGCCCCTGGCCAAATTATTATAACCACCTAGAATTTAGTTTTTTAAATTCACGTTTTTATTGTAAAATATAATAATTATAATATACTTAATAATAAAAAACTATAAAACAGAACACAATATTACACATTTATATTTTTTTAATGTTTTGTTGAGCCCCCTTTAGCTTTGATTATCACTTGTATCTGTCTTGGCATACTTTGAATGTAGTTAAAGGCAAATTCCTCCAATTATTTGTTGTGGTTCCAATAATATATTAGTTTTTCAAAACAATATTGTTGGTGACTCTTTCATTGGAAATTTTTCGTAGGAAGGTCAGAGAATTTCCCAGCTAGTCCAATAGAGGAATATCATTCTCAACCAGAAATTTTTTTAATTCTTGCATAAATATACATTCATCATTAGGTAAACCATTCATGAACTTGAGGTATCAGTCTATTCCACAAAATTGATCTGTTTTGATCTTGTCATATTATCCCCTTAACAATTTGAAGTCTGACGTGTCTATTATCGTTAATGGTAGACTACACCAACATTTTTGTTAAACGTTTTACAGTTTTAATAACACATTCAGGTAAATACTTTTCTTCAGGTCTTCGTTTAATATACAGTAGACCCCCTCTATAACGAGAATTGAAATGGCAGACGAATTACCTCATTATAAGCGGATCTCGTTATATCAGACAACAATAATATTGAAATGTTTTGATGCCTCTTACGTAGTTTATTAGGTGTAGATGGTCGACTTGAACAATGAGACTTTGTACATCGTAATTTTACCATCGTAAATTGTAAATTTCCTACAGTATATATTCAATATCGGTCGATAGATAAACAAAAAGAAGTTTATTGCAGGCGGTGGAGTTTATTACATCACTGGCCTCGATAATAACACATATGTTGGGCATTTTTATACACAAGTAGTTGGGGTATTTATTTACAGCCATTACTTCGCTAAAAGCAGGTAAAGAAACATTCGATTTCATTTTTCCTCGTTATAACCAAATATGCCTCGTTATAGAGGTTTTATAGTTCAATAGGAATTTCATGGGACATCTAGCATACCTCGTCGTTATAAGCAAAACCTCATAATATCCTTGTTCGTTATAGAGAGAGTTCACTGTATTAGCTTTATTCTTCTTCTTCTTAAATCAGGTGAGAGTCGTTAGTCTCTGGCACTTGGTCATAGGGCCTTTGTACCATGCCTTGTTTTTTCCTTAAACTCTAATTTTGTGGCCCCAATGAAGGCCAACAGATTTGTGATTGGTATTCCAGTTCCACTGTGAATGTGTGTGAAGTTTCCATAATAAAGAACTATAAATTTATGGATAACATCTTTTTTTGATAAGGTATGTCCTCGCTGTTTATTGTTTTCATATAGATAAAACCAAATCTAGCTGTATTTACAAATAATCTTATAACCTTAAACCAGAACAATAACATTTGAAGTAGACTTCAAAAACAAATGCAAAAAGTAATGAACAATGAAAACTTTAAAGATAATATAATGATTTCAATTATAATTTTTAATAAACATAAGTGCGACAACAGAGAAACACCATGGATGGTAGTTATTAGAAAAACTATTTGACAAAAGAAGACTATTTATGCTCCAATTCATAGTCAAATACAAAGCTTCGGAGATACATGAAAAAATACAAATAAAAAAGACAACTTTATACGTTACTTAAAAACATTAAAAAGCCAACTCGGGTTTAATCGAGACAGAAAGTACCGGCCCTAAATATATCAAAATCTAATACGGCCAAGGGGACTGACAATATTTCAAGAAAAGTAGTTAAATTAATTTCAGAAGGTCACGTTGATGCTTATATCTATATTATATTACCTACTAACTATAATACAATAAAACATTTTGTTGTACAAAGTAATTGATATGGCAACGCTGCTAGGATAAAGTTATGTTTGACGTGATTCTAGCAGAAGGTACTGCTATCTATCGAATATAAATATTACCGATGTTGTAGATGGAGTCACTTCATGGCGGCACACATTCACAGCGGCAATTCAAGATATAATTCTTGTTTAACGAGATTTTTCATATGTTTAGGAAAAAATATTCAACATTTTATTGCAAATATTTTCCACTCTTACAGTTTTATATATGTTGTTATTAAAATTTTGTCCGATTTCTTACCGGTAGCTTTATTATAAGCCAAAACATATTATTTTTTCCTATTGTGGCAAAACTGTAAGATCAAAAATTTCCAAAAAATTCATAAGTATTTCTTAGGATTATATCTTTATGCTGTAAGAAAATTAACAAAATTGTATGTTTGGTTTTCCCGCTTTATACTTGGAAAAAAAGAGTATTTTTGAGTTTTTTCGAAACCGAAAACATGAAGTTTGCTCAAAATTTGTCAAAATACTTCTAGTAATCACATACACTTTCTCAAATTTTTTCAAAATTTTTGAACTTCAAAGTTTTTTTTTGATGGGTTCAGATCAACCTTAATGTTATTAATACAGTTCCAGGATATTTAATTTATTTACCAAAATTAAAGTTAAATAAATATAGATTGTTAGTGATAAATTGAGCCTAGTTATTATTTGGAAGAAGTGATTGAAGTTTTCCAAACTAGAGAATTCCCAGGGTTACAGGTATTCTACAGCTTGTACCAAAATTCTGCATATTTTTCTAATGTTAATAAAATAATCTCTTAAGTCAGGGAAGGTACTTAATTTAGTATTATTTTTTAAATATCTTTAGTTTTTACTGCATTTTGATTGCAAGTAGGTCAGGCATAAGATTTTCTACATGGTGATTCACAGCAAGCTGTCAATTTGTGAAAATGTCAACAGCCTTTTAAATATCTTTACATTCTTTTGCATAAAAATAACAGGTAAAGTATTTCTCATGATCATCTTTCAGTGCGTCACAGTTTTTCGATTTCTTTCTAACGCAGTAAATTGTATGTGACAGAAAAAAAGGCACGTCGGTGATTACATTTCGTCGGTGACATTTTTATAACATTTATTCTAGTTATTCTAGTTGTCGATAGATGGCGCCATAATAAAACAAGAATGTGTGTGTACTTTGTACGCACGTAAGAAGTTATACTTCTACTACATATTATGTGATTTTTAAGACTATACCAAAAATTTAAAAAAATAAAAGAATAAAACGCACACAAACACATTGAAAAATGCCACAAAGAAAAAATGATTTCTGGACGATAATAATTGTTGGCAAAAATTTTAAATACGCATTTGCTGAAAAAAAAAATTATATAACAAATATACTTACAATCATAATATGCATAAAAAAATAAAACTTGCATCGGAAATTGAACCCTTGAATTTCGTGCCGCTTTGACTCGTAATCGAAGCGTAGACTCACTCGTCCAATCGCACATTATTTATCATGTGGAAAAATACGGTAACTGAACGTTTTACTGTTTGACAATTGTTTTGAAAATTATGTAGTTTAAATTTTGTGGAAGAAAATATAAAAATATAACAAAACAGTAAGAAAACAATATATTAGATGAAGATTGGTAGAACTTTTGTTGGTAATCAAATAAAGTATGTAAATCAAAGCATTACATACCTACTAGATAATTAAATCACGCCAAAAAATCATAATTTAAAAATAAAAATCGAACCTAATTTGGGATTTCTCTCTAAAATCCGCATTCTTGAGAAAATAAATGTATGTATTTCAACCTAATCCAAATGTATAATTACAATATGATTATAATAAAAACTAGGTACTTACCAAATTAGAATGAGTTTTCCTTGTCCAAAATAGTCCAAAAGTCCAAAAATATAGGTATATGAAAACTATTTAAAAAGGCAGTATAACTATTAACTAACTTTTGTTTGTTGTTTCTTTTCACACAAATTTTAAAACGCAACAACCATAAATAATCTATCTACAGCTGTGCCACAGCCACCATATTGAATAATTTTTGACATGTCATTTGAACATCCAATCAGAACAAAGTTATAATGCGCATGCGCCCAGTCGCTAGGTTTTCCCATATAAAAATTTACCCTCTATCGCCGGTAAAGAAGTATAACTTCAAAAATAATTTTTTTTTAATTAGATAATAATATTACAAATACAATCTGTATAATTTATAAGACTATACAAATCAAAGAAAATACCATTTTATAAATGCAAGAAACACTTTTGATTTGTTTTTATTCCAAATTGAAAATAAAATGTGACAACTGTCAGATTTAACTAAAATGTCATGTTAGAATAAATGTCATAAATGTGTATTATCACGGACTTACCCTTTTTCCTATTATTTGTTACGCACTGAAAAATGATTATGAGGAATACTGTAAATAACTATTTTTTTGCAGAAATAAAAATTTTTATAAATTGATTATTTTTTTTGGGAATTACCTGAATTTATAAACATTGATTTTTAATATATTTTGGGTGTTGGCACCTAATAAATGTTAATTAGGCAATATGGGTCACTATAGAAAAATTAATAAACAAATTAAATATTTGTTTACTTATTATTGCTGCACTTATTAAAATATTAAAAACAATGGGAAGATCCCAGTAGCTGGCTATATACGTATACCATAGTTTAAAAACCTCATACAGAAGTAAAAACTTCAAGTTGTATATTGGTATAAAATCGTTTTATTTAAAAACTTAATAAAATGTCATACAAATGGATTGCAAAACGTTTTCGTTCTAAGTTAGAACATCATCAGTGCCTAGAATGAAGCATTTCCATGTTAGATTAAAGCAAAAAGTTAAAATTGTGACTGTCTGAACGAAAACGTTTTGAAATCCATTTGGATGACATTTTATTAAGTTTTTTTAAAAACGATTTTATACCAATATACAATTTGAAGTTTTTACTTCTGTATGAGTTATTAAAATATTAATTCAGCCCCATATCCTTAGATTTTTATTCATTTTATTTTTATAATAGGTATACAGCCCCTGGCCACAGTATAAAGAGGGACAGTAGAACCACTCTCCGAAAAATTGGAAGTAAAATCTGTAGTCGCGCATGGCGACCCCGCAGTGTTCTTAGTCGCTTTTGTCCCACTCTCGCATTGCTAGTCGCATAGAAACGTACAGGTTTTAACAGGGAAAACATCTGCATCCACCACTGGTGAATTATCAGTTGCGTACTGCCGGTATTACTGCTTGAGATCAAGTGCCGACAGAGAAGTGGTTTTACTGTCCCTCTTTATACTGTGCCCTGGCCAAATTATTATGACCACCTATGAATTTTTATAAAAATCAACTATTTCACTAGTTTTTGTTTAAAAATTTAGTTTTTTAGATTAAATTTTTAATGTAAAGACATTAACTAATATATTTATATATTTAATATATAATATATTTAACAATAAAAAGCGAC
Source organism: Diabrotica virgifera virgifera (assembly GCF_917563875.1). Classification (NCBI taxonomy): domain Eukaryota; kingdom Metazoa; phylum Arthropoda; class Insecta; order Coleoptera; family Chrysomelidae; genus Diabrotica; species Diabrotica virgifera. The sequence continues at coordinate 102,239,999 of NC_065443.1, forward strand.
AAAACACAACATTTTACATGTTCATATTTTTTAAATATTTTGTTGAGCCCCCTTTAGCTTTGATTACTGCTTGAATCTGTCTTGCCATACTTTGAATGTAGTTAAAGGCAGTTTACTTCCGTTTTTCATTGTGGTTCCAATAATATATTAGTTTTTCAATCAAAACAATTTTGTTGGTGACTCTTGCATTGGAAATTTCTAGTTTTAGAAACTCTTAAATGTCTCTACCAGCTAGATCAGATAAAATTTACCTGGTCTAGCAAGTTTTGTGTTTTCTGACAGAAAATTGACTGTATCTGGGAACTGTTCTCGTGACTGGCTGGTTCTAAAGCAGAGATTCCCATATTTTTATCTCCCGTAGACCCCTTGTCATGTTTTTCAATTTTAGGTCAACCCCCTGCTATTCACTTTGAAAAATAATTTTTGATTAAGATGTGTGAGGGAAAAACAGTAGAGTGGATTATTGTTACATTTTACTATAGTAAATAATAATAAAGCTAATTATGATATTAAATGTTTTATCTTACAACAGTGGGAATACCAGTAATTTACAAAAACATTTGCGAGCAAAACATTTTGCTGCTTTTAAAGAACAAGTGTGGAATGTGGAAGCTGTTGAACAGCCTCAGTCATCTCAAATATTTTAAAAGTCAGTTTCGAAACTGCTGGACTTTCTAGTTTAGATAGTAGTAGTAATTTGTCCACTAAAGCTGACAAAACAACTGTTCGAAAAGGTCCGATGCAAACAAAAAAAATATCAAGTTTTTCTGTATGTCAAGCAAATGATTCGCAGATAAAAATGCTAAATGAGAAAGTGTTGAATATGATAATAAAAGATTTACAACCCTTTTCAATTGTGGAAAATGGAGGATGCATATGAAAGAGCATTTTTGCTAAAATCTCAAAGAGGCAGTCAACTTTGGCGATTTTCATTAGTGAAGCAAAACAATATGCAGAGGAGCAAAACATTAAAAGAAAAGAAGATCCTCTTAAATTGTGGAAAATGAGTGTACCCTACTTTGGTGAAACTGGCCAAAAAATATTTGTGTGAAACTGCTACGTCTATGCTGCCGTCCTCAATTAAAATGCAGTATCTGCAAAAAAATTGAAAATCGAGTTTTTGCTATATTTGGTTTCCTTGTGACCTTATTTATGAAAAGCCCTATCATTTTATTTACTACCAAAATAAACAAATTGGTGCCAAATTGGCCGTATGTGCATATATAGAGTCCTGAGGAAAAACTTTGAGAGCCGATTTCTCAGTTTTACATTGGCTGCACATACCATGTTTTATTTGAGGACGGCAGTATGCCCTGTTAGTTTAAGCATATAAAATGCTCCTAGATCAAGTGAAAGCAGTTTTACACCGACCTTATTAAATTAATAATATTATATTTTTGTAATTTTTTTAAATGTCAAAGTTATATCAATTATACTGTTTTTTGCAGTTAAATTTCTTGCCATTGACCTCCATTTTCATTCCATAGACCCCCAATTTTTATTATCGCCTACTTTGACCCCTTGCAGGTTCTTATCAACCCCTAGGGGTCGATATAGACATATTTGGAAATCACTGTTCTTAAGTATTATAATGTATATGGTCTGTTAAAAATTAAAACAAAAGCAAAGAAAATGGAAAAGGGGAAATATTGTTTTTAAATACTTTTTCATTAAAGATAAAATTCACCCAGAATTGAAGTACACCTAGAATGACATTGCTTATGGTGAATATGCAGTGCAGTATCATAACAGCAAGAAACACCTGGATCTGTTCATGGCTGGTGTTTTAATAATAGATAGTCAGTTTTGATTTTTTGTTATTAAATACTAGATATCATATTACATTGCATTGAAAAACAGAAATATATTAGAACATTTATAAATAATTATAAGTATTACACACGTGTTTAGTACACAAGTACTACAACAGTAAAAATCACAAACATCCCATTGAACAAAACTTTTCTTGAATATAGTTTAGATATTTTGCAATTTGCTGATACTAAAGTTTAAAAAAATTACTGTAAAACTATACTTCTGATAACATTCATAATGAGCATAATTTCCCAATACATTTTTAGAATTATTATCTAATAAAACAGAACTCTGATTGTACTGAAGAAATTACTCATGTTTTGAATGAACCACACTCTTAATTTAGAATGCTGTAATAATATTATTTATCAACTCTAATGAATCATATTATTGTTGCAAGTATATTTTTGATTGTGGTCATGTTCTTACATTTTTACTTATTTTAGTGTATGTACTGACCAATAGCATTATTATTCCTGGAATTAGCTGGCTTCATGTTGGTATGCATATTTTTATTGGAATTCTAGCTAAGTAATTATACTGGAAAGCTAATTACTAAGTGGTGTTTATTGCTTTTTTAAATTACTAGTTTTCCTTGTCTTGTTCTAGAATGGATTACTTTCTAAAATTTATAGTTTTTGTTCTATTGCTTTTTGTTTTGTGCTAATCTGCTTGCGTCTGCTAATGTTTTTCCCTTTCTTTGGATGATTTCCACGACTGCTGTATCCCAATATTCTCTAGGTCTTCCTCTTTTTCTTTTCTTTTGTATCCTGGCTTCCCATATTTTCTTCACCGGCATGTTGCCTTTCATTATTTTCATGTTTCCCCACCAACTTAGTTGTTTTTATTTAATATACTCAAGTACTGATTTTGTCTTAAAGTCTGTCTGTATATCTGTGTTTTTAATTATGTCTCTCATTGTCACTCCTTTAACTCTTCGTAAATATTTTATCTTTAGGGCTTGTATCTTATTCTTTAGTTTTCTTGTTATTATCCATGATTCACAGCCGTACATAAGTACTGGTCTTAAACATACTTAATTTGGTTTTCCTTGTAAGTTCTTTCTTGTTTAAGAATGATTCATACTATTGTTGAAAGTATATTTTTGTCTGTGGTCATGTTCTTGCATACTTATTTTAGTGTACATACTGACCAATAGTGACCAATAGCATTATTATTCCTGGAATTAGCTGGCTTCATGTTGGTATGCATATTTTTATTGGAATTTAGCTGATTATACTGAGATGCTCATTACTAAGTAGCGTTTATTGCTTTTTTAAATTACTAGTTTTCGTTGTCTTGTTCTATAATACAGTGCCTGCTCAATTTCTTATAGACAGATAGACTAACCCTAGAAATATCAGTTTTTTTAATTTTAAGCACCTTAAAAGTATCTTCAAAGTGATACGGAACTGCTGAATGGGTTAAATAACAATTAGTTAATAATTGTGCTACATAATTTTAAGTTAAAAATGGTGAACTTTGTGATTGAATTGTGAAAACTTGATAAATCGTAATAGAATGTACAAAAAGTGTGCAAATAAGTATTCGACTTTTTTAAACTGTAGTTTTTTAGTTAAATTAGTGATTGGTGTTAAATTTTCGTAAAATTTGCATTGTAATTGTAATTGATAAGTGTTAATATTGCTCTATATTAATGTTAGTTTTTAATTTGGTTGATTTATATTAAGATATTAATAGAAATATATTAATTTTTAAACGACGAATATCTTTGGAGTTTTTTCATAAAGGTTTCTGTTGGGCAAATCTCTTCTGTTGCTGCTCTATTAGAAAACACCACATTTAGTTGAAGAGAAGTAACAAAAAAAGTATTGTATCTAAAATGGTCAGTTCGAAGTTTAAGTTAAAAACTTAAAGAGGATCATCCTTAGTACGTTCTTTAACGGTAAAATATTGCAAAACCTCTAAAAAAGAACCGCTTGCATTGACATGAAATTTGGCATACACATAGCTAACAAGTCAAAGAAAAAAAGTGATATTGTGCCGATATGTGCTTTTGCCCCGGGGGTGGTTTTCGTCACCTCTTGGGGGTGAAAAAATATTAGTCCAAAGTAAGTCCGGAAATGGATAAACTGACTAATTTTAAATAACTTTTGTTCTGTAGAGTTTTTTCACTAAGTCAATACTTTTCGAGTTATTTGCCAGTGAATATGTTCATTTTTTCAACAAAATAACCACGCTTTTAGACGATTTTTCGCAAATAACTCAAATAGTAAGTACTTTGTCAAAAAAACATTCTCAGCAAAAATATAGCCTGTAAAACATTTAAAAAAGTGGTGTATATATCACGTCTCTATACCTAGTAGAAGCAGAGTTATAACTAATTAAAAATAGGTTAATATTCGTCAAATTCTAAATGGAATACTTTAACGTGAAAAAACCAAAAATGAAGTACCTTGCGGGGAAAACTCATTACACCTTATTTAAAGTGTTTAAAAAAAGCTTCATTTTCGTTTTATAAAAAAAATTTCTAGCAATAAAAGTAAACAAGTTACACTCAAAATAAAGTTAGTCCCTTTTTTTTGGTCAAAAATCGGGAAAATCACCCCCTAATTAGTATCTCAAATGAACTTAATCGTTACGACTTCACAAGTTTCTTGACTCGTGTATGTATTGTTTATATGCTCTGTAAGTTTCATCGGTTCAAAGTACTTATTTTTGAAAGGGCTGTAGTTAAAAGGGGTTGAACGAGTCACTGATCACGAATGTATGCAAATTTAGAAACACCAAATCTTATCAATTTTTGTCTAACAGAAAAACAAAAAAAATACATGATATTCAGAAAAGCAATGCTGACTTTTTTTTTGTTTTTCGAGATTTTTGGTATTAACAATTTTTAAAAAAAAATTGAAAAAAAGAATATTTTTCAAAATTAAAATTTTTAAAATTTTTACTTTAATACCAAATTTTTTCAAAAATAAGCACTTTGAATCGATGAAACTTACAGATCATATAAACACAACATAAGTAAAATAATTTGTGAAGCGGTAACGATTAATTTCATTTAAGTTGCTAATTAGGGGGTGGTCTTCCCGATTTTTTTTGCAAAAACAAAAGGGACCAACTTTATTTTGGGCATAATTTGCTTAAATTTAATGCTAGAAACTTTTTATAAAAACATAAATAAAGCTTTTTTTAAACACTTTAAAAAAGTTATAATCGGTTTTCCCCAAAAAGTGCTTAATTTTTTGGATATTTCACTTCGAAATATTCTATTTGAGATTTTGTGAATATAAATCTATTTTTCATTGGCTATAACTCTGGTTCTACGAGGTCCAGAGACCTAACGCGTACACCATTTTTTTTACTTTTTTATACGGTATATTTTTGCTAACAACATTTTTTTCGATAAAATACTTACTTTTTTAGTTATTTGCGAAAAACCGTCTAAAAATGTAGTTATTTTGTTGAAAAATGAACATATTCACTCGCAAATAACTCGAAAAGTGTTGACTTGGCGAAAAAGCTGTATAGAACAAAAGTTACTTAAAATTAGTCAGTTTATCCATTTCCGGACTTGTTTTGGACATATATTTTTTCACCCGCAAGAGGGGGTGAAAGTCACCCCCAGGGCAAAAGCACACATCTGCACAATATCACTTTTTTTCTTTGACATGTAAGCTATGCGTATGCCAAATTTCATGTCAATCCAAGCGGTTCTTCAAAATTTAGAACAAAAACCGTGAAAGAATGTACTACCTGTTACATCGGTTCAGAGGAGTGAGTGTGACATAAAGCTTTTAGTCAGTCCCAGAGGGCAACGAGTTTTAAAGAATTTGGCTGTAAACCACAGAAGAGTTACCTATAGGGATATAAGGAATATGTACATTGAAAGAAGCAGAGTGTTCAGTATCAGAGGCAACTGTATGCCGAAATTTGTACAGTATGGGATTTAAATGTCGTAGAATTGTTAATGAACCAAAAATATGACAAATGCTCAAGAAACACTTAGTTTGGACCAATTTGCATAAAGAATGCAGACTATAGTCTTTATGCAAATTGGCCCAAAGTAAGCGTTTCTTGAGCATTACGTCGGCCTCATAAGTCCAAATTAACAAATTTTACAGGAGACGAAAAAACTGATTTAAAGAATGATTTTGACTTAAAACTTTATCTTATTTGACACAGTTACTTAGAATAGTGTCCGTCAGCCTTCTCATAAAGATATATCTATTTTTAAAATATTATTACTTTAAGAATGGAGTTAGGTAACTTTCATTTTTGAAATAAGGAAAATTTTTGGAGTTAGGCACATTTAATAACGAAATCATGAAGAGATATGCGTAACTCCATAAGAGTCGCCTAAAATAAACTGTGAAAAATGCTTAAGTCCCACAAGAAAAATAAATGTGGGGTTTTAAGAATAATAATGCTACTTAAATGTAGTTAACACAAAAACTATAATACTATTGTAGCGTGATTAGTGTAATTACTTCTAATTACAATAAAACTAGCGGTTCGTAATTTATATACGACTTTATTTTTTATTTATACAAGTTTACTTTACAAACTTTAGCTTAAGACTAACTCTATTTACAAATATGTCCTATTTATATATGCGATACAGATATTCCAGAAATATCTATATATCTCCAGCTATGTCCATGTGACTCGACCGCTTGGACGTCATCGGCGCTGCATCGGCGTATCTCGAAACATCGATAGTGTTCTGTCTGTGCGGAGACGGGAGCTGGTATACGAGGGTAGGTCAATAATTATTTTGTTACACTGCTCCCCTCTTAAGATCTGAGCGTCCCGATCAGCAACCCTAGATGGCCCAGGATGGCGGAATCTACAGGATTCTCCAGCTCTGCATACACCCCTAGAAAAGAAGTAACAGTCTACTGTCTTTGAAGGGTATGACATCTTCGGGTTCATGCAACACACAGTAATCCGTACGCCAGTTTCTCTGAAGATCACTTCCAGCATGCTTCTCACAATCTTCCAATCCAGATTTTCTACTGCATGGCCAATTTTTGGTAAAGCCAAATCTTTGATGTCATAATTACAGACCATTTTCTTCAAATTAGTTAGAGCACGCCATATGTTCTCGTAGCTTGGCGTGTCCGTATAAGACTTCCTGGTCACTATATACAGCAAAGATCGAGGACCATCTTCCAATCGCAATACTCTTCCAATTTTAGGTTGTTGATTCCTTAACTCGTCCAGGCGGCCGAACTTTCTATTGAATACGGACGAGATTCCTTTAGTCATCTCGAGGTCTTGTGCAACACAGTGGGCTAGAGAGACGTTTTCTGGAACACCAAACAGATCTTGCTGAACTTCTGTGGTCACGCCGAATCTAGCACTCTTTCTTTCTGCGTAATTTGACATAAATTCCTTAAAACTTGGCTGTGGTGCATCTTTCATCTCCTGTTGGAGGACTCGGGCTTCCTCTGTTTCATTTGAGCCAGCATATGGTGCAAGACGATTTATGTGAATAACTTTTGGTTTACCGTTTGGTAACTTCTTAATTCTGTATATTACGTCATTTATTTTCTTCTTAACTTCATACGGACCTTCCCATTGTCTTTGCAGTTTAGGACACAGGCCTCGACGACGTTGTGGATTATAAAGCCAGACAAGATCACCTACTTCGAAGCTTTCATTCTTGCAGCGAGAATCATATTGATCTTTCATTCTGTCACTGGCTATCTGGATGTGTTGTCGGGCAAGTTCATGAATGTTGTTCATTCGTAACTTCAGGCGGTCTACGTATTCTTCGCCTGCAACATATTCCTCGGAAGGTCTGCAGCCAAACTCTAGGTCGCAGGGCAAACGAACTTCACGACCCAACATCAGGCAGGTTGGTGTTTGACCTGTAGTTTCATTCACGGCCGAGCGGTAGGCCATCAGGAATAAATGAATGTGTTGGTCCCAATCTCGCTGATGTTCAGATACAACTTTGGACAAGTGTTTACCCATCGTTCGATTCATCCTCTCGACCATTCCATCTGATTGAGGATGCAGGGGTGTGGTTCTGGTCTTATTGGCACCAATCAATTTACAAACGTTTTGGAAAAGAGCTGACTCAAAGTTTCGCCCTTGGTCGGAGTGGATCTCCAAGGGAACACCAAATCGGCTGAAGAATTCTTTAACAAGTACCTCTGCAACGGTAACAGCTTCTTGATTTGGTAATGCATAGGCCTCGGTCCATTTCGTAAAATAATCCATGGCTACCAGGATGTATTTATTTCCAGCATCAGTTTCTGGAAATGGACCTGCAATGTCGATTGCTACTCTTTCCATAGGACTGCCAACATTATACTGTCTCATGGGTGCTCTCTTTTTACCAACTGGACCATTACCGGATGCACACAGTTCACATTTCTGGCACCATCTTCTTACATCATCTTTACAGTTCACCCAATAGAACCGTTCTCGAACCTTTTGCAGAGTCTTCGTAATACCAAAGTGTCCACCTGATGTACCGTCATGCAACTGACGCAATACTTCTGACACTTTACTTTTAGGTACAATCAACTGAAGCTTAGATTCTGTACCATCATCGTTCTCAAAGGTTCTGTACAGAAGATCATCTTTTAGTATCAGGCAATTCCATTGGCTCCAGTAGGCCTTGACTTCCGGACTACATGCACTAATGTTTTGCCAACTAGGTCTCTCACCTCGACGCATCCAATCCAATACTCTTTTTATACATGGATCGTCTTCTTGGGCTTCTTGTAACTGTTGTGGCTGCCATTGCTCATTAACGACGGTAGTTCGTCTCACAGGGCAAAGCTGTTCATCTACTTTAAGCCGGTGATTACAACTTTCACTGCATGGCCGTATCGAGGAAGCATCTGTATTTGAACCAACTCTTCCAGCCCTCTTCATGCGTCTCTTCAGCATCGTGTCACGAATCACCCTCCGTACCATTTCCTCCAGACGTTCATCGTTGTGTTCGTCACTTTCTTCAATGGTTCTTACTCTATGGCCTCGTGAAGTTTGACTAGCCGTTTCGTGTTCCAATGCAATAGCAAGTGCTTCATCTAAAACTTTCGGTCTTGCTAGTCGTAAAGCTTTCTGTAGTTCATTATCTTTCAGCCCATTGACGAAGGTATCTACTGCAATTTCTTCTAAAACGCTGTCTGGCACCTCTGGATAAGCCAACCGCACCACACGAGCCACATCTGCTTCAAATTCTTGCAGATTCTCACTTGCTCGTTGACTTCTACTTCGCAGTTGTGCTTTGTATACTTGTTGTAGATGGGCATCTCCATAGCGTTTTTCTAGACGAGTGAACAAGGTCTGGTAACAATTTTCTTGACCCTTAGGAATTGATCTTAATATATCTGCAGCATCACCTCGCAAAGCAGCAGTCAAGGAAACAGCCTTTTCCTGTTCGGTCCAATGATTGGCGGTCGCAATAGCTTCAAATTGTCTAAGATATATGGACCAAGAGGACTTTCCATCGAATGGTGGTAATTTGAATCTCATATTATGCGACGTTTCGTCTCTCGGTAGTTCATCTTTCACTACCGGATCTAACGCTGCTGCATTAACTGATGGTTGTACTTTTGTATCGGTTATCATGCTCTCTAGTTGTTTGATCTTTTCTTCTACGGTCTCTACACTTTTCTGCATCTTATCGAATGTTCTAGAAACTTCTTCAAATTTCTCGTCATTCTGTCTACAAACGTCTTTAATTACTTGAGAAACACTTTCAAATTTCTCGTCGCTTTTTCTAGAAGTTTCATCGATCTTTTGAGAAACACTTTCAAATTTCTCGTTGTTCTGTCTACTAACTTCTTCAAGTTTCTCGTCGCTTCTTCTAGAAGTTTCATCGATCTTTTGAGAAACACTTTCAAATTTCTCGTTGTTCTGTCTACTAACTTCTTCAAGTTTCTCGTCGCTTCTTCTACTAACTTCTTCAAGTTTCTCGTCGCTTCTTCTAGAAGTTTCATCGATCGTTTCAGAAACAGTTTTTAATTTCGATAAGATTACTTGTTCTGCTGACTGGAAGTGGAACGTCTTTGGGTCTTCTCCGTTCTTCGTGAGGACATCCTCGAGTCGTGCTTGTAGGACTATCTTGAGCCCACTGCTGTCCAGATCCCGTTCCTCGAGCTGTTCACGGAGCTGTTTTACTGTAAGTTCTTGTAGCAACATCTTTGGTCGGCACACACGTACTTTCCAAAATGTCTTTTAACAGTCTTTCCGAATACCGAACAATCAACGCACTTTAACTATTCCCGACGAATAAAGTCCAAAAGTATTTTAAAGTCTTTCCGAATACCGAACAATTAACGCACTCCGGTTATTCCCGACGAATAAAGTTCAAAAGTCTTTTAAAGTCTCTCTGTAATTCACTTATTTATATCGCACTAAGTTAACCGAACACCGACACCAACTGTAGCGTGATTAGTGTAATTACTTCTAATTACAATAAAACTAGCGGTTCGTAATTTATATACGACTTTATTTTTTATTTATACAAGTTTACTTTACAAACTTTAGCTTAAGACTAACTCTATTTACAAATATGTCCTATTTATATATGCGATACAGATATTCCAGAAATATCTATATATCTCCAGCTATGTCCATGTGACTCGACCGCTTGGACGTCATCGGCGCTGCATCGGCGTATCTCGAAACATCGATAGTGTTCTGTCTGTGCGGAGACGGGAGCTGGTATACGAGGGTAGGTCAATAATTATTTTGTTACACTATGATCAAGTTGAACTTACCTTCAATGAGTTTACACTATTTCCATGAAGATAATATGTTAGCTTATAATACTTTTCTTGAAAATATAACACAGCAGCGCAGCAAAAATACATCTAACCTCAATAGTTCAGAGAAATAAGGAAAAAAATATCCTGTTGGTGACACAACCCCCTCCAGGCCGAAACCAAATTTTTTGAGTAGTATGGACATCTATATTAATAACATATGTTTCCTGCAGCCGATTTTGATGATATACTTACATAGTTATAAACAAATGAAGATCAAAAACGGTAAATTTTCGCTTTTTTCGTCTATAACCAAAAAGTTAAGTATTTTAAACAAATTTTAGAGTGAGAAACTCATAAGTCGTATAAAAAACGTCAATATGGCGTTCGCTGAATATGTCTATCCTTATTGGTTGCTTAGAAAATTGCAAAATAAATCATAAATTTTGAGTTTTTATAAATATTCATAACTTATGTAAAAATTAACTTAGAACGTTCTTATTACACGGGATGCTGAGACTTCTTGTGCTTAAATCATACCCTAAATTTCAAAACAATTGGTCAAATAGGTTAAAAGGTATTTAATTTGTTTATCCCAAATTAATTTTTTTTGCAACGCTATAAGTCAGAAAATGATGAAGTTACACTAATACTTTGGATAGTTTATGAAAGAAGAAGATTTATACTATTAATTTAATTAAAAAAAAATGACAAAAAATAATTCTAAATACTGCAAAATTATTTTGCAAAAACATGTGAAATAAAAAAAGGGGGGTTAACTTCGACCCTAATAATTGTCCTAGAACAATTGTTTTTCTTTCTAAATGTGTATAAAAATTCAGTATTTCCAAATATGAAAAAATAATTTTTCTGCGGGGAACGGTTAAAAAGTTATTCTAATTGTTTATAAGTAAGCAAAAAATCGACATGTTTTTGCAAAATAATTTTACACTGTTTAAAATTACTTTTTGTCATTTTTTTTTAATTAAGTCAATAGTATAAATGTTCTTCTTCCATAAACTGTCAGAAGTCTTACTAGAGCCTCATAATTTTCTGACTTACAGTGAAAATGAAAAAAATGAATTTGGGACAAACAAATTAAATATCTTTTAAACTATTTCACCAATTGCTTTGAAATTTAAAATATAATTTAAGCACCAGAAGTCTCAGCAATTCGTGTAATAATAAGGTTCTAAGTTAATTTTTACATAAGTTATGAATATTTTTAAAAACTCAAAATTTATGATTTATTTTGCAATTTTCTAAGCAACCAATAAGGATAGACATATTCAGCGAACGCCATATTGAAATTTTTTAGACGATGTATGAGTTTCTTACTCTCAAATTTGTTTAAAATGCTTATCTTTTTGGTTGTATACGAAAAAAGCAAAAATTTACCGTTTTTTGATCTTCATTTGTTTATAACTATGTATATCATCAAAATCGGCTGCAGGAAACATAAAGGTTATTAATATAGATGTCCATACTACTCAAAACATTTGGTTTCGGCCTGGAGGGGGATGTGTCACGAGAAAAATCTTCTTTCTCTGGACTGCAATGACAATGATGGACTTTGGCAAGTTTCATGTGATTCATCCAACGCCGTGGAGTTAAGTAGAATTATTTTTTGTAGTTCTAGCGACATCTTTTGAACTTTTTTGTCTCTCTATGCATGCTTACCATAAATATTAATCAGACGGCGCAAAAAATCTCATTTTTGCTTATTTTGGGACTTTTCATATGAGGTTTAATATACAGGTGTATACAGGTGCATGAGGAATAATTCTACAGGTTAATCTACGGTTCTTTCATAGTTCTACAAATTTCGTCATACAGTGGCCTCCGATACTGAACACTCTGCTTCTACCAATGTATGCCTTATATCCCTGATGATATCCCATCAGACTGATTTACATTTCCCTAGGTAGATATGTTCTTGAGTATTGCTCAGTCGTTTAATCATCAACTTATCAAGTCCATATAGCCAAGCTTGAAAAAGTTCAAAATAAATTCATTAGGTACATGTGTATTTAAGTTTTAAATTACACAAACTTTTAAGTGATCATTCCTACTCAGCAATTAGAAATACATTAAACCTTCCTAAGCTATCTTCTTGATAGATTTTATGCTGATATTTTGTTTCTACATAAACTACTGAATTCATACTACTACTGAAAATAAATTGCAATGATCTGCTGTCTCTAATTGATTTTTATGTTCCCTCTAGAGTCTAGAGTCACTAGATCATCTCAAAATTTTGCAATTAAATTTCATCGCTGCAAATTTGGTAGACATTCTCCACTGCAACCTTAAGCAGTAACAGAAGAGATTTACTCAACAAGATCTTTACAATCACCCATATGATAAAATTCCAATCGAAGATATTCTTCTTTTAGAAATCAACATACTTCTATTAATATCTTAATACAAATTAATTATCTAAAATACACTTCTCCAAGAAATTAACACACCACCTTAAAAATTGGTCTCCTTAATGTCTCGGATTTCCTAAACCTGTTGTCCAATTTAAGTGATTATTTTAACATGTCATAGCCTTATTCTTTAGCAATATCGCTGTAGCAACAATATCATTATATTGGGGGTGTTGAAAATTTTTCTTACCAACTGAGGATTTATTTATTGCTCTAAAACCGGTTGAGGTATGCAAATGAAATTTGGTGGGTTTTAAGAGGTAGTTATTGTGTTTAAGGGTCATATTCCCGTATGCACGCCAATGGTGATTATTAAATTCCTAATTCTATATCAAAAAATGGGCAATAACTACCTCTTAAAACCCACTAAATTTCATTTGCATATCTTATCCGGTTTTAGAACAATAATTAAATCGTCAGTTTGTATGAAAAATTTCAACTCCTCTATCTCGGAAACGAAGCATTTGCTGACATACGTTTATAAAGCAAACTGTCATTATTTTTTCATGCAGAATTATCCCTTAAAGTTTGCCATATTTATTTAAAAATATCCTGTATTGACGAAAAACAATGCTAGTTGTTAAAGTACCTAACTTTTTTATTATCCATCATAAGCGAATGAATCAAAAAGCAGAGTAGCAGAGACTATAGTTGTGTTTTAAGTTCAGTATTTTATAAATGCTAGAATATTCCACAGGGTCACGCGAACTTTGAGAAAAAATCACAGTTTGATTGGTACACCCGGTGTACAATGACAATTTACCTGTCTAGCAACAATATAATCATATTGTTGCTACAGCGATAATATTAGAATAAGGCTATCTATAACATGTTAAAAAAATCACTTAAATCGGACAACAAGTTTAGGAAATTCGAGACATCAAAAATTACCCATTTTTAAGGTTGTGCCTTAATTTCTTGGAGAAGTGTATAAAAATGTCTGTAACTTAACTGTATTTGCTTATTTCATGTTCGATTTGTTCACACCTTCACAAGTTTTAATTTTGAATATTTTGGAGTGAATATTGTAGGTTCAAAAAGTTTCTAAGCACTTCTAGTCACGCAAGTCCTCGCCATTCCTAGAATATCGGATTTATGTATACAGAGCAATTTTTTATTGTAGCCACATTAACCCATGTAATTTATTATTTTTTCTAAAAAAAGGTATTAGCACAGCTGGAGAAAGATTGTCATTAATTTTATGTGTATAATTAACAGCTAGAAATATTATTTCAACGCCCAAGGTGATATTTTCACTTAAAGTAAGTTATAGTAAAAGTAAACTTATCAGAGTAATATATTAGAATACCATTAACATTCCAGAAGCGTTTAAAAACCAGTAATCATCTTGATCTGCCATTAGTAAAACTAATGGTCTATTTATTTACTAGTTTTAAGTTAGAAAGAAAATAGAAATTGTTAATTGATAGACTCATTTTATATAACAAATTGACCGGAAAATTTATTAAATACCTGTAAAGACCACTTAATTCGTTTGCAATGTTTTTCACTTCTTCTCAAGTATCTTCATGTTTACATATTTCCCTAATTTCTAAAGCCTCTCAAATAATCGTCGATTACAGGCAATCAAGCGCGAGTACCGATATCAGAATTAAGATAGAAACATATTTGTTTGTAGGGGAGTGCATATAGATTTTCACTTCGGAAAAAATCAAATATAGAACTTTTTGTAATTTCATGAAATGTTTAATAAACAACATATCAAAAAGTTCTACTTGGGAAGTGGGTGCTTCATTTTTTATTAAACAAATGAACTACGAAATTAGATTTTTTAAATAACTCCGAAAATATAAATTTTAGAAAAAAGCTGACTTGACCATTGAAAAATTCAGAAAAATTTTACAAAAAAAAACCTTATATAAAGAATTTTCTAAAATTAAATCTGTATCTTCTATAATTTTTTATTTAAAACGCTAAAGTCACCCTTCTCACAAACATTGGCGCACTGTAAACTAGCGTGCGGCGAAGTGCACGGTTGAGTTATTTTAATGTAATTCTTTAACTAATGGATTAAATGAAATTTTACAAATTGAAATGAAAGAAGAATAATTAAGCTATCTTATGGTTAAAATAAGAAGAAATAAAATTTATGGGCATAAGAACGGTGTGGGCGGAAAATGAGCCTTACATGAATTTTGTTTAAAAATGTGTAACTAATACAATTTTTCTTATAAAACTCTCAATTTTGCACAACTTACCTTTCAAGCATCTTACTAAATGATGTTTCATTCAAAAAAAATCTCAAAAATTTAATTCAAATGATATGACGTCTCAAAAAATGTAATTTTTGAATTCTTCGTAGTTTTATAGAATTACCACAAATTTAAGACGGTATTACTCAAGTTTGAACAGATCTATTACAGTTTTATAAGTGCTTTTTTAAAGCTTAGGATAAATCTTTAAAATGCACTAAATTATTTTACTTTAGAAATGAAATGAACTATTTCTTTTTAAGAAAATTAAAAAAGATAACAAAAATGTAATACAAAAACAGAAAATTACCAGCTAAAAAAATGTTTATACATACAAAGTGATCCAAACTTTTTTCTGTAAAACTTACCTAAAATACATTTAATAATAAGCTTCAACAATAATAAATGTTCAGCAAAAAATTTTTTTTTAGCTCTTATACAGTATGTCTGCGTAACTTGGAACCTATTGATAGCTTTTTTATTATCAGTTTTACGATAAAAAGTTATTCTTTATAATATACTCTGCATCGTATCTAATCTAAGATGGAATCATCAAATATCAAATTTAATTAATGTTATACGAGGTATGTCACAAAATATGAATTTCACTCAAGAGTAAAGTACCTTTACATTTCACAATATCGAAAATTGTTATTAAGAAAAGTTGTTTGGAATTAAAAAATTTGTTTTAGTGTTCAATTACATCCTTCTAATTAAAATATTGTGAATAATAAAGGCACTTAACTCTTAAGACAAATTCATATTTTTTACATACCTCGTATAAAATTAAAAAAGTTTGGTATCTGATGGTTGTATCTTAGATTTTAGACCAGGGAGAGCATTTTATGAAGAATAACTTTTTTCGTAAAAGTGGTAATAAAATAGTTACCATAATTGTAATAAAATGATAATGAGTATCCGTAATTTGAGAAAAAATTTAAAATTATTTTTTTTTCGATTAGAATGATGTAATTGTATATTTAGACATAGTTTCTAATTTCAAACAACTTTTCATAATAGCATTTTTTGATATTCTGGAATATAAAGGTACTTTACTCTGTAACGAAATTCATATTTTTGACATAACTCGTATAAAATTGATAAAATTTGATATCTGATTGTTGATTTTTAGATTTTTGACTATCCAGAGCATTTTATTAAGAATAACTTTTTTTCGTAAAATTGATAATAAAACAGTTTTCCATGTGCTTCCTAGCTACGCAGACACACTGTATAAGAGCTTATGTATAAGAATTTTCAAATTGCAATGCCATATTCGGAATCAGCATAATCAAAAACAAAATAAAAACATACTTGATCAAAGTAAAATGATGAATTTAACGATATTTTTAAAATTATTTATACAAAACAATTGTTATTGTTTAAACAATTAATAAACAATTAGCGCCTAAATCTGTGAGTACAACTTTTTACCTTAACATGTATATAAACTAACAAAAACAGTTTTATAAAAATATAAGCTTGTTTGAATTTTTCCGAAACAATGCATGTTTTCGTTCTAATTGCACTCCCCTATTGACCCGATGCAACGCGACGCAATGCAGCCCGATGCGATGGAGATATGGCATACAGTTTTACATGTAAGTGGTTATATTTACGTCTGGCTGCATCGGGCAGGATGGCATAGCACCGCGTGCGGTAAATATAACCACTTACATGTAAAACTGAATGCCAGATATCCGTCGCATCGGGTCAGAAGGCTTCTCGATCTTCTGCAATATGGAATAATTTTCCTGCATTAGATATCTGAGTCCATTCACGAATGTTTTTTAAGCAAGAAACTTGTTTTCTTTCTACATCTCTACGGCCCCTTTAATGATCAGTTGTAATACATTGTATCGATTTACTCTATTGTCTCCTTAAAATAGGGTAGAGTAGACTGAGTAGAGCAGTGGTGCTCAAAGTGTCGATCGCGATCGACCGGTCGATCGCCAAAGTTTTTGAAGTCGATCGCGGAGCTGCAAGCAGTTCATAGCAAGTTTGAAAGACGCTTCGCTGATTTAAAAAAAAAACTGACAGATATCGTAACATTCATGTCTAATCCATTTTCTTGTGAATACGTGGAAAAATTTGTCACTGAAATATCCATTACTTTCAATACGGAGATCATTTCCGTCCAAAATGAGATACTGAAAATAATTTTGGATATATACCTTAAGTCCAGAGCGACCAATACGACAATTTTCAGCATTCACATCATTCTTTACATAACGTACTTGTGTGAGTCTGCATTTTCCCAAATATAGGTAGTGAAATTAAAGTATCGTAATCGGCTGACCAGTAGAAGGTACAGTCAAGGCCAGCAAAATTAAATGAACTATAGCCCACTCCTCAACACAAATAGTTGCATATGCAGATGATATAGTTCTTATGGTTAGAGACAAGGAAAGATTAAAAGAAGCAGCAACAATCCTGGCAAAGGAAGTACGGAAAAGAGGTCTAGAAATTAACGAAGGAAAAACAAAATATCTACTCTGCTCTAGAAGAGAAGATAACAGGATGAGATAAATCAAAATAGAAAACTACACTTTTGAAAGAATTCAACAATTCAAATATTTGGGAGTAGTAGTAAATGGCCAAAATAAGAGAATTGAAGAAGTAACGGAGCCAATACTAGCAGGCAACAAAACATACTAGAGATATCGTAGGATATACAGAGTTGCAATCAGACCAGTAGTTACGTACGCAGCTGAGACAATGTGCCTCACGGAAACAGATGAAGAAAAATTGAGAATATTCGAAAGAAAAATCCTCAAACGAATTATGGGCCCGATAAGAATGGACAACGGAGAAATGAGAAGAAGAATGAACCATGAACGAGGCATAATGAAGGAAGAAGATTAGTTAGATT
Source organism: Diabrotica virgifera virgifera (assembly GCF_917563875.1). NCBI lineage: Eukaryota > Metazoa > Arthropoda > Insecta > Coleoptera > Chrysomelidae > Diabrotica > Diabrotica virgifera. The sequence continues at coordinate 102,258,027 of NC_065443.1, forward strand.
TATTAATGAGATGAAGAGACCGAGATGGCTGGGACACATACAGAGAAGGACAAACGACCTACTGATTAAAAAGATCACCAGATGGAAACCAGAAACTGAAAGACCAAGGAGAAAACCCAGAGAGCGATGGAAGCACCAGGTCATGAGAGATATTAAAATTCTGGAAGTGAGAAACTGGAGGGCTATGCATATATCAAAATAAATCGAAGAAAATTCTAACGAAAACCAAGTCATACAACAAACTTTGACAACACACAAGTGGAATGCGGAGTGATTCACCGCAGTAAGCGAATCAGTGAGCTCTTAGTAAGAGCGGCAAACATTCCATCCGGAATGAAAGGCCCTGATGATGAATCGGCTGACGAACATCTCTCATCATGCTTACATTTGGTCCTCGGTAATTACTTACCATCATATGAAAAAACTTGTGGAGGATATGCAGTGCCATGCATCAACATTCAAATAAAATTAGCAGTTAGCTTGTAGTTTATGTGGTAGATCCCACGCAGTGTAAGTCTGAGCACCACTGGAGTAGAGGGTATACTCGGCTATAATTGTCCATGACTGTCTATGATCACCCATGAATTTGCGTTTACTTGTTTGTGTGTTTTGTGTTTTATTGGCACTGGTTTTCACAACCAACTGACCAGCCAATTTCATAATGATTTTTTAGACTATAACTTATCACTAACCCAGGGGAGTAATGTGTAGTGTATGTGTGTTGAGTAAGTGTCTTGTTACTTTGCAAAGTCGACGTCATTGTCTTTGCAAAGAGACGCTAAATGTATCCGAACGTCTGCGGTCCCCCCGGTGAGTACCGATCCCACAAGGACAGAAACTATTTTCATTTATTAATTTATAATAAACGAAAAATTCCCTACCCAGGTGAGATTCGAACTCACGGCCATTCGGACCTTTCGATTCAAAGGTCCTTAAAAATTTAATTGAATTTATAATAATTTTTAAGAAGATGTAGAAACAACAATTTAATATCAAAGGTCCTTGACTCCAAACTCTTACCTTTGAGCCACGGAGGGGTTAATTTGCGTTTACAATAATAATCAAACGAGTACTAATAGCCAGGGAGGTAGTGTCAAATTTGACCGGAGCATTTTAGCATGGCTGATTTCTTTTTATTTAGTTAGGTATTCCAAAGCTTATTAACAGATGATGTGTCAGCTGGCCCAAAACCGGGTATTTTAGACAAGAAAAGGTAAAATATGAAACTTGATGGAAAAACGCTACAACTTATGTCAAATATTTATGGTCGTGACTTACAAGTCTTAATAGCCTTGCTGACTTCTCTCCTAGCTTTCACTCAGGCAATCCGGGTTCAAATCCTGGCGTTGAAATTTTTTTTGTTTTTAAAATTGACATTTTATTTTGAAAAATAATTATTTTTATAATAAGGGCGTTATTCAGCGGAATACTGGATTTATTGTGTTTTGATTGATTTGCACACTTCAAATAGCTATTTTCTATTGGATATATTCCGTTTGGAAGGAATTGGCTGTAACCACTGGATTTATTTCATGACAAAGCTATTTGGTATTAATTTAACTCGCTCCTCATACAGACAAACATCCATTTTTATATACCTGTTATAGAGAACTGGGAAATATTTAGATTGCTATTAAAAAATGGGGGTTGGCGATAGAAAAGTGAAAAATTAGGGTTGTATGTATCTTTTGGTTCTACATCATATTACATTAAGAAAAAACAGTTTGTCCAAAAAATAAAAAAAATTTCGGGAGGGGGTGGGGAGGGCAACCCCCTTTTTCACTTAGATTGGTCGTACTAACTCAGGAAGCTTCAGGGGTTCATTTACAACAACTTTGCTTATTAAGGTCAATCATAATATTTATGATCAAATGCATAGTTCTATTTCATAAGTTCTATGCATAATTATATAAAAGACATACAGATTTTTTTATATTTTCTCGTATAAATAATACAAACGTGGTATTATAAAAATAATTATTTTTCAAAATAAAATGTCAATTTTAAAAACAAAAAAAAATTTCAACGCCAGGATTTGAACCCGGATTGCCTGAGTGAAAGCTTGGAGAGAAGTCAGCAAGGCTATTAAGACTTGTAAGTCTCCGTAGATAAATATTTGACATAAGTTGGAGCGTTTTGCCATCAAGTTTCATATTTTACCTTTTCTTGTCTAAAATCCCCGGTTTTGGACCAGCTGACACATCATTTGTTAATAAGCTTTGGAATACCTAACTAAATAAAAAGAAAGCAGCCATGCTAAAATGCTCCGGTCAAATTTGACATTACCTCCCTGGCTATAAGGTAGGTATATAATTAAGAATATTGTTAGCAATACCTCATACCTGGCTGTTGAAATGTCCGGAGAAATATTTATTTCCCTGGACTAACTTCATCATCATCAATCAGCCAATCGCGTCTCCTGCTGGATATAGGCCTCGGGTCTACCCCAAAATTCCGACAGCCACAATCCCGACGCCCAAAATCCCGACACGCCAGAATCCCGACAGGCCAAAATCCCGACAGGCCAAAATCCCGAAAGGCCAGAATCCCGACAGGCCAGAATCCCGACAGGTTTGATAAGTTTCTTTTTAACATATAATTACATTTATTTCTTGTTTTTTGTTTATGGCCATCTGTTTTTTATTTTTTCACTCAAAAAAATTTAGTTCGTAATATTGATTAACAGTGATTACTGAATAGTATTTCGTTGTCACAACAATTTAATTTGTTGTTTCAACGAACTTTTAGACATTGACGAATGTATTTGGTTATTGTCACAATGATTGAATAATAATTGTGAGAATAACTAGAGTACATTAATCAATAACACTCAATTTATTCAGCCAATAACTTAGTTTCGTATATTTAATAAATACTGTTAATTCTGGCAGCAACTCACGTTCTTGATTTCGTAGATGACAAGCAATTACCTTGGTTTATCGTGACAACGTACAGATTTCATTAAAACAATGTACAAATGTTGTTAATATAGAGTAATATATGATTATTGAATAGATGTAAATTGATTGTTGTGACAACGAATGCATTAATCAATCTACTACTGCATTTAATTCCCACAATCAATGCGTTCATTGTGACAATAATCGTAGTTGTTGAGACAATAAATGTTTTGCTTGACCATTTGAAAGTTAACGGCTTTTCCTTATCGTGATACCCCTAGCTTCTCTGTGTTACCGAAGTGCCGAATAAAAATTGCATTTCGTTTTCAAGTGTAGTCCGTAGTAGAAGGTTTTTGTGTGTCTATTATCGTGAAATGTCGGTCGAATTCTTTTTAAATGTATTCATTTTTTTCGAATCCTGAGAAAACTAATTATTATTTTTGAAAATTTAAATGCAAAATAAAATATTACAGTATTATCGAGGGTCTGAAGTCCCTGAGAACCTCTATAATGATTATTTTAATAAGTCACAGGGGTGAAAAACATAAAATTTAGTATGATTTTTAATTTCAAATAGGCATTCAACAGAAACTTTTTGTTTATTCTAAGGGACTTTCTGCCCTCGGTAATAATGTAATATTTTATTCTGCGTTCAAATTTTTCAAAAATACTTATTAGTTTTCTCAGAATTTCAAAAAAAATGAATGCGCTTAAAAAGAATTCGATCGAAATTTTGCACCTGCGCTCTCAAAAAGGATTAAAGTGTTATACATTTTTGGAATCACTATTTCAAACGCTTTTAAATAAGCTGTCACATGACGTACTTTCCCATTAAAAAAATCAAAGTTACGCCGCGCCTGTCACCTGAAGAGGGATCGTGTAAAGTTCGAAACATTGATGTTATAATATACGTTGATTATTTTAAAATCGACCTGTCCGAGCGTTTTGCTTATGTGCTAAAAATAAATAAGTTAATAAGGGGGTGGGGGAGTGTAACACTTATTCCAGTGCACTGTATAAGTGAAATCATATGAAAAATCAAACAGTGTAAAGTCCTTTAGGTTAAGGACAAAAAAGGGGGATTTAAAAAATTATTATTAATCAATTAATATCATACATTGGGCTATTGCATTCAGTAATTATTAATATAAAATACGTTCATAGTAGGAATGAACGGAATTAATTGTAACAATAAACGGAAATAATTGTAGAAATAAACGAAATACCTTAGGAGAAATAATACTGTTATTGACACAACGAATAGTCTTCGTCGGTCAATTAACGACGTTGTTGTTTCAATAAATAGTGTTCGTTGACTCAGTGAACAGAGTTCGTAATACCAATAAAGTGATATTATGGTATACATAATGAATGTTCATCCATTCAATAAACGTAATACATTTTCTCAACGAACAAAAATAATGAATTGATGAACATCGTTTTGTTGTCCCAATAAAACCAAGAATTGGACAAATTTTAAGTATTGCGTTTGTTGTCTGAATTAACATTTTTATTGATATTACGTACCTTTTTCGTTGAGTGTTGTTACTAATCAAAAGTATTTTTTATTAAAAGTATTAAACAAAAGTCGGAATTTTTACTTATGCGAGGATTGTTGCATGTCGGGATTTTGGTCTGTCGGGATTCTGGGGTGTCGGTATTTTGGCCGTCGGGATTTTGGCTGTCGGGATTTTGGGCGGCACCGATAGGCCTCCCTCAGTTCTTTCGAGTGTTTTCTATACTGGGCCGCTTGTAGCCAGTTTCTTGCTACTCTTTTTATGCCTCGGTCCATCTAGTCGGTGGTCGTCCTCCGTTTATTTTGTGGTTTCTGAGCCTCCATTCCATTATTCGTCTTGTCTGCCGTCCATCTTGTGTTCTAGCTGTGCCCTGCCCAGTTCCACTTAAGCGTCGTAGTTCTTTTAGTGACGTCTTGAACTCCTGATCTTTACCTGATTCGTTGGTTTGTTATGAATGTGGTCTCGAAGGCTCACGTTCAGATTTGCACGGTCCATGGCTCGTTGTGTAACTATGAGTTTATTTGCGAATTTTTGCGTCAGTGTTAAAGTCTCTGCTCCATAAGTTTGTACAGGCAAAACACATTGGTCATAAACATTTCGCTTGAGACATATGGGAATTGAACTTAAATTGAACTGGACTAATTTACTTGATTATAAACTGACCACATCTACAAAGAGTTCAATGCAATCATTTATTTTTCAGTATCTTATATTTCAAGTATGTTTTTCTTGTGTAAATTTGATTGTTTCAACAAATCCCAACCAAGTAGGCAGATTGTTTCTTAAGGACTCCATTTACGTTGAGATCTGTATGATGCATGTATCGCGACAAGTTGCGATACAAGTATCATGAGATTTTTATCTGTTTGACGACAGTGATATAGACGATAGAGTTGTAAACGATGAAGATAGAGTTGTGATACTGATACAGCGATACTGAGACAGCCAAATACACCATGAAATTTGTATCGCCATACTGATACTTGCGACATGTATCGATGTCGATCTCAACGTCAAAGCTATTGTTTTTAGTTTTTATACAGCTTAAGAGTTTAGAGCATTTTAAAGCTCTTATGCCCGGTTTCACCAACAGATCTTAAGCTTAAGTCGAGAATATCATAAGAATTAATATAATATAATTATAATATATTACAATGAGAATACATTAATATAATAATAGATATAATTGATAGTAAGGTAAGAATCTAAAATTATAGTGCAACGTAAGTGATACTCAAGGAGGCCCTATCTATAAGTAGAGCTTAGCTAAGCTAGAGCTTAAGATCTGTTGGTGCAACCAGGCATTAAGGGCCCCATTCACGTTGAAATCGGTATTGATACATGTATCGCGACAAGTTGCGATACACATATCATGAGATTTGTATCTGTTTCACGACGGTGATACAGACGGCGATAGAGTTGTAGACGACGAATTTAGAGAGTTTTGATACTGATACAGCGATACTGAGACAGCCAAATAAATACACTATGAGATTAGTATCGCGATACTGATACCTGCGACATATTATATCAATACCGATTTCAACGTGAATGGGGGCGTTTATACAGGGTGTCCAGAAACTCTACCGACAAATGAATACAGGAGATTCCTCAGATAATTTTAAGACAATTTAACCCAATTCACTTAGTCCGAAAACGCTTCCTAAAGGAGCTAGAGCTATTTGAAGATGACGTCTGGTAATTAGTTTTTCTTAAATACCCCCGGAAAGCTTATATTTAGAAAATCAAAAATTGGTATGCGTATTTATCTTCCAGAGATAAATCGATTCCATCCATTGCAAATTTCTAGTACCGGTCATAGGCGTCCGTTTTGGGTAGGACAACGGATACTTTATCGCATAACTTTTTTGTATTTAACTTTTAAGCATTTTTGACTCTGGATTATTAAATTGTGAGGTATTCTTGTACTAAAAGGTACTCTTGTTTTAAGTCGATAGGATACACAGTTGTCTAGAAAAATCGATTTGAAAATTTTTCGTTTTTTAAATGTCAAAAAAAAATTCAAAAAAAACTATTTAGAGAAACGAAAACTTGTACGTTCAATTATTATATTCCAGAAATGAATTGATTTCATTAGTTGCGAATTTCTAGTATCGGTCATATGCGTCGGTTTTGGGTCGGTGAACGGTTATTTTATCGCACAACTTTTTTGTCTTTAAATTTTAAGCATTTTTGACACTAGATTATTAAATTATGAGGTATTCTAGTAGAAAAAGTTACTCTTGCTTTAACTTGGTAAAATACACCGTTTTTTTGAAAAAATTTTTCAATTTTTTTTTCAAATTCAAGAGACGAACAATTTTCAAATCGATTTTTCTAGAAAACGGTGTGTCCTACCGACTTAAATCCAGAGTACCTTTTAGTACTAGAATACCTCACAATGTAATAATCCAGTGTCAAAAATGCTTACAAGTTGAATACAAAAAAGTTATGCGATAAAATAACCGTTACCCTACCCAAAACGGACGCCTATGACCGGTACTATAAATTCGCAATCGATGGAATCGGTTTATCTCTGGAAGATAAATACGCGTACCAATTTTTATTTTTCTAACTAGAAGCGTTCTGGAGGTATTTAAGAAAAACTAATTACAATACGCCATGAGCTGTAGGTCCCTTAGGCAAGCCGCACACCAACGAAACATGAAACGAAAAACATGAAACGTAAAACACGTTTCATGAAAATTAAACACAGCTAAACAAATCTTGAAGTCCGCTTACCAATGAAACTAGTGTGATTCATGCTCATAACACATTTTTATTTTCGGAAAGTTTCATAAATGGCCGGACGTCTATTTGTTTAGCAGTGTTTTATTTCTATGAAACGTGATTTACGTTTCATGTTTCTTTGATGTGGAAGCATTTTCGGACTAGGTCAGTCAATTTGGTTAAATTGTCTTAAAATTACCTGAGGAATCTCCTGTTTTCGTTTGTCGGTAGAGTTTTTGGACACCCTGTATAAAAAACATATCAATTGTAGATTCAACAAATGTTCTTTTCAATATTATTTTCAGGTGAGAACCTGTTCCAATGCAGGTTACCTTCTAATGCCAGAAAATACGTTATAACCGTTACTATTATTAAAATGTGATCCCTTTTCTTCATATCATGATTTATTGCCCTATACGGCACAGTGGTTCATTTTTTATTAAAGGATATTTAAAAATAATCTTTACCTGTTTTGTTGATGAGATAAACCGAGTTCCTTCCAGTGGAATTAATTAACAGCCTGTTATAAATAGGGTGAGGTAAACGACCTAACTAATAGTAACTAACCAGCTAATAGTTATCTGTTATCTTGTATTAGAAAAATCTAGTTCAATTTTGAAAGAGGAATATTATAACTTATAAAAATCCTTAAAAAATATACTACGTTAAGTCTATAAATAGACGGTAATGAATAAATGAGTGGTTATTATGAGAGAATTTCTGTGTATAATGAATTCATGAATTCACATTTTGTGATGCAATGCTGATCGCACAAAACTTCAGTTCAGCTTTTAAATTTTCAATTTGCTGATTATAGACCAGGGCACTTAGCACAAAATAAATCGATTTTTAAATACAATACCTAGAAACTGGCAACTTTTTGTATTATAAAAATACCAAGTTTCTTGTAAAAGGTATATATTAAAATACCCTAAATAAGGGTCACAATACAAAACGTTTTCGGATTAAGGAATCCATCATCAGTGTTTAAAAGCCCTAAAATTAAGTATAACCTAATTAGATGAGATAAAAGTTAAAATTGACAGAGGTTTTCAAGAACAAGAGGCCATACTTACAAAATTTGCATGCCTGAGCCACCAAAATGTATTGGGTAAAAACCCTTTAAATGTAAATGAAAAAGTTATTTTACATATTTATATAAAAATCATTCGATGTTAAAGATAAACCTGGATGTTATCCAGGGCAACACAGGACTCTCCCCACGTGGTTGGAACTTTTTTTTGGAGAAAACCTCACATATTGGATTTCAATGGCCAACTGACACCTGAATTCAAAAGCAACCCAAAATGACATTAAGAACTGTCAATGCAACCTAGTTGTAATATTACTTCAGCCACAACGTTAAAGATTATTTTGAATGTTTAAGATAAAAAATAGTATCAAATTTACATATATTAAAATTAAAGATGTTCGCAAAAGATGAAAAATTTTCTTGAAATAATCCATTAATTAAGTATTCAAATATGAAAATAAAAATAAAATGTTTACGTTACAGGAAGTTATGCAGTCAACAATACCAATAGGTGTTGTATTGGTGGTATGAAATTATCAATACAATTAGACAAATACCTTATTTAGGGTATTTTAATATATACCTTTTACAAGAAACTTGGTATTTTTGTGATTTTGTGATTTGTATACAGCCAGCTACAGGAAGTTTATTTTCCTCGTGGATTTTTGTATTATGTTCAGGATGATGTCAGGAAAAAATTCTACCATAGAAAAATGAGTTTAAATGCATAATTGCATTTTAAAGTGCATTCAAAAGTGTATAAACATATCAAAATAAGTGTGTTAAGGGCCATATTTTGTTACGGGGGGGGGGTTGGGGTCGCTGAAGACTAATATGCCATCAGAACGGACCACCGGAGCACCTGGTGCCCAGATTCACTGCTAAGGCACGTTACCTGCAGTTTCGGGGGTTTTCGGCACTAAATTGATGCAAAGAGATTACTCGGGGGGTTTTTGTGGTTGCTGAACAAGAAAACGCCATCAGAACCGACCCCCGGTGCACCTTATGCCCAAAAACCCTCCAAACTCCAGAAGTTAACATGCCTTAGCAGTGACCTTGGGCACCAGGTGGTACGAGAGTCAGTTCTGATGATACATTCGGATTCAGCGACCCTAAAAACCGCCTAGTAATCTATTTGCCATGCATTCAGTACTGAAAACCTTCGATACTCCTGAAGATGACGTTCCTTAGCAGTGACCATGGGCACCAGGTGTTCCCGAAGTCGGTTCTAATGACGTTTGTAATCTGTTTTATTCAATTTAGTGCTGAAATAACTCCAAACTCCAGACGATGACGTCACCCTAGACACCAAGTGCTCCGGGTATCGTTTTGATGGCATATTCGTTTTCAGCAACAACAGAAATTCCCCGAGCAATCTGTTTGCATCAATTTAATGCCGAAAACCTTCAAAACTCTAGACCTAGACGATAACGTGCCTTGGCAGTGACACCAGGTGCTCCGGAGGTCGGTTCTGATGACGTAGTCGTGTTCAGCGACCCCAAAACCCCTCGGGTAACAAAATCTGGCCCTTAATATGCTTATTTTGACATTTTAATGCACTTTAGGATGCATGCTATGCAGTTTAAAATGCAATTATGCATTTCCACCCATTTTTCTATAGTAGACATTTTTCGTGACATCATCCTAAATACAATGCGAAAAGTTGCATGCAGATGGATAGGTGCTGTATTTAAAAATCGATTTATTCGGGTGTTTTTAATGCTAAATGTCCTGGTCTATTATACGTGGGTGCTATCCTAATAACGGCCTCGTAAAATGTAGTAATGTTGCACGTTTTCAATAGTTCTTCTGTTTTATAGCGATCTAAATTATGTATATACGTGAAAACATCAAAGTGAATAAAAACAGTACCTATTCAATTTTATATTCGGAACGAATAAACAGCTAATATTATTAAAACCATCGAATATTTCGACTTTTATATTATAAACAGTGGTAAAAAATAAGAAAATTAAATAATTATTAAAAAAACCTAAATGCTGAATATAATTACTCACAGACATTGATTAAATTTATAGAAATAAAAGGCAGATATCGAGCACCTGGTTTATTAAATCTTGCCCAAGTACACTTTTGCTCCTAGAGCATCATCAGGGCTGTCTGGAATAAGCCAAAAAACACGCCATTGTAACAAAAGAAATACATAGTTGGAAAAAATTTGACAAAAAATCAAAGTTGATGTGAAATAAAAAATTACAATCACGTAAACTTACTTCGTAAAATCAGGAATCAGGAAGGTATCCTATCAGAATGTCATAACATTTGTTTAGTGAGAAAGATTGCTTGGCAAATTAACACATAACATAAAACACACACTTTACAGAGGACAAAACAGATTAAATTAATAAATGCTGGTACTACTACATCATTAGCAAGTCGAAGATGGAGGAACAATGAATGACAGTTCCTTATTTGACGGTAGTGTTCAAGTGATAAATGACAAATGAGCAATTAGCCAAGCCATCTTTCTCACTAAACAAATGTTACGACATTCTGCTAGAATACCTTCCTGATTTTACTAAGTAAGTCTACGTTATTGTAATTTTTTATTTCATATCAACTTCAATTTTTTGTCAAAATTTTTCCAACTATTTCTTTTGTTAAAATGACGTTTTTTGGCTTATTTCAGACTCCCCTGATGATGCTCTAAAAGCAAAAGTATACATGGGCAAGATTTAATAAACTAGGTGTTCGATATCTGCCCCTTATTTCTATAAACTCCATATATTCGAGCATTCAACCTATACCTCGTCCAATTTACTTACCGTTGCACGTCATCCGCGCCATAGCCTGTGACACGATACTAACACGAAATGTTTAGGCGGTGGGTGTGTTCTTTTTTAGAATCAAAATGATTCTAAAGGGGAACACACCTACCGCCTAGATATTTCGTGTTGGTATCGTGTCACAGGCTATGGCGCGGATGACGTGCAACGGTAAGTAAATTGGACGAGGACGGAAATAGTGTCCTATTTCATTGATTTAATGTTTTTAAATTAATTTTTGCTCCAAAAACAACAAAATTATGCAAAATCCTTAATTGTTTGTACCTTTCGTAAAGCAAAAAAAGCGAAGATATAGCCCAGAAGAACAGCTAGTACTGCAAGACAGATCCATCGAATGGAAAATGAAGCTAAATACTTTGGAATCACAATGGAGCAACGTTTAAGGTTTACACCACACGTTATTGCAACAGTCCAAAAAACGGACATGACCATGACCAGAGCCGCAATCAGAGGACTCGTAGGAAAAAGAAGCAAATTAGCAATGAAACCCAAAGCAAGACTCATAAACAGCATCATAATAACCATAATAACATATTATGTATCTCTCGTATGGGGACGTACATGCAACACAAACAAAAATAATAAGTATACAAGCTACCCACGGCAAATGCTTAACCTTCCGTTACTCGCGCCAATTTTTTGTGATCGAATACTCGCGCACGGTGCAGAGGACCGGGTCCAAAAATATGGGTCAGCAATATTAGAAAAAAATTTTTTTAGCCAAATTGTGTACAATTATATTATTTAATGAATATATGATCATATAATTTTGAAGATATGCGTTTGTGTCAACATTATATTACTTTAACAGAAAGTAAATTTGTTCATCACCATCTTCATACGTTTCCTCGTCAGTCGATACTTCCTCAAATAATTTTAATAATCTTTGTTTCTCCTTATCGAAATCCATATATAAATATAAATAAACAAATATAAAGTTTATCAAACTGGCTATATACCAACGGATTGGCTGCTGTCGACTTTTGTGACGATACCTAAAAAAGCAAACGCGAAAAGATGTAGTGACTACCGAACCATTAGCTTGATGAGTCATGTTTTAAAGATATTTCTACGAATTTTGCACTCTAGGATGTACCAAAAAATAGAAGAACAGCTTGGTGATACACAGTTTGGATTCCGCAATAACCTTGGGAACAGAGAAGTACTGTTTAGTATTCAGGTTATGGTACAGAGATGCAGAGATGTCGGACATCCGGTTTATATGTGTTTCATTGACTTTGAGAAGGCCTTTGATCGGGTAAAACATACGGAAATGATTGCTATTCTTCAGAAAGTGGGTATTGATGATAAAGACCTACGCATTATCAAAAATCTTTACTGGCATCAACGTGCAAACATCAGGATTGGCTGGGACACGTCTGAAGAACTTCAAATACGAAGAGGAGTAAGGCAGGGCTGCATTTTGTCCCCACTAATATTTAACATCTATTCTGAGTTTGTTTTCAATAAAGCAGTGGATAATGCTCAATGTGGTATCAAAATGAATGGCGTCAATATTAATAATTTGAGATATGCGAATGACACGGTGTTAATTGCGAGCAATTATGAAGAACTTCAACATCTGATTAATAGGATTACCACAACGTGTGATGAATATGGACTCAAGCTAAACACCGCAAAGACCAAGGTGATGGTTGTCAGTAAGACGCCAATACAACCGGAAGTATTAACAGCTTATGGTGAACAATTAGAGAGAACTAACAGTATCACCTACCTTGGTTGTAATCTTAATGAGAACTGGGACATGAGCAAAGAAATTGTAATACGTATAGAGAAGGCCAGAGCTGCATTCTTTAAGATAAAGAAACTTTTATGTGGAAACAACATTACTTTGAATCTTAAAATTAGATTAGTGAGATGTTATGTGTTCTCTACTCTTTTCTCAAGAAATTGGAAGCCTTTGACATTTGGGTATACCGAAGAATCCTACGAATAAGTTGGGTGGATAGAGTTCGTAACGAAGTTGTTTTGCACCGGATGGAAAAAGTCACAGAAGTCGTCAGAACAGTTAAAAATCGAAAACTTGAATATTTTGGCCATGTTATGCGACACCCAGAGAGGTATAATATACTCCATTTAATAATTCAAGGCAAGGTGGACGGAAGAAGAGGGCCAGGTCGAAGAAGAACGTCATGGCTTAAAAACCTGAGAGAATGGTATAACAGATCCTCTGAATCCCTTTTCCGAGCTGCCGTTAACAAAATTGCTATAGCCAATTTGATAGCCAACGTTCGATAATCGATCACGGCACATGAAGAAGAAGAAGAATTAAAAATTATTACTTTTAATTACCTTACTAATTAATAGGTGTTGCCCAATAATAAAAGTACAACACTCTTTTTTACACTGCACGTGGACTTTACACACAGTTGACTAATGACTGAAGAGGTATATGCAGTATCAATTCAAAATCTCCACTACAATCAGAGTTATAGGAAGTTATTTAGAGACCCGGTCTCATACACCGTGTGCGAGTAACGGAGGGGAAAAGCCACAAAAGTACCCAGGTAGATAGCTGAACACTTGCTGTTCAGCGATTTGGAGCTAGGTTGAGTACCTGAATCAAAATTGTGAGATCCAGTGTCATATAGGCTTGGGATAGGCAGCATTTGGCAAGATGCGACATATTCTAAAAGGAACGCTACCGATTTGCTTGAAGAAAAAAAGTTTACAGCCAATGCATATTGCCGGTAATAACGTATGGTTACGAAACCATAACTTTGACTAAACATTCTGCAAATAAATTAAGAATAACCTAAAGAAACATGGAAAGAGCAATGTTGGGAATAACAAGAAGAGATATGGTACCAAATACGATAGTGAGAGAGAGAGGATTAAAGTGACAGATGTCTTAGAAAAAATTGCACAAGCCAAATGGAGATGGGCTGTGCATGTAGCACGTTTAACCCCTTCGGTACGGTGATGCACCCGTGTGCATCATGTTTGACTGTCGGCTCAGTACGGTGATGCACACGGGTGCATCATGAGTTTTCGTTCGCCATAATAAGGCGGTGACACCATCTTCATCATATTTCAGGTATTTTTGTTCCGTCCGAATTACTTTATTCAAATCTAAAAGTGGGGAAACCACGCCCAAAAGTGGGTGATGTCCAGAAGGAGATTAAATTTAGTTAATTTGATTGGTGATAAGGTTGTTTGGATGTTTGACTGATGGGATTGTGTGGGAGGTGAAGGTACTGTGCTGCTGTTTACAACTTACCTTACTATCCCTTGCAAGATAATTCGGATGGAATTTCCCAGATTAGGAGACTGGGACGATATCAAGCACAAAATAATCTGGGGAATTCCATCCGAATTATCTTGTTTATCTTTTTTACTAATTTTTGTTTAAAATGGTATTTTATGGATAAAATTTAATTTAACTCACATACTATGTAGAATAATAAATTTAATAAAAATAGTTTTATTTCTAAAATTAGTGTTATTATTACATTAACTTTAATTAGTTGTAGTGTGATACTGTATTTTAACCGACCGCGCGAAGCCGCTAGGTAAACGGTCGAATCCGTATATAGGAGCCGACTTGCCGAATGACGGTCCGGCACGAAGGGGTTAAATGATAATAGGTGGACCAAAATACTCATAGAATGGAGACCTAGAGAATATAAAAAACAGCGAGGTAGACCATCAAAAAATGGATGGATGACTTGAGAAAAACTGGGAAATTGGATGCAGAATGCACAAGATAGAGAACAGTGGAAGAATATGGAGGAGACCTATATCCAACAGTGGATGCAAGAGGTTGAGGAATGATGATGATGATGAAGAGTACCGAAGACAATAGAAGAAAACGTGCTGAGTAAAATTTGCTGAGTGAAACTAGCTGAGTAAAATTTGCTGAGCTAGAAGACCGCCCAAACCAGATCCTGTGAGAAATGTTAGGCTATGATGTGTTCCACAGATGGAAGCTAAACAACATATTTAGCGAGCATTTAAAGAAGTCTAGATAATATTATAGCTCTATCAGAAGAAACCCCAATGCAGATCTCAAGGTATCACGCATAAACTAAAAGATATTTCATTACAAACAACCTCCAAAAAAGTATAAAAAACCAAAACATTTTGACGATTTGATGCTACCATTGCTTGGTGGCGGAGTGGAGGGGTTCCTGATTTACATGGATGAATCACCATAAATTATATACTTGAATGCCAATTCAGGCATGTTGAAGTCTGGTTCATTTCTATTGCTTGCTTGCTTGCCGAATTTTTTGCACCTGTCTTCGATATTCATATTTTCAAAACACTTTACACTGCCTTATTAAAGGTTTTTTTGAAAGTATAGTGTATTAAGAACATTGACTGCGTTGGATATGTAGGTAGTATGTAATATTGTAATTTACACTTTTAAGTCATTTAGAATTCATCCAGTGTAAATAAATAACATGCCTGTTATTTTGCTGCTAACAACACTGATTTGCCATCGCATTTTCAACAATGGATGTACGATGTACGCCTACATCCTCAATTGTTTGTTTTATATATTTCGATGTTACGTTACAATCGTAATTGAAAATTGAAATAGCAGTCAAATCGTCAGTTAAAACATTTGGAAAGAAAATGCCTTTTACCTGATACAAAAATATCTTGTGTACTACCTATTACATTAAGTAACAAATTGCCACAATTATTCTTGATTTATACAATTCACCATGTGAATGTGATGATGTGACCTTTAACATTTGTTAAGAAGAATGTCGAATTAGTCACGTTCACTTTTAGGTTTTATTTTATTTTTGGAGTTGATGTCCATTATTATCTAAACGTGTTTGATGATCGCGGCATTATGTACATAACGCGGATATCATTCAGTACATAATATACGTTCGCTTCCGATTCCAATTTTAATTATTTTGTATAATTTTATTGTATAATTCATAAAAATTAAAAATTGTATAATCTTTGCCATTTTAATCAATCCATTTGTCCTGATTTTAACCCTACAGGGTGATTCATTAAGAATGTCCCATCTCGTTGTAGATTCTAGACCTCAAACTATTTAAACCCAAAAACTTCAATAAATTGTGGCCCCTTACTGATTTACAGGGTGTTTTATTTAAAAATTTAAGAAATATTTGTTCCCAGTACTTTAAAACTGTTTGACATATCCTTATCATACTTGGCGCAAAGTGTAGGTACTGTACCCTACTAAATTTTGTTAAATAGACGTTTATGGCTACTACCAGAGGCGCATGACAGGGGAAAGAGAATGGTTGGGCCTTCCCAAAGTCTGCGCCACTGACAAAATTGCTATTTTAGCAAAATTTTTAGATTCTCCAATACTTTCTATGCAAATAATATACTGTTTATTCGTAACGATAAAATCATTAGTTTTCGAGATATTTGAAGTTAAAAATGAAGGGGCACAATTAATACATTAATCGAAATAACTGTGCCGTTTCATTTTTAACTTCACATATCTCGAAAACTAACGACTTTATCGTTACGAATGAAGAGAATATTGTTTATATAGAAAGTATTAAACAGTCGAAAAATTGCGCTAAATTAGCAATTCTGCCAGGGGCGTAGAATTTAAGAGAGGTCAACCAATCACTGCCCCCTAATTTTGTAGGGTATCCAGTACCTACACTTTCTGCCCAATATGTCAAGGATATTTAAAACGGTTTTAAAGTACTAAGTACAAATAGTTTTTAAATTTTTAAATAAAACACCCTGTAATTGTGATTTTAAAAACTCTGAGAACTAACAAAAATTTCGATATATTTTCGAACCATTAAACTTAGTTTTTTGTGCTCTTTTCAAATATGCAAATGTATTTTGAAAATATCTATGTACAATGTTGTTTCAAGATCACAATGAATTTATATTTTTTGTTAATCCGGACCTCGATTTTTCTTGTGATTAGTAATTGGGTGGTTTGGGTTCTAAGTGAGACATATGTGTACCAAATATCAAAACAATATACAAGGTGGTTCTAAAGTTATGGATACAGAAAGAAATTGGGAAAATCGAGAAAGCACCCTGTAACTCGATTATAAAACTCGGTGGGACAATAAATGTAGTAACTATATCTAGAACCACCTCAGTAACCTCTATTCGCCATTCAAGTATTTCCGTTCCCCAATGAAACACCCTGTATGTATATATTAGTTTACCTTACCGTTACCAATATAAAATTTCGTTTGTACCTTGTTAATTCTGTTATGTCGTGTGACCAACTCCAATTCAGTTGAATCCGGGACAAGACTGAAAAACAATACCTGAAATCCGGGACTTTTCAATGAAAATAGGGCCATTTTTTTTTTCAGAAGAAGATAATTAAAATATAATCATCAACATCATCATCATCAATGGCGTTACATTTTTTCGTGAGTCTTTGCCGCGTTTACTATTACCTTCCATGTTTGTCGGTCCTGTGCCACTAATTCTCATTGTCTCATTCCCATTTTCTCCAGATCTTCTTTGACTGCATATTTCCACATTTTTCTAGGCCGTCCTAGAGGCCTTCTTCCATCTGGCCTTCTCCAGAACAGATTGATTATAAGGCGATTGTCGTTACTGCGTATCACATGCCCTGCCCATCTGAGTCTATTGGCCTTTATATATCTGATCAGATTTTCCTTTCCGAATAGAGACTCTAACTCATTATTGTATCTGCGCCTCCATTCATCGTTTGTCACGTTGTCTCTGCAATGACCATATATCATTCGAAGTATTTTACGTTCCCACACCAGCAATTTTTGTATCTCGTGAAAGAACTTTTGACTTCATTAGATGTTGCATTGCAAAGAAAGATCTGTTTCCTGCCATTATTCTTGTTTCAACTTCTCGCTCTGTTTTGTTGTTATTTGTGATTTTTGCTCCTAGATATTTAAATTCTTTAACCACTTCGAAGTTTTGATAGTTCATAGTAATATTTTGCCTTAATCGCCGTCGTTCTTGTTTTGAGACGACCATGTAGAACTTATAGAACTATATACCACGAAATAAAATGGATGTGGTACTAGTATTACACTCTAGAAATTGTCGACTTTTTTTCGTCCCACCAATTCAATTTGATCTGAGTAACGTACTTGTTCAAAATTTCAAAATACAATTTTACCAAAACGTTGAAAATTCGGATGGCCCGGGAGTCTTGTCCGGGACGCCGGGACACGACTTCGTAATTCGGGCCATGTCCCGGATTTTTCGGGCTAGTTGGTCACACTAGTATGAGTAATAAACGACATTTAAAAGACATTATTTTTAAGCTGTTCATAATTGTGGTAACTCCATATCTATGGTTTGGATCATTATCACTGCCGTCTATGATGTTTATTTTTAATGTCTTTATTTATTTTGTACATATTTTTAAGTTGCTAATAATTTTAGTATTAACTCCATATCTATGGGTTTGATCATTATCACTGACGTCCACAATGTTTATTTTAAAGTCGTCTTTTCTTTTGTATTTTTAAGTTGTTGATAATTTTGGTAGCTCCATATCTATGGTTTGGATCATTATCACTACCGTCTATGATGTTTATTTTTAATGTCTTTATTTCTTTTTTTATTTTTAAGTTGTTGATAATTTTGGTAACTCCATATCTACGGTCTGTATTGTTATCACTGACGTTCATAATGTTTATTTTTAAATGTCTTCATTTCTTTTGTCAAATTATGTGTTTTTCCCATAGCCACCTTTACTTAACAAGCCATGAAGTTGAAATTTGGCAACATCTATTGGTAGACCGATTAATTCTGACAGTTCTCATTTGTTTTTAAATAATTTTCACTTTATTTACAGAGAAACTGAAATATTTTACAATATTTCGTGCTCCAAATTATAAAGAACATTTAAAGGTATGTTATTAAGATGATTTTAGTTCAATATAATATATTTTTATATAAACTTGCGTGCATATAGAAATCCGTCCACTTAAAAATTTTGTCATTTTTTCCTAAATCTGTTGGCAGATTTAAGTGATTTTTTTATATGTTATAGCCTAATTCTTTTACAATACCGCTGTAATAATATTGTTGCTAACCAGTTAAATTTTTATGGTGTACCGGGCATTTATAAAATACTGAAATTAAAACCCAACTATAGACTCCGGTTTTCTTAACATTCTGTTTTTTTGATTAATTCGCTTATGTTTAACAACTAGATTTGTTCTTTATCAATTCAGGGTGTTTCTAAATAAGTGCGACAAACTTTAAGTGGAAAGGAACAAAATGTAAAATTTTGACGCCTGTGTTTTAAATTTAATCACTTTTTTCGAATCCTGAGAAAACTAATAAGTATTTTTGAAAAATTTAAACGCAGAATGGAAGATTACTTTATTGCCGAGGGCAGAAAGTCCCTTAGAATGAATAAAATGTTTTTTTAATGACATATTTGAAACTAAAAATCACATTAAATTTTCTTAATTTTTCACCCCTGTAACTTATTAAAATAAACATAGAAGTTTTCAGGGACTTTCGGCCCTCGGTCCTAACGTAATTTTTCATTCTGCGTTTAAATTTTTCAAAAATACTTATTAGTTTTCTTAGGATTCGAAAAAAATGAATCCCGTTTATATTCTTGTTATTGCTTTTTTTGTATAATAAACGTTACTTACAAGGAATTACTTTTAATATTATTTTGTACAAACTTCTAATTAATAATATTTTCTTATTCGACTCAAAAAATACTATAAATTTTACCAGAATTTATACTTTAAAATCGTAGTTTCGAAAGCGGTAGTCCGAAAGTCGGACTACGGACGTCATCAATTGCGACGTTGCCTTTTTCTCTTCATGGCTTGTAAAGTAAAGGTGGCTATGGTTTTTCCTGTCGTGACTCTTATTTGTGATACTTACTTTCCGTATCCTCTTCGCTCTTCAGTTCTAGTCAAATTGTGAACATACAGTGCTTTACGACATCCAGGGCTCTTTCATTGGCTTGCTTTAGGTTTTGTTGGATACAGGTCTGTTGTAGTTGTTCCCACATTAGCAGATAATCATTGGTTTGCAGAACGCCATAGTCACACGTATCATCTTCAGCGTAGCTGCACTTTTTCAAATTGTACTTGTCTTTATATGGAGAAACATAAGTTTAATCCGACAGGTAGTTCCTCCTTATGCTCGAGTACAGGTTGCGCATCGATCCGGGCTCCAGAGTTCTCTTATGCGCGCACCACACTATTGGCGAAGTACTTCGCCAAAGTTGACCGAAGTCCGAAGTGCCTCTCTACACACTCTAGCCCAGTCGGGATACCATTTGACCTTGCATTAGGAGCTGCCCCAAATTTTATTCTTCTAATCTTTAGGTGGGGTCAATAATAGTATAAATTTAAAATCTCGACTGAATTTGACCGTTGCGTTCGCCGCCATCTTCATTTTAAACGAGAACCGTTTTTGCTCAATACCTCCGCCATTTTCAACTTTTCGACAAAAAATATACAAACTGAAATTGTTGAAAATACAATTTTCTATAATTTCGTTTATTATAACTTTTTCGTGCGGTCCATATTTTCCGAGTTATGGGGAAAAAATAGTGACAGTTAAAGCATAATTATTGATGTATTGAATTATCTCGTTTATTATTACTTTTACAACAAATTTTAATCTATACAAAAATGAAGAGAATTAAATTTTGTACAATTTTGATCTCGTTCATTTTTTTGATAAAATCAATATTTAAGGTAGTACGTATGCGGTAAAGGCGCGAGCGTAAGACCCGATTGATTTTAAAGGAATTGTTTTTGTTCAATATCTTCCCCATTTTCAACTTTTCGACAAAAAGTGTAAGGACTGAAATTGTTGCAGTTATGATTTACTACAATTTTTCGAGAGAACCAGTGGCGCGTCTAAGAGGGGGGGAATGGGAAAATTCCCCCCAACGGGGTCCAAAATTAAAAAAAATGTTGAAATATTAAAATATGTTAGCTGACATGAAACTTAATTATCGACAGACAAATTCAACCAATAAAACCCGCTAGTTAATAAAATTAAGTGAACTTAATGCATATAAGTTATTATTTGTCTTTTATGTACTTAGTTATGAGTAGTAAAGGTAATTAGTTAAGTTAATTAATTAGTAAAGTTAATTAGTTTGGTTGGTGTTTCATTGGAAGTTTCAAAAATTGTATAAAATATAATTCTATTTATTTTTGTTTATGTACAATTATGTCGTAAAGTTAATAATAAATGAGACAATTCAATAATTATGCTTCCCCTCCGCTTCCACTATTTTCCTCCTTAACTCGGAGAATATTGACCGCATAAAAAAATTGTGGAAAAGAAATTGTAGGAAATTGCGTTTCCAACAAATTTAGTTCCTACCGTTTTTGTCGAAAAGTTGAAAATGGCGGAGATATTAAGCAACAACGGTTCTCCTTTAAAATCAATATGGCGGCTAATGCAACCGCGGAATTCAGTCGAGATTTTAAATTTACACTACTATTGATCTCCCCTAAAGGATAGAATTATAAAATTTGGGGCAACTCGAAAAAAGGGTTCAATTCAGTAATTATGCTCCCCTCACCACTTTTTACTACAGTAGAACCCCGCAAATCGCTTAACGATTAACTTTTAAACTTATTAATTACTAGGTAGACTATGCATTTGCAATTTACTTAAATTTTGCAATTGATTACTTCTGTTTAACTTCATTATTATTATTATTGTAAATATATTGACGATTTATGTAATTTTAGTAAATTTGATTGTTATTGTTTTGTTTTCTTGACTTTTTATAAGCTTGTCGATAAAATTGTACAATTTTTCATGACAATAAAGCATATTTCTATTCTATTCTATTCTAAATCCGAACTAATTGGGGGACAGCCTGTTCGGATTCCGAAAAGTTCGGATTATCCGAAAGTTAGCCTTAACTAGTAGTTCAAAGCTTTCATTGTGATTTTGAGTAGCCAAACGTTCTCGCAAGAGTGTGGACAATATGTTTGGACTCAAGTTGACTACGAGAGAACCAAAGTAAGTTTGTGTTTAACCTTTATAAACACTTTATAAACCTATATATTAAAGTATAATATTTATTTTTAAGAAATTTTAAATGTCAAAGTCCTAGTAATCCTACACTGTCTAATTTTCTGGCTTTACTCTGTATAATAAACATGTTTTTAAGTTTTTGTCTTGAATTTTTAAATTTTTTTCACTTTCCGTTGGTTCGGATTTTCCGAAAGTTCGGATTCGCGGGGTTCGGATTTACGGGGTTCTACTGTATTTTCCCACTTAACTCGGAAAATATCAACCGCATGAAAAACATTGTTAAAAAGAAATTGTAGGAAATCATATTTGGAACAATTCAAGTTGATAATGGCGTAGATATTGAACAAAAACAATTGCTATAAAATCAATCAGGGCTTACGCTCGCGCCATTATCGCATACATACTACCTTAAATATTAACTTTAGCAAAAAAATGAAAGAAACTAAAATTGTAGAGAATTCAATTCTCTCTATTTTTGTATAGGAAAATTTTTGTCGTAAAACTAACAATAAACGAGATAATTCAATAATTATGCTCTATTTATATATAACGGTCATTATTTTCCGCTATAACTCGGAAAATATCGATGGCATGAAAAAATTGTAAAAATAGAAATGATAGAAAATTACATTTTCAACAATTTTGGTTGTTATACTTTTTGTCCAAAAATTGAAAATGGCGGAGATATTGAGCAAAAACGGTTCTCGTTTAAAATCAAGATGGCGGCTAACGCAATGGCGGAATTCAGTCGAGATTTTAAATTTACACTACTATTGACCCCCCTAAAGATTAAAAAAATAAAATTTGGGGCAGCTCCTAATGCAAGGTTAGGCCTGTTATTCGTCTAACCCGACTGGACTACTCGTTCTACTTCGCGAGCAACACATTCAAGCGGTGCGATACCGACAAAGATCCCTTTGACTCGGACGCGCGAGACTGACAGAGAAAGGAAGTAGAACGAAGCGAGGCAAAGTTGCACAAGGTAGCCGTCTACACTCTCGTACTTCTTGAACCTCGATCGACTTCGGCGAAAGTGTAGACGGCTTTTTACGTTTGCTTAGTGAGGTCTCAAGTTGTTTTGTGGGACGAAGGAAGCTGCACCGTGACATCAGTCGGCCGGGTTGATCAGTGAGATCATGCTGGGAGTAACGGTGAGTTTGACTTGTCTTTCTTTGCCTCTGCTACTACAACTCTTCTGATCTTAGGTGTAACTATTCCTGTGATGGAGTAGATTTAAGGGACTAAATTAGGGCTATAGCTGTAGCACCCTATGATGATTTGACCCGTATTATTTAGAGTAGTGTCCACCTGCGTGTGGCGTGTGTTGAGAATCTCTAGACTGGACCAGTGTACTCAGCTGCTGAGAATCTTAGTGTAAGCGCTGAAGTGCGAAGAACATGCAAATAAGCACGCAAGTTGTGCCTGTTGTTTCCTCGGGATATTGTTTCTGAATATGACTTCCATCTTTGTGTTCTGACATTGGTGTTGTATGTGAGAGCTCTTTCTAGGGTAATGCCTAAGTATTTTGGGGTTGGCTCTCTAACCCGACCACTCAATTTAAGCTTTGTGATAGTTTTTTTATTATTTAAATGTTAATTTCATATAGTTCTTCCGAATATAGTTAATAATTAATTATAATCACATATAGCTCTTATAAATTATTCACGAATTACTTTTTATAATAGGTCTCTTTTTTTACTCACAGAAACTAGTATCGCAAAATTAAACCGTTTGTCCATAGAAATCACAATAAGTTAAACAAGGATAAACAATACGGCATATCTTTGATACCTTGTTTACTATGAATTTGGACGTTCATAATTTTCAGTGACAGTGACATTAGCGCATTTTTGTTGTGTTTGTTTGAATTTATAACTTATATTTTGTTTATTTTATAAAGTTATATTTTGTTAAATGTATTAGAACACAGTTAAATATGAATTTAAGATATAACTTTATAAAATACGTTCACCGATAATAGCTATGTCCTATTTATTACATTGATAGTATTTATCTATCAATAATATGACACATCTACGTACGTTTCATTTAATATTTTGATTTAACTTGTTTGAAAATGAACCATGACGTTTGGGCAAAAATAAAATGGAACAACTATATCTATGTTTTGGACAGGTTTAGCTTCAGATGTTTCAGTAAAGTTTCAGTTTGTTTAGTGATCTTCAATAGCCAAATTTTGGAGCAAATCGGTGCAGGCTCTTTTATGTTCATTGACTGGACTATTAGTACTATTTCTCCTTTTCTTCACTTAAGTGTTTTTTCTCTTATTTCCGTATGTATGGCGGTATATGTATTTTTGTTTCTTTTTTTTTTGTGGATTCTTCTTTTTTTGATGATTTTATTGATTCTATTAGTGGTCTATTCCTTTGTAGTTACTGTTTGTTCTTTTTAAAAGTTAATTTACATGTTATTTCTAGATATTTAATAGCTCACGTTAAATTTTTTAAAACTTCTTCTCTAGTTTTGTCTTGTGGAAAATTTCCAGTCATTAAATCCAATGCTCTTGTTATACTAATCGAGATAGGAAACACGCTAAATTGTTGTATGTTAGCTTTTTCAATTGAAATATTTGAACTAATTCAGACGTAAATATTCTTAGAGATGATATAATGTACAACATCGAACTTATCTGCAAGTCCGTTTTGTAAAATATTATCCAAATGAGATGATTTATGATTTATACTGCAGATAAAATTAGTGTAAATATCAAAATGAATAAGTTATTGTTTGTTAAATTATAAATAAATTATTGTTTTCAAATATTTAAACCATCGTTAAATTGTAAATCTTTACTCATCAGTTAAGGAGATATAACATTGCTAAAATCAAACGAAGAATAGTTCAAGTAAACAAGTGATATTTTGTTACTAAAAAATAACAATATCCAAAACCAGCATACTTCCAGTTTCCAGTGCTCACATATGGATTGGAAACATGGACCATCTCCAAGACAGACGAAAACATCTTTCTCATATTTAAACGAAGAGTTTCGTAGGGAGAGGAATTTAGATGGCATCTATGAAAACGGTATTTGTAGGAGGAAGTACAACTATATGATAATATCACAATCACAAACAGATATCTCGTGGTAAAGAAGTGATGTCTCCCATAAAAAATGAAGTCTTAGATGAATACGAAGTATATTGGACGAAGGGAAAGAAATTGGAAAATGCTGGCTTGAAATCAAACACTCAGATAGAATTTTGGACTAAAATAGTGAAATTTAAATTTACTTTTCCAATGCTACGTAATTATACTAATTATAGTTAGGATACCTAGGTACTACATTTGTACAACTTATCATCGCAGTTAAGACTATTATAGTAAAACGTTATCATTTATGATTTAGACTTAGAACAATGAATAAATGGGTGGGTATGTATTCGTTTAAACATTTGTAATTTATATTTGTTCTACATACGCTCTAACACTGTTTCTGCGATATAAAAATATTAAAAATTACTACTAAAAATCAATAAACGCCCTTATCTAGCATGACACGTCAATATATACTTTTGCTGTAATAAATTATAGTAATGATTACAACCAATCCCAAATAAATTATATAGAAATACGGACAAGAAACCTTAACGATGTTTACCGAAATATACCATTAAAATTGGTCGTGTTATTTTTATATTTTATATTTAGCCTTATTTTTTAGCACCAAAAAAATACCGAAGCTACGAAACGGTTTTCTTATGGAATGTTTAAATTAAATATTGTTTTATGTAGGAGAAAATCACAATTGATTGTAATTATAATTAAATATCATGTATCTTCTTCAAGTGTCATCTCCGCGACGGAGATCGGCAATCATCATAGCTATTCGGACATTAGAGGCGGCTGCTCTGAAAAATTCATTTGATATACATACATTCGTACCAGTCTCTCAGATTGTGCAGCCACGATATTCTACGTCTCCCTATGCTTCTTTTTCCTTGAATCTTTCCCTGCATAATCAAGTGGAGCTAGTTGTATCTCTCTCCACGTTTAATATGTCCGAGATACTCCAATTTTCTTGTTTTGATGGTATTTAATATTTCCATTTCTTTAATAATCTTTCTAAGAACCTCTTTTTTCTCAGAACTCGAATGATTCTAGTTTTTTCATTAATGCGACATTCTTGGCCCAAGCTTCCATACCATAAAACAAAGTCGAGAAAACATAGCATCTAGCCAACCTAAGCGCTCGTACATATGAGGGTGGTTTGCCAGCGGTTAACGCCGCAGTTAGCCAACGGTTGTACCGTACACATGACAGCCAGCGTTTGACTGGCGGTCCCATTTCTCCCCTAGTAACTAATAGTTCAGTGAAATAAGGAAAAAAATTATCCTGTTGGTGACACAACCCCATCCAGGCCGAAACCAAATTGTTTGAGTAGTATGTACATCTATAATAATAACTTATATGTTTCCTGCAGTCGATTTTGATGATATACATAGTTATAAACAAATGAAGATCAAAAAATTGTAAATTTTCGCTTTTTTCGTCTATTACCAAAAAGTTAATAGGTCTGGATCCCGCGTATGAAAAAAAAGTTGATTAATAGCAAGCTGAAAACTTGTTAATAGCTTAAGGGTGTCTAGTCGGATAAACTTTGATATATGGGAACACTGGAACAGGGGCAGTTTTAATTGTGGAACAGGTTAAAAATTTGGAACGGTCACACCACGAAAACGGCACATTTATTTTGTCCGACAGAACAGACCTAAACTCTCCGAACAGAGATTAAACTCTCATGCAAAAATCAGACTGCTATTTATCACCAAATGGGCGTTTTAATGAGTGGAACATGTAGAATATGTCAAATGACAGGAATTGTGACAGGTGATAAATAGCAGTCTGATTTTTGCATGAGAGTTTAATCTCTGTTCGGAGAGTTTAGGTCGGTTCTGTCGGACAAAATAAATGTGCCGTTTTCGTGGTGTGATCGTTCCAAATTTTTAACCTGCTCCACAATTAAAACTGCCCCGGTTCCAGTGTTCCCATATATCAAAGTTTATCCGACTAGACACCCTTAAGCTATTAACAAATTTGCAGCTTGCTATTAATCAACTTTTTTTTTCATACGCGGGATCCAGACCTATAAGCATTATAAACAAATCTGAGAGTAAGAAACTAATAAATCATATAAAAAACTACAACATGGAGTTCGCTGAATATGGCTTTCCTTATTGTTTGCTTTTAGAAAATTGCAAAATAAATCATAAATTTTGAGTTTTTATAAATATTCATAACTTATGTAAAAATTAACTTGAACCTTCTTATTACACGGAATGCTGAGATTTCTGGTGCTTAAATCATACGCTAAATTTCAAAGTAATTGGTCGAATAGTTTAAAAGTTATTTAATTTGTTTATCCCAAATTAATTTTTTTGCAACATTATAGTCAGAAAATGATAATGGCAAAAAATAATTCTAAATATTGCAAAATTATTTTGCAAGAGCATGTGAATTACAAAAAGGGGGGGGGGCTAACTTCGTCCCTAATTGTCCTAGGACAATTGTTTTTTTTTTCTAAATGTGTATAAAAATTCAGTCTTTCTAAATATGAAAAAATAATTTTTCTACGGGTAACGGTTAAAAAGTTATTCTAATTGTTTATAAGTAAGCAAAAAATCGACATGTTTTTACACTGTTTTTACACTGTTTAAAATTACTTTTTGTCATTTTTTTAAATTAAGTTAATAGTATAAATGTTCTTTCATAACTGTCCGAAGTATTACTGTAACCTTATAATTTTCTGACTTACAGTGTTGCAAAAAAAATGAATTTGGGATAAACAAATTAAATAACTTTTAAACTATTTGACCAATAGGGATGTTCACTAATTTTTAAATGTAGTTAAATTCAATAGATTACAAGGTATATAAAAACGTAACAATCATAAAACTGTTTAAAAATGTATATTTTTTAAGATAAACGAGTTCATAATGTTGATTTTCTTGGAGGCTAGAAAAACGGTACCCTGCAGCGAGGCTACGGTCTGTGACGTCAGCAGTCGTAACGTCTTTGATCGACGACTAGTTTTGTATACTTATTTACGAAGTGTATTTGAATGTGCGCAGTTTTTTACGTATTTGATTATTAAAAATGAAGCCAAATAAGTGGTGTTTTGTTTCTGGGTGTGTAAATACATCAAAAAACAGTTCTGACAAGATGTTTATGACCGTTCCAGCCAATTTAAAAGAGAAAAAGAAATGGTTTGTTGCAGCTAGAACTTAAAATAACTAACTTAAAGAACTAACTTAATAAAATAAACATTATAGAAGTTTTCCAGAGACTTTCGGCCCTTGGTAATAATGTAATTGTTCTTTCTGCATTTACATTTTTCAAAAATACTTATTAGTTTTCTCAGAATTCGAAAAAAATTAATGAATTAAAATAGCATTAGACCAAGATTTTGCACCTACCCCCTTAAGGAGTAAATGAAAAAGTTTCGGGACCTCAAATGTGTATTCCTTAAACTGGGATATTCCTAAAAACGGGATTCTAATAATACATACAGTAAAAGTAAACCTTGAAATAACTACATGTGGATGTAGGTATGACTTTATATTACATTAAAATCATTAATAATTTAGTGAAAAGATTGGTTGAAATGAAAATGTATAATACCCAAGTTCAAAAATATTTTTTACCTTGGATCTAGAGTTGAAAAGGACAGAGCAACATTTAACAACATGTATCAGAAATATTTTCACCCATTGCGACATAATATCTCTCTCACTAAAAATGCGGCTGCTAAAATGTTATTATTTCCGGTCTTGCTATATGGCGCAGAGGCCTGGACAATAATGGAAACATTAATGAAAAAGCTAGAGGCATTCGAGATGTGGGTGTACCCAAGTATCCTCAGAATATCCTGGCGACCCACACCAACGTACAGGTATTGCGTCGAATGGGAAAACAAAAAGAAATCTCTTTTACAGTTAAGAAACGAAATCTTAAATATTTTGGTCATCTCATGGGGCATGATAAATATCGTATACTCCAACTGATAACGCAAAGTAAAATAGAGAGCAAACACGGACCCGGAAGAAAAGACACTCGTGACTTAAAAACTTACGCCAATGATTTGGACAAAAATCGATCGAGTTATTCAGAAACGCCGCAATGAAATTAAAATTGCCATGATGATAGCCAACGTCCACAACGGACAAGGCACATGAAGAAGAATAAACATATTTTTAATACACCTAACCAAGGTAAGGTATAATAACCAGCCAATGTATGTATACAATATGCATGCATACAATGCATGCATACAACTTTCTCTATTTTTTTTTGTGGAGTATTAAGCATCTATTTTTTTAGCTTAAAGAAGACATGGAAAATTATATGGAATATACACTCAGTAAAGCTGTGGTAGATTTATTTTTTTACAAGATGCCAATAAATCATACACCATTGTTACATCTACACTACAGTCGGTAGTTGATACGAATCGGCTTTCTAAAAACCTTCTTCCATTTTATTTGTTTATTTTTGTACCACCCAAAACATGTCCTTACAAGCAGTCTATCCACTTTAAACTAAACAAATTCACTATAAAACTCCACTTTAACCCTGATAAAACAAGAAGAGAACAAAATAAAATGACCTGAAACGTCAAACAGGTAAACAATAACACTATGAGAATGGCGCGCTTGGGGTATGCAACTAGTGACGTCAGGCCAATAGAGAAGCGTTCTTGAAATTTAAAATAATGCTAGATTTCTAATAAAGATTTTTTATAGAAAGGCTTTTTCAATTTTGTTGAAATATTGGACAATTATTCCTAGGGTGTTTCTTAATCGTTTTACATGTTTGAAATGACTTTTTAATTTTTTGTGAACATCCCTATTGCTTTGAAATTTGAAACATAATTTAAGTACAAGAAGTCTCAGTATTCCGTGTAATAATAAGGTTCTAACTTAATTTTTACATAAATTATGAACATTTATAAAATCTCAAAATTTATGACTTATTGTGTAATTTTCTAAGCAACAAATAAGGATAGACATATTCAGCTAACGCCATATTGAAGTTTTTTATATGATTTATGAGTTTCTTATTCTAAAATTTATTTATAATGCTTCACTTTTTAGTAATAGACGAAAAAAGCGAAAATTTACCGTTTTTTATCTTTATTTGTTTATAACTATGTATATTATCAAAAGCGGCTGCAGGAAACATATAGGTTATTAATATAGATGTCCATACTACTCAAAAAATTTGGTTTCGGCCTGGAGGGGGATGTGTCACGAGAAAAATCTTATTTCTTTGGACTATAACAACCGCCGCGGTTTGACGACGTTGACCGGTTGCGTGTGTACGCATGTTGAGTGGTTGCATTTGTTCGGATAAACCGCGGCTTAACCGCCTGCATGTGTGCGAGCGCTAACTCTTAGCTCTAACTTCAAATCTCTGGTACAGATCACACTTCTCATTTTGTTAAAATTTGCTCTAGTCTTTTCTATTATAATTTTAATTTCCTGGAAGTAATCGTTTGTAATACACCGTTATTCTGTTCACCAGTCTCTGAAGATCTTCAATAGTTTCGGCGAAGATGACAGTGTCATCTGCATGCATATTCAAAGTTGTTAATGGGTACTCCATTTACCTTTATTCCAGCTGGTTCACCCTCAGCCTTCAGGATCTCCTCCGAGTAGATATTAAAAATAATTGGTAATGATACGCATCCCTGTCCCACTCACGTCTAATTTCAACAGCTGTTCGTTAACTCGTACTTTTTTTCGCTGCTTGTAGTATAGATTCGATATGATCCTGAGGCCATTGTAGTCTTTCTTCTTTGATTTCAGGACATTCATCAATTGATCATGTCGACTTTATCGAATGCTTTATTATAATCAATAAAACACGCATATAATATAATATGCGTGTTTTAAAGATAAATTATATCTTGATTGACGTCACATCATAATATATCACTTTTTACAACATCCTTAATTATCTGCGATACTAAATGATTTACTTTTTGTTACAGCTAAGGGGCGAAAATGCCTGAGGATAAGAAAATGGCAGTTGACAATGATACTCTTTCTTCCAAAAAGTCTTCCACTATTATCCGTAGTAGTGGAAGCACCACGGCGCAGGTTACTATGCTAGATGGTTCGATTTTGCCTATTGTTATAGACGTAAGTAGACTTTTCTTTCACTCTTATATTAAATACTCATTTTGTCCCGATTTTGTAGCACATGTTATCTTTTACTGTCACAACAACGCCTAATAGGTATATTTCTTGTATCAGCTCTGAAAATTAAAAATGAAATGTACCATGAAAAAGATCAGCAAGCTGAGCTTCAAGTCTTCGTAGGATGGATGGGTGTAATGAAAGTCTGACCCCAACGATACAGCGTTTTATTCACCCTACTAGGCTCCGGGAGTATAATTACGTCGATTATGTTACCTCTTACAATAAATTAGTGGTAATAATCTGTCCTGAAGCTACCTGTTGACTGTATGAATGAAGACTGAATACAGAGAATATTCGAAAGTAAAATCCTCAGGCGGATTATGGGCCTGATAAGAATGGACAACGGAGAAATAAGAAGAATGAACCATGATCTAAAAGACATAATGAAGGGAGAAGATATAGTTAGATTTATTAAACCGCAGAGACCTAGATGGCTGGGCCACATAAAGAGAAGGAAAAACGACCTACTGATTAAGAAAATCACCAGATGGAAACCAGAAACTGAAAGACCTAGGGGAAGACCCAGAGAGAGATGGGAGGACCAGATCATAAGAGATATATAAATTCTGAAAGTGAGAAACTAGAGGGGACTATGCATATATCGAAATGAGTGGAAGAAAATTGTAACGAAAACCAAGTCATACAACAATCTTTGACAACACACAAGTGGAATGCGGAGTAATTCGCCGCAATAAGCGAATCAGAGAGCTCTAATTAAGAGCGGCAAACATTCCATCCTGAATGAAAAGCCTTGATGATGATAATAATGTATTTACTTACCTATTTCTGTCCCGATTTTGTAATACCTTATCTTTAACTGTCACAACAACATCTAATAGGTGTATTTCTTGTATCAACTCATCCTCTATCAACATCGGGGATAGGTAATCGAACGGTATCACAAATTTTTGCAATCGGTAATAACTTATTGGGATTTAGTATTTAGTTTCATTTTTATGCTTGCTGAAGCAAACCATCTTTTGCTTGAAATCTGTTTTCGATAATATATTTCTTGTTGTAATTTATCTAATTTAACATTCTTGTTCTTCTTCATTGCCAAGCCATAAATGTGCTTCATACAGAATATCAAACAATTTCTCCTTACCTTCTTGCAAAGGAACAATAAGCTTGAAATCATTTCCCACATTCACTACATCGTATTTGGCCAAACGTCGATATGACAACGCTGTTTTCTTAGCTTGTCTGCACAAATCTGTTCTTAGCTTCACAAATACCACTTGATTAAGAAATAAAAATATGTAATAATAATAATAATTACGTATGGCATTTTTGCCGGGGAGATCCTTTCGGACAGGTTCCGGCGCCATTTACATCTTTAACCCTGTTTCAAGTAACTAGTGTCGATGTTACACTAGCCATGGGGACCGACGGCTTAACGTACTCTTCGAGGCACGGTGAACAGCTCGTATCATTTTTAGAAATGAAAAATGGATTGTCTGTGCCGGGGCTCGAACCCGGGCGCTCTGGCTTATGAGCCAGTTATCATGCCGCTGCACTACGGCTATTCACATAAAAAAATAAAAATATGTAGACTTTAACAAGGCACTTGTGTTAATATCGAGATTAGCCGGTTGGTGCCCGACTGAAGGCTGAATATTGTTCTATCTTCGAATATTAACCAGCTAAACCAACTAGACTAGTAAATCTCGATATTAACTGGGTAAAATTGAGATTAACCTGATTTCGGAAGTTAACCGAACAAATATACTAGTTACACAGCAATTTATTTTCGTACTTGCTGCCGAGTGTCTAGCGATAATCAAAAACAGATGTAAATTCGTGAAATACAGTATATTGATTTAGGTTTCTTCATTCGCGTTACTTACTTCCCATTGATCTCTTTTAAACTTCTTGAAGATGGCTAATCATATTATGTGGATAAAGTATTTTAATTCATTTTATTACTGAGAGAGACTTCTATTTTTTTTTAGAAAAGAGCCAAAGGAAAGGATCTTCTGGACAAAGTTTGTGAAGCGATAAATTTAATAGAAAAGGACTATTTTGGTCTAGTGTATGCGGATAGACACGATCCTCGTAATTGGTTGGACCTAGAAAAGAGAATAGGCAAGTTTATGAGAGGTAACCCCGTGTTTTGCTTTTGTTTTTATTTTTATTCCTTGCATGTGTTAAATAGCATTTGCTTGTAAACAATGCAAAAGGTGACTCATGCAGATAGTAACATTCACACCTTTTTGTTTATTTTGAGCACCTAATTGTTTCAATATCGTCTGTATGTGTTTTGAGGACAGTCACCTTTTTGTATTCATTACAAAGCAAATGTAATAATTGTTATTCCTAATTATTTTCAGCATGAAAAATATTTTGCCATCTGTGTTTTGTGTGTGTGACATTTCTGATTTGTTCTTTAATGTATATAGCTCATAACAGCTTGTGATGTGATAAGCTGTTAACAATAAATTATGTTTAAAGTTGTGTATGTAATGTGTTGTTATATGCATGTTTGGAAAGGTTTTTGAGATTAATACAGTGAAACTTGAAAGCTTAAATCAATATTACTACAAGAATTAAGGTAGTAGTAGGTACACTTTAGAAGACCAAACATAAGCATTTTTCCAAGATTTTTTTCTCAGAACTTTTATTAAAAATGAGCATAAAACTTTTTACATATTAATTTCTAACTCTTAGAGAATACAAAAAATATATCTTTTTTCGTTTATGCACGTACACTAATATTGTAGAGGGCGCCAAAGTCGAGGCCTCGAAAAAAAGTAGTTCCGATGGCGGACAGTTAATCTCAGGATTGGGATCTCTGAAACAAAAAAATCGTACGGCATTTGAAAAAGGAAGGTTTCTTACGTGACAATTTACCACCGTTAGTGAAAAATTCCTTAAAAAAAGATTTTACGGAAAGGACATCGCACACATCTTATGGAAAATATAATGTCACTCAAATTCAATAAAATTTATACCAATAGATTCGTTTTAAATTAACGATCAAATCTTATCATTGCGCCAACTCTCTATTTTCAAAAATAAGAGCAGAAATTGATATAAATAAATCTGAAATCAAATGGGTAGGTACATAAGTTAGAGAGAAAAAATATTTTAAAATACCCAGATTTTCGGTACTCCATAAATCAGCGGATTAGTTTCACTAATCCGCTTAGGCCCAGCGGGATTTAAGCTGTTATGAATAGCACTCAGAGCAATAATGATTGTAAACTAACATTTTATGGACTCAAAATGTGATTTCGATAAACTTTAATTGCAATTTGCGCCGTAATTAATCATAATTAAGAGTTGGCGCAATGATAAGAATTGATCGTTATATTAAAACGAATCTAATCGTATAAATTTTATTGAATTTGAGTGACATTATATTTTCCATAAGATGTGTGCGATGTCCTTTGAAAAAATTTTGTGAAAAAATGCCCGTTTTTCTTCAGTTTTTCATGGTTAAAAAATATTTATTATCTATTTTTTGGTCAAATCGTGGTAAATTGTCTCTGAATTTGATAATATTTATTGTCTCAAAAATATCTACTGTTCCCTTATTAGATCGGTTTTGGAATATGGTAGCAATATTTGGTCTCCGCATTATAACTGCTACAAAGATCTATTAGAGAGAGTACAGAGAAAGTTGTTAAGATTTATTGCTTTTAAATTGAGAATACCTGTAAATGAAATTGAATACATTATTTTACAATCTTTACTTAAATTGCCTACTCTTGAAGAAAGGCGAGTATTTCTAGATGTAGCATTTATATATAAATTAATACGAGGAAGCATTGATGCTAGTGGTCTTTTGGAAAAGGTTTACTTCCGTACTCCCTGTAGAGACACCAGATCCCAAGACTTATTTTATTTAGAATTTCATAATCGAATTTATACTGTAAATAAACCATTATAGAGAATGTGTAGAAATACAAACAAATTTAATAGTAATGATTTTTTTCATTTATCAGTAAGTACTATTAAGAATGAGATCGAAAATACCTTTTTATGTAATCACATTGTGCTTTAATAGTTTAGTTAAATTTAAGTTGATTTGTAAAAATTTAAGTTGATTTGTAAACATTTAAGTTGATTTGTAAAAATGGCAAGTCCGTAAATAAACATTACATTACATTGTCACGTAAGAATCCTTTCTTTTTCGAATGCAGTACGATTTTTTTGTTTCAGATATCTCAATCCTGAGATTAACTACTGTCCGCCATCATTTTTCGATGCCTCGACTTTTGTGCCCTCTACAATATTAGTGTACGTGCATAAATGAAAAAAGATATATTTTTTGTGCTCTCTAAGAGTTAGATATTAACACGTAAAAAGTTTTATGTTCATTTTTAATAAAGGTTCTGAGGAAAAAGTTCTTGAAAAAAATTATTACTTATGGTCTTTTAAAGTGTACTTGTACCTTAATATTAAAATTAAACTCTCCAGGCTTCCGGGTTGAACCTCGTCGATATTCTCTTGGCCGAGCTTTCGACGTCCTCTCTGACGTCATCTTTAGCGCTTCCGGGGTCTCAGTCTCCTGAGGCTTCAGACACTACACTGTTCACTGGATAACTAAATACTGTATTGAGTTGTTAATAATAATATAAACGTAAAGAAGACAAAACTTATGACTCGGAAAAACTAGATCTACCTTCAACCGGATGGAGGGTCTTCTTCAAGAGCCACAACCTTTCTCTTTGCGTAAAAGTAAGAATGCTGCGATGCTACGTCTTCTGTTCTTTTTTATGGTGTTGAATCGTGGACCTTGAACGAAGATTGTACAGAAAGTTGGAATCATTTGAGACGTGGCTGTATCGGAGAATACTTAAAATCCCGTGGACTGGCCGGGTCACAAATGAGGAAGTCCTGAGAAGAATGAAGAAGATCTTCCATCAAATCTCTAAAGTTACAATACTTCGGATACATTCTGCAAGGAAAAATATTTGGAAAGCGAGGTCCAGGAAGAAGCAAATCATCCCGGTTAAAGAACCTCAGAACTTGGTTCAACAAAACATCTGTGCAGTTTTTTCGCATTGCTCCATATACAATAAAGATTGCCGATGATCGCCAACATTCGTCATGGATAGACACTTCAAAAAGAAGTTGGTTGAATATGCGTTTATTTTGATTTTCTACTTTGTTATTTTGAGAATAATTTCCGAAGTGGTACTCTAAACGTCAAAATAAACTTATTTTAAAACTAAAGTTGTCGTTAATTACCATTAAAGATAGTATATACATACTGATTTATCGGTATAGCGATGTCGGTCAGATAGCCTAGCAGTCTGAGGAGTTCGATCGACAAATCTAGAGGATATGCGATCGAGGTTCGAACCTGGGCCGGTGAATAGAAACATAAAAAGGCTAACGTTCTTCTTCTTCTTCATGTAATAGGACTATGTCCTGTTTCTTCTGTTACAGTCTTTGCTGCGATCCGGAGCTCCAACTCTCGTACCATCGTTTTTTGGGTCTTC
Source organism: Diabrotica virgifera virgifera (assembly GCF_917563875.1). Lineage (NCBI taxonomy): Eukaryota > Metazoa > Arthropoda > Insecta > Coleoptera > Chrysomelidae > Diabrotica > Diabrotica virgifera. The sequence continues at coordinate 102,294,662 of NC_065443.1, forward strand.
CTATGGGTCGCTTGGTTTTGGGCTTCTGTGTTTTCGCCCAATGCGCCATACGTTCAGGGTCCATCCGATCTACGTGGTCTCTCCACATGCGTCGTCGCGCTCTTGTCCATCTCACTACGTCTTGAACGCCTAACTCTCTCAATGTGTCTTCGTTTCGTATTCTATCTCTGAGTGTGATACCTCTTATGGATCTTAGGGTTTTATCACTGTTGTTCTCATTATTTATTTGGTCTTTGTTGTCTCGGCCCTTGTCTCAGCTGCGTATGTCAGTACGGGTCTAACACATGTCTTATAAATGCGGACTTTGCTTTCGGTGCTCATATATTTATTCCGCCAGATTATATCCCTCACGAAACCAGATATTCTCGCTGCTTTTGTTGCCTGCTGTTTTGATTCTTGCCACAGATGCCTGTCGCTAGATATTTCCACACCTAAGTATCTACAATCCATTACCTGTTCGATTATATGGTCGTCCACTACTAATTTACATCTAATTGGGTTCCTGGATATGACCATCGATTGGCTTTTCTCTTTGGATAATGTCAGGTTATACTTTTCGGTGGTTATTTTGAATTTTTGTAGTAGGCGTTGTAAGTTATCTTCGTTTTCGGCTATTAAGATTGCATCATCTGCGTAGCAAAGTATTCTCATGGTTCGGTTACCCATTTTGTATCCCTGATTCATTATGTTAACACTACCTATAACTTCATCCATTATTAAATTAAATAGGCATGTACTGAGGCTGTCCCCTTGTCTAATGCCTGCATTGATTTTGATTTCTTCCGTGAGCCCGTGTGTGGTTTTAATTCGTGTTTTGTTGGATCTATTGAGCTCTTTGATTATGTCTCTATACCTCTGACCTATGTTTTTCTTTTCAAGGATAGTGAGCACGTCCTTTAATCGTACTCTGTCGAATGCTTGTTTCAGATCTACAAAGCATGTGAACATGGGCTTGTCGAATTCTATTGATTTCTCAACTAATTGTCGCTTTATGAAAATAGCGTCTATTGTAGATATATGTTTGGGCGAAAACCCTGTTGTTCTTCCGATACACCGGCTTTCTTATATATTTTTTGGGATAGAATTTTTGTCAATAGTTTTGATGTAGAATTGAGTAGTGTAATTCCTCGGTAGTTCGTAGGATCTGTCTTTACGCCTTTCTTTTAGATGGGTATTGTTATACTCTCTCTCCATTCCTCTGGTACTGTCATGTTGTTTACAATTTTTTGGAATAATGTTGTTATTTCTTCTATTATTTTTATACCTCCGTATTTAATTTGGTACATTTGGTATATTATCCGGACCTGCTGATTTTCTATTTTTTGATCTTTTGATTGCTTCGTTTACTTCGTCTTGGGTGATGTTGTCATTCTCTGTTTCTTCTTGGTGAAGGAACGTTGTAGTCTAAAATTCTAAGGAATCTACGGCTTGGTCTGGAATAAGCGGGTATCGCAAGGGATGATGGCTTGTGGCTCGGTGATACTCCTCCATAGATCCCTAGCGCAAGGGCGTTGACGCCTAAAAACTGTGTATATATACTCACGGACAAAAATATTGCATCTGCATGTGGAATGAAATTTTTTGTGCAGTTATCCTTAGCCCCCCTGTATCATAAGAATAGGATTTCTTTTCCGAATGCGATGTTAAGTGTCTTGTAAATGCTATAATCGGATTTAAATCTGATCTGGGCTTTATGCTGGCCAGTATAATTTTTAAATTGAATTTCATAAACGTATGTCTTCACTATGCTAGCGACATGAAGACGTACATTAACACCAATGTGTCATCTCCAATATGGCTTTCAAATGGCAAAACATGATCTTCAATGTACATATCAGTTGGCGTTCGCCTAACCACCTCCACGTGTTGGGTATGCCCTTTCAAAGCAATACCGCTCCGTAGCACTATGCCGCCATCACTAAAACTAACACTCTGTATGAGGTTACAACTGACATACTGTTCGCCAACTCTTCTGTAGACGAAGTTTTGTAAATCTTGCTTCCATTATGATGAACGCTATGCCAGGTGTAACCTTATACAGAGTGTTAATTTTGGTGGTGGCGGAATAGTGCTATGGAGTGCTATTTCTTGGAAAGGAGACACCGAACTTGTGGAGGTGATTGGGTGAATGACAGTTGACATGTACATTAAAAACATTTTAGAAGATCATGTTTTGCCATTTGCCAGCGATATTGGATAACAAATTCGTGTTAATGCACCATGACACAGGTCTTCATCTGGGTAGACTAGTGAATACTTACCTTGATGAGATTCAATCTAATAATTATATTGGCCACCATATAGCCCATATCAAATTTAAATCTGTTTATACCATTTATATTATGATACTTCAAAAGATCACATTCGGAAAAGAAATTCTATTCCTATGACACTGGGGGAAGCACAAAAAGTTTTATTTCACACGTTTTATTTCAAAATATGCAATATTTGTGTCCGTGAGTGTATATACCGATTTATCTATATGTTCACTTTTCACAGTTCTACTTAATATTCAATTTTTCTTCTTCTTCTTACTTTATAAATCGGCTCATGCCTGTTTTACTAGACACGCGCCAAATCGTAACTTTTAATGACAAACATTTTCAGATTAACATGTACACCGGCCAATTCGTAACTTTTCTACTACCTGAACCTGCCAACTCGAAACCGTCTACAGGTGAATTCGAAACCATGGATTAAATCTAATACCTCAGGTAGTTAGGTTAAAACGTAAGAAATAAATTTGAACAGTAGCGGACTAAGTCAACACGGGGCCTATCGCAAATGTATACCTTTCATTAATGTTTATTGATAAGCAAAGCTCCAAGTCTATTTTACTTCAACTCATTTTAAAGCTATTTCAATAAACTAATCGGTTCTTTTTTCAGTTTTTTTGGTAAAATGTCGTAACTTATAGACGAAAATTCTTAAAATCGGCTATTTTCATTTAAATTGTCAATAAATAAATAAATTGACAAAAAATTGGTCAGATTTACATAAATTTTGTTATTCTATCCATTATCCATATAGAAATTAAAACAATAATTGTTACAAATATAGTAGTTACACTGAGTGTCATAAAAACCGTGCATTGTTACTCATTTCTTTAGGCTATTTCACGTAATATCGAGATTCGAGGTAGAAGTTTTATTTTTACATAGGTTATTAACGTTTAACTAACTTAATTTATAGTTTTATAAGCAACAATTAAGTATAGCAAGATTTATAAAACCTTGTTTAAATTGTTTTACGTGCACTTGCGGTTATCTTAATTTTTTTTAAATGGTTTTCATCTTACTGGTAGACAATAAATAGCAAAAATTAGCATTTTTGACATCAAATTTTTGATAACCAACATAAGTAGAAGTATTTTTATATCATACATGGGATCCATCTCTCTTCTTAGTGGTATTTTGAACATTTTGACGTAAGTTAAACTTTGAATTCTAAAATCAATTATTCATTAGAGGCCTTTTTATTGTAGCATAGCTCTGAAGATGGCTTTGTAAGCCGAAAGCGCTTAGCTAGGAATTATTTAATTTACACACTTCAAAAATACACTTCTCCCTATTTACCTGTTATCATAAGTGTGTACAAAACTATTTCAGTCTTTACATTACCAACTAAGTGTTTGTTACTACTCAAAATATTAAAAAAAAACTTACCGTCGGTATGACAGGTTGCCTTGCAACAATATGCAGAACAGTTCCATAAATGTTTTCCAGTTTTTAGCACTTTCTTTAAGTGAAATTCAAAATTATTTACCACCAATAACTTCCACGTTCACTCATTACGAAATCTGTTACAAGAATTTCAGCCATTTTCAGAAAATTTATTTGGATTTTCTCTGGTAACTTTTCCAAGAGACAATACATAAATGATGAATACCTTTTACACCACTTCAAAGAGGATAATTTATACAGGTATATACCTGGAATAACGGTATTAGATTATCAACATTACTTAAAAAATGAAAGTTACAAATTCACCGGTAGTTAGGGGTTATCGAAAAATTAACTGCGCGCCAGAGTTACCAGTTGGCCTGTAATTAGGATGGGAGATTAAAATAGTTACGAATTCACCGGGACCCGTTTTACTTCGGTTTTTTGCCTCAATTGACGTTGCCTGACAATCTTTTTCTCAGAAAAAATATTAATTTCTGTTTGATATTGATTAACTTAAATCTGTTCTCTCTTTCAGCGGAACCATGGATGTTCAGCTTCGAAGTGAAATTTTACCCTCCAGACCCCGCTCAATTGCAGGAGGACATTACTCGCTACCACCTGTGTCTTCAAATTCGAAACGACATTTTAAACAATCGTTTGCCTTGCTCTTTTGTTACTCACGCGCTTTTAGGATCTTATCTCGTCCAATCCGAACTAGGAGATTACGATCCAGAAAATATGGGGAAGAATTACTTGAGCGAATTCAAATTTGCACCGAATCAGACTCCGGATTTAGAACAAAAAGTTATGGAGTTACATAGAACTCATAAGTAAGTAAATTTATCTTATAGTTTTAAACCACCTCGTTTAGTTAAGGGGGACGGGGTATGGTTTGAAAATTTTGATATTTTCGAATTTTTTTATTATTTTAAATCAAAGTACATAACTCCAAGAATAGTCTCTGAAAATTTCAAATTGATCTGAGCAAAATTACCGGAAATACAGCATGTTGAATATCTCTACTTTCAACTCATGTGCAGCAGCTTCGAGCCAGCGCGCTTGAGCTTAGTGAGAAAAGTTCAACAGCTGTTTCCATTCTCTTTTGTAAATTATTCCGCGATTCAAAAACATATTCCGGTGTGCATCACTTTACGATTTGACAGACAAAAAAGAAATTGAAAATAAAAGTTGTCAAAACTTTAAACGCGTTTTTCTCAAAACTGTGTATAGGTATCATAGGTGTATAATATATTTTATGTTACAGACATTGTCCGTATGATACATATTTTTGTTTTATAACTTTTAGGGGACAAACACCTGCAGAAGCTGAATTACATTATTTAGAGAACGCTAAAAAATTAGCCATGTATGGGGTTGATTTACATCCCGCAAAAGATTCGGAAGGAGTTGATATTATGTTAGGTAAGATTATTCATTTTAAGGGTGTAAATTATTTACAAAGATCAAGTTAATAGTTTCATTATAGTAGGGATATTATACAACGAGCATTTTTAGTGAGGTTATTATTATGCGAGTATGACGGATATGACACGAGCCGCGAATCGACGAGTTTCGTATAGAATACGAGCAGCATAATGACAATTAAATGCAAGTTGTACACATGATTTTTTTATGATCATTCATAACAAAAAAATATATTCAAATTTATTTATTTTTTAGCACAAACAAATCAAGTAGTTATGTGATTAAATTAATTATCTTGTTGATACATTTATATTTTGAATATTACAATTATTAAATGGATTTGAGATTAAAATTTCAAAACTCCTATCGTATCAAAGCGTATGCTTTTGACTTGATATTGCTCATTGCGCATGTGCCACCTTCGAGAAAGAATGTCATCTCGCGATTCTCATCATCATTCTCTTTGCCTTATCCCTATGCGGGGTCGGCTTCCCTAATTGCATTTCTCCACACAATTCTATCTTGGGTCATATCAATGTCAATCCCCTTTACCAACATGTCCTGCCTTATCGTCTCCCCCCAGGTCTTCTTTGGTCTTCCTCTCCTACTCCTTCCAGGAATCTGCACTTCAGCTATTCTTCGCATTGGGTGATTAACGTCTCGACGTTGAACATGACCAAACCATCTTAACCTATGCTCTCTCATTTTGGCATCAAATGGTGCCACACCTAAACTTCCTCTAATATACTCATTTCTACTTTTATCCTTCTTTGTCACTCCACTCATCCATCTAAGCATTCTCATTTCCGCCACATGCATTCGTTGTTCCTCTTTCTTCTTCACTACCCAACATTCAGTTCCGTACATCATAGCCGGTCTTATGGCTGTTTTATAGAATTTTCCCTTCAGCTTCATTGGAATTTTTCTGTCACACAACACACCACTCGCTTCTTTCCACTTCATCCATCCAACCCTAATTCTACTGCATGCATCTCAATCTATTTCTCCATTACTCTGTAATACCGATCCCAGGTACTTAAAACTATTACTTTTTACAATCAGTTCACCATCCAAAGATACCATTTTATTTGTAGTAACTCCATCTTTAAATGAACATTCCAAATACTCTGTTTTTGTCCTGCTAAGTTTTAAACCTTTTTCCTCCAGAGCTCGTGTCCACTGTTCCAGTTTTTGTTCTAAGTCTCTTTCACTATTTCCTACTAACACGACATCATCAGCATACATTAAGCACCATGGAATGTTCCCCTGTAGTTTCGCTGTTATCTGGTCCAAAACTAATGAGAATAAATACGGACTAAGCACAGAGCCTTGGTGCAATCCTACTTTCACATAAAATTTATCAGTCTCTCCCACACCTAACACTAGTCGTTACTCCCTCATACATATCCCTCACAATCTTTACATATTCACCAGGGACTCCTTTCTTATTGATTGCCCATCACAGAATCTGTCGAGGAACTCTATTATATGCTTTCTCAAGATCAATGAATACCATATGAGCGTTTGTTTCTTTACTCCTGTGGTTTTCCATCAACTGCCTTATAATGAAAATTGCATCTGTTGTTGATCTGTCCTGCATAAAGCCAAATTGATTCTCGGATATTTCGGTCTCGTCACGTATCCGTTTATCAATTACTCTTTCCCATATTTTCATGGTGTGGCTAAGCAGTTTTATAGCCCTGTAGTTTTTACATTGTTGTATATCTCCCTTGTTTTTGTAAACAGGTACCAGTATACTGCTTCTCCATTCGTCTGGCATTGGTCCAACTTCCATAATTCTATTAAATAGGCCTGCTATCCACCTTGTTCCTGTCTCTCCCAATGCTCTCCATACTTCCCCAGGAATATCATCTGGTCCTACCGCTTTTCCTTTCTTTATTTTTTGAAGCGCTTGAGCCACTTCCTTGTTATTATGGTGACCATTGCTGCTACTGTCTCCGTTGACTCTACCTCTACAGTCTGTCTGTCAAATTCTTCATTTAATAAGCCGTCAATCTGTGATAAGCTGTCATCTAGCGATTCTATTTGTTAAAAATCTGTATCGTAATGAAAATATGTATCATAATGAAGCCCATTATTATACAGGTATTGAAATCGTAATTGATATGATTGGTATAAAAGTAGAAAAAAATATTTTATGTTCTCTTTCGTCTCCACTACAAACTTTATAAAACCATTTGCAGTTTTTGCTGAAGAATTTTAATAAATAATTATACTTATAATTATTATTTTCTAGGTGTTTGTGCTTCTGGTCTGTTGGTGTATAGAGATAGACTTCGGATAAATAGGTTTGCTTGGCCAAAAATTATTAAAATTAGTTATAAAAGGCACAATTTCTATATTAAGATTCGTCCAGGCGATTTTGAACAATTCGAATCGACAATCGGGTTCAAATTGGCCAATCACAGGGCAGCTAAGAAACTATGGAAGACATGTGTGGAACATCATACATTCTTCAGGTATTTATATGATTTTGATTTCTATTTTTTGTTTGATAAGAGTGAACTTATAGATCATCAAACTTTCAAAGGATTTAGTATTGTTCTTCTATAGGTATTGGTGCAAAAAAGTTTGTTATCTGTATTATTTAGGCTTCCTTCTATTTATTCTATTTCTTCTAGATATAAGTTCCGGAGCATTTCTTTTTCCGTAGTTTGCATTTTTTAGGTTTGCATTTCTATATTGGATTTCAGTCTTACCTTCCATACAGCTTCCTTCTCGAAATAGATCTTGTAGAAGTTTGTAAATAGCCTTTGATGAAACTATGTACCTATACAAGTTTATTGTGCAGTTTTGTAAATTTTCACCTTCGGATATCATTTTTATGACTTTGTTGATAGTTATGTTCGAGTAACACTATTAAACATCGATAGTGGCTTTAATCTCGACTTATGCTACGTGGAGTGCTGAGAAAATTTCTATCGGGAGCTGGGAGTCTTTTTTCAACGAGTTGCGGATTGGTAGTTAAGATTTTATTTTCAGTTTGTTAACTGGCTAGTTAAGAGTTTAACTATAGGCTTTAGTCGTTAGTGTACAAAACTAACGACTAAAACACTCGACTCTGGATATCGTTCTCAAAAAGATTACTTAAAAAATTCTGGGTTTGCGGTTTTTTGGGTTATGTATTTCTTTTCAAAAATGACGTATTTGGCCTAGATCTTACAGGTTACAGCAATGTGTGATTGTTTTTCTGAAATTCTGACTGTTTTTGTGTGTTCTTTTGTGTTAAATGAATTCCCTTTGAAATTGTTGAAAGGCAGTTGTAAATTATATATTTTTTTTAGATTGATGTCACCCGAAATTAGTCAAAAATCGTCATTTCTTCCAAAATTGGGATCAAAATTCCGTTATTCAGGTAGGACTCATTATGAGACCAAGAAAACACCAATTGAACGTCCAGCTCCACAATTTGAACGATCATTAACTGGAAAACGCTTGGCTTCTCGCAGCATGGATCGTAAGTATATATAACGATGAGAAAATAAGCAAGGAAATGACGTGTTTTCTATAAAATTTGAATTGCAGTGTTGGCGGAAAAATAAATAAAAATACTGCATAATACAGTGGCAACTAAATGTTAATGTTGTTATTAACCCATGATAAGTTGCAAGTTTCTTGACAAATTTATATTGTAACAAACCTCTAGCGAAAGGCTCTGATGAAATGTTTATTCAAAAATGGTCAGAGCAAATGCGACATATATACTAAATTTCGTCAATTGATAATTAAAAAATATTGTCAGGGTAAAAAGAAAAATGTGTATGTACTTTGTACGCACACGCACGTAAGAAGTTATATACTTCTATTACATGATTTCAACGAAATAAATATATGTACTTTAAACAGTTTATTTGTATTTTATTTAAATATTAAACTAATTTTAATACTAACTACTTTCCAAAAAATTTTATTAAAACAATAACAAAAATTTAAAAAAAAAGTAAGGCAAGGCAATAACATGAGTTGTTTCTAAGCGGTCCACCATTCAAAACATAACCGCGGTAAGCACTGCTTGACTACGGTTACCGGTCGACAACCGTGTAAGTTAGTGTGCTATGGCGGTAAAATTGATACCAAAATGAATTATTTTGACAGATGGTACAAATAGTATTAAGATTGCTTTTTAATCTTCTGTTCATCATATTTTAGTACTTATTATCCTATTCCCGACGAAGACAACTCCAAAGACACAAAAATTATAATAAATATATTTACTAAAAACACCAATATATTTTTTTCACACTTTATTTGCACTGATACATACGTAACTTAAAAGATTTAGCAACTAATTTCATACTGTCTGTGTATGCATAGTTCATACTGTCGTTTTTGTAAAAAATCACTCAACATTTTTCCCAATAGCGCCTAAAGAATTATAACTTCAAAAATATGAGAAATTGATGAAAAATTAGACCTGGCAAGTTGCGGGCGTACTTAAGCATTGTCGTGAGAGTGGAAGTGTCAAAACTAAAAGCAAAAGTTCTAGTAGACCGGGAATTGTATCTCATAGGGATCGACGATCACTAGTGAAAATTTGCAAACTGGATCGTCGCAACACTTTACGAGCTGTCAAAGCACAATGGAACGCAGAAACAGGAAGAAAATTATCAAGGGAGTACTGCAAGAAATTAAACGCAAATCAGGACTCAGTTTTTATAAGGAATCATAATTTTTTATTGAATGCGTATTTTTTTCACTACTCGAAATGTTTTAGGCGAAAGAAAAGGCTCTGCTAACAGAGAAGTAAAAAACAAATCGCTATATTTGGGCCAGATCGAAGATTTCATGGACCGTTGTTGACTGGTCCAGACTCGTATTCAGTGACGAATCGAAATTTGATGTTTACGCGGGGGCTTTCGAAAACGGGTTATTAGAAGTAAAAATGAAGCCATCTATAAAGATTGCCTCAAAAGAACTGAAGTTTTAGGGTTTAGGAACATATGAGGTGGTGAAAGGCACAATTAACGCAACAAAGTATCAAGAAATTAAAAAAATAATTTTGTACCAAGTACCCACCATTTCTACCCGGACTTGAATTTTATATTCCACCAGGATGGTTTTATATCTCGTACGGCTTAGGGCAAATTTCTCATATCAAGTTCAACTCCAGTTTAACCTGAACTTTTAGTGAACGTCAGTTTAAAGTCAAAATCGTCTTTCTCAATTCACGTTCAACCGATGGCAGTTTAAACTTGAACGATGCTTGAACGCTGGAATTCGGTTGTTCAAAGATTTTAGAACCCAGTTCAGATGATTTCATGGATTACGCATGCGTTGTATTAACACGAAACGCTGTCATAATATAAATATAACCTATTTTATTATATTAAGCCTAACGATAAACCATAACATTATTTTTGTTTTTATAACATTTATTTATAATTATTAAAATGACTATTTGACTATAAATACTTAAATTTAACTTTATTCAAAAACAGCATAAAAAAGGTAGTTCAAAATGGCGACAGTTTTTTACTATTGGCATTTCTCGAAAGCTGTAGAACGTGCACTGACATGAACGTGCAATGAGAAATGCATGCCAAACAAAACCGAAGTTCACCGGTGAACTTGGTTCGACTGAACCATAGATTACCGCAGGTATGATAAATCGACCCTTAAACAACTAAAAAATGGTTTGGAGACAGTAACCTTAAAGTCCTCTCATGGCATTCGAACAGTCCAGACCTTAACGTTATTGAGACATTGTGGCATAAGATGAAACAGAAATTGCGTAATGATACCCAGATAACCGTCGCCGACTTAGGGTCGATTTCTCATACCTGCGGTAATCTATGGTTCAGTTGAACCAGGTTCACCGGTGAACTTCGGTTTTGTTTGGAATGCATTTCTCATTGCACGTTCATGTCAGTGCATGTTCTACAGCTTTCGAGAAATGCCAATAGATGGCAAAAGGTAAAAAACTGTCGCCATTTTGAACTACCTTTTTTTTGCTGTTTTTGAATAAAGTTTTTAAGTATTTATAGTCAAATAGTAATTTTAATAATTATAAATAAATGTATGTTATATTTATAACGTTATATTTATATTATGACAGCGTTTCGTGTTAATACAACGCATGCGTAATCCATGAAATCATCTGAACTGGGCTCTGAAATCTTTGAACGGCCGAATTCCATCGTTCAAGTTGAACGTAGTTCAAACTGCCATCGGTTGAACGTGAATTGAGAAAGACGATTTTGACTTTAAACTGACGTTCACTAAAAGTTCAGGTTAAACTGGAGTTGAACTCGATATGAGAAATTGGCCCTTAATGAGAACAAGTGGTGATGTAACCCCATCTTAAAATAGTAATTTCTTGAATTGTCCGAACATTTAGTTGCCACAATAATATTCAATATTTTAGTTTATTTTTCCGCCAACACTGCAATTCAAAGATTATAGAAACCATAGTATTTCAATTTTTTATTATCAACGATATAGACCTGCATCCTGCGTACCAAAAAAAAAGTTGATTGATAGCAAACTGAAAATTTGTTAATAGCTTAACGGTGTCTATTCGGACAAACTTTGATGTACGGGAACACTGGAACAGGGGAAGTTTTAATTGTGGAATAGTTTAAAAATTTGGAACGTCAGATTACGAAAACGTCCCATGTATTTTGTCGGACAGAACATCCAATTGATTTGTTACCCTTTCATTAAACTTTCATGCAAAAATCAGACTGCTATTACTAACCAACATGATTCCTGTCATTTGACATGTTCTTCGTGTTCCACTCATTAAAATGCCTAGTTGGTAATAAATACCAGTCTGATTTTTGCATGGCAGTTTACTGAAATGGTAACAAATAAATTGGAAGTGTTCTGTCCGACAAAATACATGGAACGTTTTCGTAGTCTGACGTTCCAAATTTTTAACATGTTCCACAATTAAAACTTCCCCTGTTGCAGTGTTCCCATACATCAAAGTTTGTCCGACTAGAAACCGTTAAGCTATTAACAAATTTTCAGCTGGCTATTAATCAACTTTTTTTTTGGTACGGGGGATCCAGGTCTAATAGACTTTTCTTTAATTCAATAAGCAAGTTTGTGAAAATGAATGTTTTCAATAAATTTTCGTTTTCTTGAACATTTAGTTGTTAGGGCTCAAGCTTACGGGATTTGTAATATATTTTTATTTGCAGCACTTAGTGGATTACGACCCGACGAAGATTTTAACGAAGCGAATAAACGACATACCATGTCTCATCCGCCCGAGCACATACCGGATATTGATAATCAAACACCGGCAACTGTGAAATCTCCCAAGGAGAAAAAAGAAAAGGAAAAGGTAATTAACACCCAGATTTCTTTTTTAGAGTAGTTAATAGTCACCCAGATTCAAATTTCATTAAATGAAAGAGATTTGTGAATAATTTTTTACAAATATCAAGCTTTGAATAGTTAAAGTTAAAAATAATGACAATAACTTAATAAATCACTTGTACTTAATTGTTTTAAAAGCTCCTTTTATTTAAAAGAAACGAAAACATTTTTTTTTTCTTTGTATCACTGCAAAAATTTGTAATTCTTCTACCAATAGTCTACCCCAATCGTAATATATTTTGTAATGATTGCGTAAGTTCAGGGAATTTATACAGTATCTTCTTCATGTGCCTCATCCTTTAAGGACATTGGCGATCATCGTGGCGAATTTTACTCTGTCTGCAGCGGTTCTAAAGAGTTCTATTATTGTTTTTCCACTTCACCACTTTAATTTTTTCAACCTGGGACGTGCGTCGTCTCCTCGGTCCTCTTTTTCTTTCCACTTTCCCTTGTATAACCAATCTCATCAACTCATAATTTTCATTTCTTATAGAGAAGGCGAAAACGGCGGGTTCGTTGGAAAAAATATCCCCATGAGATTTTTTTGCTCACATTCATGAGACACCCAAGAATAAGGCTCAAGAAGTCGCCCACGCGAAAAGTGGTCCAATTTTTTTTAACAATTTTTTTAATCAAATTGCAAAAATCAATATTTTCGGCCCGGAGAATTTTTTTTTAGATTTTTCGGACCATTCCGGACAGGAAAGGTCTCTTATCATTTTTCTCTAAAGTTGATCGTGTTCGAGTTATAAGCAATTGAAAATTTGAAAAACGCGAAAATGGCCATTTTTAAGACTTAATAACTCGGTTAAAAATGATTATTATGAATGTCAGAAAGTGACTAAATTAAATTTAAAGCCCCCCCCCCCCCTTCATGAGCCTGAAGAAATGTGTGTCATTTATTACTAAGCTGTTATTTTTAATTATTAATAATGAGTGGTAAGATCGTATTGACGCTGCTGTAAATGTGAGTGCGAGTGAGATTCGCCATTGGACTGCCTGAATGGCATCTCTTTCGCACTCATTATGGACGGCCGCCTAATACGTGCATGGCGCTCATTATTTTTACTTAAATATAACAGCTTAGTAATCAAATAATGACAAAACTTTCTTCAGAATCTTGTACTTAGGGGCTTTAAACTTTGATTTAGTTACTTTCTGACTTTCATAGTATTAACTTTTAACCGAATTATTAAGCCTTGAAAATCGCCATTTTTCATTTCTTTCAATTTTAAAATGTACCTCGAAAACGATTAACTTTAGAGAAAAATTATAAGAGACCTTTTTTATCCAGAATGGACCAAAAAAACTAAAAAAAAAATGTTCCGGTCCAAAACATTGATTTTTGCAATTTGATTAAAAAAAATTGTTAAAAAAAAATTTGGACCACTTTTCGCGTGGGCGACTTCAATCTTATTCTGGAATGTCTCACGAATGTGAATATGCAAAAAAATCTCATGGGAATATTTTCTCCAAAGAACCCGCCGTTTTCGCCTTGTCTATTAGTATGTGTCCCAAGTAGCTCATAAACTGCTCGTCAAAAGTTAGGGATATAGAAAATTCTGCTGATTTTCATAGTTGATTTTTTCGCGAACAGACGGATTCCGCTATTTTTTTTATTTTATCCTTTTCTTTAGTACTTACACAGTTGTGCAAAGGTTTACTCAAACTTATTTTTTGTACTTATACCGGGTGGAAGAAAAAATATGTTTTTCTTGTGTTAAGTTTGAGACACCCTGTATAGAGAACGAGGTACAAATGTGAGTATACATCAGAATAATATTGTAGTCTTATGTTTTGTGAACATGCTGTTGTTTGAATGTCCCTGATATCTTTAGAAACAAAAAAATAGACGGTTTTGTAATTTAACATGTGTTTTAAACGAAACAAAAGTTTGAGACATCTTGTAGGGAGAAAAAGGCACAAAGGTGAGTATACCCGATATTATGTTGTAGTCTCATTTTTTGAGTATTTTATTTTTTTTAATTTCTCTGATATCTTGAATAACAAAGAAACTAGACGGTATTACTCTTTAATATGTTTTTCTATGTTTCACATATTGTGATGTGACGCATGACGTCAGTTAAAACACATATTAAAGAGTAATATCGTCTAGTTTCTTTGTTATTAAAGATATCAGAGAAATTAAAAAAATAAAATATTCACAAAATATCGAGGTATACTCACCTTTGTGTCATTTTCTCCCTACAAGGTGTCTCAAACTTTTGTTTCGGTTAAAAGACATGTTAAATTACAAAACCGTCTATTTTTTTATTTCTAAAGATATCAGGGACGTTCAAAAAACAAAATGTTCACAAAACATAAGACTACAATACGATTTCGACATATACTCCCATTTGTACCTCGTCCTCCCTACAGGGCGTCTCAAACTTAACATAAGAAAAACATTTCTTTTCTTCCACCCAGTATAAGTACAAAAAAAAAGTTTGAGTAAACCTTTGCATAACTGTGTAAATACTAAAGAAAAGTCTAAAATAATAAAAAAAAAATTAGCGGAATCCGTTAATCTGTTCACGAAAAAATCTACTATAAAAATTCAGCAGAATTTTCTATATTCCTAACTTTTGACGAGCAGTTTATTTCTTTCCTTCATAGTGTTGAGTATTTCTTTTTCCATCTTTCTTAATGTTTCCGTGTTTGTTACGTGTTGTGTCCATGATTCCACATTCTTCGATAACACCACATCTCAAAGTTGGCGTGTTTCAATTGCGTCCGTAAGTAATTATTGTTCAGGCTAATTTCTATTCCCACTTTTCCATTGCATCATACTGTTTTTATCTTATTGAAAGCGCTTCTGGCCATCTCAATACACCGTTTTATTTCAAGGCTGCGGTTCCATTGTTCATTTAGCTCACATCCCAAGTACTTGTATCTGAGTACTTTCTCTAAAGCTTTTCCTTTAACGTAGATTGTTTCGTCTTCAATCTTGTTCTTACTGAAAATCATGATTTTTGTTTTTTTTTTGCGTTCAGAGCCATTCCATACCTCTCGCAGTATTGCGTAGTGCGATCAACAAAAATTTGCAACCCTTCTCTGCTGCCCGCAAGGAGTACTGTATCGTCTGCATATCTGAGATTATTCACTAGTGTTCCGTTAATATTGAGATGCCTTCATTGATGTCTTCTAATGCCTCTTTAAACATCTCTTCTAAGCACATATTAAAAACTAAGAGGGGATAGTACACATCCTTGTCATATTCCTCTTCTTATTGGAATCTCTTTAGATTTTTGTTGGTCTACTCGAATTATGCAACTATACAGGGTGTTTCTAAATAAGTATGACAAACTTAAAGGTATTCTACATGAAAAAATAATGACAGTTTGCTCTATAAACACATGACCGCAAATGCTTCGTTTTCAAGATATGGGGTGTTAAAATTTTTCTTTCAAACTGCCAATTTATTTATTGCTCTAAGACCGGTTAATCTATAAGAATGAAATTTGGTGGGTTTTAAGAGGTAGTTATTGCGATTTTTTGGATATACAAATAGAAATTTTGTATTTATCATTGGCGCTCATACGGATACGGATACGGTCTGAATTCTTTTTAAGAAAAAAAAAATAGTATGCCACCACGATTCCACGTTTAATTTATGATAAAAAATCTCTCTTGCCTTATTTTCTTGTGGTGCACCGTTTTTATGCAAAAACATAAACATCTTAGCGCGTATTTTTCATTTCTTCAATACATTGTCAAGAATAATTATCTAATACAATTAATACTAAACTAGAACAATAACAGAATATAACACTAATAAAATGTCAACTAGGCGCAAACCTACAACAGATGTTCTAAATGACCTCTTTCAAACGTGACAGAAGAATTTTTTATTCATCATTGGCGCGCGTACGGGTAATGGTCTGAACTTTTTTAATGAAAAAATAGTACGCCACTGAGGGTATTTATGTAAAAAAAAATAAAACATTTTAATGTTTACAAAGTACTTGAAATAAGTTTCTATGCATATTTATGAAAACTACCTCGATTACTTATAGTAGCAAATGAGCAAGAAATGTTTGATCTTCTGCGAAGAGTTGAGTACGAAAGCAATAGAGTTGGTCTGAAAATCAATAAAGCTAAGACAAAAATAATGGTGGTCGACAGATTTGACACTATTCAACTGACTAACATATTACAGGAATACCAGATAGTAAACACCTTTGTCTATCTCGGGTCTAGTATAACTAACGATGGTAACTGTGAAGCAGAAGTTCGGAGACGTATTGGTATGGCAAAAAATGCGATGAGTCGCCTAACTAACGTTTGGAAGGAAAGATCTATCTCTCAAAATATCAAGATGAGACTGGTGAATGCCCTTGTATTCTCAATATTTCTATACGGAGCAGAGACTTGGACTCTTCGCGCATGCGAGCGCCAAAAAATTGATGCCTTTGAGATGTGGTGCTGGAGAAGAATGCTGCGCATACCTTGGACAGCTCATAGGACGAACGTTTCCATTCTAAACCAACTCAATATTAACCTTTAACTACCCGCGCATCAAGTTATTACATAACTACACGCGTGGCGTACTTTATACGCCACAAGAAAATACACAATAACAGCGGATTTGTTTATTTTTTTTTGAAAGAATACACTTAGTTGTTTGTTATAAACCTTATTCGGCATCAGTGAATACTTGGAGTTCCTTCTCAGTAAACCAATTGGGATTTATAACTGGAATCATGGAATAAAAATTTTTTTGAAATGTGATTTTTTACGGGAGAAAAAGTATTGTTTATAAAGAAAAATATATTTTGTGCCATAATAACTAAAAAACAATTGAAATATGTACTTATATTACTACTTATATTAATATAATCGTGGTGCATATTGTCCACCACCGGAAACAACAAATAATAAACTGTAAATTACGATCTTCCTAGAACGCCGATTATAACGAAACTAAAACCAAATTGTAAAGCACAGTCCAGTGATAGGTTAGAGACATAAACAAGGTCAAAAATTAAATTTTTAAATATATTTGCAGTAGAATTCTTATATCTGGCGTACAAAATACGCCAGTGCGTGTAGTTAAAGGTTAATAAAAGACTGTCCACAATATGTCTGCAACGAATTCTGCAATTCTTTGGTCACGTAGTTCGCAGAGGTGACGACAGTTTGGAGAGATTAATTGTTTCTGGAAACGTTCCGGGGAGAAGATCAAGAGGACGATCACCAACTAGATGATCTGACCAAATAAAGCATTCAGCTGGAAACTCATTCTGCGAAGCTTTTAGAGCAGCTGAAGATAGAGACCAATGGAGAAACATTGTTAGGAATATTGGAAGAAATCACGATCCTCAGTAATGGGGAAACGACAGGAGAGAGACCTCGATTACTGTGTAAGCGTTAAGATGTTTTATTTTTAACTATAAAAACTGCGCCTCATATGAAAAAAAGGCAAGATATATTTTTTGTTACAAATTATACGAGGAATTCAAAAATCATTTTTAATTTGACATATCCCAGTGTCGTACTATTTTTTTATTAAAAAAGTTCAGACCATTACCCGTTCGCGCGCCAATGGTGAATATAAAATTCTGCTATCGCCAGTAAAGGAGGTAATTTTGAACATTTACTGTAACTTTGCGCCTAGTTGAAATCTTATTGGTGTTGTTCTGAAGCTATTTCGTTATGGCATTTTTATGATTAACTATTTATATGGGAAATAAGCCACAATTATTTTTTTCAATTTAATTGTGACTTATTTCCCATATACAAAAATAGTTAATCTTATTGGTGTTATTTTCTCGTATTGTTTTAGTTTATTATAGTACTAAATAGTTCTTGATAATGTGTTAAGAGCACACAGTAGCGATCAACAGGAGCAACAAACGCGGTCCAAGATTGCGAAAGTTCTGCGAACTTTCAAATGTGAGGCAACAGTGCGTCGGTTATTCGACACTGACAGTGACGTTTATACTATCAAAAACAATAATTTTTATACATATAGGCGCGAAATGTTGCCAAGTCAGTGATGTTCGACTTCTTGTTATAAAAAAATCGATTTTTAGTAGTTCAAATGTGACACAAAATCTAGGCACGGGATATAAAAGTTTATTTGAAGAAAGTGTATTTTTGTGACTTTCTTAATGGCGATACAGGCCCCTTTTTTCAATATTTTATTTAATTATAGAGTAATTTCCACATACTAACATATTTCTGAAATTGGGCTCTGTACCGCCATTCTTTATTATATTACGAATATGTGTGCCAAATATCTCGACAAAATATTCAAAATTAGAGCCGCAATCTTGGAAAGCGTTTGTTGCTACCTGTTGATCGCTACTGTTTACTCTTAATGAAATGAAAAATACTCGCTAAGACGTTTATTTTTTGCATAAAAACGGTGCACCATATGAAAATAAGACAAGAGAGGTTTTTATTATAAACTAAACGTGGAATTTAAAAACAATTTTTAATTTGAAATATCTGTTTTAAAAAAATCAGACCGTTACCCGTATGCGCACCAATGATGAATACAAAGTTCTTATTTGTATGTCAGAAAATTCGCAATATCTTCCTCTTAACACCTACCAAATTTCATTTTCATAGCTTAACCGGTCTTAGAGCAATAAATTAATTTTTCAGTTTGAAAAAAAAAATTCAACACCCTGTATCTCGGAAAGGAAGCATTTGCGAACATATGTTTATAGAGGAAACTGTCATTATTTTTTTATGTAGAACTATCTCTTAAAGTTTGTCATACTTATTTAGAAACACCCTGTATAATGTATGTTATACAACATACTGCTTATTATTCAGAGGCTCATATATTATGCATGTGATTTTTATATATAAGAATTATTCACAAACCATTTCCCATAAATCAACAGCATAATAATACCAATTGCCCCCCTACACTTAGCTTGCTAGGAACAGAAGTTCAGGATCTGTAAAATCAGGAAGTTCAGCTAGTTCTATAGAAGGCGAATATGAGGCAGAAAAAAACGAAAAGGTCTTTACAAATACCGTATATGCTGGAATTTTGTATTTTTAGGTGCCACACGTGTTTTCGCGTAGATCTTATAGCTTCATTGCTTCATATACTTTTATATTTATACGCTTTATGTGTATGTCTCAGGATGGTTACCTTAAAAGTCATTTTTTAAGTCAACTCATTTATTAAACATCATTTTTATGATTAAAAGTTATTTTTATCATAATATACTTAATATAATATATTATATACTTAATATAATTAATCCACAAGGAAAGAATTTTCCTGTAGCTGGCTGTATACCATCAATCACAAAATAATTGACAGAACGTTTTCGATATTTAAAATATCATCATCAGTGGTTAGAACTTGTTGATCATCAGCTGAGCCACCAATGAAATACTAGGGTATAAACTCTTTAAACGTATAAAAAATTGTTCTATTAGCATAGTTACTTAAAATTTCAAACAATGGATAAAATTTATAAAGATTGGGCCCTTAGGCACAGCATGACTCCCCCATCACGTCGGTTGCTAAACAGGTGAATTTGTCTCTACATGAGGACTGTTAGAACTTCTTTTTATTCCTTCTGTGAGGAGGCCGTGAAAGCCTACTCTTCCATTATATGTCAATTTCTTCTTTAAGCGCCGCCTCCCAATCGGAGGTTGAATCACTATCTTTATTTATCGCTGCTTTGGTTTCATAGAACTAAGCTAAGAGTTGTATAGAGCTGCATTTAAACCAGTCCCTTAAATTCTTCAACCATGACACTTCTTGCTGTACTCCTTCCTCCTTATCTTTCCCTGTATAACACCAAATATCAAATGACTTCAGCTTATTAATTACAAACAAATAATTATTAATTACATAATTACAAACAAAAAAGAAATCATCCAAGACGTAACGGTCCTAAATGCATTCAACACTGGTAGTAACCATATAATGGTAAGAGCAGAAGTTAAAATAAGCACAAAACAAGAGAGACGCAAATTAGTAAATATGAAACCAATACCAATATGGACCCAACCTAGAGATATTAAAGAATATCAAAACGACATCTAAACCAAACTGAGAAACAACACAGAGAACTCTCAACGACAACATAGATGCACTAAACCAACATACTACGCAAGCCATTGGAGAAAGCATGAGAAAACACTGTCCAAGAAATAAGAACGAAGAAAAACTTAGTAATGATTTAATGAAACAAAGAAATCTTATTACAGAAAGAAATGATCCAAATGGATAGCAAAAGAGAAAGATAAACAGAGAAGTCAAGAAAGCAATAAGAAAAGACTTACAATACACTAAAAATCAAACAAACCATAGAAAATAATAAAGGCCTAAAAAGTCGGTGATGAAATCTAAATAATGGAAAAAGTCAGATCATTAAATTAAAGAACAAAAAGGGCGACATAACAACAAATAGAGAGGAGCTTTTAACAATAGTAGAAGACTTCTATGGAGAACTTTATAAAAGCAGACGGATGAACCAAACACAGCTAAAAGATGCAATAAACGAAACAATATTAAATCAAGGCTCTGAACTCATGCCAGAAATAACTCTCAGTGAAATTAGACAAGCGATGAATAAAATGAAATCCAATAAATCACCAAGAGACGATGGAATAGTGATCGAGGCTGTTAAGAATGGCGGTGAACCTCTAATGAGAAAAATAAAAGATCTCTTTAATCTATGTTTGATAAAGAAATCCATACCATCTGAATGGAATAGAGCCAAAACAATTCTTCTGCACAAAAAAGGAGAAAAAACGGATCTGGAAAATTACCGACCAATCAGTCTGTTAAACCACCTTTATAAACTTTTCACGAGAGTAGTCACCACAAGATTAGACAAGAAATTAGACCTATATCAACGTAGAGAACAAGCTGAATTCAGAGCAAACTTTAGAACCAACGATCACCTCCAAACAATAAAACAACTAATCGAAAAATCCATAGAATATAACAAGCCCTTGGTTTTGACAAGAACTCGACAGTGTTATAGAAGCACCAAGCGAGAGATTGATAGCCGATATTCGAGACTAATATGTAATATATATAAAAATGCGACAAGCTCGATACAACTACACGCTAACAGTAACCAAATAAAAATCCAAAGAGGTATCCGACAAGGTGATACGTTATCACCTAAACTTTTCATATCGGCTCTAGAAAAAGCGATCAAAACCGTCGAATGGGGTGACAAAGGAATAAATGTGGACAGAGAGATGCTACACCACCTAAGCTACGCAGACGATATAGTCCTGATTGCAGACGATTTGGGACAAAGAAAATGTTAGAAGAACTTAGTACAGCCTGTCATAAAATAGGCCTAAAAATGAATATAACAAAAACAAAATATATGACGAACTTAGTACCAAGTAAACCCCTTGAAATACAAAATGAACAAATAGAACTGGTAGACAAATATATATATCTGGGTCACGAAGTTAAGATAGGTAGAGACAGTCAAACAACCGAAGTATCCAGAAGAATAATACAAGGATGGGCAGCATACGGAGCTCTTAGGAACGTTTTTAAGAGTGACATTCCAACTAATATGAAAAAAAAGTGTTCGACCAATGCGTGCTACCGGTGATGACCTATGGTGCAGAAACATTATCACTCACAAACAAAAACGCATAAAAACTAAGAGTAGCGCAGAGAAGAATGGAGCGATCAATGGTAGGGGCCACTCTGCGAGACAGGATTAGAAACGAAGTTCTACGAGCTAAGACCGAAGTCATAGACGTCATTGAAAGAAGCTGTAACTTAAAATGGAAATCGGCTGGAAACGTTGCCAGAATGAAGGACGGAAGATGGACTCGCAAACTAGTTGAATGGAGACCAAGAGCCGATAAACGTAGCAGAGGAAGACCACCAACACGATGGCAAGACGACTTACGAAGGACAACAAAAAACTGGATACAGCAAGCACAAGATAGAACACTTTGGAGACAAACAGGGGAGGCCTATGTCCAGCAGTGGATTGAGAGAGGCTGTGATGACAGCTTATTTATATGTTCTTGTTTCAATATCCAGCTTTCAAGTCCATATTGCAATATTGAAAACACGTAGCATCTCAAAGCTCTTACTTTCAGTTCTAATCTAAGGTCTTTGTTGTAGAGAATTGTTTTCATTTTTACAAACTCATTTCATTTCTTGCTATTTCTATCCTGCCTCTTATTTCTGTTGTTTGATCATTATTGTCTGAAATCCAGGTTCCTAGATATTTGCATTTATCAACCCTTTCTATCGCTACATTTCCCATTTTTGTATGCTTGTTTGTATATTTGTTTTCTTGTTTATTATCATGTATTTTGTCTTTTTATATTCATTTATAGTCCATATTCTTCACAGAAATTTGTTTTGTTTAGTAGTAATTGGAGTTGTACAGAAGAGCTTGCCATAATCACGGTGTCATCTGCGTATCTTGAGTTGTACAGAAGAGCTTGCCATAATCACGGTGTCATCTGCGTATCTTATAATAATATGTAAATCTTCCGTTAATTATTATTCCTTCACTTTGAGATAGTAATACTTCCTCAAAAATGGCTTCACTATATACATTAAATAGTAATGGAGACAATACAATACATCCCTGCCTAACACCTCTATTGATTTCAATTTCTGAACGTTATGTGTACCAAATATCTCGTTATCTATTACAATTTGTGCTCTTTGATTCTGTTAAAGGTTTGTTATTATTCGTAAGTCCCTTTTGTTTATGTTTTTTGTCTTTAGCATTTGGACTAATTTTTTATGTGTTACTTCGTCAAATGCTTTTTCACGAGCGGCTTTCAGAGCGGCCGTGGGTAACGGCATAAACGCTGGCCTCATACGCCAGTAGACGTGGGTTCGATCCCTGCCAAAGACAAACCATTTTCATTTCCAATAATGACACGAGCCGTCTCACCGTGCCTCGGAGAGTACGTTAAGCCGTCGGTCCCCCTGGGCTAGTGTACATCGACACTAGTTACTTGAAACAGGGTTAAAGATGTAATTGGCGCTGGAACTATCCGAAAGGATCTCCCCGGCAAAAATGCCATACGATATTATTATTCGTAAGTCCCTTTTGTTTATGTTTTTTGTCTTTAGCATTTGGACTAATTTTTTATGTGTTACTTCGTCAAATGCTTTTTCACATTCATGCATCTTTGAGCTATCACATATGACAATTTAAGTTCTAATAAAGTACAAAAATATACATAAAAAAGAAAAATAACCACATTCATATCCATGCATTTTTGAGCTATCACATATTATGACAATTTAAGTTTTAATAAATTACAAAAATATACATAAGCAAATTCATTGATGTTGTATTCATTATCAAACCATTTAAGTTAACCATCCTTGTGTGAAATACAAAGCTTCGAATATTTCCAGTAATTAGACTTGAGCTTCTGTGTAGTTTTATATCTATCAGCTTTTGAACTTTATGATATCTGCTTGCTTAGCTACACTGTGAGATTTTGTTTTTCAATAGAAATCGAAACCTGTTGGTGGAGTCGCCGTGCTTCCCGCTGGAGGTTTGTTTGGTAAAAAAGGTGATAAAGATAAAGACAAAGAAAACCGAGACGTCAATGCTCCACAACAAAACGGAGTAGATGAATCTCAGTTGAACACGAGTAACGAAAGTGATAGGTCACCTCACGATAAAAAGGATAAAGGAAAGGTATGATAGCTTTATGTGTTTTTGTCTAGCAGCTCGCAGTCCCTTAGTAGAGTTTAAAGTTCATTCATTTTGGGGAGGGGATTAGCAGTCTGAATAAAAATTTATCAGGAGTATAAAGAATAAATATTTAAGAACCATTTATCGTTATTATTTTTATACTGCATGTTTAGTTTTATACTAGATATACGGTCATACGGCCTATAAATGGCAACAATGCGCAGCGTCGAATACCAGGCGATCCCACTTCTCAAGCTAAATGCACATGATTCTCGCTGATTCTAGCTCCGTAGCTTCGTCCTCCGCCGTCATTCGGCGATTAAACAACAATAGTGGACTAAGCAAGGTTGCCGATTTTAGTGCTTCCTTCAGTCGCCTATTGGGACCGTGCACTTTTAATTATATTGGCCAATTATAGTAATCCTGGTTACTGGATAATTGTCAAGGCCATAGCCCAAAAAAGAATAAGAAGAAAAACTAAGATTGAGGTTATGTTATTAAAAGGTAAACATAGTATGTAGTAAATAACTAATTATGTTACTTACTTCTGCTTTATTGTGGTGGAAATCCACTTTTCTCTGTTGAGAATTTGTGCTTAGAAGTTGGAAACGAATAAAACTTAAATTGATAATTTTTGTTGTATTTTTACAATTTATTACACAGCATTTGCGAAATCCCCTTTTTTTTTCAGTGACAGCAGGTATGAAATATGTCAATATGACAATTTCAATTGACAATATGAATTTAAGAAATGTGCGAAGAAAGCTACAAGATTTCTCGGCTACTCGCGCACGATCGTTTCTCGT
Source organism: Diabrotica virgifera virgifera (assembly GCF_917563875.1). Taxonomy (NCBI): domain Eukaryota; kingdom Metazoa; phylum Arthropoda; class Insecta; order Coleoptera; family Chrysomelidae; genus Diabrotica; species Diabrotica virgifera. Next base: position 102,319,544 of record NC_065443.1, read on the forward strand.
ATCCCCTCCAAGTACTTGCACATAGCGAATACCTAATCGAAAACTAAACGTATTGTATATACGAAAAAGGCCATCGAATAATTGTTCTAGAGATATATGTGTCCTTGCTGTGACTTCTACCCCAAAATTGTCGAAATACTCTATCAAGCTCTTTGTGTTTCCTATGCGTGCGAACTTTTTTCAAGCTGATATTTTCATTGTTAAGTACCTCTTGTTTTATTTTTCTATTTAGATTTTTATGTTGCATTTCTGTTTGCTCCAATTTCCTTTTTAGGCACTCTCAGATATTTTCGATGGGTTTCATGTCTGGTAAGTTGCCGGGCCATGGAAATAAAGGAATTTCTTCAAATAGAAAACTTCTAATGTTTTTAGCTGTATGGCAAGGTGCTCCATCCTGCATAAAGACCTTGCGGCCATTACCAAACCATTCGTTTATTTGTGGAACAGATCTTGTCTCCAAGATTCTTTTATACTCGCCCTGTCGCATGGCATTACAGGCCCGATCATTACTTTAGTGGGATGTTTTTATTACATATCCCTTCTCATATTTTCCCCTGGACGCCTTTATGCAAATTTGACATTCTTCTTCTTAACGTGCCATATCGGAATTATCCGACGTTGGCATTCACCATTGCGAAGGCTTCTCGGTCTTCTGCAACATAGAATAATTGTCATGCATTTGATATCTGAATCGATTCACAAAGGTTTTTTAACCAAGAAACTTGTTCTCTTCCTACACTTCTATGGCCCTCTGTTTTTCCTATCAGGATCAATTGTATTGTCCCAGATAAGACATTTTCCTGTGTTTAACAGTCTTTAGCAGTTCTCTATCTTTGTTTACCCTCCTTAGTACTTCCTCATTAGTTTTTCTTATATTACTGTCCAAGATATCTTCAGCTTCCGTCTATAAATCCGCTTTTCCAATGCTTCAATTCTGTTCATGGTCGATACTTTTAGTGTCTAAACTTCTGGACCAAACAAAAGTACAGACATAGCACTTAACCGTTCTTTGTCTTGTAAACTGAAATGATTATTGCAAAAAAATTACTTCATTGTCATAAAAGTAGTTTTAGCCATTGCTATTCTCCGGTTTATTATTATGTCTAGATCTATTTAGTCCGTTATGACTGTTTCCAAATACGTCATTTTGTGAACTTTTTCAACTTGGTCTCAGGTATAAAATATGCTCTCTGTCTCTCAAAGAATTTCAAAAGATATATAGCTTAAAGCTCGTGTTAAAATACTCTTTTAAGGACATAGGCGCAAAATGTCGCCCGTCAAAATGTTCAATCAATCCTGAGAAAACTAATAAATATTTTTGAAAAATTTAAACGCAGAATGAAAGACTGTATTACTTAGGGCCGAAAGTCCCTGAAAACTTCTATAATATTTATTTTAATAAGTTACAGGGGTGAAAATAAAAGAGAAAATTGAGTGTGATTTTTAATTTCAAATATTTAATTCAAAAGAAACTTTTTATTTGTTCTAAGGGGCTTTTGGCCCTCGGTAATAACGTAATCTTTCATTCTGCGTTTAAATTTTTCAAAAATACCTATTAGTTTTTTCAGGATTCGAAAAAATGAATACATTTAAAACACATTGAAAATTTTGACAGGCGACTTAACATCATGTAGCTGAAACTATGATTGGTTGAAATTATAACAATAGTTGTATGCTACATATCCAAGAGATAATAATATTCTTTATACTTCTGATGCGTTTATTCAAGACTTCTGTTAAAAAAAATTAAGTATTACCAATATAAGAGTACCTTAAAATATATTTTATATTAATTGTATCATTTTGCGAGCAAAAAATATATAGAGTACTACTGTAGAAGTTACCCTAAAATCATATTTTATTAATTTGATTTAGAATAGGTATACACAGATAGTAAGTATATACCCCTTGTACATACCATTTTTAGTTCTTCTAGCATTAAACATATTTATTAACTAAAAATAATATAATGATAATAGTAACGAATTGAAGCATAGCACTAGCCCTGTTACCATCTTCGTATGATCGAAAAATACCAGAGTGAGTATTTTACTAAACCGCCATGCTGTTCTAGTACTAAAAAGAAGACTATTATTATACGAAATAAAGGGCCATCCACGATAAGCATAGCTTGCCGAGTTTTGGACTATGCAACGTTCACGAAAACCAAATTGATGATTTGGTAATAGCCCTTTTGATGCTATTCTTTGAATTTCAATAAATATTTCAACGAACAGTTGCTTTAAAACAACCAACACACTCAGTTCTATCCTGTCCAAAACCAAACCCAACAACACACAGGAGGCGTCAAAGAACTGCATCTACAAAATACCCTATGAATGCAACAATTTCTATGGGGGAGAAACTGCAAGACCACTAAGTGTCAGGATTAATGAGCATGAAACATACATCAAAAACAGGGATTTCGACCAATCACAGATATGCAAACACGCCTGGGACAATGAATACAGGCTACAGTGGAATGATGCATCAATAAGCATGATAGTCTAGTCGCAACGTAGGGGGTTCCGTGGGCACTTTTAGGTCGCCGCGATTTGATGGTGGTATTATAGGTTTTTTGGGTCGCTGAATCCAATGGAAGTGGTCTGGAAGCCCAAATGTGGTGCTTTGGTAAATGGCATGTAAAACAACATAACTTAGAGTGAAAACTTAGTCTTTTTGCTAGCAGTTGCCGCTAGGGCATCTATGCCATTTCGTTCGCTGCAATCCGGGACTGCACGCTGGGGTTTGTTTTGGTTGAATCAGAGAGAGCAGCATATGTGCCTCCTGATGAGAGACTAATAAGTTTCGAAACCGGTAGAGGTGCTTGCTGCACTCTCTGATTGGACTAGAATATGGTTCGGCTGTATTTTCGTTTTGCAACGAAATTGAAAATGGTTATTCATTTTTTATTTACATTTACTCTGATTGGAGTACGTAGGGAACCATTCTCATTGGAACTTTACCGCGCTCGGCAGATGGGACGTGAATTGTAAATTGTAGAATTCCCTCATCTTCCTTAGTCTCAGCATCCGTATGGCTTGCAAATTGTAGAAGCCTCGGAGGTGTAACCAGAGAAGGTTCTCATTGTTTTCATTCTGGTGGGGTGTGGAATAGCATTATGTTATTTTACATGCCATTAGAGTGAAAACTTAGTCTTTTTGCCAGCAGTTGCCGCTAGGGCATCTATGCCATTTCGTTCGTTGCAATCCGGGACTGCACGCTGGGGTTTGTTTTGGTTGGATCAGAGAGAGCAGCATATGTGCCTCCTGATGAGAGACTAATAAGTTTCGAAACCGGTAGAGGTGTTTGCTGCACTCTCTGATTGGACTAGAATATGGTTCGGCTGTATTTTCGTTTTGCAACGAAATTGAAAATGGTTATTCATTTTTTTTTATTCAATTTAGCTATTTATTAGTGTACTAGTACCTTAACAAAGTTCTCTTTAATCTTTTTTTGAAAACAATTTCCGGAGTGGAAATCTAAACGTCAAGTATTTTTTAGGTAATAATTTAATTGTCATTACAACTAAGCTTTGGCTAATCCCATATACACATAACATTTCAAATAAATAAGGTTTGAATAAAGACTAATAATATGTACAAAGGGTAAATAAATATTACTGTGAGATATTAAATATTAGTATTAGAAATATATTAGAATGCATGGTATTCTGTTCCAGTATAAAATTTTTATAGCCAGTTACATCCAGTGAAATAAGTAAATTTAATCAGAACCGATTGTGTAAAAACCAACTGATATTTTGACGATTTTAACAAATTGTTCATGTTTGTAACTGGATATTGTGTGTTTCGTACCAAAATAGTTGATTATTTTTCATTTCTAATAACGTATTGATTTGAAATGGGTAAAACAGAATATTTGCACTTGAATTTCCACTAAGTAATATTATTGCATGAATTAATGCATGTCTTTTGATTACGCATTAGAGTCCTGGTTTTCTGTTTGGTTCCAAAAAGGAAAAATCCCCGAAAGACAAAAAAGAAAAAGAGAAAGTCGCTGCTACATCCGGCAAAGACAAAGGTGGACCTCCCGTTGGATCTCCCCAATTGCCCGGTTATACCAGAGAGTACGATTATGAAACTCCCGACGATCAAGTTACGCCCAGAAAACCCTTCACTCAAGGTTTTAGTTACGAGAAACCTGGTTCTCCAACAACTCCCACCGGTGCTCAAGAAGTACCTCATTCTCCAACTAAAAGAGCTACTGCTACTGCGTTTAACTATGCTCCTGGAGAAGTTGGTAAAATTAAAAAAGATCCGCATCTTAGAGATCCCAAAGCTGATAGTGCTGCCTTTTTGGCAGGAGAACAATATCTGCACCAAGCTCCACCATCGTCACAATCACCTAAATCAGCTGGATCTCCTACAGTTGCTGCTGCTGCTATTGCTGGTGCTGGTCCCAGAAAAACAAGACCTATTACTTTATATGTTGTTACTGGTAGTAGAGATCCCAAAACAGGTTACATTGACGTGGCTTCTGCAACAGTTGATAAAACGGTCGGACAACAAAATGTAGATACGGGACTCATTGACTGTAAATATGGATTAATAGATCCTTCAAACGGTACAATTATTATTACAGATCCTACAAATGGGCAAAAAGAAGTTGTCCAAGGTCACATAGATCCAATTACAAAACAGATAATCATAACTTCGGGGTCTGTCATTGATCCCAAAACAGGCAATAAGAGCTCAAACTTGGGGCAAATTATCGCTATTTGTGAGCCAAGACCTAAGGGTGCTAACAAACTGGTAACTCCACCTAATAAACGTATTATAAAGATTACTGTAACCACCGCGAAGAAAGATCCCAAATCTGGCAGAGTTGAAGCAGAAAAAGGTCATACAGAAACGCTGGACGCTATTTTAGACCCAGTTAGTGGAAGAATCGATTCAAAATATGGAATTATCGATCAAATAAATAGCACAATCACTTCAAAAGATCCAAAATCCGGTAGGGTTGAACAGTACCCTGTGGAAATCGATAGTAACTTGGGCCATATTGTTGTAAAACAAGGAGTGGTAGATCCCAAATCTAACAAAATTGATAACAGCTTGGGACAGCTTATTAAGATTTCAGAACAAGGTGATTCTATTGTTCCTGTCACAGCTGTAACAGCCCAAAGAGATCCAAAAACTGGTCAATTAGATCCATCTAAAGCTCATAAAGAAACGACCAATGGCAAACTCGATCCCAAAAACGGTTTGATCGTCACAAAATATGGATCAGTCAATGTTAATGGCAAGAAGATTGTTAGTCGCGAACCTAAAACTGGCAAAGTTGAAGAACATCCTATACAGTTTGATTCAAATGACAATATTATTGTATTGAGCGGTGTTATCGATCCAAGAACAGGTGCCAGAGATAACAATTTGAGTCAAATTTTGCAAATAGATTCTGAAATTGAACCAGATATTGTTGTTACCTCTCAAGCTGGAAAACTCGACAAAAAAGGTCTCGACCCCAAAACTGTAACTGCTCCAGAAAAATCGATTGGTATGTACGATCCAGAAAATAACAAAGTATATACTAAATATGGAGTAATAAACCTAATACACGAAACCCTATCCTTTATTGATCCTAAAACTGGGAAAACCGAAATTAAACAAGGGATCAGAGAACCTTCCGGTGATATACTGTTTAAAGGACTGGTTAATCCTAAAACAGGAAAAATTGACAAGGATTATGGTAGAGTTATTAAACTTGAACTAAGTGAATCAAAGGTAGATCCTTCTGTAACCAGTACACCCTTGAAAACAGATAAGAAGAGCGTACCTGTATCTTCTGTAAAAGTACCAAGTCCTGTAGCACCTACAGGAAAGGGTAAAGTTATTAAGATATTAACGGTTACTGCTAAGAGAGATCCAAAATCTCATCAACTAGATCTTGAACATGGTCATGTTGATCAGTCAGCAGGAATTCTCACTCCCAATGGAGAAATAGAATCTAAATATGGATTAATCAATCCCAAGAACGCAACGATTACAATATTAGATCCAGTCACTGGTAAACAAGAAGTAGTACAAGGACAAATTGATCCAGCAACAGGACAATTACAATTTGTTGAAGGACCTGTAATTGACCCTAGAACTGGGAAAAAAGATAATAATCTAGGTCAGATTATTGCTATTGCTTCATATGAACCTAAAGAGGGAACACCAATTAAGAACCTACTTCCCTCGCATCCTGTTCCCAAGAAGAGAGTTATCAAAATTTTGGTCATTACTGGCCGAAAGGATCCAAACAGTGGCAAAATTGACACAGACAAAGGTGTAGTTGAAAAATTAACAGCCACTATAGATCCTGTCAGTGGAATAATTGACTCGAAGTATGGCAAAATTGATCCACAGAATAAAAAAGTTGTCATTAAAGATAAATCTGGAAAGTCCGTCGTTACTCCAATTAAAGTCGATGATAATACAGGTCAGATTTATATTGATGATAACATTGTAGATCCGAAAACTGGTAAGATCGATCACAGTTTGTCTCAAGTTATTAATGTTGTTGATCCTCAACATCCCGCTGTAGTAGTAACTGCCATTACAACTACAAGAGATCCCAAGACCGGAGCTATTGATTTGAGAAATGGTAAGACTGAAATTACAAATGGTAAAATTATACCTGAAACAGGCGAAATTGTTACAAAACAAGGAACAATAAATTTGAAATTAATGAGAATAACTACCAGAGATCCAAAGTCAGGTATCATACAAGAAAGACCGGTCCAAGTAGATAAAGATGATAATATTATTATTACATCTGGAGTCATTGATCCTAAAACAGGATCTGCCAGTCCTACTGCTGTACAAGTTATTCAAGTTGGCCCCGAAGTTGATCCTGAAATTCAAATCAAAACATATGTTGGTAAAGTAGATTCAAAGAAAAATACTATCGACCCAAGACACGTTTCACCTGCTGACACCACACCAGGTCTTTATGATCCAGATAGAAATAAGATATATACTAAGTATGGCCACCTCGACCCAGTTTTAGAAACTCTTACAATAGTTGATCCTAAAACTGGAAAAGCAGACGTTAGACAAGGTCACATCGAACCGAATACAGGCGAATTGTTATTCAAAGGTGGATTTGCTAATCCAAAAACTGGAAAGATTGAAAAAGACTTGGGTAGACTTGTGTCAGTTCATATAACTGAACCAGTAATAGATTCAATAGCTTCTCAACAACCGTCTGAAAAAGAACTACAGCAAACTACTCCTATTAAATCACATCCTCAAGTCGAAAAAAATATAACAAGGACAACACCAGTAAAGTCTACTTCACCTGTAAAATCTGCAACTCCAATCAAAACCATTCCCGTAAGATCCGAAACTCCAGTGAAAGAAGTTATAACAGGTGTGTTACATCCAATTGCCAAACACAGAATTGTAAAAATTATGGTAATTACTGGCAGGAAAGATCCTAAAACTGGTACTGTTGATAGTGAATATGGTACTGTTGAACATATCACGGGGATTGTTGATCCAAAGACTGGTTTAGTTGAAACTAAATACGGCCAACTGGATCCTACAACAGGATCTTTGATAACAAAGGATACCAGCGGGAATAGTCAGATTGTCCAAGGAAAAGTCGACCCTACTACCAACCAGATCGTTGTAAATGGAGGTCCTGTTGTAGACCCTCATACTGGCAAGCTAGATTCAACTCTGGGACAAGTATTTTCTATTGTAGGTCTTAAACAAGCACAGGATCCTAACCTGGCTCCTATTCCGAAAAAGAAAATCATTAAAATTACAGTGATCACTGCTAGAATTGATCCAAAGACTGGTAAGATCGACAACGAAAAAGGACAAATAGAACAATCGACTGCTTTACTGAACCCAGAAACTGGTTTAATCGAATCTAAATACGGGCTTATTGATCCTAAGAGCGGTAAAATTATCATTAATGATCCTAAATCTGGTAAAGTAGATGCCAAATCAGCCCATGTAAATGATGTGAATGGTCAAATTATTGTTTCAAGTGGTGTTCATGATCCAAAAACTGGTAAGGTTGATAATACACTAGGACAAATCATTAGTATAGCTGGGCAGAATGATCCAGTTTTAGAAATAACAACAATAACTTGTAAGAGAGATCCTATTACAGGTAAAGTTGATGTGAATAATGGCCAAATGGAAAATTCTAAAGCACAAAAAGTTTCTGCCACTGGAGATATTAAAACAAAATATGGTACTATCAACATCAAAAACTTAAGGTTGACTACCATTGACCCAAAAACTGGCAAGGTAGAAACGAGACCTGTTCAAATCGATGAAGAGGGTAATATAATTATAACTACGGGAGTAAAGGATCCTAAAAGTGATACAGTTAATCCAGATTTATGCCAAGTAATAAAACTAGGCTCTGAAGTAGAACCTGAAGTTCAAGTTGTAACATTTGTAGGTAAAATAGACCCTAAAAAGAATACTATTGATACCAAGAATCTTGTACCTGAAGTTTCAAACGGTCTGTATAATCCCACATCACATAAAATTGATACTAAATATGGCCAAATTGATCCAATAAAAGCTACCTTAACATACACTGATCCAAAAACTGGTCGTGTTGAAGTTAAACAGGGTATAGTAGATAACTCCACTGGACAAATTCTCTTCAAAGGGTATATCAATCCAAAAACTGGCAAACCTGATCCAAATTACGGAAGACTCGTGGCAATACTTATTACCGATCCTAAAATTACTGATTCGGGAGAGATTGTTAAGAAAGATAGTAAGAGAGTCCGAATTGATCCCAAGAGCAACCAAGTTTGGATTTACGATTATAATGATCCTATTACAAAGGAAGAAGTTTACACTACTGGACATATTGATCCTGTGACCGGTTATATAGTTTCTGTTTATGGTCACGCAGATCCAAAATCAGGCTCAATCGCTAAATTGAACAAAGTCGATCCACATAATATTAAAGTCGATCCTGCATCTAATCAAGTATTCACAAAGACAGCGGAAGTTGACGAGAGTGGTGAACCTTTGTATTCTGCCTCAGAAATTGACCCTAAGAACGGCCAGATTTACACCAAATACGGTAAGATAGACCCTAAGACAGGTAAATTTGTAATTGTGAGGATATATCTGATAACACAAAACGATCCACAAGGAAAAGCTAAAGAAATTGATCCTAAGGATTGTCAGTTCGATGAAAAAACTGGACGTATTATAAACGTATCCACACAAACTGTATATATCTACAGCATGGTAGATCCAAAAACAGGAAAGATTGTACAAGTAGATCCAAATGATCCTCTGGTGAAGAGTGCTAGTACCAAAGTGACTCAAGTTTTAACACTTACCGGCGAAATTGATCCAGTAACCGGAAAAATACATACAGAATGGGGTCATATTGATCCTCAAACCGGAGATATCGACCCAAAAACAGCCAGACGAGATCCAATAACTGGCGAATTAGTTTTGAACTACGCTCAGATAGACCCAAGCCACTTTAAAGATCTCAAAGATACAAAAGTAAAGGTAAAGACGTACACCAAAGGTGATGATAGTTCGTCGGGAGAAAGTAGTGATGACGATTTGAATGAATACGCAGCTGATAATTTGGGAGACATCGCAAATTTGAAGATACCGAGGGGCAAGAAAGGAGTTAGTACTCCTGTCATTGTCAAAACGACGACCAAACAAACTGTTACAAAGGACAAAGACGGCCTTACGCATAACGTGGAAGAAAGAGTAGAAGATGGCAGAACTGGTGAAGTTACGTTTTCCACACAAGTAAATAAGGTAAGTACACAAACTACACTTATACAATATTCTATAGTTTGGTAACAAAAATTGTTGAAGATTTGGATATTTGCAAAATTATTTTATTAATTTTTATACGTTGAGATTTATATGGGAAATCCTACTATTTATAATTTTAATATTTGCTTAAAAGTAGTTAACAGGTTTTTCAATTTGTTAATAAGTAAGATCTCTTTCTGTTGGTTAAACACCTTGTGGACAACACTTCTGTTGGACACAGGAACATCATTGCTAGACCTATAGTATACAGTATAGGTTTTAGGCTGCGCTAATGTTCAGTGTCGATTTCTTAAGGGGGTCAAAACAAATAAACGGGTTCGCAGCATCTAAGTCTTACGTTTTCGACCACTTAAATACCTTCGATCATTGCTAGCAGTTTCACTAAACTGTTGTGGGTTCTACATGTAGTAGAACTAGTGACGTTTAATGTTCTCGCAACATATTGACAAGTTCTTCCCTCTTATACAAGAGATACAATTTTAACAAAATTTGTGTTTAGATAAAAACTTTTTGACAATAAATAAAAAAATTTTCAAAGAATTGCCAAACAACAAAAAAGTTAGCAATCCCTTTTTATGTCAAATTTTGTGTTGCATATGAAAACATTAAGAAAACCAAATAAGTGTCTTTTTCCGTATGTAGATTATTAGTAGATCCAAATTTTTGACAAATTATGTTACCAAACCATTTCAGTATATTCTGAAATTTATTTTTCTTTTTCAGTTGTTAATGTTAGCATTGTTTATTGTTATATTTTCAGTTATTTTATCTTTATTTAATAGTTAAATTTTTAGTTGCTTTTTTATTTTTTTATAAAAGATAGCACCGTTGTTTTGGCACATTACTATCGATTTTTAACCCTGTTGACGGTTTAAATTTTTTTACTATAAATTTACATACTTTATAAGGTTATTAAATCAAATAATTTGTTATGAAATTTTGTTGTATGTATATAATTGTAGTATAAATGAAGTGATGAATTTAATAGCTTTGGACGAGAATGTGCCATGATTTATACTTTCTCTCGTGAACACATCAAGAGGTACAATGTGGTGCACCAATTGCTGCCATTCAAACATTGATTGATAGCAATATCAAGCAAACATTAGGTATATTATTAAGCGTAAAATAATTCTCGATCAGATAGGGTTTATCAAAATCTTTAAATCTCCATGTTGTCCTAGTCATATTAACAAAATCTTATGATTGTGGCAGTTTAAAAGGAGAGACCAATAGAAATAAAATCTTATACAGGAGCAGGCATCCCATTGACATCTCTAATCTTCAAGTATCCAATCTTTTTGCCTTAAATGTGTTAACACAACGATGCAGAGACATAAATGTAGATGTATTTGCATGTTTTATAGGTTAACGACCAAAAGATGTTCGAAATTCTTAGAACAGCTCGAATTTACTAACAAGAGTTGCGGAACTATATTGGCATCAAACAGCAACAATCGAAATAGAGCACATAACATCCGAAGATATACGAAACAGACGAGGAGTGCGATAGGGTTGTGTCTCATTACCACTATTATTTAATGTGTAGTCTTAGTCTATATTCGGAGAAGCATTAAACGTGGTCCAATGTGGAGACAATGTGGTGTCCAAACAGAATTAGCATAAACAACATCAACATCAGGTACGCTGATGACACTGTCCTAATAAATGGAGTTCGTCATAGCGATATTATGTTCGGTTTATCTAAATGTTTCCAAAACAACAATTCTTGTATTTTCAAAGACACCAATAAACGAACATTTGTATGCCAACTAAGGCATAAATAATAGGACAGGTAACTTCTATAAAATATTTGGGAGCAATTATCAACAGCCAACGCAACCCAAAAAATTCTATCAAGAATCAAACAAGCGAGGAAAACACTCATGAACATGACATGTTTTACCAGATCATACTCTTACTTATCTCTTACTCCATTACTCTGGAGCTTATAGAATCCGAATGATCAGATGTTATGTTTTCTTTGTCTTGCTTTATGGTTGAAAAAGTAGGACAATGGACATTAAAACAGAAGAACAAATAGATAACTTTGAGATGTATCTGTAAAGATGTATCTGAGAATTCCATGGCTACAATAGTTATCAACGATGAGGTACTTCGGCGTATGAGTAAACAAAAAACTGCAAAGCACGATTGAAGAGAGGATAATAACAATACTAGTGTCATGAGAGGTGAAAGACATTAATTACTCCAAATCATATTATAAGGTAAGGTAAGATCAGTAGGAGATGCCCGAACTCATTGCTTGAAGGACCTGAAAAAGTGGTATGACCGCTCAACCGCAAAAATGTTTCGTGCAGCAGTTGCAAAAGTTTCCAAGTAAAAATACGAAGAAAAAAATAAAATGCTAAATTTTTCAAATTTTCTATTTCCAGTAGTTACTGACTGATGTTTTTGATGATTGTCGTATACTAATAGTGTTTCTTGATGTTTTTTCGAGAGTAAAATAAAGTATAACATTACCAGTAGATTAAAATAAAAATTTTTGTTCTTATTTTTTTTTACTCCAGTGAAAATAATGCAATATTATGAAACAAAACTGTTAAAAATCTTTCTAATTCCTCGTTTTATACTTTAAGACCTACTAATATTTACAAATTGTAGCTAATGACCTTCATATTGAACTAAGTCCGAGTTAGTAACATTTCAATAAAATACGGAAATAGCCCAATAAATGACCATTTTGGAGTGTAATTTCCAGGGGCAACTCCGAATTGCATGAAAATTTGGATTTAGGTTCTACTTACCCTCCACTTCAAAGTTGAATTTGTGCTGTTGGTTGCTTTTACTTGGGGGGTGACATTTACCCCTTCTCGGGCGGTGAAAAACTTGTGTTTAAAATAAGGCCGGAAATGGATAAATTGACTTATTTTAAGCACCTTTTGTTCTAATAAGTTTTTTACGTAAGTCAATACTTTTCGAGTTATTCGCAATTTAAAATGTTGATTTTTGGACAAAAGACTACGTTTTCAGACCGTTCTTTCCAAATAACTCAAAAAGTAAATATTTTTTCGAAAGAAATATTTTTAGCAAAAGTGTAGCCTATAAAAAACGAAAAAAATGGTGTGCCATTAAAGTCTACAAATTGAGTAGAAGGAAAGTTGTAGCTTATGAAGAATACGTTCTTATTCGTCTAATTCCAAATCGAATAATTCAACGCGAAATCACCGAAGAAAGAAGCGTTTTTCGGGAAAACCTTATTAACATTTTTAAAGTATCGAAAAAAGCTTATTATTTGTTTTTTACAAAAGTTTACAGCATCAAAAATAAACGAGTTACACTGAAAAAAAAAAGTTGGCCCTTTTTTTTGGTAAAAAAAAATCGTGAAAACCTTCCTCTATTTAGCACCCTAAATGAAATTAATCGTTTGGAGTTACCATCTATTTTAACTGTATGTGTATTGTTTATATGATCCTGTAAGTTTTATTGGTTTGAAGTGCTTATTTTTGAAAACATTTGGTTTTATAGTAAAAAAAATTTCTAAAAATTTTTGAAAAATTTCATTTTTCCAAAATAATTTAAAAAGTATTAGTGATAAGAAAAATCTTAAACAGAAAAAAATGTAGGTTTTGCTATTATAAATATGCTAGTTTCATTTTGTTTCTCCGTAAGACAAAAATTGGTTAAGATATGGCTGTTCAAAATTTGCATACACTCGTGATTAGTGACCCATTCAAGCTTTCTCAATTATAATATAACCCTTTCAAAAATAAACACTTTAAACCGGTGAGACTGATAGATGATATAAAAAATAGATAGGTAAGTAAATTGTAAAGCGGTAGCGATTAATTTCATTTGGGGAGCTAAACACGGCGAGATTTTCATGATTTTTTACAAAAAAAAAAGAGGGCCAACTTTATTTTGAGCGTAACTCGCTTATTTTTAATGCTAAAACTTTTGTTAACAATTAAAACAAATCTTTTTATAAACACTTTAAAAAAGTTTAAATGGGGCTTTCCCGAAAAGTGCTTAATTTTTCGGTGTTTTCTCCTTGAAATATTCGATTTGGAATTAGACGAATAAGAACGTATTTTTCATGAGCTACAACTTTGTTTTTATTTGATTGATAGACTTTACTGATACACCATTTTTTTGGGTTTTTTATAAGCTACACTTTTGCTAAGAATATTTTTTTCGATAAAATATTTACTTTTTGAGTTATTTGCGAAAAACCGTCTGAAAACGTAGTTTTTTTGTCGAAAAATCAACATTTTCAATGGCAAATAACTCGAAAAGTATTGACTTACGTAAAAAATTCTATAGAACAAAAGTTGCTTAAAATTAGTCAATTTTTCCATTTCCGGTCATATCTTGAACGTATGTTTTTTCACCCCCGACAAGGGGTGACTGTCACCCCTCAAGTAAAAGCAACCAACGGCACATTTTCAACTTTGAAGTGGAGGGTAAGTAGAACCTAAATCCAAACTTTCATGCAATTCGGAGTTGCCCCTGAAAATTACACGGTATCACCGAATTTCCCGTTAATTTACTAGGCTAAAAAGGTAAAGCGTACAGATTCTCATAATTTGCAAATTTATATGCAACGAGTTTAAAATTTATTTTTAAAATCTATTTGAATGCAGTTTTCGATTCAATTTTAAAAAAATTGTCAACTTCGAGAACATATTTCAGAATATTGACGTAAAATGTTATTTTGTAAATGTCTAAATTTATTGGTTTATGTATCATTTAAAACTAATTTAAAATAGTGAAATGATCATTGTGCCACATCCTTGCCTTTATACAGGGTTTGAATAAAGTATGGACCCAAGTAAATATCTTTGAAATGAAAAAAACCAAAATATTCAATAACGCAAAAGAAAAAAATCTAACGGGTTAGGGTCCGGAGAACGAGTAGCCCACTTTTTGAATCCTCTACGTCCAATCCATCAAATTGAAAAATTCGCATTCAAAAAATCTCTAATCCGTTGATCATAGTGTTGACACCAAAAATTTTGTGGTAACTAATCATTAAATGGTTTAAGTGCAGGAATAATTTTTATATTTAGTAAATCTAGAGACTTTAATCCAGTCAAGTTTCCGTCTATGGCTATTGATTATGTATTTTAGAAAGGAACTACAACGTTAACAGGGTTTTATTGTTTCATATAGTCAATGGATCTCTATATTTGAAAAAAATCGCGGAGTGCTACCATTTAAATTGGTGCGTTTTGAGAAAGGAGTGAATTAGTCCCTAGGCACAGGGCGAATTAGGGTGAGTGCTATGCACATTTAGTGCAAACACGTCTGTAGGAAAATTATTCCAGGTTAAATTTACTATCGAAATATCACATTTTAAAGTCAAAAACATGTTTTTTTACAAAAATATATACAAAAGAAAAGCAAGAAAAAAACATAAACGATAGCAATTTTGTTTTTTGCCCCATAACGTTTTTTTACGAGGATATAGGTATAGGCATTGCTTCACAGAAAAAAAACTTCCATCCTTCCTCTTTAAAATAGCGTTTGGTAGAAGTCCCTGTGATTTACAATTTCCAAAATATGATTTTTCAAATTTCGCCACTTACAGCGATTTTAGGATATTTTCCTTGTTACTTCGCAAACATTGTTCTGTAACTTTTTTCTACGCATTTCTAGGTATACGCAATGGTACATTTAGTAGAAAGAGAAGTCAATTACCTTTAACATTTAAAATATCGTGGAAGGCCGTGTGGCTATATTTAAGCAAGATATGGTTTTTCAAAATTGTATCCTTTTAATGATGTTTGAATTTTTGATATATTTTACGATTATTTTTAAATTTCTTATTATAACTTTTTTTATTGTATATTTGGGTATATGTATTGTGTAATAAAAAGGAAAGCTCATTTTCTTTACTTTAAAATGGTGTACTGTAAAAAATTCTAGGAATATTTTTAAACAAGATATGCTTTTTCAAAGTGTGACATATACACATGCAATAGTTGGAACCATATGGAAAACTTTTTTAGTATTAATTTTATGAAAAAAAGTTATTCTTTATAAAATGCTCTGCCTAGTCTGAAACCTAAAATGCAATCATCAGATATAAAATTTTATTAATAGTGTACGAGGTATGTTAAAAATATGAATTTGCTCAGGAAGTAAAGTACCTTTATATTTCACAATATCGAAATGTGTTATTAAGAAAAAAAGTATTTGGAATTAAAAATTATATTATAATATGCAATTATATCCTTCTTGAAAAAAATAAAAAATTAAATTTTTTTCAAATTACGGATACTCTTGGATATCGTACGGATATTTTGTTTAAAAATAGTCCTAGATTTTTTTTGGAATACACCATTTTGAAGTAAAGAAAATATTTTAAATATTTTAATATTTTAAAGTAAAGAAAATATGCTGTTTTCTATTATACAATGTATATCCCTAAATGTGCAAGAAAAAAAGTCATACTGAGAAATTTAAAAAATAATCATAAAAAATATCAAAAATCATTAAAAGTATGAAACCTTGAAAAAGCAGAACTTGCTTCAAAATAGTCAAGCAATCTTATACAATAGACCATTTTAAAGGTAATTGACTCCTCTTTCTAATAAATGAACCATTGCATATACCTAGAAATGCGTAAAAAAAAGTTACAGAACTATGTTTGCGAAATAATGGGGAAAATGGTCCAAAAATGCTGTGAGCATTTTTGAAAAATCCTGTTTTGGAAAATATATATCCTAGAGACTTCTACTGAACGTCATTTTAAAGAGAAAGAATGTAAGTTAATTTCTGCTGAAGCAATGTCTATACCTATATCCCTTTGGAAAAAAGTTATGGGGCCAAAAACAAAATTGCTTTCTTTCGTGTTGTTTTTTTACTTTTCTTTTGAATATATTTTTGTAAATAAAAATATTTTTGACTTTAAATTCGATAGTAAATTTAACCTGGAACAATTTTCGTGTAGACGTCTTTGTACCAAAAGTGCATAGCATTCACCCTAATTCACCCTGTGCCTAGGGACTAATTCACCCATTTTTCAAAAACGCGCCCATTTAAATGGTAGCACTCCGCGGTTTTTTTAAATGTAGAGGTCCATTGACTATATGAGACAATAAAATCTCGTTAACGTTGTAGTTCCTTTTAGCTCTCTTATTTTGAACATAATCAATAGCCTACTATAAACCTATTTTTGGACAATTTCCATACAAACATTAAATTTTTTTGGATGGTGGTTATGTGCTTCATGAATTTAATGAAGATTTTCATTTGACCAACACTACAACGGTTGCAAAATCTTCGTCGTAATTACAATTGTCTTCAGTCGTTTACAAAACTCTATCCGTTGGTCAAAATCATCGCTTGACAATTTAGAATCAATTGTCGACTTTACCATGGTTTAGGTCCGGTTTGAGACAAATCAATTGTAATGATTTGTCTAATAACTTCTTTCTTTGTTGTTCGCTATCTACCAGTTTTTGGCAAATTTTTGACCATCCCAGTTGCACTACATCTTTCAGGATACAATTTCATCATAATCGATCAACACTAATATTTCAATACGATATTTTTCACTTGAACCATTTTTAATCTAGCACTTATTTCTGTGAATTCTATTAATACCAGATTACGTATACAAATATTTGGTAAACATACTTTCTAAACAGCTCTTCGATACATTCTGCTCCGACTATATTGCGGATCTTCACATCTACTGTCCCACTGGTCTGTAATATCAATCCATATTCCTTATTTTCCTCTATCTATTATTATTCTTCTTCTAAGGGCACTACAACCCTGGGTGGGTCTTGGATGACTACACAACTTACTTCCATCTCGAGCGGTCGTCAATGATAGTTAAGTCAGTGGGTAGCCCATTGTTTTTAATTCTGACCATATATCGCTGGGTTTTTGGCAAAACATCGTAACCGACAAAACGCACGTTTTTGAGGAGACGACTTTTTCTTCTACGATTTTTAAACTATGATAAATTAGTAGATTAGTAGATTATTTACTAATTTATCATAGTTTAAAAATTTTAATTATATTACCCAAAAAGTTGTTAGAAGAAAAAGTCGTCTCAAAAATGTGCGTTTTGTCGCTTACGATGATGTTTTATCAAAATCCCATCGATATTATCTCTTCATTGCATTCGTGAACATCCTAAGGACCTTCTTCCTCTTGGGGCTTCTTCCCAGATTAATTTGGTAAGGTGGTTATTAGGGAGTGTATGGACATCTAGCCCCGTACGTCTGTTTGACCTCGGCAGTTGTTCTCATTCGGTATTGATTAGTATTTGGGTCGTGATAGGTTCAAAATATTCTTCTGAGGATTTTACTCTCATAACATCTAAATTGTTTTTTTTTTGTATTATTCATTATACGAATTTGTTAAAAAAAAGTGGTGTAAGTAATATTTTTGAAATGATGTAAGCCTTGCTTTATAATCTTGATATACAGACCGCTTCAAAGAAAAAGTGTGCTATAAAGTAAAAAGTTTTTACTGTATTACTGTAAATACTTACACCACTTTTCCTGATGAAAAGAGGTCTATTAATTTATCAAGGTTATAAAGCAAGACTTACATCATTTCATAAAATATGGCTTACACCACTTTGGCTTTAACACCCTCATACATAAAGCACAATGATCATCTCAACTAACAGACAATCAAATCATAGCTACTTTTTAGCTCTAACAAGAAAAAAAGACAGACTTTTTTGTAGGAAAAAAACAGCAACAATGCAATCATTAACGCGTTTTAACTTTTACTTTTTTCATTTATTTACTTTATTTCTTTTGTTTTTTATTTTGTTCCTTTACATTATTTTTATTTTTCGTTGATATAAAAAGGCGGACGTACCGTCCGACGATGGCAAATCACCGTTCGTGACCGCACGCGCAGTCACCACCAGAACGGCTACCACCCATGAGGATTTGGGTACGAATGCTCGTACCCAACAACTCGAGGAGAAAACTGTAGCTCATTCGATGACGTCGAGTGCCACACGGCAGGAACAAAGAACGGTTACGCAGGAGGTTAAAACGACCAGTACGGTTGTTAGTGGAGATCAGGTTAATATTTTTATTTTTGTTTTGCATTTTTTTGTTTTCAGTTGAAACTGTGAAGTTTATAATAATGTATGGTTGATTTTGGTTTTTACTAATTTTGACACCAATTGTTTGAATATGGGTATTTGTCAAATTCATTCATACGTATCTCCATTTGTAAGCCAAAACTTTAGAAACCATTAATACCTATGTAATGAATAAAACGAAATATTAAGATTGGTACTGTCAAAGTAGATTGAATGAGTTCATAATATTATGTAGATACACATTTACGGTAAAAACAGAACAGTCCTAAATATATTGAGGTCCAAAAAATACAACACCTGGAAGGATAAATATTTTTTTAGATATTTATTTTTGGAAGTGTACATTATAACATTCTTATTATTTGATAACATTATAAATATTTTCGTCATCTGTGTATCCGTCCTGTGGACGTTAGATAATCAAATTATACAAGTAATGACTTTCAAATATCTGGAAATTAATCTATCAGCCGACAACAATATAGAAGAAGAGGTAAAAGACCAAATAATTAAAGCCAATAGAACGGCTTGATGCCTAAACGACACAATTTGGAAAAACAAACACCTAAGATTGGAAACAAAGGCCCGAATATATAAGTCAGTTATTAGGCCAGTTATAACTTACACGGCCGAAACAAGACCAGACACAAGCAAAACACGAAGACATCTGGAAAGCAACGAAATGATGATCTTAAGGAGGATTGCTGGAAAAGGACTACAGGATAGGGTAAAAGTGAGGAAATCAGACGCATATGTGGGGTAGACAATATAAATACCTGGGTAAAGAACAGAAAAGAAGAGTGGAATGAGCACATAAGCAAGATGTCTGAATCAAGGATAGTAAGAATAGCCAGGGACAAGTCACCGTTAGGCAGGAGAAGTATAGAACGCCCAAGGAAAAGATGGAATGACAGAATATATCCTAGTCAATTCTCTGCTTGGATCGTCCATAGATAACAATTAACTTTTTATTAAGTTCACGTCTTCAATAAATTATTTATCAAATACACTATCAATATTATTTAATCAACAACTCAAAATATTCCCGATGTCATGTCAAATATTTAAAATTGTCACTGTTTTGTCATCATATTCTATTGGACTCAGTGCGTTGTATAACAAAGATAGCGAATGTTCGATTTGGAAAATACCACCACGGACATGGTGTTCATTCTTTTCAAATCCTGAAAAAACTAATAAATATTTTTAAAAAATTTAAACGCAGAATGAAAGACTAAATTATTATCGAGGGCCGAAAGTCCCTTAGAATAAATAAAAAGTTTCTTTTGAACGAGATATTTGAAATTAAAAATCACACTACATTTTCCTTAGTTTTTCACACCTGTAACTTATTAAAATAAACATTACAGAAGTTTTCAGGGACTTTCGACCCTCGGCAAGAACGTAATCCTTCATTCTGCTTTAAAATTTTTCAAAAATACTTATTAGTTTTCTCAGGGTTTGAAAAAAATGAATCCCATTTAAAAAGCATTAGAGCCGAAACTACGTACCCATTCCCTTAAATATAATATTTTCAAACTAATGGTGGAATTGACATTAATGTTATTACAATTCATTTTTTCTCGTACCTACTTTTTTGTTTTTAACATTAAACTGCCCTGCTTATCCCTTTGAGTCTCAAAATACTTAAAACTTATTTTAATAATTTTTAACACTACGACAAACTTGTTTATATGTATATTTAGTCCACTGAAATATTCTCAACTGCTCAAAATTGGCAAAGAAGACGAAAACCTTTTGCAAATATGTTTTCGACCCTCAGGAATCCGAATCTGAAATTAGTTTTGCGAGAAAATGCCGGGAAATCCGGAAAAATCGTAAAATAGAGCTTTTCTGTAGTTTTTTTGAAAACTACAATAGCTAGCGGAAAACTAATCAAACCATCGTGTTTATTGGACGATTCTACATAAAAATAGATGTGCTTTTTGCGAGAAAATGCCGGAAAATCCGGAAAAATCGTAAAATAGAGATTTTTCGCAATTTTCTCGACAACTACAGTAGCTAGCGGAAAAATAATTAAACCATCGTGTTTATTGGACAATTTTACATAAAAATAGATGTGCTTTTTTGCGAGAAAATGCCGGGAAATCCGGAAAAATAGTAAAATAGAGATTTTCCGCAATTTTCTCGAAAACTACAGTGGCTAGCGGAAAAATAATCAAACCACGGTGTTTATTGGACGATTTTACATAAAAATAGAGAGAAAATGCAAGGAAATCCGGAAAATTGTAAAATAGGAGATTTTACGCAATTTTCTCGAAAACTACAGTAGCTGGCGGAAAAATAATTAAACCATCGTGTTTATTGGACGATTTTACATAAGAATAGATGTTTACTAAAAAATAAAAGTAATCCCAACGATAAGGAATTAAATTCTTGTGTAAAGTGATAAAAACTTGTGTGATATCGAATATAAACAAAGCAGGTTTTACAGTAGGTGGAAACAAAACAATATAATATTATTGTGAATGGTGTATTTCTACAGGAAAATAAAGCATATTAATAAACAGAATCAGCTGAAAGTAGAAAACTTTATTATAATATAATTAATGTTATTATAAACAGATAATCAGGGCCGGATTTTGATTTTTACCTAGGAATAAAAGTGCTGGAAAATTAGTAACGGCCAGCGCGGGCGCGGGTGGGAATTTGAGCTGTGAGTAGAGTTCTCCACGAAACTTCACCCGTGACGCATTGACTAATAACTCTAGCACGAAAAATAACTAGGAATTAAGAACAATGAGTTCAGATAGCGAATTAGTTGATGAAATGAAAAGGAGAAGGGAAGAGGAGGAACATCCCAGCAAAAAATCAAAAAGAACAGCTATATCATCTCAAAAAAGACAGGGGAAGAAAACATAAGCGAAATGGAACAAATGATGAAAATGATGAGAGAATTAGCAATGGATATAAAAGACATAAAAAAAGAACAATATAAATCTGGAGACGAAATCACACAACTAAAGAATGAAATTAAAGAACTGAAAGATCAACAAAGCGGCTACAAAGATGAAATAAAAAAGCTGCGAGAAACAAACGAAAAAGCTATAAAACAAATAGGTCAATTATAAAAAGAAATTAGTAAAGCAAATGAAAAAATAGAGAAATTGGAAAATGAAAGAAATAGGAAAAATGTAATAATCATCATCATCAATATTGCTACAGCCCTATGAAAGAGCCTCGACCTTCTTAAGTCTATTACGCCAGTCAGTCCTATCCATTGCCAACCGTTGCCAGTTTGCTGCGCCTATTTTTCTCCCATCCTCATCTACGCCATCTTTCCATCTAAGTTTTGGCCTACTCCTATTTCTACTTCCCACCGGTTCTGACATAAGGATTCTTCTAGGAGGGTTGTTATGCTGTGATCTTGCTAGATGTCCTGCCCATCTTAGTCTTCCTATTCTTATAAGAGATAACTACGTCTTAAAAAATGTAATAATACAAGGAATAAAAATTGATACAAATGATCAGAAAGTTTTACGAGGGGCTATGGAGAATTTTATAGAAAAAGAGCTACAAGTTTCAGTAGATGCAAATGGAGCAAGGAAAATAGGAGAAAATACTGTCATAGTGGAACTTAACAGCGTGAAAAACAAAATAGAAGTAATGAAATATGTCAAAAGAAGAAAGAATTATCCAGAAAGAAATTAGAAGCAAGACTATGGGAGAGAGGCATAATGGAAAAAATGTAAAAATAGGATACCAGAAGCTAATCATTAATGGTGAAATATGGACATGGAATAGCAGTCGACAACAAATCATAAAAGAGAAAAATATACAACCAAAAAACTAGCAATACAACTAAAGCAGACTGAAATAACAGAGACGACATGGCAAAGTAAAGGTACACGGAATAGACAAAGTGTACAGATTATTATTAATGAAAAGAAGCCCGTAAACGAACATATGTTAGTAGGAACATGGAATGTAAGAGGAACATACGAAGAAGGAAAACTGAAACACCTAGTAGATGAATGCAAAAAATATAAATTCGAAATAGTAGCACTACAAGAAGCCAAAAAACTAGGCCAAAACTCAATGGAAATAAATGACTATTTATTGTTCAATAGCGGAGGGGCAAATAGAATGTTAGACACAGGATTTGTAGTAAACAAAAAGCTGAAAGATCTAATCGTTGACTTTAAACCAATTTCAAAGAGAATATGCATACTAAGAATAAGAGGAAAATACCAAAAAATAACATTTATAAACATACATGCACCGAATGAAGAGAAAAGCATAGAGATAAAGGAAGACTTCTACAGTCAAATAGATACAGTACTTATTCGAAAATATTCCTAAATACGATATAAAAATAGTACTAGGTGATGCTAATTCCAAAATAGGAAAAGAAGAAATATACACACCCACCATAGGAAAATAAAGTCTGCATGAAACAATGAGGATTAGTAATAAATATGGAATTTATTTCATCCAGTTCTATTTTACATTCCTTATCAAACCATTCTTTGAATCCATCTTTTATATTTCTATTACTGACTTGCGCTACTTTGGTCTAACATACTTTTATTTGCGTCCATTTTTGTTCGATGTTTCCATTTTCTGCAGTATTTTCCAGTTCTCTAGTGACTAGTCTTTCATATTTACTTTGTTCTTCTTCTGACAGTAGTCTAATAGGTTTAGTTACTTTGTAGCTTTTTTCTGTTGGTTTCTAAGAACTGGTATAACCTGTTTCAGTTGTACTCCGACTATAAAGTGATCTGTGTCTGCATCTGGTGATCTGTGGTGTGAATCATGTGGTGATCTCCACGTTCCTTGGTATATTCTTTTGTGATGAAAGTACATGCTCATAACGATCATGTTTCTTTCTTTTGCAAGATCTATTAAGGGGTGACCATTTTCATTCGTTGTTTCATGCAGACTTTATTTTTCTATGGTGGGTGTATATATTTCTTCTTTTCCTATTTTGGCATTAGCATCACCTAGTACTATTTTTATATCGTATTTGGGAATATTTTCGAATACTGTATCTATTTGACTGTAGAAGTCTTCCTTTATCTCTATGTTTTTCTCTTCAGTCGGTGCATCTCTCTCTCTCACACTCTCTCTCTCTCTTGTCGTTTCCCCATTACTGAGGATCGTGATTTCTTCCAATATTCCTAACAATCTTTCTCCATTGGTCTCTATTTTCAGCTACTCTAAGAGCTTCGCAGAATGAGTTTCCAGCTGAATTCTTTATTTGATCGGACCGTCTAGTTGGTGAGCGTCCTCTTGATCTTCTCCCCGGAACGTTTCCAGAGACTATTAATCTCTCCAAACTGTCGTCACCTCTGCGAACCACGTGACCAAAGAATTGCAGAATTCGTTGCAGACATATTGTGGACAGCCTTTTTTTAATATTTAGTTGGTTTAGAATGGAAACGTTTGTTCTATGAGCTGTCTATGGTATGCGCAGCATTCTTCTCCAGCACCACATCTCAAAGGCATCAATTTTTTGGTGCTCGCATGCGCGAAGGGTCCAAGTCTCTGCTCCGTATAGAAATATTGAGAATACAAGGGCATTCACCAGTCTCATCTTGATATTTTGAGAGATAGAGTCTTTCCAAACTTTAGTTAGGCGACTCATCGCATTTTTTGCCATACCAATACGTCTCCGAACTTCTGATTCACAGTTGCCATCGTTAGTTATACTAGACCCGAGATAGACAAAGGTGTTTACTATCTGGTATTCCTGTAACATGTTAGTCAGTTGAATAGTATCGAATCTATCGACCACCATTATTTTTGTCTTAGCTTTATTGATTTTCAGACCAACTTTATTGCTTTCGTGCTCAACTCTTCGCAGAAGATCAAACATTTCTTGCTCATTTGCTGCTATAAGTGTAGTGTCATCAGGAAATCTCAAGTTAAAGATTTTCCTATCCTTCTAAAGGCCCATCCTTCTAAAACCATCCTCATGACATGTTCACCATAAATGTTAAATAAGTCAGGTGACAACACGCATCCTTGTCTAACACCTCTCCCGGTCTTGAATTGGCTTGAGAACTTCTGATCTAGTCGTAATGTCGCTATATTAGACTGGTACAGATTTTTAATAAGTGTCACCAGGTGCATTGGTGCGCCCATTTCTATTAAAATTTACCACAGATTTATCCAGCTTACACAATCAAATGCCTTTTGGTAGTCAACGAAGCATATAATCATAGGTACTTGAAATTCTCTAGACTTTTCAATAAGTTGTCTCAGGTTCAGGATTTGTTCCCTTGTACCTTTACCCTTTACAAATCCCGCTTGTTCCTGAGGTATTTGGTAATGTAGATAGGTTTTTAATCTGTTTTTGATGATATGCGCAACAAGATTTTACTAGCATGTGCTATTAGTGACAGTGTGCGGTAGTTTTCACATCTGGTAGTAGTTCCTTTTTTGTGTAGCGGGATATAAATTGAGGTGCACCAATCAGATGGCCATTTTCCTGAATTCCAAACAGCGACACAGATAGAATGGATGATATGTAGTCCTTTGTTACCTAGTAACTGTAGTATTTCACATGGTATTGAATCAATGCCTGGGGATTTATTTCTCTTTAGTGATTTAATTGTATCTTTGACTTCAGCGAGTAAGACAGTAGGTTCTCTAGGGTAGTTAGAGGGCCACTGATTTTCTGCTGATACCTCGTTATTTTTATATAGCTCGTCACAGTAGTTTCGCCATTTTTCCAATATTTCGTCAGTATCGGTCTTTACAGACCACGTTTGAGGTTTAAATTCTCTGGTAAGGAGTTTGATCTTCTGGAATAAATCCCTCGGTTCATTTCGACAGCCATGTTCCTCTATCTCTCTGCATATTTGAGAGATGTAATCAGCTTTGTCTTTGCGGCACTGTTTTTTGATTTCTTTCGACAACTCTCTGTATTCATCGTTTGTTCCGTGTCTACCTTTGTGTTATTTTCTGCGATGAATAACAGTCCACGTATTATCGGATATCCATAGCTTACGGCCAGTGGAAAGCGCTGTCTAACAGTCTTTTGCAGCCTCGATTACCTTATCTTTGAAATAAATCCAAGTGCTTTCAGGGTCACTATCTACTTGGTCTAAAGAGAGAGCTTCTTCTAGGTTGTGTTGGAAGTCATTGATTTTTGATGGATTTAGAGACATGACTTTTCTCTGGGGTCTTCTTTTGGGAACTTTAAAAACGAAGTCGAACGTTCAATACCAGGAGTTGATGATCGCTTCCACAGTCTGCGCCAGGATATGTTTTACAGTTGATGGCCGACGACTTCCATCTTGATCTTATTAGGATATAGTCTATTTGATTCCTTGTTGTTTCTACATTCTAGGTCTATGATGTTGATCTACAAGATGTTGTTCTACACAGAACTCCACTAGACGGTCGCCATTCTCATTTCTCTGTCCCAGTCCATTTTTGCCCAGCACTCCTTCAATATTTTCATTAGATGACCCCACTTTGGCGTTAAAATCTCCTAAAATTATGATGAGTTCACGTTTCGGAATAGCGCGAACAGTTTCTTCTAGACGACCATAGAACCTGTTGATGTCTTCTTCTTGTGCAGCTGTTGTAGGAGCGTATACCTAGACAAGGTGTAGGGTATTGGTGGATATTCTCATTTTAAGGGATATTATCCTGCCATCAATAGTATTATATCCAATTACGCAGTCGTTAAGTTTAGAGGGTACAATTATTGCGACTCCATTTGTACTTTTGTTATCTGGGCCTGAAAAATAGACGACGTTGCCAGCAGTTGTTTTAAAATGCCCTTTACCTCTCCAGTGAGTTTCAGAGAGTCCCAGTACCGAAAGATTGTGATCTGCCATTTCTTTTTCAATTATGTGTAACTTTCCTGGGTTTTGGACCAGTCCTTGGACGTTCCATGTACCAATTCGCTGACATTTTCTTAAATTAAATGAAAATTTGGATTCAGTCTCACAATTTCTGCCAGGTGCCTGGTCCCTCACACCTTGGCAGCCGGTAGCAAATTTCACACCATCCGACCCGGAACCGAGATGGCGTGAGTCGGGTCGCTACACATTACATCGTCACTTACTGAAATTGTCATCGTTATGGGAAAAAATTCTCTTGGGAAAATAGTGCAGTGGTTTCCCTTCGAATTCTGCAACGCTGTATATGTGCCGTTTCGGTGGCTATGATTCTCGCCGCATGGTCAGTTTTGTAACAACCAGCTGCCACTGTCCAACCTATCACCATGTCTGGCTACCCTCACTTAGTTTAGCCTGCAGACCAATGCAGTTGCCCGGGATGTGGCACGTGGAGCCATAAGTGGTGAGAGTTGAGTGCCTTATGAGGACCAGTTATCAAAAAAAATCTCCCGTCGATGACGTTTCATGTGGTCGTTCCAATATAAGGTGCTACCTCTATAACACATTCTTACACCCCACATCGGTGCATGTATGTTTAAAAATGTTATTTTTTGGTATTTTCCTCTTATTCTTAGTATGCATATTCTCTCTGAAATTGGTTTAAAGTCAACGATTAGATCTTTCAGCTTTTTGCTTACTGCAAATCCTATGCCTAACATTATATTTTCCCCTCCGCTATTGAAAAATAAATAGTCATTTATTTCCATTGGGTTTTGGCCTAGTTGTTTCGTTTCTTGTAGTGCTACTATTTCGAATTTATATTTTTTGCATTCATCTACTAGGTGTTTCAGTTTTATGTTCCTCTTACATTCCATGTTCCTACTAATATATGTTCGTTTACGGGCTTCTTTTCATTAATAATCTGTACACTTTTTCTATTTGGTGTACCTTTACTTTGCCATGTCGTCTCTGTTATTTCAGTCTGCTTTAGTTGTATTGCTAGTTTTTTGGTTGTATATTTTTCTCTCTTATGAGTTGTTGTTGACTGCTATTCCATGTCCATATTTTACCCTTAATGATTAGCTCTGGTATCCTATTTTTCCATTTTTTCCATTATGCCTCTCTACCATAGCCTTGCTTCTAATTTCTTTCTGGATAATTCTTTCTTCTTTTGACATATTTCATTACTTCTATTTTGTTTTTCACGCTGTTAAGTTCCACTATGACCGTATTTTCTCCTGTTTTCCTTGTTCCATTTACATCTACTGAAACTTGTAGCTCTTTTTTTATAAAATTCTCCATAGCCCCTCGTAAAACTTTCTGATCATTTGTATCAATTTTTATTCCTTGTATTATTACATTTTTTAAGACGTAGTATCTCTTATAAGAATAGGAAGACTAAGATGGGCAGGACATCTAGCAAGATCACAGCATAACAACCCTCCTAGAAGAATCCTTATGTCACAACCGGTGGGAAGTAGAAATAGGGGTAGGCCAAAACTTAGATGGAAAGATGGCGTAGATGAGGATGGGAGAAAAATAGGCGCAGCAAACTGGCAACGGTTGGCAATGGACATGACTGACTGGCATAATAGACTTGGGAAGGTCGAGGCTCTTTCATAGGGCTGTAGCACCATTGATGATGATGATTATTACATTTTTCCTCTTTCTTTCATTTTCCAATTTCTCTATTTTTTCATTTGCTTTACTAATTTCTTTTTCTAATTGACCTATTTGTTTTATAGCTTTTTCGTTTGTTTCTCGCAGCTTTTTTATTTAATCTTTGTAGCCGCTTTGTTGATCTTTCAGTTCTTTAATTTCATCCTTTAGTTGTGTGATTTCGTCTCCAGATCTATATTGTTCTTTTTTTATGTCTTTTATATCCATTGCTAATTCTCTCATCATTTTCATCATGTTCCTCCTCTTCCCTTCTCCTTTTCATTTCATCAGCTAATTCGCTATCTGAACTCATTGTTCTTAATTCCTAGTTATTTTTCGTGCTAGAGTTATTAGTCAATGCGTCACGGGTGAAGTTTCGTGGAGAACTCTACTCACAGTTCAAATTCCCACCCGCGCCCGCGCTGGCCGTTACTAATTTTCCAGCACTTTTATTGCTAAGTAAAAATCAAAATCCAGCCCTGGTTATCTGTTTATAATAATATTAATTATATTATAATAAAGTTTTCTACTTTCAGCAGATTCTGTTTATTAATATGCTTTATTTTCCTGTAGAAATACACCATTCGCAATAATATTATATTGTTTTGTTTCCACCTACTGTAAAACCTGCTTTGTTTATATTCGATATCACACAAGTTTTTATCACTTTACACAAGAATTTAATTCCTTATCGTTGGGATTACTTTTATTTTTTAGTAAACATCTATTCTTATTGTAAAATATATGTAAAATCGTCCAATAAATACGATGGTTTAATTATTTTTCCGCTAGCTACTGTAGTTTTCGAGAAAATTGCGTAAAATCTCCTATTTTACAATTTTCCGGATTTCCTTGCATTTTCTCGCAAAAAAGCATATCTATTGTTATGTAAAATCGTCCAATAAACACCATGGTTTGATTATTTTTCCGCTAGCCACTGTAGTTTTCGAGAAAATTGCGGAAAATCTCTATTTTACGATTTTTCCGGATTTCCCGGCATTTTCTCGCAAAAAAGCACATCTATTTTTATGTAAAATCGTCCAATAAACACGATGGTTTAATTATTTTTCCGCTAGCTACTGTAGTTGTCGAGAAAATTGCAAAAAATCTCTATTTTACGATTTTTCCGGATTTCCCGGCATTTTCTCGCAGAAAAGCACATCTATTTTTATGTAAAATCGTCCAATAAACGCGATGGTTTGATTATTTTTCCGCTAGCTATTGTAGTATTCAAGAAAACTGCAGAAAAGCTCTATTTTACGATTTTTCCGGATTTCCCGGCATTTTCTCGCAAAACTAATTTCAGATTCGGATTTCTGAGGGTCGAAAACATATTTGCAAAAGGTTTTCGTCTTCTTTGCCAATTTTGAGCAGTTGAGAATATTTCAGTGGACTATATTAGAAACATGGCACAAGTTATTTTTTGTTATTTTGACAAAAAGTTAAAAAAAAAATGTTGGTTTCATCATGAAACTACTGAGACACTGGGTCACTGTTTGTGGTACAACGTAAAATATTGTTTTCGCTTTTCTACATAAAAAAATTGGCAATTTATGTAAAAAATAATTTTCCAGCGACAGATCTGGATTGTAAAATTATTATGCAAATACATAAAACGAGTATCCCCTTTTTTTCTTTACAGCATTGTTTAGAATTTTAGAACATTGACTTCGTCTTAACTCTTATGCCTTTGAGAGTACTGGAGTTTGGTTTTCTTAGGGAATTTTCCTAGGAAAATTGAATTTTTACAGGGCTACTAATCCAATTGAACATATTATGGTGCCTTAGGGCAGAGCTACTGGTGCCCTAAGGCTGTTAATAATTATGACCTAAACATGTTATGTTAACAGGTCAAGATCCTCGTTTTTCTCCTTTTACCACTTAGCTTGCTTGCTTTACAAGTTTGTTAGTTTTCACGATAACGAACCTACAAAAAAAAAATGCAAAAAATTTACATTGGAGAAGTTGCGCAAAATAAGACAATTTTAAGGAAAACGCTTATTCAACTCAAAATTTCCTTTTTTTTTGTTATCTCATATGGCATTATCAGTGCACAAAAAGGTATATAGTCCAGAAAGCCACTGCGCATCCGCCAGGAAAAATATTCCGATTCGGATTTTTTGCACAATCTTACTCAAAAAGGACCCCTTTTAACAAATTTGCATGTTGCCAGGACCAAAAGTGGGTCAAAAATTTTTTAAACGTTTTTTTTTGTTTTTTTCCTAAAATTATTTTTTTTTGCATGGAACAAAGTTTTTTTAAGTTCTTTGGATCATTCCAAACAGAAAAGGTCTGTAGTGACTTTCTCTAAAGTTGATAGTTTTTGACATATAAGCGATTAAAAATTGCAAAATTGCGAAATCGGTCATTTTTAACCCTCAAAAACTATGTGAAAAACTGAAACTTACAATGTTGCCAAGGTAGGTAGATATTCTTTGAACATCGATTGATGAAATCCCTAAGAGTTTCTATTTTCCACCGTTGCATGTGTATACAGTATGGTGCAAATTAAAGGAATAAATTCGTTATTTCGTAAACCGGCCACTTTAAGGAAAAATCCCTAAACAGGTCGATTTTTATTTTTAAGTTATGATATTGTGGCATATACGGTATACTAGTGACGTCATCCATCTGGAGGTGATGACGTAATCGATTATTTTTTTTAAATGAGAATAGGGGTCGTATGCTAGCTCATTTGAAAGGTTCTTCAATTCTCTAGTCAGTAATATAAACATTTACATACTTATTTATACAGGGTGTCCAAAAAAAATTATTAAATTAAATTATTTGACAAAAAAAGAAGAATGTATGGAATTTATTTAATTCAAAATACAATTTACTGCTTTCACAAATCAGAAAACAAGGTTTATTTCACAAATAAACATTGCGAAAGGCCGGTGACTAGCGAGAGCTGGCTTGAACATTGAATTTAATCGAAAAGCAATGTTTATTTGTGAAATAAACATTTTTTGGTTTTCGGGTAACAGTAAAATGTATTTTGAATTAAATAAATTACATACATTCTTCTTTTTTTTTTCAAATAATTTAATTAAAAACTTTTTTGGACACCCTGTACAAATAATTATGTAAATGTCCATATTTTCGGCTACTGGCAAGTCAATCGCCACGTATTTCGTAGCTCCGAACAAATCGTTTGATTTTGTATAATATACTAATTATTAATTCATTAGACATAAACTATCCTATTAAGTGCAATAAACTCTACAAAAAGTGCTAATTAGTTAGTGTAAAATTTGCAATCTAAAGTGCCTTTTGGAACAGTTTTTGTGAGTACATTTTATCATATTCGTAAACCTTATCAGCATATTCACAGTAAAAACTTTACAATGCCTACGTCACCTAATTGTGGGAATTGTTTAAAACCGATACCTGCCAACGATCGAAAACTTCAGTGCGATGGATGTAAACGACAAATTCACATGGGCTGCACAGAGGTTTCACTTGACGATCGGGTAACCAGACAGAAAGTTCGTGGTATTTGTATTCTGTGCAACTCTTGTAACACAAACGTTGCTAACATTTCTCAAATTAAGGATCTTTTATCTGATCTCAAATTAGATATTAACAGTAAAATGGATGCATTTGATAATAAACTGGCCGAATTAAATGAAAAATTAAAGCAGATTGACTCTCTTAAATCAGTAGAATTTGCGGATAATATAGCTAACGAAGCTGTTGATCGTATTACAAGAGCCAAAAATGTGTTAATCAGAGGCGTCCCCGAAGTGGGTTCTACATCTCAGGCTAAAAAAGATCATGACAATAATGTTATTACATCGGTATTGAGTTCTGTTGGGTGTCAAGAAACTCCGCTGAGTTTTTACAGGGTTGGCAAACCTAATCAACGTTTCCCTCGTATGTTAAAAGTGGTTATGTCTTCCGACTATTTTGCTAAACAAATTCTACGCAACAAAATTTAGATCGAGACACCATATCAGCAACTACAGTGAATACGTTTAAAAACAGACTGGATACGACAATATTTCATACATAAAAATTGCACGATGTTAAATTTTCTATGGATATTTTACTAATATCTCTTATTTTATGTAACTGTCAGTAGTTATTTTACATTGTTATTTTTCTTTGTTTTTGGGCATAATAGGAGCTTGCTCCTCTGCCCTTACTTGTTATGTAATAATAGTAATAATAATAATAATAATGTTTATATTACTGAATAGAGAATTGAAGAACCTTTCAAATGAACTAGCACACGACCCCTATTCTCATTTAAAAAAATCATCGATTACCTCATCACGCCCAGATGGATGACGTCACTAGTATACCGTATATGCCACAATATCATAACTTAAAAATAAAAATCGACCTGTTTCGGGATTTTTCCTTAAAATCGCCGTTTTACGAAATAACGAATTTATTCCTTTCATTTGCGCCATACTCATGCTACGGTGGAAAATAGTGTCGCGCACGCTTGATTAGAAATTAAAAAAACAAAGGAGTTTTGAATATTGTATTGCAAAAAACTCTTCGGGATTTCATCAATCGATGTTCAAAGAATATCTACCTACCTTGGCAACATTCAAATTTTCAGTTTTTCACATAGTTTTTGAGGGTTAAAAATGGCCGATTTCGCAATTTTTCAATTTTTAATCGCTTATATGTCAAAAACTATCAACTTTAGAGAAAAGTCACTAAAGACCTTTTCTGTTTGGAATGATCCAAAAAACCTAAAAAACTTTGTTCCATGCAAAAAAAATAATTTTAGGGAAAAAACAAAAAAAAAACGTTTAAAAAATTTTTGACCCACTTTTGGTCCTGACAACATGCAAATTGGTTAAAAAGGGTCCTTTTTGAGTAAGATTGTGCAAAAAATCCGAATCTGAATATTTTTCCTAGCGGATGCGCAGTGGCTTTCTGGACTAATAAGATCGTGGTTCATTTTCGTATTGAAATCCGACGGTCTGTTGTGGGCGATAGTGGACTGAAATATTATATTAAATTTAACAAATAATAATATATCATAAGTAAATGGTTTACAAATGGAATATTTAACCCTTCACAACACAAACTAGATACATATTCAATACCAATCTAATAATAATTGTGCACAATCAACCAGAAAATTCATTATACTTTTAAAAGACATTTTCGATTTTAAGAGCTGGCACTTCATAAAGAACCAACATAGTCAGCACCTGCTAAATACATTCAACTTTATCTTGAAACGACTACATCGTTGTTTTGTTAACCAACATTTTTATTTTTCATTTCTAACAATGCATGGCTTATATAGCTGGGCAGACGAGACAGCATTAGTTCGACTAGTTCAGGTGATTCAGGCACACCCATTGATCCGCCTGACGATCCCAATCATCCATATTACAACAGTCCTATTTACAAGGTAGAGTATAACGATTATATCGATATTGTACAAAATAAATAAATTTCTGATGTGAAAATAATTTACATGTATCTTAAATATTCCTACAGGTTGATAGGACAATAATAAAAATTCTTTTGACTTTATAAATTGTAGATTTCAAATAAGTCGTTGGGCCTCGTAGACCTTTCCACACAAAGCTTATTTCGGAGCTGTTAATATGTTAATACCGAGAAATATTTTCTCAGTAGGCTGCACTAAATTTCTTTTCGAATTTTCTGGCGTCTTCCAGTAATGCAGATTTTAAAGTCACGATCAGACGTACTTCTTCTTGGTTTATAATATTTTTTTGAACGCATATTAGACATGAACTCAGCCATAGCTTTACCACGATCAAACTGAAGTCTGGTAACTATTAGACTCCAAACTTACGGAGTAGATTTTCACTCTAAAAAGCATAAAGATATTTTTATTCGTATCAAAAATGAGTATATTCTCACAACAAACTGTACATAAGAGTACCAAGCCGAGTATCTACTTATGATTTTTATTCTTACCACGTGGAGTATGTACTCCAAAATTTGGAGTATAAACTACATTCTCATTTTTATTCATACGAGCCATTAAGAGGAAACAGTAGCGATCAACAGGTAGCAAAAACGCGTTCCAAGATTGCAGCTGTAATTTTGAATATTTTTTCGAGATATTTGGCACGCGTATTCGTAATATAATAAACAATGGCGGTACAGAGCCCAATTTGAAAAATATATTAATATGTGGAAATTACTCTGTAATTAAATACAATATTAAAAAAACGAGCCTGTACCGCCATTAAGAAGAACAAAAAATACACTTTCTTCAAATAAACTTTTTTATCCGATGCCTAGATTTTGTGTCATTTTGGAACTACTAATGAAATAAAAAAATTTAGTAGTTCCAAAATGACACAAAATCTAGGCATCGGATAAAAAAGTTTATTTGAAGAATGTGTATTTTTTGTTCTTCTTAATGGCGGTACAGGCTCGTTTTTTTAATATTGTATTTAATTACAGAGTAATTTACACATATTATAATATTTTTCAAATTGGGCTCTGTACCGCCATTCTTTATTATATTAAGAATACGTGTGCCAAATATCTCGAAAAAATATTCAAAATTACAGCCGCAATCTTGGAACGCGTTTTCGCTGCCTGTTGATCGCTACTGTTTCCTCTTAAGAATGAAGAATTATATTGGGACCCATTTGCGACAATGGAATGTAGAGATAAGGTTCAACCACGAGTTATCCCAATATTACAAAGAACCCTCTATAGCAAATTATGCAAAATACAAAGATTGCGCTGGGCAGGGTACTTAAACCCGCTCATGCTCATTGACTGGGCCATTTTCGGTTCGTAGTAAGCTTGTGAACGAGAAGCGGGGAATGGACGGGAAGCAGGTTTACTACAGGAAGAGCCAAGGATAACAGGAAAAGGTTCAGCAAACTTAGTTGTCGCCTGATACACAGAGTTGAGTCGTTCTTAGAATCCACTCGATCGTGCTCATGTGACAAAATTAATGACCACAGCCGAGCATGAAAAGCCCCTCCTCCACGACATGGTCTTATGGCTTCCATAAATTTGTTATAAAGAAATAATCTGAGAACGAAACAATTCAGCTGGATCTAATGACAAAGAATCCAGCAAACTTTTGACACGAATGGAATTGAACCATACAGATAAAAGTTTCAACGTTTTCAAAGAGTCGGCTGAGTTTCCGGGCTTCAGATTAAAGCAAAAAAATTGTTGGCCTCAGGCACTTTATTTTATTGGAATGCAACAAAGAAAAAATTCCAATTCCTGCATCCAACAAATATTAAATATATTTATTAATCTTGAACTTATGAATGAGTTTATTAAGGCCTTAGCTAAGGAAACAGAATCAACTATTTAGCTTATGTATTTTCTGAAGACTGTTGAACAAGCATAAAAATTTGAAATATTCTATGAGCTAAATTCCCCAAGATCAGAGTCTGATTTCTTTTCAAAATATCTCAGCTTAGTAATTGAATAGCTGTGTGAAAGATTTTACCAGGTTATAAAAGAAATGGAGTGGGTAACTGTTATGTGCAATCGTGGCAGGTACCTTTTCTAGGTTTCGTACAAGAGTACAAGTCCAGAAAAAGTTCTGTCCAAGTAAAAAAGACGTGATTATAAAGATTTATAATAATTTAAAATGTTTCTGTTAGAGTATCTTTTTTATATTAATTGCAGTTTAATTTGCAAATTGTATTTTACTGTTTTTTTTTGAAAATTTTTGACGTGATGAAGAAAAACTTGGCCAAAACATTTTTCCCTTCTACTAGTTTGTTTGATGGTATGTGGACTAATACAATATTTCTCTTCATCTTTTTCAACAGACACTTTTTTAGATATTTTTAGAAAAGTGAAGATTATGAACGCATCAGATATTTATTGATAAGTTCTCATAAAAAAACTGTTGTATAAAATGTAAGTAAGCATGATCCGTCACTGTGTGTTTATGAAGAATTCTGCATGGATGTTATGGCCGTTTTGTTACTTTTTTTGGCGTTACGATTTGTATTTGTAGGAAAAATTTAGTCGATATATTTTTTTCAATTGTAGTGCTTTTAATTATTGAGACGTATTTAGTATAAACAGAATATCTATCTTATTTTAGGTTTCATGGATAATATGTTTTTACATTTGTTTTATTATGAACAATATTTCATATACTTCGTGAAATAAACCACAGTGCACATCCAAATAGTCCATGTGGTGAGACCGCTCCCGTCTGAAAAAAATTTCTGATTCGGTTTGTTTGTGGATTCCTATTCAAAAATGTCCCCTTTAAACAAATCTGAAGGGTGCCGGGCGGAATTTTTGGGCAGAAATATTTTTTTAAACAATTTTTTTAAACAAATACAAAAGTTCATGTTTTTTTGCTCTGGAACATATATTTTTAGATTTTTTGGGTCAATCTAAACAAGAAAGGTATCTTGTAATTTTTCTCAGAAATTGATAGTTTTGGAGTTATAGCCGATTTAAAATCTGAAAAATGCGAAAATACGCATTTTTGAGGCTTAAAAACTCATATTTAAATTAGTATTTTTGAGGTTGCCAGATACTTAGATTAAAGACTGAACATTCAGCTTCAAGATTCTGAAGAGTGATCGCGTCTAACTTTAATTTATACCGTTGTTTTTTAATTGTTAAATATCCGTGTTTATCCGATTATTTTGCCGGTGCGGCGCGCTCCATTTCAAAAATCTTTTATTTTCCTCCGAAAAATATTTTTCCTAGATTCTTTGGGACATTCTAAATAAAATAAGTTTCTTGACATTTTTCTCAAAAGTTACGAGTTTTTAAGTTATAAGCGATTTAAAATCCGATAAATGACAAAAAAACGCATTTTTGGATTTTAAATCGCTTATAACTTTAAAACTGTTAACTTTTGAGAAAAATGTCAAGAAACTTATTTTATTTAGAATGTCACAAAGAATCTAGAAAAAATATTTTTCGAAGGAAAATAGGAGATTTTTGAAACGGAGCGCGCCGCACCGGCAAAAAAATCGGATAAACACGCATATTTAATAATTAAAAAACAACGGTATAAATTAAAGTTAGACGCGATCACTCTTCAGAATCTGGAAGCTGAATATTTAGTCTTCAATTTAAGTATCTGGCAACCTCAAAAATACTAATTTGAATATGAGTTTTTAAGCATCGAAAATGCGTATTTTCGCATTTTTCAGATTTTAAATCGCCTATAACTCGAAAACTATCAATTTTTGAGAAAATTTACAAGATACCTTTCTTGTTCAGAATGACCGACAAAACTTAAAAATATACAGGGTGTCTGCGTAACTTGGAACCATATGGGAAACTTTTTTAATATCAATTTTACGAAAAAAAAGTCATTCTTTATAAAATGCTTTGCATAAGATGCAATCATCAGATATTAAATTTTGTCAACAGTATACGAGGTATGTCAAAAAATATGAATTTCGCTCAAGAGCAAACTACCTTTATATTTCAGAATATCAAAAGATTTTATTATGAAAAGTTATTTGTAATTAAAAACCATATTCAAATATGCAACAACAGCCTTCTACTTGAAAAAAAAATCCTGAAATTTTCCAACATCATTTTTATTTATTAGACATGTAATAACTCTTTTATTAATAATTTTAGGAAAAAAGTTATTCTTCATAAAAATCTGTGCATGGTCTAAACCTCAAGATGCAACCATCAATTATCCAAGTTTGTTAATTTTATACGAGTTGTGTCGAATAATATGAATTTAGAAAGAATTCTAGAATTCATATTATTTGACACACCTCGTATAAAGTTAACAAACTTGGATAACTGATGGTTGCATCTTAAGGTTTAGACCATGCACAGATTTTTATGAAGAATAACTTTTTTTCCTAAAGTTATTAATAAAAGAGTTATTACATGTCTAGCAAATAAAAATGATGTTCGGAATCGGTAATTTGGGAAAAATTTCAGATTTGTTTTTCAAGTAGAAGGCTGTTATTGCATATTTAAATATGGTTTTTAATTACAAATAACTTTTCATAATAAAATTTTTTGATATTTTGAAATATAAAGGTAGTTTGCTCTTGAGCGAAATTCATATTTTTTGACATACCTTGTATACTGTTGACAAAATTTGATATCTGATGATTGCATCTTAGGATTTAGACTATGCAGAGCACTTTATAAAGAATGACTTTTTTTCGTAAAATTGATATTAAAAAAGTTTCCCATATGGTTCCAAGTTACGCAGACACCCTGTATGTTCCGGAGCAAAATACGTGATTTTTTGTATTTGTTTAAAAAAATTGTTTAAACAATTTCTGCCCAAAAATTCCGCCAGGCACCCTTCAGATTTGTTTAAAGGGGACATTTTTTAATAGGAATCCACAAAGAAACCGAATCAGAAATTTTTCCAGACGGGAGCGGTCTCACCACATGGACTAAAATACCAAATCGTATTCAGTTGCTGAAAATGTGAAAAATTATAATGTTTCATTTGTTTTATCAAAATTTTGAATGTTTCATTTGTTTTTATCGTGCTTCTATTTTATATGTTTTACGTACTTTCATACCACCTGTAGATATTTATGTATTTACTAAGTTTCAAATACAAGTTAAAAAAATACAAAGTAATATACAGAAGCATTGGAAAAAGAGTTTTGACCATCAAAAGTTATTATGCTCGTTTTTAGAACGTAAATGCCTTCCAACTTTGAAGCTCTCGAGCATGTTTCTTTTCTTGTGTATACAGATATACAGGGTTCTTCTTATTTGTGTGCCGTGCTTGTTGTCAAACTTTGGCTATCGACGTATTAACAAGCTGATGAAATGTTTCTCGGTCGGCAGCACAGCTATATGAAACAATTCCTCGACCGTTCGACCTGTCCATTGTCTAATGTTACGCAGCCAGGACAGTTTTCTTACCACCCAGCGTTTTCCTTCGATTTTGCCCTGAA
Organism: Diabrotica virgifera virgifera; assembly: GCF_917563875.1. NCBI lineage: Eukaryota > Metazoa > Arthropoda > Insecta > Coleoptera > Chrysomelidae > Diabrotica > Diabrotica virgifera. The sequence continues at coordinate 102,358,725 of NC_065443.1, forward strand.
TGATCAACCGGAGTAAGCGACATTTAGGTTCTCTCATTATATGACCGAAGTAATGAACCTTTCTCATTTTTACGACGTTGATCAATTCTCGCTCTTTATGCATGGTCTCCAGCACACGTTCGTTGGATATTTGTGTGCTGTCCATGGGATTCTGAGCATGCGACGGTAACACCAGAACACTAACGCTTCTAATTTGTTGAGATTCTTCACTTTTGTTGTCCAAGTTTCACATCCATAGAACAAAACGGACCAGACGTAGCACTTCAATACTCTTAGACGTGTGGTCAATGAAAGACTTCTACTGCACAATACAGAACGCCAGCTAATAAAGCTTTTTCGTGCAAGTTCTATTCTGATCGAAATTTCCTCATCACTTTCAACCCTGAAGTCAATCCAACTACCTAGATATCTAAAGTGTTCCACCCTTTTCAGGATTTTGTTATCTAATTTTAGTACTGAGTCTTCGATATTAATTTTTCCGACCACCATCCATTTTGTTTTCTTTGCGTTTCATTCGTTGTTTACAGTGTTCAACAGGGTTTGAAGGTCTTCCAGACTGTTGGAAGTATGGAGCTCTTGGAGCATTATCTGCGCCTATTCAAGCTATCCACGATGAGGTTGATGCCCTTCCCACGATGAGATTGATTGATCAACAAGTTCAGTTCCTCTTATTCGAATTCTACAGGATCTTTACGTCTGCTTTCTCCATTAAGAAGCGTAATTAGGTCTATAGCTTCTTAATTGTCCAGCAAGAAGTAATAGCTGGATGGGTTAGGAAAATAAAAAAAATCTCGAGGATCTCTTCAACACGTTCGGTGCCCATCATGAACAAGCGCCACTTGGCTGGTACCACGTACTTCAATCGTTCATTTAGTAACACAGTACTACTGAAGCCACTTATGCATCATGGGTACCTGTAATAAAACCTTCGTGACGCTACTCGTGCGTCATTGGCACCGAACGTGTTAAGCTATCTTTGAATTTTTTACAATTTTCTTAATTTCTTTTTTCATTCATCATACATAGTGTGACCAACTAGTCCGAAAAATCCGGGACATGGCCCGAATTACGAAGTCGTGTCCCGGCGTTCCGGACAAGGCTTCCGGGCTATCCGATTTTCCAACATTTTGGTAAAATCCTATTTTAAAATTTTGAATAATTCTTCTAAGAATTCACATCAAATTGAATTGGTGGGACGAAAAAGGTTGACGAAATGTCTAGAGTGTAATACTAATACCACATCCAAAACGCATGCATTTTATATCATATCGTGATATTACTTACAGTTCTACGAAAACTCAACTGCGTGTTCTTTGATTTTTTACCACCGGAGTCGTCGTCATTGTTAAAGCAAATTTCATCGCAAGGCAAATATGATTTTACGAAAAAAGCAATGTAAACAATGAATATATTTTGTTCGTTGAGGTCCATTTAAAATATAAATGGATTATGATTTTTAAAGGTTTTCTTCTCATTTTTAAGTAAATGCAACCGTTCGACAAATATGATAATAAAAAGTAATCAACATAAAAATATTCTGAAGCTGTTTTCTTGAGGCACGTTTGACAATTATATTTTTATGGGATTAAGCGACAATTGGTTGTAATGCTAATTACAATTTTATATTAACCTAAGAGTATATTTACATGGAATTGCAACATCAGTTGATTTTCTAATTTTTCATTTTTTGAGGACGATTTCCGGATTGGAAGTCGAAACGTCAAAAACGGAGAAAATGTAATTTTCATTACAACCAATTGTGGCTTAATCCCATCAAAAATATCATTTTCAACATAAAAATGTTAAATAATCAATAAAATGAAGATATTTAAAAAAATGGCCCGATTTTCATTAAAAAGTCCCGGATTTCAGGTATTTCTTTCAGCCTTGTCCCGAATTCGACTGAATTGGAGTTGGTCACACTAATCATACATGACATAGCTTCAAAAATAATCATCTAGCCTTCCACGTTACATGAAAGCACTGCTTACATTGAATAATCACATTGTAATTATCCATTTTTGTGGTTCTCTTAACAATTAATTTAAATTTACCTATCGAACAGTTGTTATTGGGAATTTGTAAATATTTGTTTTATTCAATTTCTTCGTTGTTGGCAATATAAGACTCAATAATCATATTTCAATACAACTGATGCGTTATTAATAACAAATCGTTAGGAAAAATTGTGGCCTTCATTGAAAAGATAACACAAAATAATATATGCGTATAATAATGGGAAACAACATTGTGTCAATATATGGCTGGAGCATTCAACGATTATCTGAAATTAAAGGAAAACCACTGGTATCTCTCTCTCTCTCTCTCTCTCTCTCTCTCTCTCTCTCTCTCTCTCTCTCTCTCTCTCTCTCTCTCTCTATCTCTCTATCTCTATCTCTCTATCTCTCTCTCTCTCTCTCTCTCTTTCTATTTCACTCTCTCAATCTCTATTTCTCTCTCTAATACTCTGTGTCGAGCAATTAAATAGTCATATCCATAAATGCTAGTGAGATCAATCTTTCTCCTAGGGAGCAAAGACAGCAATGCTAAACGTAGAATATTAAGGATATTTTAAACCGTATGAAATACAAATGGAAAGACTACTCATAGAAATCGTTTAATTACTGAAAGTGTAGTTTAGGTCAGGTAATCAAGGTCAAGATAGTTTCCTACAATTCATAAATTAAAGAAAAACATATGATAAGGTAATAAATAATATGGTATGGCATTTTTGCCTGTCCGGACAGGTTCCGGCGCCACTGCATCTTTAACCCTGTTTGAAATAGCTAGTGTCGATGCACACTAGCCCAGGAGGGGCCACCCGTGCAGCACGGTGGTCCCGTTCTCATTGTTAAATGATGATGGTCTTATTTTTAAAAATGAAAATGTCGTTGTTGGTGCTGAGATTCGAACTCTTTCGGTGTTGCTTATGAAGTCAGTATCTTGCCGCTGAGCTACGGCCGTTCACAAAGGATAAGGTAAAAAGGATATCAAGATTACCTAATTTAAGAAACTATAAAAACACAATACAGAAGGATTATCTAATGTGGAAGTTGTTATAACAGTAGTTAACCTAAAAAAGTGACACTTTAAATTAAATATGTAACAATTTATTGAAATGATTTAAGCAGTGTATCAAAGTGTAAGCCATTAAAAAATCGATTCATCATCTACCCTCCAAAGTTGACTGCTGGACTATAAAACCTAAAGAATATATTTTTGTAAACCTAGACCATAAAAAGAGCAAGAAATCGATTACGATTACTATAAAACCATATGCTTGAAAACCTAGACAAAAAATAGCAGACACAAATGTTAAAACCCTTTAACCAATAACAATTTAAAAACGATACCCTCGATAGTACCCAAATTGATGGCTACTGATTTTGATTGGAATTGTATCTTCTTATTAAATTTTCTTCTACACAAATAACTTTTGGTATTCTCATAATAGCTTAATCTTTATGCACTTCATATATATTAAATGTCAATTTTGCAATTAAATTAAAATTGTAAATAATTTTTAACTTATTTTTTTAGGACAACATACCAGAAGGAATAGTACAAACGGAAAGTATTGTTTACCGTGGAGATCCGACCATTATTCACTCTACGACGAACGTCCCAGTAGTAGCTACCGAAGCGCGTAAGGTCAACTTGACCTCAGACGATGGATCTTACAGCGCCACTGGCGAAATCGTCAGCTCACAGACTATCAGTTCTAAAACTAGAACTGTAGAAACGATAACGGTAAGTATTTTAACTAGGGGGGGGGGTTACATAACTTCAAGAATACTCTCTGACAATTCTGACAACTCTTTTGTAAATTACTCCGCAATTCAAAAACATATTCCGGTGTGCATCACTTGACGATTTGACAGACAAAAAGAAATTGAAAATAAAAATTGACAAAACTTTAAACGCGCTTTTCTCAAAACTGCTTGTTTCAAAGACGGTGGACATGGTTAACTCAAAAATTACTTAACCGGTCCACTTGAAATTGTGCACAGATTTTTTTAGACAGTTGGTGAGGTATTTTTTGTTTTATGCGTATTTTTTGTTTGATAATAATAAATAAATATGTTGATTTTCATCCTTTTTTACAAAAAATTTCGATATTTTGACTTCTGAGTGATACCAAAAACACGAAAATCGTTAAAACACAAAAAACTCAACAGCGTTACCTCGAGAAACAAGCTAATAAAATCTGTTTGAGTTTTTTATTTCACATGGTCCAATGACCAATTCTGATGTCCACAACAAAATCCATTTTTTTTTAGGTGTTTGTAAAAAGTTGCCACCGTTGGCTTATTTTTCAATTTTTTGCCTTGAAATTTTTTGTAAATATTCTTTGAATTGTACTGAATATGTTTATTTCATTTAAAAATAAAATAATTTTACCATAGTTTCAAAAAATTCACAAAATTGAAATATCAATCTCAAACCATACGCCACCCCCCTCCCCCCCCCCCCCCCGCCCCCTAGATTTACTCATTGCTATTCTGCGTTTTACATATTTCTATGTCTGGATCTAGTTGGTCCGTTATGACCAACTTATAAATATGCCATTTTGTGAACTTTTTCAACTTGGACTCCATTTAATTGAAGCTCTGCATCTGGGTGTTGGTTACGACTAAAAACTAAAAATTTGGTTTTGTTAGAATCTATTTTAATACCCATTTCATGGGAACCCGGGACACACTCTTTGCACTAGTAGTATTATGGCAGCAATGCCGAGATCAAAGGAAAGACGTCTTTGCTGTATTTATTGACTACGAGAAGGCCTTTGATGGAGTACAACATCACAAATTAATTAAAATATTAAAGGATAAAGGAGTTGATAGTCAAGATGTACGAATCATAGAAAAATTATACTGGCGTCAAACAGCGACAGCTTGCATAAATTGAAAATCAACACAAATATGCAAAATACAAAGAGGTGTCAGACAGGGTTGTATACTGTCCCCACTGTTATTCAATTTATATTCAGATAGAATATTTAAGGAAGCGCTGCATAATTTGGAATGGGGTGTGAAAGTTAATGGAATTCTGATATAAATACAATCAGATATGAAGACGATACAGTTATTTTAAGTGATGATATGAATGGATTACAACACCTTTTAAATGCCATTGACACAGTGGGAAGCGAGTTTGGCCTAAACATAAACTGTTCAAAAACAAAATACATTGTATTTAGCCGTTTGGCCCATCAAGATTCACGGTTATATGTTGATGGTCTTATAATTCAACGAATACCCAGTTTTAAATATCTTGGCTGCCATATTACTGAACAACTAGATCCAGATAAAGAGATAAAATGTAGAATCGAGATAGCCCGCACGACATTTTTAAAAATGAGGTCATTCGTCTGTAATGATAACTTACAACTTCAACTTCGAAAGCGTATGATTAAATGTTACACTTGGTCAGTCCTCTTGTACGGTGTCGAAGCATGGACATTAAAAATATCCACCATTAATCGTTTGGAGGCCTTTGAAATGTGGATGCACAGACGTACACTGAAAATACCATGGACGGCTATGCTGACAAATGTGGCGGTTCTTAAGAGAGCAAATGCTGCCCGCGAGCTGCTTGATAACATCAAATATAGAAAGATGGCCTATTTTGGACACGTAGTAGGGGGAGACCGGTATAATATTCTTCAACTTATGATGGGTAAAATCGAAGGACGCAGAGGAATTGGTAGAAAGCAGGCCTCTTGGTTGAAGAATATCCGGGAGTGGACAGGAATAAAGAAAGCAGAACAACTATTTAGAATAGCTCGAGACAGAGACAGATTCGCCATGTTAATCGCCAACTTCAAAGGGACTTAATAGGGCACGTTAAGAAGAAGACCCATTTCATCTTCTACCTCGTGAATAAGATCAAGCAGAATTTGGAGACCTAATATTATCTGACAGAATTACTGCATCGTTCGCGTATCTAATTACATTAATTAGTTTCGCGTTGATTTTTATTCCATATGGCTGCCTCTCAAGTGCCTTTTTAAATAACTGGTCCGAGTAAATATTGAACAATGTAGGCGATAGTATGCAACCTTGTCTGACTCCTCGTTTTATGGTGATTTCGTCGGTGTAGTTATCACCAATTTTTACGATAGCAGTTTAATTTCAGTACAAATTCTTAATGACACGAATATGTTTGTCATCTATTCCTTTATTTTGTAGCACCTGCATTAATTTTACATGCTGTTCTTTATAATATTCTGTTTAGTGAGTCTAAACTGTACAACCTTTATATATTTTCAGTATAAAACTGAACGAGACGGGGTTGTCGAAACGAGAGTGGAACAAAAGATAACGATCCAATCAGATGGAGATCCAATCGATCATGACAAAGCTCTGGCCGAAGCTATTCAAGAAGCAACAGCTATGAATCCCGATATGACCGTAGAAAAGATCGAGATTCAACAACAGACCACACAGTAACATGTCTGGGATTATTTTTTATATATAAATAGTGTACACTTTACATATTTTTTATTCCAGAGCGATTAGCACAAGTAAAGGTGTTACACTGGTTAGCTCCCCACAAACTAAATGTTAGGCATACCCCCCTTTGCAAAGCTTAAATGTAAATTATTTAACAGGTATGTTTTAACACGTGACAAGACATCTCGTAACGCGACACTTCGTAACCCCACAAATGGTAACCGAAAATTCGTAATATCGTCAGTTCGTAACGGCGAAAATTCATAACGGCAGAATTCGTACGTCAATATGGAATTATTCTGTTTATTTTTGTTAACTGGAAACTAACTTTTATTACAGTTACAGTTGAAATTACGTTTATCAATTTAACGAACCATCATCAGGATAAACACTTTTGACATATTTCATGGAGAAATAAATATATTTTTAAAATTATGTCTTTAAATAAATATAAACTACCTGAAACAGAACATATAAGTAAATATAAATATCGAGGTTAGTAATGTAGGTAAATTGTATTAATTTATTGTAGTAAATACATTATTATTAAACTGTTTTTATTTGTTTCATTGCTCTTCAGACTTAGTTTTACTACTTCGAGTCAAGTGGTAATTCATAATAATAATTAAAAAAAATTCTTTTGTTGTCATATGAGTGCAAAAAGACGTGGTCTTAAAAAAAGTACCATTACGCTGTTACTATTTGTGGGGTTACGAACTGTCGCCTTACGAGGTGCCATGGAACCTTATAACAATATCGAAAGTGTTTATTGATGTAAAAAATCGTGCTTGGGACACAAAGTTTATCCTCTCAAAAGAAAATCCGCTTTGTATGTATATTTAATGTAATATTTGTTAAAAAAAAGTTGGTATGCGTTTTTGGCAGTTCTACATGTAGAAAAATACTTTAGTGTTGCCGGGAGCTGACCTAATCACGATAATTTTGAACATAAAGCATCTGCTTTGGTATGTCTTTTTTAAATTAACCTTCACATCTAAGCTTTTAAAATAATTTTATTTTCTACTATTTATCACAGGTTGTTCTTTATTTTTATGTATATTTTGATTTGGGCAGGTATAGGTGAGATTTTTTTTGTTTATATACAATTTTATATTCGTGTCAAACACTATTTCTACATTTTTTATTTATATATATTTAGTATATAACTTATTTACTTCTATGTATTAAATGTGTGTTTAAACAATAGACTTGAGTATTTCGGTAAATTTTAATACAGTTTACAATACATGTAGATAGTGGTTTCAGAATTAGCGTTTGTATAATTCAAAACCAACAATTATTATAAAAAATAAAATATTTTTAGATATATTTTACCTTATAATTGAAGACAATATTTTTTTGTAAACACATTTTTTTAGTTTTTCTCTGTCTCATGTCATGTCAGACTAAGAGAGACTAAGGTTATTGGTAACGTTAATAATTATTTTTGAAATTTGTATCTTCGAATAAAATTTATACAAACTCAAAATGTATTATTAAACGCCTTAGCAGATATTCCTCGAAATACCCAAATGTAACAAAGAAAAGAAAATTTTCGCTGGCCAGCCTCAATGTCTTATTTATTGAGCCATTAACTTTTACTTCTGAGCGACTCAGAAAGCGCGGAGAGGGAAGACATCTGATGAGTAAGGTACGTGAGATAGAGCACATCAAAGTCATAAACATGGCATATAGTATTTGTTTGTTTATATAATTAATTACAACTACCAACTCCGCATAGTGACTGTGTGAGTTTTGCTTTCTTCGACGTTTTTTAATAAGATTCTTCAGAGTACATTGGTTTACACACAGAGTACACAGACTGTCGTTTTGTCAGAAGGTAAGAAGTGTTTCTACAAGACTCGTTTTATTTTATTATGAATAAATTGGTTTTGATGTCATATGTCATATTATCTGACTCACTTTTAATCGGTTTAGTAATGTAACTTTACAATATACTTTATTTGTTGGATGTTGGATTATGTTTTATTGTAAACAAAGAACAAAGTAGAATCCATTTCACCTATAAAGTATATATAACGTATAAATTCTGAGACCATCTAATAATTTGAACTGTATTTTCTTTTATAATTTACTGAAAACTCTATAATATAGCTTGGTCAACCAGCTAAAGATGCTTTGCTGATCGATAAAAAAAATACATGCATACTGCATAAGGTGCTTTAAAAAATATTAATTGTATGAATCTCAAAAAGTAACAACAAATGTGTTCAACAAAGAATTAAAAAAATATAGAGTATGCAAAAATTTTATGTCTTAACCACATTCCATATACTTATTGATAATAAAGTGTCTATCAGTATGATGTTGATATTTGAAAAATTTTATTTGTTCTCGACAATTTATGGTAGCTATTTTAAGCTAATTTAGAATATAAGAGACCTCCACGTTTCATAGTTAATGACAATAAGTGCCACAAAATTAAGTCTGATCTCAATTCCTTCGATTTTATGTAGACCGGTACGTATAAACTATAAAAAGGGATTAAATGATTACAATTATGTTGATTTTTTTTTTTTTTCAAATAAATGTCCGAAACTGGTAAATGTTTGATGATATCGCAAAACTCCTAATTGAAAGCGTTGATATTTCCTAGAACCACATACAATAACCAAAACTAAAGACATAATCCAAGACTTTGATATAATAATATAGACCTACATAATATATTACTTCGGACATGTAAAGAAAAAGACGAAGATCTAAAGAAAAAAAAGTCATGAAGTCGATAACTGACATAATCAAGCGATATGATGATATATGAATCTTACAGTAACGTATTTTTATCCAAAATAATTGAGTTGTAAAGAAAGGAGAGTGATATGAGATTCCAACATTAATTTGTTAAAGTAAACAAAAAAGAAATATTGGGACCGTGCAAGTTCGGAAGAGCGACACCTGGTGTCATAGCTCAGCAACATTTTTAGCACTTTTAATTATACTACTGGATAAGGAAATCATTAAACCAATAAGGAACTCATTTCCTTATCCAGTAGTATAATGGACTCGCATTGGCAACCCTTTTAGCACTTTTAATTATATTGGCCAATTATATTAGTCCTAGTTACTGGATAATTGTCAAGGCCATAGCCCAAAAAATAATAAGAAAAAGTAAGATTGAGGTTATGATATTAAAAGATAAACTTTGGTATACGGTAGGGTATGTAGTAAATAAAATTAATTATTAAAATGCGGTACTACAAGCAAAATAAAATTCATTAAGTTCCCTTTAATAATTGCATATCATATCAATATTGTGGAGCAACATATAATTTTTACTATTTATAACAACATTTGCGAAATCCCATTTTCTTCAATGACAGAAATATACGTCTAGTTGACGTCATGTTTGACAATCTGAATTATTTAAGAAATATGTTAAAAGTTGCAATATTTCTCCGCTACTCACGCACGATCGTTTCTCGTATCCCCTCCAAGTACTTGCACACGGCGAATAGGAGAAAATATCGGCATTTCCCAAACTAAAGGTCTCGACACAATGTTTACTCGCTAGTGAATAATAGATGGGTGAAAAATAGGCCGAAAATCACATAACCGACCTAACAACCGGCTGGCCACTGATTCGATGGATGGTAGCACCCTGTATGCATGATAACACTTTGACTCCTACTTCGGAGAATAGGTGAAACCTGTTTGATGAAGCTCTAGAACCCCTCCTTCCCTTCAGTACCGCATTCTGTTTGGGGCGTGATTATCAGTGATGACTAAGATTGATAAATACCTAAACACAATTTGGTTTGGACCAATCAAACTCATTGTGAATAAAAATGACATAACATTGATGTCTATAATGATAATGATCAAATAACACTCCTTGTAATCAATTAAGTATGAAGTAATAACCACCAACGTAGAGGTACTGAACCGAATGGGAAAACAAAAAGAAATCTCTTTCACAATTAAGAAACGGAAACTTGAATACCTCGTTCATATTATGAAACATGATAAATATCATATACTCCAACTGATAATACAGGGTAAAATAGAAAACAAACGCGGACCCGGAAGAAGAAGACACTCATGGCTTCAAAACTTACGCCAATGGTTTGGACTAACATCGATCGAGTTATTCAGAAACGCCGCAAACAAAATTAAAATTGCTATGATGATAGCCAACGTCCGCAACGGATAAGGCACATGAAGAAGAACAATATTTGTTGTGTCTCATTTGAAGAATCGTTCATTCATAAAGTTTGCCCATTTGTCTTCATGGCACCAATAGGTGAGTCCCGAATTGAGTAGATTTTATGAGTTGAATCGAGGTCCATTCAACTGATGTATATTCTTTTTCTCATGATCATCTTTCAGTGCGTCACAGTTTTTCGATTTCTTTCTAACGCATTAAATTGTATGTGACAGAAAACACGAAAGCACGTCCGTGATTACAGACATTTACAACATTTATTCTAGTTGTCGATAGATTGCGCCATAATAAAAAAAAATAATTATTTTTAAATTAGATAATAATATTACAAATATAATCTGTATAATTTATAAGACTATACAAATCAAAGAAAATACCATTTTATAAATACAAGAAACACATTTGATTTGTTTTTATTCCAAATTGCAAATAAAATGTAACAACTGTCAGATTTAACTAAAATGTCAAATGTGTATTATCACGGACTTACCCTTTTTTCTATCATTTGTTACGCACTGAAAAATGCTCATGAAAAGAACAATAACATACTTGTCATTTAATCAATTTTTATTAGTTTTGCGTGTAGGTTTGCATATTATAGGTGTATCCAAATAAACAGTTTAATCCAAGTATACCTTTGTTGGGCTAAATGTTGAAACTTACAAATTTAATTTTAAATATATGAACCATGACATGTATTTTTTATAACGCATTAACTAGTTGTCTTTCTACGTGTTGCAAATATTTATTAACTTAGCAAAGGTTTTGATTAAAACAAAGCAAAATGTCGTACTTGCATTTTTTGCTTTCTTTTGTTTTTGGGATACCATAAAAATTTATAGCTGTCACATAGCCTTTCAGAAAAGATGAAAATTAAAAGCAAACAGGCGGACACTAATGAATTTTTAAAAGTTCATCAATAAAGCAAATCTTTAAGTTGATTTGCTGCTAAACTAGAAGCAAAAATAGTGCAGCTGGAATACCATCTATTAATAAATATACTTGTGCCAAAAACTCAACATTTTTGCAATTCATTTGTTTATAGCAGTTCCAATCGTTGTATTTCTGCATTAATATTGATAACTTTCAGTCATATTTGTAGATTTTACAAAGAATAAGAGATTTTTTAGAAAGATGACTAGTTGATGCATTAATGTTTAATATTTTCCGCAGAGCTTATCGGTTATAACAAACTATTTTTCTCCGATAAGTAATTCTGCTTTGAAACAAACTACCTAGTATTTAGTTTTTATATAAATGAATGTATTTGTGGTATTACTCAAAGTAGATGCACCTGAGGATGGTCGTATTTTACTTTATCCCTGTCTAATACAGAATTCGGATTTTGAACAGCAATTTTTCTATAGTATTGCTTTATTTTAGGTATAGTTGTTCGTACATAATTCACATTTGTTTTATTTTTTAATTTTATTTGAATAAAGATGTTTGAATAAAATAATTTTTTGTATTATTAACTTAATAGTCCCCAGTACACCGTTCCTTTCATTCATCATCATTCTCTTTGCCTTATCCCTATGCGGGGTCGGCTTCCCTAATTGCATTTCTCCACACAACTCTATCTTGGGTCATATCAATGTCAATCCCCTTTACCAACATGTCCTGCCTTATCGTCTCCCCCAGGTCTTCTTTGGTCTTCCTCTCCTACTCCTTCCAGGAATCTGCACTTCAGCTATTCTTCGTATTGGGTGATTAACGTCTCGACGTTGAACATGACCAAACCATCTTAACCTATGCTCTCTCATTTTGACATCAATTGGTGCCACACCTAGACTTCCCCTAATATATTCATTTCTAATTTTATCCTTCTTTGTCACTCCACTCATCCATCTAAGCACTCTCATTTCCGCCACATGCATTCGTTGTTCCTCTTTCTTTTTCACTGCCCAACGTTCAGTTCCGTACATCATAGCCGGTCTTATGGCTGTTTTATAGAATTTTTCCTTCAGCTTCATTGGCATTTTTCTGTCACACAACACACCACTCGCTTCTTTCCACTTCATCCATCCAGCCCTAATTCTACTGCATGCATCTCCATCTATTTCTCCATTACTCTGTAATACCGATCCTAGGTACTTAAAACTATTGCTTTTCACATTGATTTCACCATCCAAAGATACCATTTTATTTGTAGTAACTCCATCTTTAAATGATCATTCCAAATACTCTGTTTTTGTCCTAAGTTTTAAACCTTTTTCCTCCAGAGCTTGTCTCCACTGTTCCAGTTTTTGTTCTAAGTCTCTTTCACTATTTCCTACTAACACGACATCATCAGCATACAATAAGCACCATGGAATGTTACCCTGTAGTTTCGCTGTTATCTGGTCCAAAACTAATGAGAATAAATACGGACTAAGCACAGAGCCTTGGTGCAATCCTACTTTCAGATGAAATTTATCAGTCTCTCCCACACCTGTCCTAACACTAGTCGTTACTCCCTCACAATTTTTACATATTCACCAGGGACTCCTTTCTTATTGAGTGCCCACCACAGAATCTCTCGAGGAACTCTATCATATGCTTTCTCAAGATCAATGAATACCATATGAGCGTTTGTTTCTTTACTCCTGTATTTTTCCATCAACTGCCTTATAATGAAAATTGCATCTGTTGTTGATCTGTCCTGCATAAAGCCAAATTGATTCTCGGATATTTCGGTCTCTTCACGTATCCGTCTATCAATTACTCTTTCCCATATTTTCATGGTGTGGCTAAGCAGTTTTATAGCCCTGTAGTTTGTACATTGTTGTATATCTCCCTTGTTTTTGTAAACAGGTACCAGTATACTGCTTCTCCATTCGTCTGGCATTTGTCCAACTTCCATAATTCTATTAAATAGACCTGCTAGCCACCTTGTTCCTATCTCTCACAATGCTCTCCATACTTCCCCAGGAATATCATCTGGTCCTACCGCTTTTCCTTTCTTTATTTTTTGAAGCGCTTGAGCCACTTCCTCGTTTGTTATTTTGGTGACCATTGCTGCTACTGTCTCCGTTGACTCTACAGGCTGTCTGTCAAATTCTTCATTTAATAAGCTGTCAAAGTATTTTCTCCATCTCTTTTTGACATCCCTTTCGTGAACAAGTATTTTATTATTTTCATCTCGGATACATCTTATCTGATTAAAATCTTTTGCTTTCTTTGCTCTCTGTTTGGCTATTTTATATATCTTCGTTTCGCCTTCCCTGGTATCAAGTTGATCGTATAGGTTTGAATACGCTTCTGCTTTGGCTTTTGCTACTGCTACTTTCGCTTCCTTTTTCGCCACCATATAGTTTTGAAGATCTGTGTCGGATCTTGTTTCTTGCCACTTTTTATATAATTTTCTCTTCTCTTTTATTTTTCCTTGTACTTCGTTTGACCACCACCAAGTCTCATTATCCTCAAACTTTTTTCCTGACGTTTTCCCAAGTATTTCAATAGCAATCTCTCTAATATTACTGGCCATTTTTCTCCAAATTGTACTAGGGCTTCCTTTCATGTTCCAACATATTTTTTCTACTATTCTTCTCCTGAATAGACCTTCTTTCTGATCTTTTAGCAGCCACCACTTGATTTTTTGTGGTCCTCTCCCATATTTTTGTTTAGTTTCGCTTTTTACTTCGATGTCCAGAACAAGCAGCTTATGTTGTTGACTTACTGTCTCACTAACTATTACCTTGCATTCACGTATGTCTTCTTTCCTTATCATGAAGTAGTCTATTTGGGATTGATGTTGTCCACTTTTGTAGGTAATAAGTTGAGTTTCTCTCTTTTTAAAGAATGTGTTAACAATCGCCATATCCAGTGCTGTTGCTAATTCAAGCATGTCATCTCCAGCTTCATTTCTAGTTCCAAAGCCTAATCCCCCATGTATTGTTTCATATCCTGTCTTGGTTTGGCCCACATGTGCATTGAAATCACCTCCTATTATAACTTTCTCCTCTGCTGGAATATCACTCATTACGTCTCCTAATTGGTCATAGAAAGCTCTTCTTTCATTCTCACCCAGACCTGTTTGGGGAGCATACACACACACAACATTCAATACCTCTTTATCAATTACAAATTTCACTGACATCATTCTATCACTCGTTCTTACAACTACTACGCTATCTTTCATTTCACTATCAGCAATTATACCAACTCCATTTCTAGTGTTACTACTCCCTACATACCACAATTTGTATCCTTCACCTAGTTCTTTCGCCCTTTGTCCTTTCCACCTAGTTTCTTGAATACAAGCAATTTGAACTATTCTTCGTTTGAGCGCATCCACTAACTCCAGACTCTTACCTGTAAGACTACCAAGATTCCAAGACCCTATCCTGATTTTTCTAACCTGTAATGGTGTTCCCCCTGAGATAGTCCTCACCCGGAGATCCGAACGGAGGCTCATTTTACTTCCGGAACATTTTACCTCAGGAGATGCCATCATTTCAGTATAAGTTTTTATTGTGTTGGAGAAGGTCTTTTTATTATTATGGCCTGAAAAGATTTTTTGGATATTTGATACCTGAATGCCTTTTCTATGTCTATCAGCACCTTACCCTGCCTTGCACGTTTAGCCAACCAATGCAACCAAAGTGCAGTATTACCCCACACCCGCCCGCATTTTTCACGGAATGGGACGTTTCGGCGTCGCCGTTTCGGCGTGGCCATTTCGGCGTGGCCGTTTGGGCGTAGAGCCGTTTCGGCGTAGGCCGTTTCGGCGTAGGCCGTTTCGGCGTAGGCCGTTTCGGCGTCGGCCATTTCGGCGCCTGCCGGTTCGGCGCCCGCCGATTCGGCGCCCGCCGATTCGGCGCCGGCTGATTCGGCGACAGATACTTTGGCAAAGTGAGAGAGAAAAAAAATAGTTGTTAATGTATGATAGTCTGAAATTTTCTTTAACAAAAAATGTAGAGTCAGGAGAACAATTTTCGACATTTTAATTTTAGAAGATGTAAAATAATACCCGAAAGTTAGGTTTGGACCGAAGGGTTAGGTCTTCCTCCTTTGAAAATTGTACTGTATAATATATAATATATATAATATATTAATTTTTTAATTAATTATGTGCAATTAAATAGCTTACATTTACAAAAGTTGGAAAAAATAACATTTAATATATTTTTTTAGTGTGGTATAGATATAAATCAAGAGCCTCTTAAATTTCTAAAAAAGTAACGTAGGTATAATCTAATGTCTTACTAATAGACTCCAATGTAGGTATTTAGTCAACTAAAATAAAATCTCTGACGCCGAAATGGCCGACGCCGAAACGGCCTACGCCGAAACGGCTCTACGCCCAAACGGCCACGCCGAAACGGCGACGCCGAAATGTCCTAGACCCCATTTTTCAGTATAGGCCAGGATCCCTACTGTAAGGACTGCCCTATAAGCCAATGTATTGTTGCCAGTATCCCGCCACTAGGAGGCACGTACTTTATTCGGGATACTACACCGTTCCTTTATGAAAATAATTACAAAAGATTTAACTACTTCGTTTGAATGAGTCAACCAGTTTCTGAAAAATTTCAGAGTGCAGGTTGGATGCGTTTCCGCACGCACATCTACATTTGCAGCTCTAGCGCGGTTATGTTTTGTTATTGCAAAACTATAATTTTTAATCAAAACATTCAATAAAATAAAATAAATTCTTTTCGTCAAGAGAAATCGATCGTCGAGTCCGACACCCGCAAGATGTCGCTCTCAACGCGGTACAGTTTTGTTATTACCTTAAGGCGGCGCCAGATATGCGGTATTTGGCAAATACTGAACAAGTGCTTGCTAAATATCAAATATTTGAGTGCTCATGAAAGTGTTTGTTAAACGGCAAGCACCTTGCACCACATATTCGAGATTTTTCTTATATCGAGCCACTGTGGGAACAGCAAATATATTCTAAACGAACAAAAAAGGTACATAATGGATACTGATACAGAGCTTCTTATAAATTCAGCTGCTTTTGTCATTATGTCTAGTGGAAGTTTATTATTAAATAGCAGAAAAAAAGCAATTTGCATTCCATATTATGGGTTCATTTTCATATGCATCCAAAAATTGTAAAATACTTTCATTGGTCCACTCCATATTTATTATTTTCAATATTTTCTACACTCTGTGACAATAACTAAACTACTTTAATAAACGTTATAAACTTTAACCTAACCTAAAAAACTTGCTTGTGCTTGCAAAAATATGTGGATGACACTAAAAATATTCAAACGGCGAATATTTGTTTACTTTGAAGTGTTGAAAAGACCGACAACGTACGGGAACACGACAAATATTCGACAAGCACTAAAATTGGTCAATGCCAAATAGCAAGCAACCCATCCACACTAATAGGCAAATAGCAAGCATTTGCTCGGTATTTGCCAAATACCGCATATCTGGCGCAGCCTTTAGAGTATGGAAAATTTTTTACCCTCTCCCTGGAGTGACCGCAACGAGAACGAAACTGAAGCCAAAACCAAGTTAGAACCAAACACGAGTGCCAGTGGCGTATCGCGTAGGCCAGAAGAAACTATATAAAACTACATAATTAAATAATATTGCTCGTAGGTTTAGTTCAATTTTCTATTTTTATTAATTACACAATATTATGCATGGCTTACATAGAAAGATTGAAACAAATAACAGTATTTTAGTATGTTGAACTTTTATCCGCTGTGAGCTCGTACGTAGAGGGGATATTTACAAATTCTCGAGCGCCAGTAGTGGCAAGTCTGTAAACGTTTACCGGAAATTTGACATAAATGTCAAAGTGATTAATGTAAAATTAAAATTAAAAACATTAATTATAAAAAATATAAGTTGGTCAAAGCTGTGGTATATATTTTTACCTTAAATATACTTACGTTTTAAATACTGAATTTAAGTTTTTTTAATGTTCCGTAATATCTAATTATAATTTAATCTAAAAATCTTAGCGCCACCTACACGATAATTGTGAAAGTATCCGAAGTAAGAAATTCATATTTTATCAATAGAACGTCAAAATGATTAGCAAAATCTTAAAAAAATCGATTACAATTTAATTAATTTTTTGCGTTGTAAATGTTAAGCGATAACAATTAAATAATAAATTTAAAAATTACCGGTGAAAGATAATTCCAGTAATCCGCTAGGAGCGCCACCAGCGAAGCTCAGAGCGTATACCCACTCAAAATAAAACAGGATTAGGAATGTGACGAAAGCAAACTTTTTGAATTATTGATTTATGATAGATATCTTTATTTCACATAGGTCGCAAAATTTCGGCTCCAAATGGGATTTATTTTTTCGAATTCTGAGAAAAAAGTTACAGGGGTGAAAAACTAAGAGACAATTTAGTGTGATTTTTATTTTCAAAGATCTCATTCAAAAGAAACTTTTTATTTATTCTGAGGGACTTTCAGCCCTCGGTAATAATTTAGTCTTTCATTCTGCGTTTAAATTTTTCAAAAGTATTACTTTTTTCAGTATTCGCTCCGAGCGTTAACAAAGTGTCAAAGCAAAATCGACCGACCTGCTCATGGTGGCGGTTTTTTGAAATTTTATAAGGACGCTTTGTGTATGTTTAAATAAGACATTTAAAAAAATGTCGTGTCACGCTAGTGATATTATGTATTAATATAAACAGAAAATAAAAACGCACTATAAATTCTTCACTTTCCAATATTGATTATCAGTTTGATTTTGTATGTATAACCTCACTATCGCAGTTTATGTCAATAAATATTTATTAACGAAAAAGAAAATATTTTGTTGCACTATAAATTACAGTATAAATTAATAACTAATGAATTCTAACAATTGTATTCGGTTATTATCACTACAAAATAAAATATTCAAGTTTAACAAAATAATCCCCTAAGACTCAATGTTAAAACGTCCTTACAAAATCTGACAGCGTATCACGTGACTGTACATAGAGGGGAGACGCACGGAGCCAATAGGGCTTTTCATTCACAGTCATTTGTTTCGAGCTTCTGTCATGTGTCACATAATATTAATATATCTACGACATACGTTATTCGTATATAACAATAATACAAACCAAAGACGTATGACGTAGATATATTAATATTATGTGACACATGGCTGAAGCTCGAAACAAATGACAATCTATGAAAAGCCCTATTGGAAAAAAATGAACACCATGTCAGTGGTAATATTTTCCAAATTGAATATTCGCTATCTTTGTCGTACAACGCACTCAGTCGAACAGAATGTGCTGACAAGACAGCGGCAATTTTAGATATTTGACACGGCTTTAGGAATAATAATAACGTTTGATCCAAAATTATTGTCACCATAGGTGGCTCTCAACGACAGAGATAGATATACAGTGCATGTCTGTTCTTAATTCAGATATACTACTTTCCAGTTTACGTCAACTTTGCAGTGCACGTCAACTTAACAAGAAAAGTTAGGTTATGTAGAGATGTTGGTGGTGGACACTTAGACAAGGAAAGAGAGAGGACGAGTAATCCTATGACCAAAAGTGAAGCCAAACTGACACCAGGGATTTTGATCATCGACGTATCTTTGGGGTATTGTTATGCATTGAGTATTTAAAATAAAAACATGAAATGTATTTAAAATGAAGAATTTGTGTACGGTAAATGTTTTATTAAGTTGCTCATATTACGTACATATGTTTCAATACATACATATGTTTTATTACGAATTTTAGATGATGATTTACTTTATTTTTTATGAAATTTTAACCTTCAACGAACACCCACCACTGGCAACCCATTGTTATTTTTGACGTGACCGCCATGTTTCTGGTGACAAACAAACCAAAAACTGGCTTCACTTTTGGAACGTGTGTGTTAAATGGGTGTTACCCGTCCTCTCTTTTTTCCTTGTCTAAGGGTGGACATATACAGCATCCCGTTTGATTTTATTTATTATTGTTACTTATAATTGTGTTAATTCTTTTTATTTTAGATTAAAGTTCTGTGTTAAAGGTTTTGACTGATTTTTTATGTTTTATAACGTTAATCAAAATTAATTGATAAAAATTCAGATTAAAACAAGACATACGTAATTTTTTGCACGGCTAGCTTTGATCCAATAATTGTGTATCGCTCGTTATCTTGAGTTGTTTATTAAATAATATTGATAGTGTATTGGCTAAATAATTTAAGACGTGAAATTAAAAAAAGTTATTTATTGTTTATTAAACTGCGCGTCATAGAAAACGGACACCCTAAAAAATGGGTAATTTTTGAGGTTGCGTATCTCCTAAACCTGTTGTCCGATTTAAATTATTTTTTGAATATCTGATAGCCTTATTCTTTGTCAATATCCCTGTAACCATATTTTTGCTAAACAGGTAAATTTTCATTGTATACCGGGTGTACGAATCAAACTGTGTTTTTTTCTCAAAGTCCACAGGGTGTTGCGAATATCCTAGCATTTATAAAATACTAAAATTAAAACCCAACTATAGCCTCAGGTTTTCTCAACATTCTGTTTTTTGATTCATTCGCTTATGTTGGATAATACAAAAGTTAGGTACTTTAACAATTAGCCAGGTTCTTTTTCAGTACAGGGTGTTTCTAAACAAATGGACAAACTTTAAGTGGTAATTCTGCATTAAAAAATAATGATAATTTGCTTTATAATCGTATGTCCGCAAATGCTTCGTTTGCGAGATACGGGATGTTGAATTTTTTCTTACAAACTGATGATTTATTTATTGCTTTAAAACCGGTTGAAATATGCAAATGAAATTTGGTGGGTTTTAAGACGTAGTTATTGCACATTTTTTGACATACAATTAAGAAATTTATATTCACCATTGGCGTACATACGGGTAATATGATCGGTCATATTACCCGTATGCACGCCAATAGTGAATATAAAATTCTTGATTGCAAGTAAAAAAATTCGTAATAACTATCTCTTAGAGCCTACCAAATTTCATTTGCATGTCTCAACCGGTTTTAGGGCAATGAAATAAATCGTCAGTTTGTAAAAAAAATTCAACATCCCGTATCTCGTAAACGAAGCTTTTGCGGACATAAGTTTATAAAGCAAACGGTCATTATTTTTTTTATGCAGAATTGCCCCTTAGAGTTTGTCGCACTTATTTACAAACAACCTATAATGATGAAGAACATGACTAGTTGTTAAAGTACATAACTTTTGTATTATCCAACATAAAAGAATGAATCGAAAAACAGAATATTCAGAAAACCTGAGGCTATAGTCGGGATTTAATTTCAGTATTTTATAAAGGCTAGAATATTCCACAGGGTGTTTCGAACTTTGAGAAAAAAAACACAGTTTGATTCGTACACCCGGTATACAATGAAAATTTACCTGTTTAGCAAAAATATTATTACAGGGATATTGACAAAGAATAAGGCTATAAGATATTCAAAAAATCACTTAAATCGGACAACAGTTTTAGGAGATACGCAACCTCAAAAATTACCCATTTTTTAGGGTGCCCGTTTTCTATGACGCGCAGTGTATTTATGGAAGATCCCAAGCAGAGACTACACCAGGATATATATTGTGATATAAGCATTTTGTTGTTAAAGATATTCAAAATTTATCTAAGCGTTCCATAGTAACAATATATTATTAAAAAAATCACTTTTCCTCTTTTCTCGATTAAGTATTATCTTTTATGGCATAGTATATAAATTATTATAATCACTGAATACATAGTTAGTGAAAAATTATCATATTAATTAATTGAATTAATAACTTAAGCGATGATACAAGTAACAGTTATCCAAGAACATTCAAAAGTCATCTCAAGTTAATGGTGACAATGTCATTGTCAAGTAATGTTTATGTACGTATCCATACCAGTGAAAACTTTACTACATATAATTTGCCGTGTAAAAAAATAAAAAGTAGAGACAGCCGTAAAATATTTGCGATTGTGCTGTTAAATAATTTTTTTACATATAAACAAAATAAAATCAAGCAATAAAATGTTTAACAACAAAAAAGTCAATAATATGTAATAACAATATACGCTATTAATTCCATTTTTGAAGTTGCCACAATATATTTTATAATTTCATTTATTTCGTACCGTTTCGTACCTACACCACTGGTAAAATGGTGATTTTTTATGTTACTTTTAATTTTACATGTAAATTTTTCTCATTTTATAACTTAACCATGTAATTTTAATTGTGTAATAAGGTACATTGAAGTGTTAATTTTCAAATTAATAACCGTTTAAGAGTCAATATCTAAGAATATAGGAGTATTTATTGAATTTTCATCTACGCACACATAACAGAAATATTTATTTACCTGTAAAGGCCCCGTCTCACCATCAAATAATTGACAGTTATTTGATCAAACTTGACAGTTAGTGACACAAAGTGACAGTTAGTATGTATAGTTTGTGTCACTAACTGTCAAGTTTGATCAAATAACTGTCAATTATTTGATGGTGAGACGGGGCCTTTAAATGTAATTCCCACTTATTTCCTGCTGCTGTCGCTTTTACAACCGTAAGCCGAACACATCACCACTATAAAGAGTTAAAAAAATTGCTAGTTTTCACTCAGAAATCGCACAAAAATCACTAATAAAACAAGTGATGTCAAATCTCAATAAGAACCAACCGTATTAAAATAAGGATTCACTTTCGTTCGAAGAACAGATTGCGTGTTAGATCTCCAGAGAGGGTAAAAAATTTTCCATACTCATAAGGTTATTACAATGGACAGCCTAAGTCTGACGTCACAAATGTCACAAAATTGGGAAAAGCTTATATTGGCTCCAAACAATTTTGATTGTAAGGTTAAATGGTCATAAGACATTTTTCATTTATGTGCTTTGTGTGGCAAAATAAGACTTCATTTACGTATTTTGTTAAAGAAACGTGTTAATTAAGAGATTTTTATTCGTTTTTGCTCAGGTGGTTTTTATTCCTTAGTGATTGAAAATAAACATAACCTCAACACTGTTTACGTTCTAATCATTGCAATAAATTAACTCACCTGAGCCAAAACGAATAAAAATCTCTTAATTGGCACGTTTCTTTAACTATAAATACCTAAATGAAAAGTCTTATTTTGTCACACAAACTACGTAAACAATAAATTAAAAATTCCTTATGAGTGTTTAACATTACAAACAAAATTGTTTGGAGCCAAATATAAGCTCCTCCCAATTTTGTGACGTCAAGACTTAGGAAGTCCATTCGCACTGTGCGTCTCCCCTCTATTTACAGTCACGTGACACGCTGTCAGATTTTGTAAGGACGTTTTAACATCGAGTCTATATTTTATTTTGTAGTGATAATAACAAAATACAATTTTTAGAATTCATTAGTTATTAAGTATCTCTGTGCCTGGCTGCTCTCCTCCAGTTATCCACCCACAGTATATCTTTAATATCGGTTCTCACTTCGTTCATCTACGCTCTTCCTTGGTCTTCCTGCTGGCCGACGTCCGACCATAGTTCCACTAAGCTGTAGGTGTTATGTCGTTGTCCATTCTTATGAGGTGACCTGCCCAGCACAATCTTTGTATTTTTGCATAATTTGTTAGAGGGTTCTTTGTAATATTGGCATAACTCGTGGTTGAACCCCACATAGAGGTATATATTAACATAGGAGTGAGCCTACTTTCCGCGCTTCCTGACGACAAGATCTCATGGACTGGTTTGCGGCATCTCTTTCTAACACATTGTATCGAGAATCTGTGGTGACATTCAGTGTGAGTATAGGCACGAAAGGGGAGGACGAGCTGCTCAAATTCCCTATGGCGCATTATGTGTCCTAGATATGACGTCTTTCTAATTTTGATTGTGTTGACCAGATGACGACGTGTGTTCATTATTTCCAGTACTTCTTCATTTGCAGTTTTGCTGATCCAGCTTATTCTTAGCATTCGGCGGTACATCCACATTTCGAATGAATTCAGTTTGTCGACGTCATACTGTTTTAATGCCCAGGTCTCACAGCCATATAGTAATAGAGACCACACATAACACTTTAGTGTTCTCAATCTTATTGTGACTGATAGCTTGGGGTTACAGAGCATTTTACGCATGTTCATGAAGCCAGATCTTGCTATTTCAATGCGTCTTCTAATTTCTTTTGAGTGGTCTAGCTGACTGTTTAGCTCTCTGCTCAGGTATATGAAGATTTGGGAACTCTCAAGGGTGATACCATTGATTTGTATGTTGGGTGTAATTTGTTCATGGGGGTTCTTGTGGAATACCATGATTTTGGTTTTGGAAAGATTAATATCCAAGCCCAGTCTGTGACTTTCTTCCGATAGTATGTTCATCAATATTTTTAGTTGGTCTTCTGTTTCCGCTAATACTACGGTGTCATCGGCATATCGTAAATTGGTAATTCCATTGACTCTGGCACCTTCAGGTCGATCTTCAAGAGAAGCTCTGATGATATGTTCGGCATAGACGTTAAATAGTAGAGGGGACAGAATGCACCCTTGACGCACTCCTCGTTCTATGTTTACATAATTGGTATTTCCGTTGTCTGTTCGAACACATCCTGTGTGGTTCCAGTATGTAATGCTTATTATAGCTGTCGTGTCCATCCAGCCCTACTTCTTTTAGCACCTCAATCAATTTTTCGTGTCTAATACCGTCGAAGGCCTTTCTATAATCGACAAAGCACACATACAGCTGTTTTTGAACCTCGAGATACCTTTCTGTCATTAAATAACCTAACTTACCTTAGTACAAATGTGTCCATAAAAAAAGTTACAGCTGTTTGAAATTACAAAATGAAAATCGATTTTTTTCAATATATCGAAAACTATTAGAGATTTTTTATTGAAAATGGACACGTATCATTCTTATGGCAGGAACATCTTAAAACAAAATTATATTGAAATTTGTCCACCCCATAAAAATTGTATGGGGGTTTTGTTCCTTTACACCCCCCAAAAGTTTTTGGGTACCTACGTTCCAATTAAACTTTTGTTGTGGTACCATTAGTTAAACTCAGTGTTTTTAAAACTTTTTGCCTCTTAGTCTTTTTTTTTGATAAACCTTTTATCGAGATATGACTTCTTTTTTAAAATATACCTGAAAATGTAAATTGCAAATAAATTTTCAGATTATTAACAGGTCTCTATAATCGTACTTAACCATATACAAATATGTGGTGGATTCGACAAATATTCAAAATATCTCGATAAACACTGGCTTATCGAAAAAGTACTAAGAGGCAAAAAAGTTTTAAAAAGATTGTATTTAATTAATGGTGCCACAATAATAATTTAATTGGAACGTACACAAAAGTTTGGGGGGGTTTAAGTGAACAAAATCCCCATAAAATTTTTATGGGGTGCACAAATTTCACTTTAATTTTTTTTTACGATGCTGTTGTCATGAGAATGCCACATGTCCATTTTCAATAAAAAAATCTCTAAAAGTTTTCAATATATGAAAAAAAATCGATTTTCATTTTGTAATTTCAAAGAGCTGTAACAATCAACCTATTTTTGACCACAGAATCTGTGGTATAATTTATGACCAATATTTTCGGGACCCCCTGTATACTGTCTTAATTTTCAATTTCAGAATTGGAAATTTCATCAGTGTGCCTTTTCGAATGCCTACTTAAGTTGACGAATCGTGCAAATTGCTTGGAACAAATATCACAGCTGAAACGCTTTTCTCCAATGTGAACTCGCATATGAGTGTTAAATGAATTTTTTGTGTGAATTGTTTAGGACAAATATTACAATTAAACGGTTTTCCCCAGTGTGAATCTTAGAATGCTTTTTTAAAGTAAATGTCTTGTAACAAATTTCACATTCAAAAGTTTTCACTTCTGTGTGAATTCGCATATACTCATTCAAATTGCTTGTTTGTGAAAACTGTTTAGAAAAAATTGTACACGGGAAAGTCGTTTTTCCTGTATGCGTTTGCAAATGGGTTTTCATACGATAGTATGGTGGCAATTGCATTAAACATGTATTACATTGGAAAGATTTGCTTTGAGAATACACCTTCATAATATATGGTTTATATTAGGTTTAAGAAACCTAAAAAAAAGTTAATATGTAACTTTGAATGAAAAGTTGTCTAATTTTACATAGTTATAATATTGTGACGTATGAGTGTTAATGAGTATAAAATTGGAAAACCAAGGCGAAGAATAGATAAGGAGTAGAAGTTGATTCTAAAACAGGCGAAGACTCGCCATGGATTGTAGAGCCAATGATGATGATGATGATAATGTGCTTAGCCTGGTTTTTACCAGATTTCTTTCAAATTTATTACTGCGTCACACAGTGCCGGTTTAACCTAACTTCGGGTCCTGGGCGGTGGAGGTTTAGAGACACTATTCATTGCTATTCGTTGTCAGTTTTTAACAAGAAAACGCATGCATTAACTATAAAGGTTCATTGTAAAATCCATAAAATAATTTTTTTTAGACAAACAATAAGAATAGCGAACGTAAAAAATAATCCCGAGCCGGGCTCAGGCGGCAGTATGCTTGATTCGCGTGCTGGTAGGCCGGGGTTCAAATCCCAGCGTCGGTCGGTAAGAACAACTAGACATTTTTAAAATGTCTAGGCCATAGGCCAACTCAGCCTGAATAAAACGAGTACCTTGGGTAAAACCAGGGGTAATAATAGGCGGTTGAAGCGTAGCACTGGCCCTGTTACCCTCCTTGTATACCGTAGGCCCTAGATATAGCAGACTACCATGCTATAATCCCAAAGCCGCGTCAGCGGTATAAAACGGGAGACTATTGTTATAAAAAATAATCCAAAAAATACATTTAAAAACATAAATCAAAAACAGAAATACATGACAAACAATATATTCTAAAAAATACGTAAGGACAAAAATTAGATCACTTTTTTTCTTGACTTGGCATTCGAAAACTGCCATATATCTAATATTATCACAATTCAGTTTCTCCAGTTCTTCATCCTCTATAATACAATAGTGATAATGCGTCTAGGTCTTCTCGATCCAAATTTGACCTTAAATATGTTTTTGAAATTAGTACTGACCCATTAGAAATTAGTATCGTCGAATAAAGCAGTTAAAATATTGGGAAAAGTTGCGTTTACATCCTGTATGACATCAAATTTTTCATAAAATGTATGTTTATTTAAATTTTGGCATAACGTTACAAAATGGGTAATTTCATTATGCAAGTTCTCTCAAGGTTTCATCAACATCTTTTTTATATTTCTCGCATAAAGTATTAACTGACGTCTTGACTTCTTCTTTATCTAGCGTAAAAGAACATCTAAAAGCTGATGTTACATACTTGTAGCATTCAATTCTCTTTAAAATAACTTGAGTAATATTGTATATAAAATTAAATACTTCCAATTCTGAATATCTCTTGCCCCTTTAAAATGATTCGACTTTCACATGCTTCTTCGAAAAATGTTTTTATTTTCTTTATTCTTTGAAGGTCAGTTGTATAGTGGATGTTTGAGATATCCTCGCCTTTGCAAAAGAAAGTTTTCGCTTTTTGTTCAATTTCGCTAGACTTATTTCTTACGTCTCCAACAAAGCTAAAAAGAGATGCCATTAATTCTATCCCAATTGACACGTTCTACGTTTAAGCCCACAGTTTCTAACGTTTTGCTTGTTGCATTCACTCGTTCCAAAATTCTTGCCTAAATCAGTGTCAATAGAGCTGTCTCAAAGGTATCCATTTTATTGTACAGTGCCTTGGCTTCACTTCTATCTGCTGATTTTTCATCTCTATTATTGCTTAACTGGAAAAAATATGTTTGATGGATCCGTAGTTTTTAAATAATGCATTTACAGCGTCAAATCGGGCGGACCATCTAGTTTGCCGCTTTCTTTGAGTTAATTCGACCTTTGAGGAGAAGCCGAAAAAAACGTGTAGATACTTTGAACAGTTCTGAAATAACTAGTCGTTTCCAAGCTGGATTCACATGCAAAATTCACTACAATTCGAGACATCTTTCTGTAGGTAGTTTTTGGAAAAAGGCCTCGCCACAAATATTGACACGGGGCCCCTGTGGGGCTAGGCTACGCCACTGTGTATAGGCGTGAAGAGATGTAACAATAGAACATAGACGTTTGCAGTGTATTGGCGTATCTGCGTATGAGATTATTTTCAGAAAATATGTAGATTATTTAGCGACTTTATTTTTTTATAATTAAAAGGAACGGACCCCTCCGGGGCCCCCTCCCCATGCGCCCAGTGGATAAACCGGAACTGGTGTCACAAATATATACAGGATGTCACATAAATTATACCACGATCTTTAGGGATTAACATAAGTTATAACAGTTATAGAATAAAAACGTATTTTTTAATATTGATTCAAAAGGGATAAAACTTTTTTTATGAAAATTTATATTGTGTTAGCACGCAATGGCCAATAAAACTGAAGTAGGGAGAAATTTTTTCCCTACTTCGGAGAGTGTTGTAATGACTAGTGACTCCATTTCTAGTAAAGGTTGCCTCGTCAATGAATAAAATATTCTTTATAAATATTCTCTTTATAAGTTTAATAGTGTGACATGATTATTTATTATAATTTAACAGACCCTTTTTTGTTTACTGAATTTGTTTGTGAATCCTTTTAAAAGGTGGACCTTTTTAACAGGTACACACCTCGATATTTCTTTTTCATTCTAGAAAATGCTTATTTGTTATTTATGTAAATAACCCTTCGATTGTTATTCTAGAATAAGATAAATTCTTCCGTAATAATCTTTCTTATTCTGGAACATTGTAATAATGTATAAATAGGGGTTTTTGGAATTAGTAACCGTCGGCAGTGTACTTTTGAATTTGTAATTAGATAAATTAGTAGATTTGGTGTAATAAATAAATTAGATATCGCAGTTTGTAAAATAAAAGATATAAATTCAGTGTTCTTCATTTGTTTAGTTGTAAGTTATTAAAAATAAATAAAGTCAACTAAAATTAAACATTAGTGCCTAAAAGATCATAGAAAAGAGAAGTCAGATTTTATAACAATAACCATAGGTTTTTAATAGTAATAAGTGTTAATACCTAGTATTGTTTGTGTTATAATAAATTTATTTTGTAATATTAAGACTTTTATCGTGATGCATTATTGTGTATTTATTTTATATCTTAGAAAGATTTTTCTCAATTCAATGTAACCCTGTTAACATTCATCGAACTGGCCGGGGTCCGTTTTGACCCCAAATCATAATTTTTGGCTATTACTTTATAGATCTTAATTTTTAATCGGTTCTTCCATCTATGTGTAGTTTATATATTTTATTGATAAAACATTATGCATACAAGAACATTTTAACGATTAGATTTAATTTAAACTTCAGTTTTATAATCTGGTGTCAAACTGTGTCATCCTCATATGTAGCAATTTTTGTATTAATGGTTGTTGGGAGAGCTGACGTGTATATTAAGTAGTGTGTTGGTCCTAATATGCTTCCTTGTGGAACTCCAGAACATATTGGAAACAGGTTGATAATTTCCCCAGGTCTTGACTTGAAAAAATCTATCTGTCAGATGGGATCTTAATGGAGAACTTCAGAGGAAATATGGATTTAATTTTGGAGATAAGACATAAATGCCAAACTTTGTCGAATGCCTGTGAGACATCTAGAAATGCAGCTGTACAGTAATTTTTGTGTTCGAGCGAATTTCTGATAGTTTTTACCACCCTATGAATTTGTAGGCCCTTGTAAGGCTATTCTCCAGTGTGAATTTTTAAGTGTTTTTTAACAACTGGATGCTTGAGTAAATTGCTGAAAACAAACTTCACACTTGTAAGGCTTTTATTTATTTATTTATTTATATACGGGATTACCCCCCTTACAAAACATACAGTATAAAATCAATCTCTGTAATATCTACTAAACTAGAGTAAAATAAATCTTAATTACACATTAAACAAAAACGAAATATTAATAGTTATCCATTACACATATTACATCTATTACACAAATCAGTTAAAATAAACAAAAAAGTACCTGCCAAGCTCTTTTAATCCGATTCTTAAAAGCAGCCAAGGAGACACCAAACATTTCCAAGTTATTCTCGTTTATAATTTTTAGTGTTCGCTCAATTTGCGAATGCATACCATAGTTTGTTCGATGAAAAGGTATATAAAACAAATCAACATGTCTGAGACTTCTGGAGGGAACATATAAATTAATAGATTGGAGAAGTTCAGAACAACAAATTAAACCATTTATTAATTTAAACACAAATACCAAATCAGAGTTATATCGTCGAGTTTTTAATAAATTTATGTTGAGTGTTTTTAAAATCTAGGTATAATCACGATTAGTAATGCTTATGTTTAATTTGTATGCACATATTCTCAAAAATTTATTCTGCAATCTCTCCAACGTAGTAGAATGAGCTTGGTATTGTGGATACCATACAATAGATGCATATTCCACTTTAGATACAACCAAAGCATAATATACCGTTCTTAAAGCCCATACAGATAGTCTGACAGTTGCGAATGATAAAGCCCAAAGATTTTAATGCATTTACTGTTACACTATTTATATGTTGCACAAAACGCAACTGCTCATCAAATGTGACTCCTAAGTCTTTTATTGTTTTAACATAAGACAATTCATTTTCATTAATTGTGTAAGAAGTATCATATTTTTTATTACCTCTAAAAAAGCTTATATAACAGCATTTAGCAACATTTAAATCATTATCATCAGTAGCTCGACAACCCTTTTTGGGTCCTGGCTTGTGCTAGGATTTTTCGCCATTCTGTTCTGTTCCTTGCTTTGTTCTTCCAGTGGGTAATCTCAAGTGTTTTCAGATCTTGTTCCACTTGTTCCATGTATCTAAGTTTGGATCTTCCCTTTGACCTTCTCCCTAATGGTGTTTGATTCATTATGTGTTTTGGTGTTTCGGTCTCCAACATGGCCCATCCAGCGCAGACGTTCGATCTTTATGGATGTTATGACGTCGGGTTCGTTGTATGCTGCGTAGTTCAAAATTATATCTTCTACGCCATACGTCATTCTCTTTCACCCCCTTATATATGTGTCTAAGGATTTTTCGTTCAAACGTACCTAATAAGTTCTCATCGCTTTTCGTCAGTGTCCATGTCTCTGATCCATATATAAGGACAGGTTTTATCAGGGTTTTGTATATTTTGCATTTGGTTTTTCTCGTGATGTTGTTAGATCTTAGATGTTTAATGAGTCCATTATATGTTTTATTAGCAATATGTATTCTTCTCTTAACTTCTTCGCTGACATTGTTATCTGCGGTAACTAGTGAACCTAGATATGTAAAATCTTTTACGCTTTCGATGTTATAGTCTCTTATTGTCAGATTCTGTAGGTTTCTTTGGCCTGTCGATTTGCCGGCCTTCATGTATTTGGTTTTTATTTCATTAATATTTAGGCTACTATTTTGTGCCGCTCTTTTATATAGCATTAAATGCTTCTATCATTTCTCTTTTGCTTCTAGCTATGATATCAACATCATCTGCAAATGCCAATATTTGTACACTTTTTGTTATTATTGTTCCTCTGGTGTTGACTTTTGACTCTCTAATTATTTTCTCTAATGTGATGTTGAATAGAATACAGGATAGGGCATCTCCCTGTCGTAGGCCCGTTCTAACATGGATTGTATCTGTTAGTGCGTTTTGAATTCGAACCCTGCTTTGTACTGTAAGTGTTTCTTTTACTATTTCAATGAGATGAGTTGGAATATTAAACTCTTTCAGGGCGTTGATCAGAAATTCTCGATGGATACTATCATAGGCACTCTCAAAGTCAGTGAAGAGATGATGTGTTTCTATATTAAATTCACTAGTCTTTTCCAAGATTTGTCTCAAAACGAAGATCTGATCTATTGTGGACTTCTGCCTGCAGAAACCACATTGATATCCCCCAACTATTTCTTCCGCATATGGTCTCAATCGCTCAGACACAATATTTGACAGTATTTTATAAGCCACAGTCAGTAGCGCTATTGCCCGGTAGTTGTTAAATTGAAGCTGATCTCCCTTTTTATGTAGTGAAATGATTACTCCGGTATTCCAGTCTTGTGGCAGTTGTTTATTATTCCATATGTTCACTATAAGTTCGTGTATCGCATTTAATAGGGAGTCTCCGCCTTCTTTTATTAATTCTGAGGTAATGTTGTCCAATCCAGGTGACTTGTTGTTTTTCAGTCTGGTAACTGCTTCTTGCATTTCAGCTTCTGAAGGGGGGATTGTTTCTCTGGTATCCGTTTGATCCAGTATAATTTCATCGTATAGTGGATCTCCGTTTTGTTCAAACTTCTCTTTGAAGAATTCAGTCCATCTTTGCAGTATTTCACTCTGTTGAGTTACTATATCTCCTTCTTTGTCTCTGCACATCATTGTTCTTGGTTTAAATTCTTTTCTGCTTTTGTTAAGTTTATGGTTTCTGTTAGTTTATTTAATTCTTCAATTTCTTGGAGTTCTTTTTCTATATGTTCTCTTTTCTTTCTGCGGTGTATTTTCTTCTCTTCCCTCCTTAGCATTCTATATTCCTCCTCTGCCTGTCTTGTTCTATGTCGTTGTTGTAGTCGTTGATATGCATTATTTTTTCTTTCTGTTATGTTACGACACTCTTCATCGAACCACTTCCCTTCAGTTGGTTTGACCTTTTTTTGTAGACCCAAGGTCTCTTTGGCAGCGTCTTGTATGATGTTTTTATACGCTTCCCATCTCTGTTTAGATCCATTTTCTTTTTTAATGTTTGAGATTCTGGCTCGTATTCTACTTTCCACTAGGTAGTGATCTGAGTCTGCATTTGCCCCTCGTCTGCTGCATACGTTTATTACGTCTGAGTGATGTCTAGAGTCAATAATGACATGATGATCATGTTTACTGTAACCCCATCTGGAGATCTCCACGTTCCCTTATGAATATTTTTTCGCTGGAAGCATGTGCTGGCAATGACCATGTTAAGGGAAGTTGCTAGATTTATTAGTCTGATGCCATTGTCATTGGATACTTCCATGGAGGCTGTGCTTACCTATCGTTGGTAGGTATTGTGGCTCTTTTCCTATTTTTGCGTTGAGATCACCATAAATAATTTTGATGTCATTCTTTGGGCATGAATGGTATGCAGCTTCTAGGTCTTCATAGAATTTTTCTTTGACATCGTCTTCTTTTCCTCTGTAGGGGCATGCACATTTAAAATGCTATAGTTAAAAAAAGTTCCCCTTAGTCTCAGGATACACATTCTAGGGTTCATAGCACGAAAGTCTCTTACGAGGTGTTTAACCTTTTTATTTACAATAAAGCCAGTACCTAGTGCGTGGTCTTTAGAGTCGCAGCTATAGAATATAATGTGGTGTCTTTTGTCGATGGTGCCAATCCCGGTGCATCTCATTTCCTGAAGAGCTGTTATATCTATTCAGTTCACCAGGCAGATTTTGGAGGGCTCCCGGTCTGTATAGGGATCGGATGTTCCATGTCGCAATTCTTGAATCGTGTACCTTTTTCTCGCGCAGTCGTCGTCGTTTGATCAGTCCGGTTTTCTTTCCTTGAGCAACATTTAAATGCAAAATATTATTCTCATACCAAATACTCAACCGGTCTAAATCTTCTTGAATTAATGTTACATCAACATTTGAATCTACGGATTTAAATAATTTCAAATCATCTGCAAACATTAGGAAATCGCAATTTCTAAAACATTCTGATATATTGTTCACAAATATATTAAATAACAAAGGTGAACAATGAGCTCCTTGGGGTACTCCTGATGTCACATGAATTATATTTGAATTAAAACAACCTACTCTCACCTGCTGTGTGCGATGTCTTAAAAGCTATTGAACCATTGTAAGGATTAATGACTGAAGCCAAAAGCATTTAATTTTCCCAATAAGATGTTATGATCTACTCTGTCAAATGCCTTGGAGAAGTCAGTATAAATAGTATCCATCTGACTTTTATTCTCCAACGCGTTTAATATTTTTTGTTCAAAGAGTACTAAATTTGTTAATACCGTTGATTTATTCTGAGAAAATCCATGTTAGATTGTGTATTAGACGCTCTTTACAATAAAATTTTAATTGATCGTGCATTAGTCTATCAACAAGTTTTGGTATAGAGGATTGTTTACAAACGCTTCGATAATTTGTTATGTCTTGTTTATTACCTGATTTAAAAATTGGGCAGATATAAGAGTGCTTCCATAAAGTTGGGAAAACTGATGTCTTTAATGATGACTCAAAAAGAAGATATAAAGGATTAGTTAGTGAATATATATATAGTTCTTTAGAAAGTAATCGGGAATACCATCTGGACCACTGCTTAACTTATTGGGTAGGGATAAAATGTTGTCGAAAATATCTTTCACTGATATTGAAAAATTAGGTATAAAAAGATTGTTGTTACTTCCAAGTTATTAATATTTGATTGTGGCGAATAAACTGTTGAAAAAAATTGACGGAAACAGTTTACAATGTTTCCGTCAATTTGTCCGTTTATTGCATTACCATATAGGTCTGGATCCCGCGTATGAAAAAAAAGTTGATTAATAGCAAGCTGAAAATTTGCTAATAGCTTAAGGGTGTCTAGTCGGACAAGCTTTGATATATGCGAACACTGGAACAGGGGTAGTTTTAATTGTGGAACAGGTTAAAAATTTGGAACGGTCAGACCACGGAAACGGCACATGTATTTTGTCCGACAGAACAGACTTAAACTCTCCGAACAGAGATTAAACTCTCATGCAAAAATCAGACTGCTATTTATCACCAAATGGGCGTTTTAATGAGTGGAACATGTACATATATGTCAAGTGACAGGAATTATGACAGGTGATAAATAGCAGTCTGATTTTTGCATGAGAGTTTAATCTCTGTTCGGAGAGTTTAAGTCTATTCTGTCGGACAAAATAAATGTGCCGTTTTCGTGGTGTGACAGTTCCAAATTTTTAACCTGTTCCACAATTAAAACTGCCCCTGTTCCAGTGTTCCCATATATCAAAGTTTATCCGACTAGACACCCTTAAGCTATTAACAAATTTTCAGCTTGCTATTAATCAACTTTTTTTTCATACGCGGGATCCAGACCTAATAGTACATACTGTTTGGTAAATCATTTGATGCTCTATTACTGTTTACAAACTGCCAAAAGTACTTAGGATTACTGCATAAATTATGATTTACTTGATTCAGATAAGTGTTATAACATTGATTTGATAGATCCTTCCTAAGTTCTGAAAAAATCACATAATCCTCTTGATTACAGGAAGCTAAATAATTTTTATGAGCAATTTTTTTCTGTACGACTAAATAACGCAAGTTGGCATCAAACCATTTTGGATAACTAGAAGTTCTAAATCTTTTCACCGGTACAGACAATGATAGTGACATAATAAGTATGTTGTAAAATTCTGTTAAAGCATCATCAACATTTGACAAATTCAAATGGTCTTCCCAAGGTATCATTGAAAGATAGTTATTGAGACCTTACATAGTCTGCGTTTACAAAATCATGATAAAATTCAGTATATTCTAATGACTTACCTTGACGTTCACACAAACTAATATTGTAAGGGCCGGTTGTTCGAACGCTAATCAACAATGATCATTATCAAATATTTAATTACTGGCCCCAACTGTCAATGTTAACTTTGTTTGGGTTGCTGAAAACATAATATGAAATTACTTAATCAATTAAGTTAATAATTGTTATATTAAGGGCCGGTTGTTCGAACGCTAATCAACAATGATCACTATCAAATATTTAATTACTGTCACCAAAGCTGTCAATGTCAACTTTTATTGGGTTGCTGAAAACATAATTGATTAAAATTATGAGATTAGTTAATCAATTAACATAACAATTATTAACATAATTGATTAAGTAATTTCATATTATGTTTTCAGCAACCCAAACAAAGTTGACATTGACAGTTGGTGACAGTAATTAAATTTTTGATAATGATCATTGTTGATTAGCGTTCGAACAACCGGCCCTTAGTGATTAACTAATCTCATAATTTTAATCAATTATGTTTTCAGCAACCCAATAAAAGTTGACATTGACAGTTTTGGTGACAGTAATTAAATATTTGATAGTGATCATTGTTGATTAGCGTTCGAACAACCGGCCCTAAGTGTAACATTACGTGATGATAACTATTTTTAAAAATCGGATCTGAAGCTTTTGCTACTTGTAAATCACAAATATTTGTAAATAACAAGTCTAAAAACACATTTCTTTCATTTGGAATATTAATCATCTGGAAAAAATCAAGAACCCATAAAACTCAGCATCTACAATGCATGTGGACCTTGAGGACAATTCACCAAGACATCTGATTCATTGTTATCCCATGAAGCTTCCGGAAGGTTGAAGTCTCCGAATATATATGTCTTATGATGATTATACCTTTGGGATATATCTTCGACTGATAAACAGTGTCGTTTCATATATTTGTTCTACGGATTTTGGTGGAATATATACCACTCCAATTATAAAATTTTCTTTACCAAATGAGCATAAAAGAAAAAGTTGTTCAATAGATTTGTACAAGGGTTTCAGCACAGTTACCTTAATGTAGTCTTTAACAACAATCAAAATACCTCCTCCTCTTGACTTATAACAACTATTATCACGATCACATCTAAAAGTTCTATATGAAGGTATTTAAATTTTACTATCTAAAATATCCTCGTGTTACCAACTTTCAACAAATATAAAAATGTCATAATCAGAACATAAAATAGAACTAATCAGATCTTGAATTTTTGTACGAAGTTCTCCGACGTTATGACAATAAACTTGTAATGGGGATGAAATTAGCTTTTTCCTTCTTTCTTGAATGATTCAATTTTTGGTACACCATTTCTGTATTTTATGGCAATGTCTTTTTCGCCTTTATTTTGTCTGTCTTTTAATTCTTTAAAAGCTTTACTGAACATACCCCTTTGCATATTTGTTTGATTACTATTTATTTTGATTGTTGAGTTCTGTAGTCTTTTCTTATTCCTTAAAATGTCCTTAACAACACCATTATTGGAGAAAATAGCTCTAAGTGGACGAGACTTACTACCCGTATTCCTTCCTACTCGAACAACTTTCACTAAATCCTCCAACGCTTCATCTTTTCTCATTTGTTTCATAATTTCCTCGACTTTGGCTCTGTCTTGTTTTATCCTATCTTCAATATTCTCAGAATTCAATTCGGGAACATTGAATAACATAATATTGTTAGATTTTACAATTCTATCATTTATTTCTATGAACATTTCCTCAAATGGCAAACCTGGCGCATTGTAGTTGCATTTCAGTTCATCAATAGTCTTCCTTAGATCATAAATCTGATTATCCTTTTCGTGTAAGGATTTTTCATTGGCACACTTAAGTTTCTCTACCTCAATCTTTAGATCTTCAACCATAGACTTCAAAATTGGTACTAACAGTAAAACTTAATGTTGTTCTGAAGCTATTTCCTTGTGGCATTTTTATGATTAATTATTTATATGGGAAATAAGCCACAATTAAAATGAAAAAAATAATTTTATTAACGTTTCGACGCCCAAATCGGGTGCCGTTGTCAAAATACAAAATATTAATAAAATAAACAAAAGTGTTGTTGCTAAGCAAAAAAATTCTTCTAATAATTTATTTAATCTGACTCATTTATAATGGAAATTAAGACATATATTCATTTTAAAGTAGAAGACTTTAAAATGATATTGCCAATATTTATGAGTTGCGTTCCTGGGACGACTTACTGAAAGATAGTTCATTCGATTACATGAAATCAACCCCAACTCAAGAATATCCGTCACAAAAAAATTATAGCATGTGATCTGTCTTTAAAAAGACAACAAAATGCAACGACAGTAAAATTCTCGCGTTAGAGACTTCATAGTAAATCACAAGGGAAAACCCTGTGATACTATCCCGACATCCTAAGTATTTGGTCTTACATTTAATTTACTCTCAAAAAATAATACCAAATTCTTACTTGTAACATGTTTTAACAAAGTTACAAGTAAGAATTTGGTATTATTGTTTGAGAGTAAATTAAATGTAAGACCAAATACTTACGATGTCGGGATAGTATCACAGGGTTTTTCCTGGTTTTCCCTTGTGATTTACTATGAAGTCTCAAACGCGAGAATTTTACTGTCGTTGCATTTGGTTGTCTTTTTAAAGACAGATCACATGCTATAATTTTTTTGTGACGGATATTCTTGAGTTGGGGTTGATTTCATGTAATCGAATGAATTATCTTTCAGTAAGTCGTCCCAGGAACGCAACTCATAAATATTGGCAATATCATTTTAAAGTCTTATACTTAAAAATGTATAATATATGTCTGAATTGCCAATACAAATGAGTCAGATTAAATAAATTATTAGAAGAATTTTTTTGCTTAGCAACAACACTTTTGTTTATTTTAGTAATATTTTGTATTTTGACAACGGCACCCGATTTGGGCGTCGAAACGTTAATAAAATTATTTTTTTCATTTTAATTGTGGCTTATTTCCCATATACATAATTAACAGTAAACATTGCTCACAATACTCACAGAAATATTTTAATTTCCTAGTATCTGCTGCCAATTGAAGACATCTTACTTCTGTAGCTGTTATACTGGCACAATTAATATGTAGAGCCCTCTTAGATACATCACACTTAAAATAAGTCTTATCCTCTGCAGCATCTTTCTTGCATAACAAGCATTTGCCCATATTTGAATATTCAACAAAATGTCAACCATAAACCCTTTAATAAAGATAGTAAGTCACTTCACTGGTATATGGTAATTACTTATTTATCAGTATCAATTTGTCCTAATTGCTTCAAGTTTTTGTTTAAAAAAGAAAAACTAAAGGTACAAACTTTGCATTGCAGTTATTGCAATTTACAAACAAATTGTTTTTCCAAAAAAGAAAGATTATCTTCAAATTCCTTGTACTAATTTAGCTTATTTGATATAACTTTAATAATTAATTGTTGATATTTACGTGTAAAACAACAGTTTTTTAGGAGCAATTGCTAATTACATCCATCGAGGTTGATTTCTAATTTAAAACTGTTCTCCAGTGTGTACTCTGAAATGTTTTTTCAAAAGGAATCTGAATATACAGGGTGTTTCATTAATAATTGTCCATATAGTAACTGGAGAAACCTTAGCACAAAGTACGAAGATTTAACCTAAAATACTTAAATAAAATGTGGTTCCTTATTGAGTTACAGGGTGTTTTATCCAAAAATGTAAAAACTATTTTTACTCAGCATTTTAAAACTATTCGACGTATCCTCTTCATACTTGGCAGGAAGTATAGATATTGTACAAACTACTATGTTAAACAAACGTTTTTTTTTCTATTACCAGAGGCGTACGACGGGGGAAAGTGAATTTTGACCCTTTCCAAATTCTACGCCAATGGCGGAATTGCTATTTTAGTTGAATTTTTGGATTCTCCAATACTTTCTATGAAAATAATATACTCTTTATTCGTAACAATACAGTAATTCGTTTTCGAGATCTTTAAAGTTAAAAATGAAACGACATAGTTATTTTGATTAATGTATTGCGTCGCTTCATTTTTACTTTCAAATATCTCGAAAACTAATCATTTTATCGTTACGATGAGGGAAATATTATTTATATAAAAAGTATTGGAAAATTAAAAAATTACACTAAAATAGCAATTTTGTCAGTGACGTAGAATTTGGGAAGGGTCAACCAGCCACTATCCCCTGTCGTACGCCTCTGGTAGTAGCTAGAAACGTTTATTTATCTTAATTTAGTAGAGTGTACAGTACCTACACTTTCTGCCAAGTATTACAAAGATACGCGAAATAGTTTTAAAGTACTGGGTACAAATAATTTTTACATTTTAATCATATGAATCATATCATAAATTAATCAAAATAACTGTGCCGTTTCATATTTAACTTCAAATATCTCGAAAACTAATGTCTTTATCGTTACCAATGAAGAGTATATTATTTACGTATAAAGTATTGGAGAATCTAAAAATGGCACCAAAATAGTAATTCCTCCAGTGGCGTAGTATTTGAGAAGGGTCACCCATTCAATATCTCCTGTCGTACGCCTCTGGTAGTAGCTAGAAAAGTTTGGTTATCACAATTTAGTAGGGTGTATAGTAGTCGCATTTTAAGTCGACTTTACATTACATGATTTATCATGTGATTTGTCATATGATTTGGTCATGGAGTGAAATTTACATGTTTACACTGTGTGATTTGTCATATGATTTTGCATTGTTTATACGGCTCGTTTTGTCATAAGCATTGCCATGCGGCTCGTCATGGGAAAAATCATAT
This sequence comes from Diabrotica virgifera virgifera, assembly GCF_917563875.1. Lineage (NCBI taxonomy): Eukaryota > Metazoa > Arthropoda > Insecta > Coleoptera > Chrysomelidae > Diabrotica > Diabrotica virgifera. Next base: position 102,398,596 of record NC_065443.1, read on the forward strand.
GACAAATCACATGATAAATCATGTAGTGTAAAGTCGACTTTATGCCAAGTACGAAAAGGATACGTCCAATAATATTAAAATGCTGAGCAAAAATAGTTTTTAAATTTCTAGATAAAACACCCTGTAACTCAGTAAGGAACCACATTTTATTTAAGTGTTTTAGGTTAAATCTTCGTATTTTGTGCTAAGGTTTCACCAGTTACTATATGGACAATTATTAATGAAACACCCTGTATACGTTATTGAATTTAACAAGGCATAATTTATTATACCATTATTGAAAAATAAACATGATTAGTTAAAATATTCTTTTGTTTGCTTCCAATCCAGATCTTCATATTTTCGATTAGGACAAGACGAATACACACCTTGGGAATCTGAGTTAGGCTAGGGTAAACGATAGCTATCATAGTGGATTAAAATATTATTTTTCAATGATATTTCGGTTATCTGTGGTAGTTTATCGCTTCACTTTGGCACCCAACGTGCTTTATCGCTTCACTTTTCGAGTAAATTGCCTTAAACAAATTTCACACTTGTTAGTCATTTCTCCAGTGTGAATAAATTCTTAAGTGTTTTTTTAAACTGCCTTCTTGAGTAAATTGCTGCAAACAAATTTCACACTTATAAGGGAAGCCGTACACCAAAGAATCATGAAATGTGTTTCATGAAAATAAAACACTGCTAAACAAATAGAAGTCCGCCTACCAATGAAACGAGTGTGATTCATGCTTTTGAATCATTTTTATCTTCTTGAAACGTGTTTCATGAAATAATAGGTTGTGTTCTATTTTTTGGTTTCAGTTTCATTGTTTTGGACAATTAATTACGCGCGTAAATGAATGCCAACTAAGAATTTAATATTGCATTGGTTTCTGTGGTGGAGCAGAACGAAGAGTTGTACAACTATAACCGGGTACTCGAATAGACAAAAACAAGGAAATATCGATTTTCTTTAAACCAGGACCCACAATAAAACATTGTCAATGTTTGAGGACTCATTCTATAAAATGGTTGAAATTTGGCTAGATCATTATTTCATTCGTTTGTAACCAAATATGTAGGAACTATATTTATGATTTTTGGACAGTAATAAAAGAGTTTCCACAACAGTAACGACCTCGTCATCACTTTCCATTGTCGACTATACAAATTTTATTTTTGTTTCTTCGATTAGTATATCACATGAAATCGTTACTTTTTAAAACCTTTTTTTATATACTTGGCTTGGTTGGTGTCACGGACTCCGCAAATTTTGTAATCCATTTTAAAAATAGTTCTAGGCTACCTAGACACCTGAAATTTTCAGGATAGCTTAGAACTAGCTAACAATGCAATATATAACTGCTATTATACAGGGTGATTAATTAGTTGGGTGAAGCTCCGTAGATCCGTTATAGTAATGTATAGCGATAAAACTTAATAACAAAAATTGTAGCGAACTTTGAGCTTCACATTACAAAATTAGTTAGAATGTTACAGGGTGTTCGATAACATAGTGGCAGACCAAACTTATGTTTTTTTTAAATAGAACACCCTGTATTTTATTTTATATTCGATATCTTCGTAACTTTTCGATTACAAAAATATAAAGGTTTGGTATGTTATACGGGGTATTTACAAAGTTATAAGCAATTTTATATGAAAATCGTAACAAGTTTAACTACCTGTATAAATAAAAGCAAGCACAAGGTCAATGGTTTATTGACGTCATATTTTTTTTATTTATCGTCAAAATTTTCGTAAATGGTTGTTTTGCTAATTTTCTTTATATTGAATACAGGGTGAGTCAAAACGCAAGTACATTATTTTCTCAGTAATTTTAAATAGAACACCCTATATTTTATATCATTATCGAAAAGTACCATTACCTTACTATAATTTTTGTATAACATTCCCTATATGTAAATATATTAGTTTTCGAGATATTTTTATTTTTCAGAGCAAAATTATTAATAATTACGGGTCTAAATCTTTCCAAATTTTAAGTAGAATTTTGACTGAATAATTGTCTAAAACTTACAATTTACGATTACTGATTATCAATCTGTAATCAAAGTTGGCTACAATTTTTGTTATTAACTTTTATTACTATCTATTACTTATAACGGATCTACAAAGCTTTACCCCACTGACCAATCACACTGTATGGATAAATCGATTTTTTTAATTAAATTTTCTATTTTTTAAATTATAATCGATTAATTTCAAACTATTTTAAAAATGTGACTAATGCAATGATATTTTAACGTACATTAATCGATATCACAAATTGATGGTGCCTCAGTAGCATTAGACTGCAGATCGAGAGGTCCCCAGTTGGAACCGGGCTGTTGCGTATCTTTTTTTAATTGTTTTAATAAATAATTAAAAGTTTATATACTAAGGGCCGGTTGTTCGAACGCTAATCAACAATGATCATTATCAAATATTTAATTACTGTCATCAACTGTCAATGTCAACTTTGTTTGGGTTGCTGAAAACATAATTAATTATAATTATGAAATTATTTAATCAACTATGTTAATAATTGTTATGTTAATTGATTAACTAATCTCATAATTATAATCAATTATGTTTTCAGCAACCCAATAAAAGTTGACATTGACAGTTTTGGTGACAGTAATTAAATATTTGATAGTGATCATTGTTGATTAGCGTTCGAACAACCGGCCCTTAAAATTATATATACCATTTTAAAAAAACCGTGTTATTATAAAAGATGCTATTTTATACTAGTGTAATTTTTGGAATCATAATTATAAATAACAATTAATACACCTACTAAAAATTCATATTTTATAAGTTAATTATTCTTTCCAAACATGTTGTGTCCTATACAGGGTGAGGCAGATAAAGGGCCTATTAGAAATATCTCGAGAACTAAATCTAAGAGAATAATGAAAATTGTAATTGGGTTTTCAGGTATAAACTATTTAATGAAAATATTTTGGTCTCTTTGCTACTTCCGGTTATACCGGAAGTTGATTGTAACTTCGTTTTTTTAAATGGGACACCCTATATATTTTTACATTTTTGAATTCTCCTCGATTTCATCTTTCTTAAAATATAAGGTTTTGTAATATTATACAGGGTAGGTTAAAAGATAACGTTTTGTTATTAATTTCGTAGCAACATTCACACCCTGTAGGATTGTAGTACTTTGACATAATAAACTCTATTAATGTTCAAATGATTTTTTATATAGTCTACTATTGTTAAGAGTTATTGGTATAGTTAAATTTTCATTTTAGTATACAGGGTTGGTCGAAACTCGGAATGAGTATTTTCTGAGTTTTCTTAAATAGAACACCCTGTATTTTAGTATTGTAATGAAATGTTATTTTATGGTACTTTTTAATTTCTTAAGCATTCCCTATACATAACTGCTTTAATTTGTGAGTTATTGGTGATTCAAGCCAAACATTACTCGCAACACAAAATAGGTGAAATTGTATTAGGTTGGCCGTGAAAATATTCAATCACAAATAATTTTTTGGAAATAAATACATATTAATTTAGACTGATGCTTAAAATTGCCAATAATGGTTGATGTATCAAAATACCATCGAAGTTAAGATTGTTGGTGCGATTAACAATTAAGCACAAATTAAAGCAGTTAGGTATAGGGAATGCTTAAGAAGTAAAAAAGTACGATGAACTATCATTTCATTACACTACTAAAATATAGGGTGTTCCATTTAAGAAAACTCAGAAAATACTCATTCCGAGTTTAGACCCATCCTGTATATTAAAATTAAAAATTCAGCTACACTAATACTTGTTAACAATAGTAGACTATATTAAAAATCATTTGAACATAAATGGAGTTTATTATGTCAAACTACTACAATCCTACAGGGTGTGAATATTGCTCGAAATTAATAAGAAAACGTAATTATCTTATAACCTACCCTGTATAATGTTATAAAACCTTATATTTTAAGAAAGAAGAAATCGAGGAGAATTCAAAAATGTAAAAATATACAGGGTGTCCCATTTAAAAAAACGAAGTTATAAGCAACTTCCGGTATAACCGGAAGTACCAAATCGATGAAAATATTTTCATTGAATAGATCAGTCTTCAAAACCCCCTTATTCCAATTTTCATAATTCAGTTGCCTTTAGTTCTCGAGATATTTCTAATAGGCCCTTTATCTGCCTCACCCTATATAATATGTACAATGACAAAACCGTGATATTACAAAAAGTACTTTTTTATTAGAGTGTAATTTTTGGAATTTTAAGCATCTTATCATTAAATTATTTTATATTCTATAAATTCTATTCCTACAAATAAGAAAAAGGTTTTATTATAAAAAAGTTCCTTTTTATAAAAGTGTAATTATTTCACAATTTATTTGTTTCATATTTCTTTGATGTGCGGCCTACCTAAGGCTTTTCTCTAGTGTGAATTCTTAAGTGTTTTTTTAAACTGGATGCTTGAGTAAATTGCTGAAAACAAATTCCACACTTGTAAGGCTTTTTTCCAGTGTGCATTTGTAAGTGTATTTTCAAACTGAATGCACGACTAAATGGTTTGAAACAAATTTCACACTTGTAAGGCTTTTCTCCAGTGTGTACTCTCAAATGTTGTTTCAAATCATTGGATTGGCTAAATTGTTTGAAACAAATATTGCACTTGTAAGGCTTTTCTCCAGTGTGCACTTGTAAATGTATTTTCAAAGTGAATGCATGACTAAATCGCTTGAAAAAAAAATTTCACACTTGTAAGGCATTTCTCCAGTGTGAAGAAATTCTTTTTTTTTAACTGCCTGCTTGAGTAAATTGCTGCAAACAAATTTCACACTTGTAAGGGAAGCCGTACACCAAAGAATCATGAAACGTAAAACATGTTTCATGAAAATAAAACACTGCTAAACAAATAGAAGTCCGCCTACCAATGAAACGAGACTGATTCATGCTCATGAAACATTTTTATCTTCTTGAAACATTTCATGAAATAGGTCGTGTTCAGTTTCATTGTTTTGGACAATTAATTACGTGCGTAAATGAATGCCGACCAAGAATTTAATATTGCATTGGTTTCTGTGGTGGAGCAGAACAAAGAGTTGTACAACTATAACCGGGTACTCGAATAGACAAAAACAAGAAAATATCGATTTTCTTTAAACCAGGACCCACAATAAAACATTGTCAATGTTTGAGGACTTTTTCTATAAAATGATTGAAATTTGGCAAGATGATTATTTAATTCGTTTGTAACCAAATATGTAGGTACTATCTTTATGATTTTTGGACAGTAATAAAAGAGTTTCCACAACAGCAACGACCTCGTCATCACTTTCCATTGTCGAGTATATAAATTTTATTTTTGTTTCTTCGATTAGTATATCACATGAAATGGTTACTTTTTTCACAACTTATTTGTTTCATGTTTTCCATTTCTTTGATGTGTGCGGCCTACCTAAAGCTTTTCTCTAGTGTGAATTCTTAAGTGTTTTTTTAAACTGGATGCTTGAGTAAATTGCTGAAAACAAACTTCACACTTGTAAGGCTTTTCTCCAGTGTGTACTCTCAAATGTCTCTTCAAATCATTTGATTGACTAAATTGCTTAAAACAAATTTCACACTTGTAAGGCTTTTTTCCAGTGTGCACTTGTAAGTGTATTTTCAAACTGAATGCACGACTAAATGGTTTGAAACAAATTTCACACTTGTAAGGCTTTTCTCCAGTGTGTACTCTCAAATGTTGTTTCAAATCATTTGATTGGCTAAATTGTTTGAAACAAATATCGCACTTGTAAGGCATTTGTCCAGTGTGAATTCTTAAGTGCTTTTTTAAATTTCCTGCTAGAGTAAATTGCTGCAAACAAATTTCACACTTGTAAGGCTTTTCTCCAGTGTGAATTTTTAAGTGTCTTTTTAAACCGTCTGCTTGAGTAAATTGCTTGAAACAAATTTCACACTTATAAGGCCTTTCTCCAGTGTGTACCCTCAAATGTTGTTTCAAATCATTCGATTGATTAAATCGCTTAAAACAAATTTCACACTTGTAAGGCTTCTCTCCAGTGTGCTTTTGTAAGTGTATTTTCAAACTGAATGCATGACTAAATTGCTTAAAACAAATTTCACACTTGTAAGGCATTTCTCCAGTGTGCACTCTCAAATGTTTTTTCAAACCACTTGACTGGCTAAATTGCCGAAAACAAATTTCACATTCGAATGGCTTTTGTCCAGTGTGTATTCTCAAATGAGTTTTCAAATAACGGGCTTTAACAAATTGCTTAAAACAAATATCACACGTATGAGGTTTTTTCCCAGTGTGCAATTTCAAATGTTGTTTTAAATTACTTGTTGTAGTAAACTGCTTATGACAAATTTCACACTTGTAAGGCTTTTCTCCAGTGTGTAACGTCAAATGTGCTTTCAATTGACTTGCTTGAATAAATTGCTTAAAACAAATTTCACATCTTTGTTTTTTCCTAGTGTGCACCTTTAAATGTCTTTTTAAACTGTTTGTTTGATTAAACTGCTTAAAACAAATTTCACACTTGTAAGATTGTTGTCCGGTCGCAACTATCATATTTTTATTATTCAATATTTTTTCGTCACTGTGTTGACCTGTATCTTTTCCTTCATGAGTTGAATGTAACGTGTCCATGCTTTTCATTCGATTCTCTTCCTGGGAACAACCTAAAATAGAAATCAACTATAAACAGTTTATTGGAACAGAAGAATTCTTGCAGAAAAAAGGGATATACCTAATAAATAAAGTAAAATTATAGCCTAAGTTTGTAATGATATGCCTTCTGCACCACATCGACAGATAGAACCGTTATCGCTCCAAGTTCGCGCAATACGTTACTCCACTGCTCCAAGTTCGCGCAATACGTTACTCCACTCATTTCCACTTCTCCGAAGTATTCGAAGCCGAGAGCACCCGAGAGTGTACGTAAGGAGGCTCGCGAGCGGAGAAGAATCAGTCTTGTAGCGACCAGCTCTGGGCTCCCAGGCCAGCCACAGTATGAAAAGGCCGACCTGAGTGGTGATACTCCGTATTGAAGAGATGAGCTGCTCGTAATTAAACGGTAGCCGTGGAGTGAACGGCTTCCGATCAGAATGCTTCACATTTCTTTGATGTGCGGCCTACCTAAGGCTTTTCTTTAGTGTGAATTCTTAAGTGTTTTTTTTTAACTGGATGCTTGAGTAAATTGCTTAAAACAAATTTCGCACTTGTAAGGCTTTTCTCCAGTGTGTACTCTCAAATGTTTTTCAAATCATTTGATTGGCAAAATTGTTTGAAACAAATTTCACACTTGTAAGACTTTTTTCCAGTGTGCACTTGTAAGTGTATTTTCAAACTGAATGGACGACTAAATCGCTTGAAACAAATTTCACACTTGTAAGGCTTTTCTGCAGTGTGTACTCTCAACTGTTGTTTCAAATCATTTGATTGGCTAAAGTGTTTGAAACAAATATCGCACATGTAAGGCATTTGTCCAGTGTGAATTCTTACGTGCTTTTTTAAACTGCCTGCTAAAGTAAATTTCTGCAAGCAAATTTCACACTTGTAGGGCTATTCTCCAGTGTAAATTTTTAAGTGTTTTTTTTTTAAACTGGCTGCTTGAGTAAATTGCTGAAAACAAACTTCACCCGTGTAAAATGTGTACTCTCCAATGTTTCTTCATATCATTTGATTGACTAAATTGCTTAAAACAAATTTCACACTTGTAAGGCTTTTCTCCAGTGTGAATTCAACTGGATGCTTGAGTAAATTGCTGACTTTTGTGCTGCTTCGCTAAAACTTTTTTTTTAAATATTATTGTAATAATTGATTTTAGAATATATATTATATTTAATTAAAAATGAATAACCATTTTCAATTTAGTCTTTTTATATTTAATTAATTAAATAAAGTGTATATTTAATAATATTTTCAACTTAGTCTTTTAGGCCAATAAAGTTAGGTTTTTACTAGACATAACGGAAAAGACGAGGTTTGACAGTTGAAATGTGTAGTATGAGATATTACAAAAAGACTACCATCTTTGGATTCATCAATTTTTTAGTGGAACATTTTTTAAATAAACAATCAAAACGTCAAACTTAGTTTTTTACTCATAACTTAAAAACTTGTTTATTTAGAAATTTAACGTCCACAGGTAACTTTCTCAGGAAAAAAAGATACATCGAATGAGATACGCTAAATAAAAATCGGTTAATAAACAAAAAAGTTAATGCAAAACGGATGACAAAATCACTGTTTTTGAATATAGTTAATAACAATTTTATTGTTTGTTAAAATACGTTCTAATATACCCAAAATTGAGGGCACTATGGTGTTTGAATGGTGTGCAAAAAATGGTCCAGATCTGTTAAATAGTTTTCGTAAAATTGAATTTGTTTATAAAATTTTTTGAAAAACGAGCTAATTTCTGAGGCTGGTCCAGTTAATATGGCTGAATGTATCTCAATAATCCGGAGCTCATTTCCTTCGTTAAGATGTATACTAACAGCTTATGAAAAAAAAAGTAAAAAAAATTACATATACGTACAAAAAATTATTTGTTAATAAATAGCAGTTTTTAAGCTTATAAACAATTACAATAATTTCGTAGAAATTATGTCAAATTAAATGGCAATAAAAAATACGGAAAGCTGGTTAAAATACACAACTTTAAAAAAAAATTTTAGGTCCTACGACCCTTGGGGTCTGAGATAGGCCCTTTTTTTTTGAAAAAATCACTGTTACGTTAATTAACAACACTAAGAGCTGAAATTATCCAATCTTTTATAAGAAAAGTCAAAGTTTTTAACAAAGTTTTTAGTAAGAAAAAATGTTAAAAATTGTTTAAATAGGAGTGTTATAAACACAGAGTATTTTGCGTTTCGACTAAAGTAAAAAATAGCGGCCGCAGTCGACTGACCGAATAGTGGGAGCGGTTGGCGACCGGCATGCGGCAGCAACTATTAAAATTACGTTATCCCGACCACAAAAATCCACTTTAAGGTGAATGACAAATTTTTGTCATTCCTTATGTTTTCGAGGTCTCTGGATCCGAATATGGAGTTATTTTTTTTTATCTAGAATTAGTGGAACATGTTCAAAAATCAAATTTTATGCAAAAATGCGAAAAATCAATCTTGATGATTTTTCAATTTTAACTCACTGTATTTTTGGTCGCTGTAAATATTTCCTTTTGAAAATTTTACTGTGTTATCTTTGAAGCATTTAGATAACAATGAGATTTGTCCAAAATGACTCAACACGTTAAAAGAGAAGTTGTTAATTTTTAAACATTTTGTCGTCAGATTTCGTTAGTTTCACGTTTACTTAAAAAAGTTGAGTGACAAACTTTTTAGTTTATAATTTTAATTAACACAAAAATAAAACATAATTTATGAAGAAGTTTTCCAAAAAAATTGAATTTAAAATATGCAATAGGAAAAATGTTATGTGACTTTATAGACGACCGGCACACCCCAAAAAAAGCTTATTTCTCGAGATACTGATACTAATTTTGGTCATACTTTATATTTTTGATGGTGCTCAAAACTAAAATTAGGGTTGTTTTGAATTTTACTTGAGGGAACATTATCAAAATCGCAAATTTACCCTAAAAATAAAAAAAATCACGTTTTTTTGAGTTTAATTTGCTACAACTCTGTTCTATTGTAATATTTTTTTCTGATATTTTTATAGTATATATTTCTCACCTTTCTGAAGACAATGGGACCTGCTTCAATATTTCTGTCTTGCCATAAAAAAGTTATAAATTGTTTGAAGTAAAAGGTGCAGATTCTTGAAATGCAAAGTTTAATCGCAAAAGTTGAGTAACAAAATTTGAAATTTAGCTGTTTAATTAATTTTAAATTAAAATCTAGAGTACAGAGAACAAAATGTTTTAAAGAAAAAAAAATGGTGTAACTTTTAATTTTAAGAAAAACGTGATTTCATCTTTTTTTTATTTTTAGGGTAAAATTGCGATTTTGACAATGTTTCCCCATCTAAAATTCAAAATAAAACTCATTTTCGTTTTCAGCACCATAAAAAGTATAAAATAAGACCAAAATTAGCCATTCACCACACCGTGGTTGACATCTCGAGAAATGAGCGTTTTTTTGGGGGGGGAGTACCACGTATCACTCGTCTATAAGGTCGCGTAACTTTTTTTCTGTTGCATATTTTGACTTTGTGGCCTTTTTATTGTTATTTTTTAAATTTATTTATTTAAAATATAATTTTACTAAATAAATGTGCAACATAATAATATTCATAAAATTCAAGTTTCTACCAAAATATATAAATAAAATATTAAGCTTCAAATCCGGTATACTGTCAATGTTAAAAATGGGCTGCAACGGTCTAGCGCTAGCGAATGCTAGTACTCGAATTTATTCTCATTCGGCTGCGCCTTCTCATTCGGCTGCGCCCATCATTTTTTTTTACTTTAGTGGGAACGCAAAATACTCTTTCTTTATAACAATACTGTTTAAACAATTTTTAACATTTTTTCTTGCAAAAAACTTTGTTAAAAACTTTGACTTTTCTTATAAAAGAATGGTTAATTTCAGATCTTAGTGTTGTTAATTAACGTAACAGTGATTTTTTCAAAAAAAGGGGCTATCTCAGACCCGAAGGGTCGTAGGACCTAAAAACTTTTTTTGGAAGTTGTGTATTTTAACCAGCTTTCAGTATTTTTATTGCCATTTAATTTGATCTAATTTCTACGAAATTATTGTAATTGTTTATAAGCTTAAAAACTGCTATTTATTAACAAATAATTTTGTGTACGTACATGTAATTTTTTTTTACTTTTTTTTCATAGGGTATTAGTATACATCTTAACGAAGGAAATGAGTCCCTGATTATTGAGATACATTCAGCCATATTAACTGGACCAGCCTCAGAACTTAGCTCGTTTTTCAAAAAATTTTATAAACAAATTAAATTTTGCAAAAACTATATAACAGATCTGGACCATTTTTTGCACACCATTCAAACACCACAATGCCCTCAAGTTTAGGTATATTTAAACATATTTTAATAAACAATAAAATTGTTATTAACAATATTCAAAAACAGTGATTTTGTCGTCCGTTTTGCAATAACTTTTTTGTTTATTAACCGATTTTAATTTGGTTTATCTCATTCGATGTATCTTTTTTTTCTGAAAAAGTTACCTGTGGACGTCAAATTTCTAAATAAACAAGTTTTTAAGTTATGAGCCAAAAACTAAGTTTGGCGTTTTGATTGTTTATTTAAAAAATGTTCCACTAAAAAATTAATGAATCCCAAGATGGTAGCCTTTTTGTAATATCTCATACTACACATTTCAACTGTCAAACCTCGTCTTTTCAAGTATGTCGAAAAACGGCTTATTTTTTACTAACTTGATTGGTCTATTTTTATATTAAATTAATTAAATAAAGTGTATATTTATTTATAAAATGTAATTTGAATTTTTGACTCCGATGGAAATGATGCGCACCTGGCTTAGAATTTCTAATATATCGCTGACTGGCTCCGATTGGCACAAGTCAAACTAGAACGTTTTTCTAAAAAAATAATTATACCTATAGCAGAATTTAAAAAAAGTTTATTTATTCTATAAAATACAGAAATGTTATTCACATATTATGAGCAATTTCAAAGCATTCTTCAACACAAAATCCGGGCTGTTCAGGACACTTTTCGCAGTGACGTGTTGTAGACTAAGAGCCGCTATAGGTGAAATTTCTTAATCATTTTAGGCACGATAAAACCCTATAACTTAAATAGTACAACCTAAAAGAAAAGGTTTGAACACTGTGCCGACACTTTTCAGTGGCACATGCGTCGACAGTGGCGCATCAAACTTTCCACATATGAAGGGGATACATAAATTAAAAAATACTCTCCCTCACTACCGGAATTCAATTTTTTTCATTTATTTAAGTTCTGTGATTAACACATAAGATTCAGCGTAATTTTAACCCACCACCCCCTTTCCCTTCCATCAAAAACTTCATTTTTCGTTTTTATTTTTTTTTGCTGGGATGCAATCAATTTTAAAATTTCAAAAAATTCACATGCATAGCTGAGGCTTTTATAAAACATGTCTATTTTTTATAGACCCGTAGGTAGAGTGTACATAACCTAAAAAATTAAAAAAAATATTTTTTTTCAAAAAAGCGTATAACTTTTTTTGGGTAATAGCTGTAGGTCTAATTTTTTCTTAATCTTGTGTGTTTTATCAAACACTATATTTCTAATTTTTTTCAGATTTTTCCGTAAGGCTCGCCATCTTCAAGAATCCGAAAAACTGGTTTTTGGGGATTTTCCCTTTTTTATAGACTTCATAATATATCAAATCAATTTCGATTTTATAGGTTATATGTAACTTGAAGTAACTGAGTCCTTTAGAATATTTAAAAATGGGAGATACACGTTCAGACCCCCAAAACCCCCTTAAAAAAGTTTTTTGGATTTTTGAAGGTGACCAGCGTTACAGAAAAATCTGAAAAAAAATTAGAAATATAGTGTTTGATAAAATACACAAGAATAAGAAAAATTAGATTTGCAGCTACCTCCCAAAAAAAATATAATTTTTTCCAAAAAAAATTTTTTAAAAATTTTTTGAGGTTATGTACACTCAACCTACAGGTCTATAAATAATAGACGTGTTTTATGCGTGTAAATTTTTTGAAATTTTAAAATTGATTGCATCCCACCAAAAAAAATAAAATCGAAAAATAAAGTTTTTTATGGTGGGGGCAGGGGAAGGGTGTGGTGGGTTAAAATTACGATGAATCTTATGTTTTATTCACATAGAACTTAAATAAATGAAAAAATTGAATTCCGGTAGTGAGGAAGGATATTTTTTAATTTATGTATCCCGTCCATAAGTGGAACGTTTGATGCGCCACTGTCGACGCATGTGCCACTGAAAAGTGACGGCACAGTATTCAAACCTTTTCTTTTAGGTTCTACTATTTAGGTTATAGGGTTCCATCGTGCCTAAAATGATTAAGAAATTTCACCTATACCGGCTCTTAGTCTATTGTCTGCTTTATAATTCTGTTTTCAGAGCATGTTTTGCAACGCTTTCTCTTTTTTCGTCCCTTATTGACCATAGAAATTTTTGAAATACTATATCTGGTGGAAAGTTTTTGTAGATTTTTAAACACAAATTTGTTTTTTTTACACTTTGAAGGGCCCGGCATATTTTCCGTCATTTTGTATCATGAAACTACCACAGCAAAGAACGGTTAAAATTTTTTGACCCATAAGCCCTCACTCACACCCTGACAAACATAACTAACGTCGACGTCGTAATAAGTAAAATATACCGTCTTAAAAATCAACGGGTTACTGACCCCGATCGGAGTCATGCGCACCTAGCAAAAGACCACTTTGACTGCGATTGGAGTCATGCGCAGCGAAAGTGTTCAACAGATTTCACTCTTGTAAGGCTATTCTCCAGTGTGAATTTTTAAGTGTTTTTTTAAACTGGATGCTTGAGTAAATTGCTGAAAACAAACTTCACACTTGTAAGGCTTTTCTCCAGTGTGTATTCTCAAATGTGTTTTCAAATCATTACTTTGATTAAATCCCTTAAAACAAATTTCACACTTGTAAGGCTTCTCTCCAGTGTGCACTCTCAAATGTTTTTTCAAATTATTTGATTGATTAAATCGCTTAAAACAAATTTCACACTTGTAATGCTTCTCTCCAGTGTGCATTTGTAAGTGTATTTTCAAACTGCATGCCTGACTAAATCGCTTCAAACAAATTTCACACTTGTAAGGCTTCTCTCCAGTGTGCACTCTCAAATGTTTTTTCAAATCATCTGATTGATTAAATCGCTTAAAACAAATTTCACACTTGTAAGGCTTCTCTTCAGTGTGCACTCTCAAATGTTTTTTCAAATCATTTGATTGATTAAATCGCTTAAAACAAATTTCACACTTGTAAGGCTTCTCTCCAGTGTGCACTCTCAAATGTTTTTTCAAATTATTTGATTGATTAAATCGCTTAAAACAAATTTCACACTTGTAATGCTTCTCTCCAGTGTGCATTTGTAAGTGTATTTTCAAACTGCATGCCTGACTAAATCGCTTCAAACAAATTTCACACTTGTAAGGCTTCTCTCCAGTGTGCACTCTCAAATGTTTTTTCAAATCATCTGATTGATTAAATCGCTTAAAACAAATTTCACACTTGTAAGGCTTCTCTTCAGTGTGCACTCTCAAATGTTTTTTCAAATTATATGATTGATTAAATCGCTTAAAACAAATTTCACACTTGTAAGGCTTCTCTCCAGTGTGCACTCTCAAATGTGTTTTCAAAGTATTTGATTGATTAAATCGCTTCAAACAAATTTCACACTTGTAAGGCTTCTCTCCAGTGTGCTTTTGTAAGTGTATTTTTAAACTGAATGCATGACTAAATTGCTTAAAACAAATTTCACACTTGTAAGGCATTTCTCCAGTGTGCACTCTCAAATGTTTCTTCAAACCACCTGATTGACTAAATTGACGAAAACAAATTTCACACTCGTATGGCTTTTCTCCAGTGTGTACTCTCAAATGAGTTTTGAGACTTGCTGCTTGAATAAATTGCTTAAAACAAATTTCACATCTTTGTTTTTTCCTAGTGTGCACCTTTAAATGTCTTTTTAAACTGTTTGTTTGATTAAACTGCTTAAAACAAATTTCACACTTGTAAGATTGTTGTCCAGTCGCAACTATCATATTTTTATTTAATATTTTTTCGTCACTGTGTTGACCTGTATCTTTTTCTTCATGAGATGAATGTAACGTTTCCATGATTTTCATTCGATTCTCTTCCTGGGAACAACCTAAAATACAAATCAACTATAAACAGTTTATTGGAACAGAAAAATTCTTGCAGAAAAAGGGGATATAATAAATAAAGTAAAAAATCCACGAGGAAAATAAACTTTTTTTCACATGCAAAAAATATTTTTATATTTTTTACTGCATTAAATCTTATTACAACCCTTAAATAAGTCTCAAGCCAGCCCTGTTCAATAGTACCATTCCATATCTCCTATTTTTACCCTCTCTCCTCATCCCTTACAGACAGATAATTTTGGATTCGGCACAGAAGAAATTGGAAGAAATCTCTCTCTACCATCAGCCGTTCTACGGTCAGGAAGTAACGCGCTTCTGCGATACCCACCGTAGGGTGAGACACGTGAGGGTGCAACCTCATCTCGACCTTATCAGCCTTTCTTTTGGTGAAGAAGTACTTAATACATAATAATGAAAGGTAAGTCTCATTTTACTTTACAATTGACACACTACACCTATAAGTAACAAAATTCAAATGTTTGTTTCTTTTTGTAGAGCTGATTTTAGATTACAACAAAAACAAAAAGTAATTGACCTGAAAGTAACTACAATTACCATTTCAAAGGAAGTAGGACCTAGGTACCTAGAAATGTGATTGAAAAAGTGTTGGAAGTCAAAGATGTTTGTCAAAGCAATTAAATCCTATTAATGCAGGTAAAATTCTTTAAAGTTATTGTGGAACATTACAAAACGTACCAAATGTTTATAAAGGTGAAGTTTCAGAAGGTTTATAACCAGATGCAGATTAATAAGATGACCTTAATGTTATTGAAAATAGACCATTTGACCAAAATTAGTGTCGAAGGGAGAAGAAATAAGATATGCAATTTTTCAGCAATATTTTAATGTATAACTTTATAAATAAAAATGTTTAATTGAAAAATATGAGTTTTACTAAAAAATAATTAAATACAATAAATACTATTTTCTAGGAAACTGTCATTTTCTTCTTCTTCTTAAGGTTTTTGGCCTCTGACAGTCAGTTTTCGGCCAATTTCTAGGTTAAAAGTAGTTCAAAAACGATCAACGTGCGACGTTGCCGTATTTGTTTCAAAACCATTTAGAGGATTCCTCTAAAAAAATAATATTTTAGCGGTCCTCTATAATATGTGTTTACAGAATGTCAATCTAACCTAAAAGTTTTAGAGGACCGTTAAAAGTTAAATTTTAGAGGCCTCTTAAATTTAACGGAAATGTTACAGAATACACCCCAATATTTGAAAATTACTAATAGATACCATCCGAAATTCTATTTTTAGAATGCCAGGTATAACTAATCTCCCAAGTGAATGAAAAATTCAGGCTCATCTTCCGCTAAATTATCTTAGGTTTTGTATAAGCACCTACCGTATTTTCCATTTATTGGTAACTTTTACCTTTCTGCATTTTCTTACCTCTTTGCATTTACGCGTAATCCCTACGGTCGTAACTGTGACGTAGAGATTTCTAAGCCTTTTGTTGAAGCACGCACCTAATCTGCATAATTTTGTTTACTATTTTGTCTCCAGGTAAATTTTTTAATAATAAATAGATATCCGAACTTTTACTAAGAATTCTTAAATAATATTGTCATTATTTTAATGGCATACGAATTGCTTCTCTGATAATTTAAATTAGATCAACGCAGGCAACATTTTTTAATTCTCATACAAAAAAGAAATTTAATTAATCTTATTATTATTTATATAATACATGCTCTTAATTTTCTTTCTTCCTTTTCTAAGACTCGCTTCTGTCTTATGAATCTTTTGATAGGTACTCTAACCATAATATACTCTAATTAGAAATGGAGTTCTCAATTGAAGAGATTGCAAAATATACTCGTAACCTGCAAGTTGCAAAAACAAATATCATAAGAATTGCGAACATTAGCTCAAACTTGAATGCAAAAAACTCCCTAAATTTATACTGAAAGATTATATCGCTCAAATTAGAGATGCTTTTAAATGGTACTCAGAAAATTTGGAAAACCTGTACGACGATGAAAATATTGTCGAACAGGAAGAAAAAGAAGGTACATGGGAAAAATATATGGACGCTGTATGTTGCTTAGAAGAACAACTAGAAGCTTTGAATATAAATGAACAAGAAGAAGCTAAAAATACATTTGTTAATAATGACTCAACCCTCAATAATTCTAAACAAACGACAGAAATAACGATAAGTACTTCGTTTAGTTCTGGAATTGTTCAAGTTGAAAAACAAGACTCTCAAAAGTTGACTTATGAAATAGCTTCCAATAACATCAATAGCCAAGATGTAACCGGCAAGTATCTCTTAAAGAATATGCTACTGGAAAAAGTAGTTACTCTTGAAACTATACCAGAAGAAATTGATATTACTGAAAATGCAATCTCTTCATCGACCACTCTTCTTAGCATCGCTCCGCCACAAGTAGTGCAAGAGTGCAATGCTTTGATTTTAAATAAAGCCCCGCCTACACAAAATGTGTTGGTCTCTGCTCCAATTCTGAAAAATGTCAATTTGTCTCTACCTGTAGTTACTACAAATGTACCCCAGTATTACCTTCTTGCGATATACTAACAGCGGGATTGGCAAATATACCATCCCCTACTCATATACAAATTAAAACTACTTGTCAACCTGAACTTTCAAATGTTCTAAATGTAACTCGGGTACCCCTTATTCAAGTTGAAAATATAGTCATTCCAACCTCCTCAAATTTGAATAAAATAATTTCAACTCCTTGTGAAAGTGGTGGTATACATGCCGATATTTTGAAACATATTTCACCTCCAAATATGACCATACCACCTTCACTAATACATGAAAATCAAATACTTCTCTCACAGCCTCGTACTGCCACAGCTACGATCACAGGCCCCTCAAGACAAAATGGGCTTACTCACACTATCTCTCAATCTAATTCATTGGACTCAGTCCAATCTGTCTCTTCTTCTGTTACTGTTGCCCTACCAAACGTAATAGGCCAATCAACAAGAGCCTCTGCAGTACCCAACAATATTCCTGACATGGTGGCTCAGCCTGCCTTGTCTCTCCCTAATACGGTGAACGTCAATGTAACGCACTCTCCGCCGTTGTTCAGGTCCATAAAGAGAGTAGCCAGGTTACCCTTTGGCCAACAGTGGCGCTTTCTGCCTAATGCTTATCTTATTTAGATTTTAGTTTTCTCAATTTATCTTTTAGTATCCCTTAGTTATATTGATTTTATAATACATAAGTCTCTCTTAGTCTATTTAGATTTTAGTTTCCCTAAATTTTAAGTAGCTCTTAGTTAGTTTCTGTTTATAATAATGTCCTATTAGTTTTTCTAGACTTTAGTCTCTCTAGATTTAAATGATTTCGTATTTATCTAGTTTGTACAGCAATGCGTTTAATTTTTATTGCTGTATTTTTATTCATAAGTTATTAAGTTCTAATTGTAAAAGTTTATTAATCTCTAAGGATAATAATTGATGCCCTGACTCAGTGGCGTAACTCCTTTGTCCCTTCTCGCCCCCGGAAATATGTTCAATTTTCACATGCAAAAAATATTTTTATATTTTTTACTGCATTAAATCTATTATTACAACCCGTAAATAAGTCTCAAGCCAGCCCTGTTCAATAGTACCATTCCATATCTCCTATTTTTACCCCCTCTCCTCATCCCTTACAGACAGATAATTTTGGATTCGGCACAGAAGAAATCTCTCTCTACCATCAGCCGTTCTACGGTTAAGAAGTAACGCGCTTCTGCGATACCCACCGTAGGGTGAGACACGTGAGGGTGCAACCTCATCTCGACCTTATCAGCCTCTCTTTTGGGTTGAAACGAAATAGCAATATTTACGTTACGTGCACGAACAGTAATCATAAACAGTAATTCGGAAGTGACGCCATACACGATTTCGCAGCAGTCAAAACGCGAGGCACGTGGTACGGGTACGGAAACAATCAACTCGTATGTGACCGGCTTCCGCTTCAGTGTCCCGGACAAGGCTTCACAGTTTGGTAAGACTTTATACACATGTTATATTGTCTGTATAAAACCGTATATTTTATCTTCCCTTTTGAACCTAACCTAACCTAATTACAGTCCACATACTCTGAAAGTATATTCATACTTTCACATATGTACAAGTTATCGTACAATGGCTGTATACCATAAATCACAAAAATACTAGATTTGTTGTAAAAGATATATTTTAAAATACCCTAAATAAGGGTCACATTAAAACAAAACGTTTCCGGATCAAGAAATCCATTATCAGTGTTTCTAAAAGCCCTAAAATTAAGTATAACCTAATTAATTGAGAAAAAAATTAAAAAGTTGAGAGAGGTTTAAAAAACAAGAAGCCATACTTGGCAAGTTAAAAAACTAGCATGCTTGAGCCATTAAAATGTGTTGGGTAAAAACCCTTTAAATGTGAACAATAGGGAACTTACACATTTTTTTTATTACATAATAATGTTCAGTTTTGTATAAAAATGAGATTTTCAAAATTTCACGCTTCAAAAACTCATAATAACTTAGAAGTACAAATTTAAAGTCTTCTGTATTTTAAAACAGTTCAAACGACCCGTGACGTCACAGAGTTTAACTGTATGGTTCCGTTTATGGTTATATTTAGGTATATTCTTCTTCTTATTCTTGAGTTTATTGGCCTCCACATACTTATGTATTTGGCCAGCTCGTCGTCGAGGAATAAAGGAAAAATATTTATATTGTAATGACATTTATCGTATGTCATTGTAATAAAATATACCAGTTTGTTGAGATTGGAGTTTGATACAGTTTTTGAAGGAAAGGAAAGAAGGGTTTACTATGGAAAATAAAACCATTTTGTAAAAGTACAAGTTTTCTATGAATAGTTCAAACGATCAAAAACACTTGTAACGTCACATAACTGTATTTCCTACTGACGTTTATAATGTTTAATTTAAAATGATATACAATTTTGTTTATGGGCCATTCCACGAATATACGTCTGTTCCAGACCATCCCGACAACGAATATTTTAGTGTGCAACATAAGAAGTACGAAGCTAAATTGCAAATTACATTCTTGTTTATTGGAATAATTTTTAGAGTCATTTACTTTCGTACTTCTTGTGTTGCACACTAAAATATTCGTTGTCGCGATGGTCTGGAACAGACGTATATTCGTGGAATGGCCCATACTTTGTTGGTGTAGAATGTAAACCATAACCCGATGACGTCACGACGCGTTTTGGGCTGGCTGGTATAATTTGAATTTTTAATCGTCTTTAGGGGCCAAAAGAAAGACAAACAAAACTTTTTTATCTTTGATACATGTTTTAAATGATTTGTTGTGATTTATAACATTTTTTTCGAATTTAAAATTTTATGCAAGTTCCCTATTATGTTATGTTACATGTTTATATAATAGTTCAGTGGTTCCCAACCTTTTATGTCTGGCGACCCACCTTCTGATGTTTTTTCATATAAGCGACCCATCCCTCAGCCATGATGATACATATTTACGTTATTCAGCTACTGTAAGAGCCACGCCGCGATCCACCTGAAATCCACCCGCGACCCACTAGTGGGTCGCGACCCACCGGTTGGAAAACGCTGTAATAGTTTAATGCTGTTGCAGATATGTCTAGATATTACCCAGGGCAACACAGGACTCTTCCAACGTGGTTGGAATTTTTTTTTTGGAAAATTAAAACCTCACATATTGGATTTCAATGGCCAAGTGACAAGCTGACAACTGAATACAAAAGCAACTCCGAAGGACGTCAAGAACTGTCAATGTAACCTAGTTGTTGTCATAGAGGTATATATTAACATAGAGTGAGCCTACCTTCCGCACTTCCTGACGACAAGATCTCATGGACTGGTTTGCGGCATCTCTTTCTAACACATTGTATCGAGAAACTAAGATGACATTAAGTGTGAGTATAGGTACGGAAGGGGAGGACAACTGTCGCAGTTTTACTATGCGTAAGAGTGAAACAGCACTAATCCAAATAAAAAAGATGGTGTAGTCACTTCGCTCTTAACGTCACTCTCTCTATGCTAATATATAACTCTATGGTTGTTGTATTGTTATTTCAGCCACAATGTTTAAAGATTATTTTAATACTTGAGATAAAAACAGTATCAAATTTGCATATGTTGGAGTTAAAGTTACAACTGACATCAATGGAGTTTGATGTCAGGTCTCAGGAGGACTTTTCATCATCAGTTTCATCAAGCTACTTTTAATCTCATTTTCAGTCATATACAAAAACAGTATTTCTTTAATTATCATATTAGATATTCCATGAAAAATAGTTTCTGTCCTTGTGGGATCGGTACTCACCGGAGGGACCGCAGAGTTCGGAAACAGCGTCTCTTTGCAAAGACAATGACGTCGACTTTGCAAAGTAACAAGACACTTACTCAACACACACACTACACATTACTCCCCTGACTTAGTAATAAGTTATACAATTACGTGGCTAAAGGTTCTAGTTCTAAACCAAAGCCAGAATCAGAGAAAAAAAAGAAGATATTCCATCTTTATTCAATTTATGTTGGGTCCACTTACATTTTACACATCAAAGCAAATTATCAGTCATCAAAACAATTATCCTTCAATTAATACTCTTAGAATTGTACAAATATGTACACATTGCATACAATTTTGTTTTCCTAGACGTCTATACATAAAAGGCCTTTTCTCATTATTTGTCTAAGTGTATTGATATCATATGAGCAACATAACAACTATAGGTATTGATGACTGCATAACTTCTGGTAACGTAAATATTTTATTTTCCTATTTGATTACTTAATTAATGGATAATTTTAAAAAAATTTCATTTATGTTCGAATAACTTTAACTCCAACATATGCAAATTTCATACTGTTTTTATCTCAAGTATTAAAATAATCTTTAAATGTTGTGGCTGAAATACAGCAATTAGGTTACATTGACAGTTCTTGACGTCCTTCTGAGTTGCTCTTGTAATTCAGTTGTCAGCTTGTCAGTTGACCAGTTGGCCACTGAAATCCAATATGTGAGGTTTTAATTTTCCAAAAAAAAATCCAACCACGTGAGAAGAGTCCTGTGTTGCCCTGGGCAATATCCAGGCATATCTGCAACATAATTAAACTATTATATAAACATGTAACATAACATAATTGTTTACATTTAAAGGGTTTTTACCCAACACATTTTGGTGGTTCAGGCATGCTATTTTTTGTAAGTATGGCCTCTTGTTTTTTAAACCTGTCAACTTTTTTCTCAATTAATTAGGTTATACTTAATTTTAGGGCTTTTAGAAACACTGATGATGGATTTCTTAATCCGAAAACGTTTTGTTTTAATGTGACCCTTATTTAGGGTATTTTAAAATATACCTTTTACAACAAATCTAGTATTTTTGAAATAAAGTAAAATTATAGCCCAAGTTTGTAATTACAGTGGAACCCCGATAAGTCGGCCTCCGATAACCCGGAAGTCCGGCTAACCCGTATCGATTTTCATCAGATAAAATAAAAATGTTTTCACTTTGACTGAGTTTTTTACCAAGAAATAAACAATAATGTATACAACTGTACGTAATTTAGATGTACTGGACATAAGTAATTCATTTTTTTGGCAATTATAATTAAGTTTATCTGTAATAGTACCGTATTTTATTAATTTTTACCATATTCTCCGGCTAACCCGGATTTTCGATAACCCAGATCGGCCGCGGTCCCGATTAATCCGACTTATCGAGGTTCCACTGTATATCGCGCAACACTATACCCCACTCATTTCCGCTTCGCCAAAGTATTCGAGGCCGAGAGCGTACTTAAGGAGGCTACCAAGCGGAGAAGAATCGGTCTTGTAGCGACCAGCTCTGGGCTCCCAGGACAGCCAGAGTATTAAAAGGCAGCCGACCTGAGTGGCGAGACTCCGTATTGAAGAGATTCGCTGCTCGTAATTAAACGGTAGCCGTGGTGTGAACGACTTCCGATCAGAATCGTACGGATGCCCATATAATTATTAATATTTTGATTGCGTGATTGTTTGTGCCTTACACTGTAGTGAGGTGTAGCGATATTTTCTTTTGATAGATAGTATTAATTTTTTTTTCTCTTGTATTCAGTTGTCAGTTGGCCATTGAATTTCAATATGTGAGGTTTTAATCCTCAAAAAAATTCCAACCACATGGGAAGAGTCCTGTGTTGCCCTGGGTAATATCCAGACATATCTGCATTATCTTTAAACTTTTTTATTAACATGTAACATACCTGTTTACATTTAAAGGGTTTTTACCCAAAATATTTTGGTGGCTCAATCATGCTATTTTTGTAAGTATGACCTCTTGTTTTCTTAAACCTTTGTCAACTTTTATAACTTTTTTCTTAATTTATTAGGTTATACTTATTTTTAGGGCTTTTAGTAACGCTGATGATGGATTTCTTAATCCGAAAACGTTTTGTTTTAATGTAACCCTTATTTAGGGTATTTTAAATATACCTTTTATGGTAAATCTAATATTTTATTTATCTTTTGCAGACATCCATCAAGGGGGCCTTCTCCACAACGGGGCAAGATAGAATTACGATTTATTTTATTTTTATTTATTTTGATGTATATAAATATCCTAAATATATTTACTTTGGTTTTAACCTGTGTTTTACTAAGTCTCTCGTCCTTAAAAGCTATCCGTCACATTAACCTTTCAAAGTACATGTAAAATTATTGTAATGAAAAAATTGTAATATCTAGTTGAGTTTTTTATGGTGCAAAATATCATTTCTTTTAAATTTTCTTTGAATAAACTTTCTTCAAAAGCAATGATTCTGGAACAACAAATTCCAATAATCAACAACTTAACCCACCTATACAACAACAAGGAAACAATGTTTATTATCTATGGCATTTCAACTATTAAACAACTTAAAACAGATCGTCTCAATAATGATGGAGTAAATTATGGGTCAAAAGGACAAAATGTTCGGACATCCTAATGACGCTGGTCTCAAAATTTAGCCTTCAACACTGAACTAAAGATTGGTACATGGAAAGTGGTCTGACTAATCATAGTCTGGAAGTCAAAGCCTTTATTTTAGAACATGATCTTGATGTTACGTTAATATCTGAAGCACATATGACAGACAAAATTCTCAATATATATATATAACTCAACACCCTCCAGGAAGAGCCCATGGATTCGCTGCTATAATTATAAAAAACAGCATTAGACACCATGAAATAATCAAGCATAGCAAAGTAAACTTACAAGGCACATCTATCTCAATAAAATTATTAACTAAGAACACTTCACAACATACTTTAACAAGCTCGGAAATTGCTTCATATAGCTGCTGGTGACTATAATGCTAAACACCTTCATTGGGGATCAAGACTCATAACCTCTCGAGGTAGAGAATTATTAAAAAGTGTCCAAAACCCTTATGTTACTAACGGCATCCACTGGTCAACCGAAGTACTGGCCTACTGATACATGAAAAGTGCCTGATCTCATCGACTTTTGTATTCTAAATTGAAAGTAAAACCTTTGTTCGATCTCTCATCTGATCAATCTCCCTTTATTATTATCCTAAGTACACAGGTGCACCACATTACAAAACCACTAGTTTTATCCAACAGCCGAACAAACTGGAATACCTTCAGGGATATAATAAAAAATAATATAAATAGGGAACTTGCATAAAATTTTTAATTCGAAAAGAATGGTATAAATCACAACAGAACATAATTTAGAACCTGTATCAAAGATAAAAAAGTTTTGTTTGTCTTTCGTTTGGCCCCTAAACACAACTAAAAATTCAACTTATACCAGCCACCCCAAAACGCATCGTGATGTCATGGGGTTGTATGTTTACATTCTACACCAATTGTATATATAATTTTAAATTAAACATTATAAATGTCAGTAAAAAATACAGTTATGTGAAGTTAAAAGTGTTTTTGATCATTTGAACTATTCATAGAAAATTTGTACTTTTACAAAATGGTTTTATTTTCAATAGTAAACCTTCTTTCCTTTCCTTCAAAAACTGTATCAAACTCCAATCTCAACAAACTGGTATATATTATTACAACGACATACGATAAATGTGATTAGAATATAAATATTTTTCCTTTATTCCCCGACGACGAGCTGGCCAAATACCCAAGTAGATGGAGGCCAATAAACTAAAGAAGAAGAAAAAGAATATACGTAAATATAACCACAAACGGAACCACATAGTTAAACTCTGTGACGTCACGGGTCGTTTGAACTATTTTAAGTTAAAGAACACTCTAAATTTGTAATTCTAAGTTATTATGAGTTTTTGAAGCGTGAAATTTTGGAAATCTCAATTTTATACAAAACTGAACATTATTATGTAATAAAAAAATGTGCAAGTTCCCTATTTAAATCTAAAACAGAACAAGATATAGAAGAGCAGTCAAGCAGTCAGTAAAAATCTACCACTAAAAACAGCACAAGACATAGAAGAGCAGTCAAACATTTAACTGTAAAAATTCAACAAGCCGCATGGGAAGCCTCATCTGATATTGTCATATGCTAAGAGACCGGCCTCATACCCTCTCTATATAAAAACTATGACATATACGAGAAAAGACAATTAAGGAAAAGATGGCAGACCACCAGTGCTCCAAAAGACAAAACTAAATACAACAAAGTAACCCGTTAATTAAAAAAGAAATAAATTATTTTCTAGAAAATCTGTCTAGCTCTGAAGAAAAGAACTACTCGTTATTGAAATTGTCTAAAAAACTCAAAACACAATCACAAACTAAAGCACTGATTAGAAAAAATGATGGCACCTGGTCTCATATACCTACATCAAAGACAAAGATAATGATAGTGGATAGACTACATAACAATCATCCACACATAACCATAATTGGCCAGTTTGAGGTTATGAGCTCATTTAATAGAGCTATTAGGTGGGAAGTCTCTTTCTAATCGGATAAGTTCATCCAATCAGCAACAGTGAGAAAGTGATGTGATCTATAGATCCAATGTCATTGGATAAACACTGTCCACTGTCAATTAGAAAGAGACTTCCCACCTAATAGACTCATTTACCTCTGTTGCAATCATCACCCATTTTAAGATAGCAGCGTGCAGTCTACACAAACACAGGGTCACTATAAGAAGAAACAAAATGTAGATGTGATCTAGCAAAAGTTGCCACAGCAAAAATGACGACAATATGGATGGACTGTCCAATTTTAAAAGTATTAAAGATGAGGTTGGTCAACAGCTTAATATTCCCAATACTGACCTACAGATGTGAATCTTGGACCCTGAGATAATCGGAAAGATAATCTGTTGGGATAATTTATTTTTAGGAAAAACACTGAATCAAATTGTAAATATTTTTTATGATATAGTTTACTTAGCTATAGAATTTTATTCATCCCCCTAAAAAGGTATTCAAAACATATATTCCCTCCTTGGTTCTCTTTAGAGTTAAAGAACCCGATAGTTGAGAAAAAGAAAGCTCACAAAAAATATATCTTATCTAAATCAGTTCTGGATTATCAGACTTTTTCTCAGCCGAGGGCTAATTGTAAATTGTTAAAAGCTGAAAGCTACAGAAATCATATTTACCTAACAGAATTATCACTAAGAAATAATTTGAAGGGATTTTGGTCGTTTGTGAATTCACGGAGGGAAAAGCCATCATTGCCCACTGTGTTGAGGTATGGTGGTGTTGAATCCAGTCACGGACCAGATATTGTAAATCTTTTTGCAGAATATTTTTCTACAGTATATTCCACTCAGTGACTCACCTACATTTGGTCTTACTAACCTGACTGGTTTCAACATAACTATATCTGATATTTATCTAAAATTATCAGAACTGGATGCGAATAAGGGTCCTGGTCCTGATGGATTGCCTACCAGCTTTCTCAAAAACTGTTGTTTTATAATATTATCCAGACCTCTTTTTCACATCTTTAATCTATCCTTAAATAAGGGTGAATTTCCAGAATGTTGGAAAAATAGTTTTTAACACCTATTTATAAAGCGGGAGATAATTCATTGGTGAATAATTACAGGCCCATTAGTATAATTATTAGTGTAATACCAAAGATATTTGAATCTTTTGTATGTGACTATCTTAAAGCTTCACTTGAAAAACAGCTAGTAGACCAACAATTTGGATTTCGGAATAGCAGATCAACTGAATGTAAGTTACTAGTGTTTGTTTGTGGACTTCCTGAGGAAGGCCTTGGAGAGGGGCTGTAGGGTACATGCGCTATACACCGATTTCTCCAAGGCCTTTGATCGGGTCAACCATAATATTTTAATATTTAAACTTAATCAAATGGGTGTTAATGGTCCACTTCTTGAGTGGCTGAGAACATACTTGACTGACCGAGTTCAGATAGTGCATATTAGGGATTTTGTTTCCAGTGAGATTAAGGTTCATTCAGGAGTACCTCAGGGTTCGCATTTGGGGCCCCTGTTATTTAACATATTCATCAATGATATACACCACTGCTTCCGGCACAGTTCACATCTTCTTTCTGCAGATGATCTAAAGTTCTACACAATTATCAACAATACAGAAGATTGTATTAATCTTCAACATGATCTTGATTGGTTGAGTGAGTGGTGTATGTTGAATGCCATGGCCCTGAATACATCCAAGTGTCATGCTATTTCATTTGGACGATCAAGAGACCCAATAGAATATAATTGTAATATACAGAATATTCCTGTTGACTGGGTTACTGAAATTCGTGATTTGGGAATTAATTTGGACTGTAAACTTTTATTTGAATCACATTATATGTCAAAAATTTCAAAATCTTTACAAATGCTTGGTTTTATAAAAAGATGTACTAGAGACTTTCAGAATATTAAAGCAATAATTAAACTACTATATTGTTCTTTAGTTAGACCTCATCTAGAGTATTGTTCTTGTGTATGGTCTCCATCTTATAATATTTACATATCAAAAATCGAGACAGTCCAACACAAGTTCTTAAGGTACGTAGCATATAAACTGGGTATACCTTTCGAGTTAAATCAGGTAAATTATCATCAAATTGAAACTCATTTGGGTATTCTCTCATTGCGTGACTGACGAGTACTTAAAGATGCAAGGATGCTTTATGGCATAATTAATTCAACAGTTTTGTGTCCTCAGCTACTTGAGCAGGTTGGTCTCCATGTACCTCTCCATAGAACTCGATTAGCCCAAACATTCTATGTTCCTATCCATAGAACCAACTATGCTTATAACACCCTTTTATCTCGAGCACTAAGATGGGCAAATATTCACCCTGATCTAGATTTCTTTGCACCGAAGTCTGAATTCATTTCAGGCCTCAGGCGTATGTTTGAGTAGTTGTGGAATAGGTAGTCATTATTGTGATATGTAAATCTGTTTGTAATATTTATATTTTATTGTATTATTATAACTATTTTATTATATTTATGAAGAAAGATATTTATAAATAAATAAAGATAGATGTCACTGAAATGTTCTGATGGAGACAAATGCTAGGAATTTCTTGAACTGTAGGACAAATAATTCAATTTTAAGAGAGCTAAAAGTTAACCAATGACTCTCCCGTAAAGTCTATCTCAACAATTAAAATACTAAGGACATATTATGAGAGCAAACACAGAAAATATGGAAACTCATTATAGAATGAAAGGTGGAAGGCCGAAGATCATGATGAAGATCCCAAACAAGATGGATCAATCAAATTACAGGAATATGCAAAAGACCTATGCATGAGTTAAAAGAAATGACAGAGAGACAATACACGACATTACTACACTCCCTACTCCCTCCGGGGGTCATGACTGGTGAGAAAGATGTACTCTCTAACCTTCAGTAATGAACTTCCTCAAAATATTTATCATGTTATTAAAAGAACTAATGTTATTTACTTACTTTCTTCACTTGTTTGCTTTTCTTCAAATAGTGTAAATTTATGTTCATCTTGTTCTACTTCAGTTTTTACATGGAATTCATTTGGGTCTAAATAATCAAATATCTGGTACTCACATTCTCTCTTGGGTTCTTCCTTAATTTCAAGATTGAAGACATCCAATGAATTATCACACGTCTCATTATTTGTTTCTATTTTACAAGTTTTCTCACTAGTTTCTTGTTTTATTTCCATATTATGAAAGTTGATTTTATTTATTTACCAAAAATCACACCTGTATCACAGTATATTAGGTTTATACAACAAACAACAATAAAAAACTGTGCCCATACTGTGCCTGAGTCACGCTTCTTTTACTACGGTTACAGTTACGGTTGCCTAAATCGACTAACCAATGAACATTAAGGGTGAGATTCAGTGCTGCCGCTGAAAAATTTAGGAATGTACTAGAATTAGGGAATCCAACGATCTGTCAAACTATTCCAATATGTCTGGCGATTGGCATGCAATACATTGAAGGCATATGATTTGGGATAAACCGTAATCGTACCCCCTCCTAACTGCCAAAGTGTCATGGCCGCCGTCGGGACCTATTGTGCTGACATTTACAATGTTTACATATAGAAAAGTTTGTTTTTTTCTGCTTATAATGCCGTTTTCTAAAGATATTAGTGAACAAAATCGATTTGCTAACACTATTTAATATATTTTAAATGTGCTAAAATTGGATTCAACAGCAAAAGTCGCATAAATAACATATAAATAACGAATTTGTTCACCTATTACAAATGGGGTTATGTGGTTGTAACTGTTTATTTTGGGAATAAAATGAAAATAATCAATTAAACGACTGGAAAACTGTAAGTATTACAATTAAAACATGTTTATCCTATCACAAGAGTTCACTTCATTTTAAGAAAGCTAATTATTATTATACAATAGACATTTATAAACTGCAATGTACTTTTAAGGTTACTTTTGATCTGTTTTCAAAGCTTATGATTAAATGTTACCTCTTTATTAATTAGATTTGCCAACAAAAGATGCATGATTAAGGCCAAATGCAATTCCTTTGCTAAAGTCATAAAAAAAGTACCAATACAGTTAAAAAAATTATTTTAAAAAGGTCTCTCAAAAGACATGAAAATATACAACAACTCAAAAAACTAGAGAATGTAAAGAAAGCCAGGTTATTGGAAATGGAATTCCTGTTTAATTGAAAGCCAGTAAACTATCCAAGACTTTTCAGAATCAAATGTGTCAACTTGTAAAAACGATTCTTCTGAAATTTTTAGTAAAAACCAGATTATCCTCAAGAAAAATTCTGTTTAAGTGAGACTCAAAGTCATATTTGTGAATGTGTCATCTTTGAATGAAACAATTTTTTTACCTAAACAATTAAATGTATGGATCTAATTAAAAACAATGCTGAATCAAGTACAGTTACAGAAATACAATCCTTTGAACTTCTAAATGTGATTGTTGAAAGTGTTGAAATAGCTACTGCATAGGGATTCGAAAGGGATAGACTTGTTATGAACGCACTTGATCATGTACTTCTTACTGTTATAAAGTTGAAACAAAACTTATTTTATGCTTTCTTATCAGTCACTTTTAATTGTGTATCAACTTTACGTGGTACATCGTGCAAAAATTGCTAAACATGCAAACATTATATTTATTTTCTGTGTTACATTGGATAGTATGATTGAATGTCTTCCTCTTTTAGATAGTGAAGTGAAGAACATCTTGAAGTTCCAATGATGTTTCAAGATGAGGTAAATGGAAATAATTGTATGTTAGAAGGACAGAGAATATGAAGAAATGTTATTGCTGCATATTTAGTGTAGTGAAATACAAACTTCAAACATTATAATATATTTTTTGATTTCAAACATTTCATATGATTATGAAAGAACATCTTTCTTTTTAAAACAATGAAGAAGTGAAGAACATAATAAAGTTCCAACGAAAATGATTCCAGATGAGGAAAATCGAAATAATGGTTGTATGTTACATGTATAGAGAATACGAAGAAATGTTATTGCTGCAAACTTAGTGTAGTGAATTAAAAACTTATTGTCAAATACAAATCAATTTATTTCATACTTTTATAATATATAGTGATATAATTTTATATGTGTTCAAATAAAAATATTAATAAATAAAATACAATAAACACAAATCATGTACTTATATCTTACAATGAATTACAAAATCAAAAATTAATTACAAAAATATCAAAATAAATCTAAAATATTAAAAAGTTACATATAATTTTTATAGTACCTACATACTTTGGTTGGTACTCTAATAATTTGGAGATCCATTAAAGTTTGTAGATGGAAATTGCAGGTATCTAAAAAATATAATAATATAAAGTAACTCAACAATCTCTTTTTAATTAGGGTAGCAGTTGATAAAGATGACCCTTGCTCGGGAAATCAAATGTATCTAAAAAAAAAATTAAGTAACAGCTTTCTAACAAAACAATCTTAGCACTAAACGGAAACAAAGATACTGGTAAGTATTAAAGCATTTTTTGAAAAATCTTTCTGAAAGTGAAAATAAAGACTACTCTCTATGGGAACAACTAAAACTGGGCATGCTTTACAAAAAAATGTATCCAGAACAAACTTCTTCTCTATAAGGCAATACTACGACAAGTCTGGATGTACAGGATTTAAATCTGGGGAACTGCCAGTAATACAAATATGCAAAAACTATTAAGATTCTAATCCGAAGTCTTTTATGATGTCCGATGTTTTTAGTACCACTACCAAATATCATGCTAAACTGAAAATTATAGGGTAAAAATCTGTCTGATCACCCAAACTTTTAAAAGCTGGATGCTTATCTGATCTAGTCCAGAGGCTGGTTTCGGTATTGCAGCTATAAAATACTTAAATAGTAAGCATGGAAATTTTTATTATGGTCCGCCTTGAGGCAAACTAGGGCACTAGAGGGTTAAGAAAAGTTACAGATCTCTACACCACTGGGAAGTAGATAGTAGTTACTAATTTGTAAAAAAGTCAGAAATATGGTAATGTAGACTAAATTAATATAAATATGTAAAGAGTTCTCACCCCTGAGTGTAGTTCCCACTGTGTCATTTTTTATATCTGTCATATTGTTATAATGATAATAGATTGCATTAAAGTTAAAATAAAAAAGAATTAAAGAAGTTCATAAAAATATTCTATTTTTGAAAAAATATTTAAGTGCTTAAATACTTTTTTAGATAAAATATACATAAAATTTATTTTTTCTACAACTGTGTTAAAAATGCAACTTTCAGCACTCTATACAAGCGTTAAAAACGCTACCTTAAGGCACTAGTGCTTTAAAAATTTTATGGCACTGCAGTTCGTATTGACTGTATAGGCAATTTTGATGTAATGTCAAAAAAATATAAAAATGGAATGTCAGTTCAAGTAATAGTTATTTATGATATAAGTGTTAAAAGTACACATTTAAGGCACGCATGTGAAAGTTTGCAGAATGAGCGATAGCGAGTTCTGCAATTCACATGAGTGCCTTAAAAATGTACTTTTTAACACGCATACCATACAATATTTTTTCTACAAATGTAATTACAGGACAATATCTACAAAAACTTTTACTTGAACTTGACTGACATTCCATTTTTATATTTTTGTGACATTACATCAAAATTGTCTATACGGTCAATACGAATTGCAGTGCCATAAAAATTTTAAAGCACTTGTGCCTTAAAGTGGCATTTTTAATGCTCTTATGGAGTGCTAAAAATTGAATTTTTAACACGGTTGTAGAAAAAAGTTTTTGTAGATATTATTCTGTAATTACGTTTGCAGAAAAAATATTGTATGATATGTGTGTTAAAAAGTACATTTTTAAGGCACTCATGTGAATTGCAGACTTTCACATGCGTGCCTTAAATGTGTACTTTTAACACTTATATCATAAATAACTATTAAAAAACTAACAGAAAATAGTAAAAATATTTGATTGAGCATAAGTAAAAAAGTCACTCTCTCAACCAATAAACATTTGTGATTAAAATTAATATACTTAATTGATTATAATATGAATGTGTTCTTGTAGAGTTTCATATAATAATTTCCATTTGACTA
Source organism: Diabrotica virgifera virgifera (assembly GCF_917563875.1). Lineage (NCBI taxonomy): Eukaryota > Metazoa > Arthropoda > Insecta > Coleoptera > Chrysomelidae > Diabrotica > Diabrotica virgifera. The sequence goes on from NC_065443.1 coordinate 102,431,401, forward strand.
AAGAGACACAAGCTGGAATACTTAGGTCAATAATACTTAGGTATGAAACACCCTAAAAAATATGAACTTTTGCATTTGATAATTCAGAGAAAGATCCAAGGTAAATGTGGTTCTGGTAGAATCTCACAATCATAGCTGAACAATCTAAGACCATAGTATGGAAAATCGACTCCATCATCATTAGTTAGAGCTGCTGTCAATAAAGCCACAATAGCAAATATGGTAGCCAATATGATATCCAACAATTGATAACAGTCATGGAACTAAAAAATGTATTATTTCAAAGTGTTTATGGGATAAAATTAGTAAGAGTGACATGATACCTAACAAAAATTTGATTCAGAAGATTTAACATAAAACTTGTAATTCTCTTATACTAAACTCACAATAAAGATGCACCAGAAATAAACAACCCAAGACATGTTGAATGATACAAATAGCACTCCCGAATCATGATTTACAATGTATAAACTTTGTAAATCATGATTTGTGAGTGCTCCTCATAACATTCATCATGTCTTGTGTTTGTTTCTTTCTAGTGCATCTTTATTGTGATTTTAGTATTATAATTATATACAGTGTGTCCACGGTTGGGGTGCCCAAGAGGAAAAACTTTTTTATTTTCAATTTTAGCGAAAAATGTCATTATTGATAAAAAGTTTTGCTTGTTCTAAAACCCCATAAAACGAAATAAAATTCAAGTTTTTTAAATCCTGCTTAATTTTGTAGCCAATTTTATGTAAATCCCTATTTTATGTAAATTTTTGCACTAAGTTTGAAATCTTAACAATAATCTAGTGTTGCCAAGCCACAATGTAGCTTAGTAACTATCAACTTCGATAAATAATTTGCGAATTGTCAATTTTTTTGACAATGTTAAGCTATCAATAAAGAATTTATCTTGTGATAAATTTCATTATTAAAATTGTTGTATTAATAATTATTTAATTAATAAATAATTGGATGATTCAAGGAGAACGACAAAGTCTGGCTTCGTAATCCAGAGAAGTGAAAGGGTTGTTCTCCCAAGTTATTATTGTTACAATTTCGAACTTAGTGCAAAAATTTATAGGGATTTACATAAAATTGGCTATAAAAATAAGCAGGATTTGAAAAACTTGAATTTTAGTTCATTTTATGGGGTTTTAGAACAAGCAAAAGTTTTTATCAAGAATGACATTTTTCGCTAAAATTGAAAATAAAAAAGTTTTTCCTCTTGGGCACCCCATCCGTAGACACACGGTATTACTATTTTTATAATAAAAAGATTATAATTTATAAAATGTGATGCTGTATATGATTTCAAATATTAATCTTTTCTATTACCATACAAAAAAAATATTGCCTTTACTCAAAAACATTTTATTTATCATAAAATTTTTAAAGATATATTTAAAAAGTTCATAAATATTAATATTAATTTATACAAAAACATTAAATATTTTAGTTTTACTGGTTTATGGCTGTAAGGTGTCTCTGAATATTTTTCACTCTTTTATAAGATGTTTCGAAAATTGAAATATCTCTGAAAGTTTTTAATATTTAAAATCAGTTTTCATAAATTTATCATCGGTTAATATTAGAGATCTTAAGTTCACAGTGGCACAAACAACTGAAAATATCTTCTGCAAGTGGAAGAAGACTAACATACATTTTACATACATTAATTGTTTTTATTTATTTGGTTGGATCTATCTATGTGTACTCAAGCTTTAGCTATCTTCATTGTAAGAATTTTAAGTTTAGCGTGATATTTGGTAGTGGTACTAAAAAAATCGGACATCATGAAAGACTTTGGATTGGAATCTTTGTAGTCTTTGCATATTATGTGTTACTGGCAGTTCCCCAGAATTAAATCCTGTACATCCAGACTTGTAGTAGTATTGCCTTATAGAGAAGAAGTTTGTTCTGGATACATTTTTTTGTAAAGCATACCCAGTTTTAGTTGTTTCCATAGAGAGTAGTCTTTATTTTCACTTTCAGAAAGATTTTTCAAAAAATGTTTTAATACTTACCAGTATCTTTGTTTCCGTTTAGTGCTAAGATTGTTTTGTTAGAAAGCTGTTACTTAATTTTTTTTAGATACATTTGATTTCCCGAGCAAGGGTCATTCATCTTTATCAACTGCAACCCTAATTGAAAAGAGATTGTTGAGTTACTTTATATATTTTTTAGATACCTGCAATTTCCATCTACAAACTTTAATGGATTTCCAAATTATTAGAGTACCAACCAAAGTATGTAGGTACTATAAAAATTATGGGTTACTTTTTAATATTTTAGATTTATTTTGATATTTTTGTAATTAATTTTTGATTTTGTAATTCATTGTAAGATATACATGATTTGTGTTTATTGTATTTTATTTATTAATATTTTTATTTGAACACATATAAAATTGTACCACTATATATTATAAAAGTATGAAATAAATTGATTTGTATTTGACAATAAGTTTTTAATTCACTACACTAAGTTTGCAGCAATAACATTTCTTCGTATTCTCTATACACATAACATACAACCATTATTTCGATTTTCCTCATCTGGAATCATTTTCGTTGGAACTTTATTATGTTCTTCACTTCTTCATTGTTTTAAAGAGGAAGATGTTCTTTCATAATCATATGAAATGTTTGAAATAAAAAAATATATTATAATGTTTGAAGTTTGTATTTCACTACACTAAGTATGCAGCAATAACATTTCTTCGTATTCTCTGTCCTTCTAACATACAACCATTATTTCGATTTATCTCATCTTGAAACATCATTGGAACTTCAAGATGTTCTTCACTTCACTATCTAAAAGAGGAAGACATTCAATCATAGTATCCAATGTAACACAGAAAATAAATATAATGTTTGCATTTTAGCAATTTTTGCACGATGTACCACGTAAAGTTGATACACAATTAAAAGTGACTGATAAGAAAGCATAAAATAAGTTTTGTTTCAACTTTATAACAGTAAGAAGTACATGATCAAGTGCGTTCATAACAAGTCTATCCCTTTCGAATCCCTATGCAGTAGGTAGCTATCTCGACACTTTTAACAATCACATTTAGAAGTTCAAAGGATTGTATTTCTACTGTACTTGATTCAGCATTGTTTTTAATTAGATCCAAACATTTATTTGTTTAGGTAAAAAATTTGTTTCATTCAAAGATGACACATTCACCAAATTATATTTATATATATGACTTTGAGTTTCACTTAAAACAGAATTTTTCTTGAGGATAATCTGGTTTTTACTAAAAATGTCAGAAGAATCGTTTTACAAGTTGACACATTTTGATTCTGAAAAGTCTTGGATAGTTTACTGGCTTTCAATTAAACAGGAATTCCATTTCCAATAACCTGGCTTTCTTTACATTCTCTAGTTTTTTGAGTTGTTGTATAATTTTCATGTCTTTTGAGAGACGCTTTTTAAAATAATTTTTTTAACTGTATTTGTACTTTTTTTATGACTTTAGCAAAGGAATTGCATTTGGCCTTAATCATGCATCTTTTGTTGGCAAATCTAATTAATAAAGAGGTAACATTTAATCATAAGCTTTGAAAACAGATCAAAAGTAACCTTAAAAGTACATGGCAGTTTATAAATGTCTATTGTATAATAATAATTAGCTTTCTTAAAATGAAGTGAACTCTTGTGATAGGATAAACATGTTTTAATTGTAATACTTACAGTTTTCCAGTCGTTTAATTGATCATTTTCATTTTATTCCCAAAATAAACAGTTACAACCACATAACCCCATTTGTAATAGGTAAACAAATTCGTCATTTATATGTTATTTATGCGACTTTTGCTGTTGAATCCAATTTTAGCACATTTAAAATATATTAAATATTGTTAGCAAATCGATTTTGTTCACTAATATCTTTAGAAAACGGCATTATAAGCAGAAAAAAACAAACTTTTCTATATGTAAACATTGTAAATGTCAGCACAATAGGTCCCGACGGCGGCCATGACACTTTGGCAGTTAGGAAGGGGTACGATTACGGTTTATCTATGGAGACCTGTAAGAAGGAGTGGAAACGGGGCGCTGGATCTTTCACAACTCTCACTGCAATGGGTAATGCAGAAATCGTCACGCGCAGGTCGCAAAATGAATAAGTACCAAGTCGGATATGACCCTATTCTTATACACCCATCTCGCATACAGATTAAGAAAATATTTGATGGATAATAATTTTGTATTACAAATGGGAAGAAAAAGAGAAGAAGAGACGATCTACTAAAGACTAAACCTAAACCTAAATACCTAAACACCTAACCTATTTATAATGCTGAAATTTACAGGTTTCAAGTTTTAATGTAGAGCATTGAGCATAATTATGTAGAGTAGAAACGCAGAAACCAAACTGGAGGTGAATCAGTAAATAATTTCTAGTATTTTAGATAAGACAGCATTTGCAATTTTCAAGCATATCTAAAATCTGCCAAAATCTTTGTCACTCACTGATTGACTTAATGGCCATTAGGGGAGAAATATTAGCCCACAGGTCCAGTAATTGAAGAAATAATAAATTCCACTGATCACTGATAGAGAAGAGTATTAAAAAAAGAAAAACATTTAGTGAATGATGAATTAGGGGATATAGATAAGGCCAATAGTAGATAGGATGTCTCCTATGCAAAGAAACCAGATATTTTGGATAAACAGGAAACAGATAACTTGTTGAAAATCCTTGTAGGTGAGTCAAAGTATGTGTATTACTGTACCTAGTAAATGAAAAACAAGAATAAAAAGCCTGGACTGTGGTCTGATAATTTTATTCTGCTTCTGTTTTTTTAATGAGATTTTGTTAATAATTGTTATACAGGGTGGGCCAAAGAAAACATAAGTCCACCTCGATATTTGGCAGTAGTTATTAGATTTTAAGGAAATGACGAAACAGGTCAATTTTTGTTCTAAGGGGGACATTTTTACGAAACACCTCTATCATTTCGTCGCTTGGATGCAGAAGTAGTCTAAGTCACAAGATGTGAATTTTACAGGAGAGCATTTTTTTGTTTGTTTTCCAGTGCTACTTAACATAGTCTAGTTCAAGATTTGACCGATATGATTGCTAGTTGTAAAGATGGACTTACAATACTTCTGCATCCAATGTAACGATGCTTTTACTGTTAAATGGACATAAAATATCAAATTAGAAAAAATGGACATAGGCTACTTCTACATCCAAGCGCTGATTTGTCAATCCTCTCCCTTCCACTTCCTTTCCCAACCCCTTATTTGTAAATAGGCAATATAACATGTGCGGCACATCATTAGTAAGGCCTTGAGATGGAGCATTCAGACATAATGATCGTTCACGATTGTTTTTCGATATTTGCACAGTCTTTGCAAAAAAACTTTTAATATATTTGAAGCACAACACCTATTTATGTACTATGACATGTTAGCAAACCATAGGCATTACGTTTTATTTTTAATAGGTGTTATACTTCAAATCAATTAACAGTTTTTTGCAAAGACGGTGCAAATGTCGAAAGAAAAAACTTGGACGGTCGCTTTGTCTGAATACTCCATCTAAATGCCTTTCTAATGATGTGCCGCACATGGTATATTTTCTATTTAAAAATAAGGGGTTGGGGAAATGAAATGGAGTGAGTTGACAAATGACGGATGTAGGTATCGTAAAAAAAATGTTCCCCTTAGAACAAAAATCGACCTGTTTCGTCATTTCCTTAAAACCTAATAATTACTACCAAATATCAAGATGTACTGTTTTCTTTGGCCCATCCTGTATACATAACCCTCAAAACATTTTTTTCTTTGCAGGTGAATACATTCTTGATTATATAAAAGCCATTCAGTGGGGCAGAACCCATGAAAAAAATGCCATAGGCCCATAGAGCACCTAAGATAAAATTATAGTCGTAACGTTCTACCAACTGGAGTATGGCTAACAAATTCGGGACTCCTTGGTGCTAGTGCTGATGGAATTATTGAAGAAGGATTATGTTGTATTAGCGATTATGATGAATTTTGTAGGTTACAATCTTTATGTAGCTAAATAGGGACTGTTACATGTTATTTTCTCTGCCATAAAGTTGAAAATTAAAGTTTGTGCATTAATGCAATAAATTTTAAGAATTATAAATTTAATGAAATAATTCTAAATAATAATTGTAAATGAGCATATTTCAGTGCGTCACAGTTTTTTGATTTCTTTCTAACGCATTAAATTGTATGTGACAGAAAAAAGGTATGTCTGTGATTACAGACATTTATAACATTTATTCTAGTTGTCGATACATGGCGCTATAATCAAAGAAAAAATTATTTACGAATTATATCTACGGATATAATCTGTACAATTTATAAGACTATACAAATCAAAGAAAATATTTTATAAATGCAATAAACACAATTGATTTGTTTTTATGCCAAATTGCAAATAAAATGTGACAACTGTCTGATTTAACTAAAATGTCATGTTAGAATAAATGTCATAAATGTGTATTATCACGGACTTACCTTTTTTTCTATCATCTGTAACGCACTGAAAAATTATCATGAAAAGGACTCTAGCATAATTATATCAAACAAAGTCACAAAAGCATGGATTTCACAGGAAACGTAAAAATGTAAATAGGTGATAAGTTAGCCACAGTTTTAGTGACTTAAATCTAAGGGAGTATAAAACTGTGTGTACCTATATGACAATAACATTGTTGTTTTCAGTATTTTCTAAACAATTTCATCACATTTTCTCACCTTTTAAACTTTCCTTGGATTTCTACAAATATTTTAAAAGCGAGATTGGCTAATTCAGTTCAGTCATTCTGGAGCTGTTGTAAAAAATATATAACAAAATAAAATGAAGTTTATTAAACGTCGTTCAATTTTTACATATCGAAACCGGACCGGACACACTGAGTGACTTGTTGCATTAGAGTTTTATAAGATTAGATACTGAAGAATTGCTGAATTACGATATAAACTCTTTTTAGAATTATGTTAATTATTGTAACAGAAATAATTTTAATACGCCATGGTGCATGAAGTTTAATGATTTTGTTTTTAGTGGACCACAATCAATTGTTGATGATTTTGCCAATTTCTTCAGCAGTGTCCATAATCCTTCTTTTTCCTGCCTAGGCGAGTGGAGTCATGGACCCTTAATCACTCACAGCCATATTCACTCCTTAACTATTAAAATTTGTGACATTCTAGCATGTTTACAGATGCAGAAATTGTCATCCCCAACTTGGAAATTCAACTGTGATCTGTTTTCCCATTACTCAAGCATGTATTGAAAAGTTAGAGAGAGTTAAAAGAATATTTCTGATGTACTTGTTCTTTTAAATTGTGTAGGCCATAGTCTTAATCTGGTATGATCAATTTCTTGAATCTGAATTCTCTTCTTATCAGAAGAGTTAACTTTAATATGAGCTTTATTTTTAAGCTTGTAAATGGAATACAAAATATTCACAAACATCCTTAATCGAAGACTTCAACCTCTCACGGAAAAAATCATCGGGGAATATCAAGCAGGGTTTAGGCAAAATAGATCTACCATTGACCAACTATTTACAGTTAAACAAATACTAGCCAAAGCATGGGAATATGACATGGACGTTTACAATCTCTTTGTAGATTTTAAACAAGCCTATGATTCAATAGATAGAACAATTCTACCTAATATATTGGAAGAATTTGGCATACCATCAAAATTAATACGACTAGTGCAAATGACAATGACAGAACCAGAAGCACAAGTATGTATTCAAGGACAGATCACTGATGCGTTTACGATAACGCAAGGACTGAAACAAGGCGACGGACTGGCTCCAACGCTTTTTAATCTTGTTCTTGAATATGTAATTAGATGGTTGACGGTAAGTGGAAATAACATACTTACAAACAAATCTACCCAATTAGCAGCATACGCGGATGATATAAACATAATGAGCAGAACAATGAATGCAGCGGAAGAAACCTACGTTGAGTTGAAACAGAGTGCAGAAGCAGTAGGGCTAGCAATAAACACAAATAAAACAAAACTACTCATACAAACCAGATCAAATAGACCGGCGCAACAACACTTTATTGACGATATAGAACATGTGAATAGATTCACGTACCTAGGAATGGATCTGGTTGCAAGCAGTGAAGAAGAACCGGAAATAAATAGAAGGCTTGTGCTGGCAAGTAAAGAGTATAATATTTATATGAACATAAAGACTTAAATCTTTATTTGAAAAAAAAATTTAAAAAAGAAATTTAAGTTACAGAGTACTAATTAATTCAAAAAATAGTGATTGAAAATTAACGTACATTTATTAAATTGAAATTTTTCTCGAATGAGAAAAATGAATTTTGCCGTTTAGTATGACTATATCAAACTGGCCTTGGCGATCTCATCTTTGTCTTTTACTAGAAATTTTAGAAAAAAAAATACAAAATGTAATTTTTTATAACGTCTGAGTAGCAGTGAGACATGTCTCAATGTACCCCGTCTCACTGTTACCCATTTGCCATAAATTTAAAAAAATATTATTTTTATTATTATAAAACTTAGTTTGCTTTGCTAAACTATGGCATCATGTTTACTAATCTACACACAATGTCATGGTAATACTAGATAAATCCTAATAATTAACATGCTTTTATAAAAAATTCTCAAAACACCTGTATTATTTTACAGTCCCCACCAAACACACTCAATCACAATAAATGCTAAACTGAAACTGCAAAGCCGCCTGAAACATATTAGAAATAAATAACCTTGACAGCAAACAAGCACAAGTAATATCTACACATGGCGAAAATGAGGGAAATATTTAAAGTGTCTCACTGTTACCCAGTTTCCCCTAGATACTTGTTCGCCTTCTATATTTATTTCATTTTGTGCTTGATCTTTGTATTCTGTTCTTTCTTCGGTAAGCAGGTTCTTATAATGATCTATCCATTTTTTTGTTGGTATTAGCTGTATTAGGTTAAAGGATTTTTATCGACTTTCATTGTTAATGAATGTCCATGCTTCACTGCATTGTCTACCTCGGATATAAGTATCAATCTATTTCTTTGCACTTTTATCCCATGTTTCTCTTTTTCCTTGCATGACCTTTCGTCTTGTGTCTTTTTTTTGTATTTTCTGCGATCTTTATCTTGCTTTGTGTTAAGTCATTTTAGATATAGCTCCTTCTTTTCCCTAACCAGTTCTTCAATTTCAGAGTTCCACCAATATTTAGCAAAGGAAGACCTAATTTCGAAAAACCGATCAAATTATTTTGATAAACAATAAGAGCATAGTAGACACGTTCAAAATATTTCCCTAATAGCACATGGACGTCCAATGAACATCCTTCCCGGACGTCCGTTTTAGTACGAAGAACGTCTTATTTTGGTCCAAATGTCGCGCTACCAAACATCCCGAGGGGATGGTCGGTGGACGTCAGTTGCACCTTCATTAGACGTCCTAGGTTGGTTCAAAATGTCGCGCTTACTAAGCATCCGGGGAGGATGTCCAATGACGAAAATTGGACCTTCATCTGACATCCAAACAATAGGTCCGGTGGACTTACTTCTATTAAGAATGTATTTTGGGGAATATAAAATAAATTTTTAAATGAACTTTTATTACATATTACATTAATATATTAATTAACTGATATTTATTTATTACTAACAAACGAGACAAACCCACTATCAAAATTATATAAGAATGCAGCATTAAAGAAATATAAAATAGATAAAATTAGTAATAAAAATAAAATATAAATGAATACAAACTTATTTATACAATGCATCATTTTGCATTTCAGTGCTTTAAATACTACCTAAAGCTATTGGTTCATTATAAGTTAAACAAATTATATCTCATGAGGTAACTGACTTGCACGCATAGCGGTCAGAGGATACCATACATGTATTTGAACTAATTATGGTCAGACCATAATTCGTTCTGCGATAAAGAACAAGGAAAAGTGAATTGTAACACAGTGAATGGGAAGGAATATAACAAATTAGCTGAAGCAATTCAGAAGGTTAAATTATTCCATTTCCATCCATCCAATGGCACTACAGCCCAAATCGAGCCTTGGCCTCCTTCAATAAGCTTCTCCAATTATTTCGATTTACCGCTGTTCTTTTCCATGAACGCGTTCCCAGGAAGTTCCTGGCATCCTCATCGACTTCGTCTTCCCATCTCTTTTTAGGTCTTCCAACCGGTCTTCTTCCCTGCATTCTTGCATTCAGCAATTTTCTGGGGATTCTATTCTCATGCATGCGGACCACGTGCCCTGCCCACCGTAATCTCTGCAGTTTAGTGTGTTGTGCTAGAGTTGGTTCGCTATATTGCTCGTATATTTCTCTATTATACCTAATTCGCCAGTTGTTATTTTCCCTTATTGGGCCCAGTATCCTACGTAATACTTTTCTTTCAAACACATCTAATGCATTGGCAGATTTCTGTGTCACCACCCATGTTTCGCAGCCATAACTTACTATGGGCCTGAGACAAATGACAAATTGACCTTATGTGTCGAATACAAACTAAACAGACAGAGCTATTTTCAAATTTTTCTTGTGTAATGAACACATGTGATAGTACAATCCTGAAGAAATTTTGTTTATACATGTCATAGTAGTGGACTTATGGTTAAATGAAAAAAAAAAGTGTCTCGCAGTTACCCAGTTTCACCTACCTACTAATTGATGTAGCAGTAGAGACTAAAGAATGTAAAACAGCGTAAAAATGGAAAAGTCCCCCGGCGGAATATCAGCAGAATTGATAATAAACAGAACGCAAAAATTGTTTATTAGATATCTTGCATACATATTCACAAAGTACACCAATGGAGAAAGCAGCCCAGAGGAATGGAAAACAGCTTTCATAACCTCGATATATAAAAAAGGTAACAAATAATTATATAGACTGCAATAACTACCGAGGTCTTTCAGTAACGAGTATACGGTGAGTAGGATATGTGGAAGAATAATCAGAGATATGATCGAAGATGAATACTAAATCCAAGAGGAAGAGCACCAGCGCCCATATAAAAATTTCTAGGAGGGGGGGCAGGCGTGTAGATGTTGCACATTACATTTTGTATACTCTGGATAACCATATACAATACTACAGTCCCCAAAATTCAGGGAGCTACGGCCCCCCCTGCCCATGGGAAGAGGAGCAGATCGGGTTTCGAGATGGTAGATCTTGCAGAGACAACGGGTACGTTCGGACGACCACAGCGGCTGGACAGCTGAGCCAGCAGTAGCTGTCAGACGTCACCGCTGGAAGCCAGCCGCTGAGAGATTTACTAAGCTTTCCCTATCACGGCTGGATGCAACCACTCAGCCGATTTCTGCTGCCAGCCAGCCGCTATGGTCGTCCGAACGCACCCAACGTGTTCTGCTTGAAACAAATTATAGAGAAGAAACTAGCACGGAATAGAGATCAACACACCTTACATTCATAGATTTAGAAACTGCAAAGGAATGGGCTTTCGGTCAAGTAAGTGGAGAAAAAAGACAACGACTTCGGCTACTTTATCTGTTTATTGAAGACGTTTCGTTCACTTTTCAGTAAACAACAGTTTATCTACAAATGAGTGTTATAAGCAACAACATCCAAAAGAGTACTTATAACATTCATTTGTATATGAACTGATAATGTTTACTGAGCAGTAAACGAAACGTCTTCAATAAACAGATAAACAATTAATCAAGAAAACTTTGCCTATAAGTTATTATTTGTGTATTTTATGTAATCTGAGTTTATCTTTTTTTATGTCTTTTGGTTGGTTTTTCATTGGAAGTTCCCCCTACGGCAAATTTCCCCTCCTAACGGAAATTTCTACATCCGTCATTGCCTCTAGCATGAAAAAATCTTTATTCCTAGTCCGCAATTTCAAAATGGCAGACGGTGGCTCTGACTGACTCCTTCAGCATTCCCCATATGTACGCATCTGGTGGCGTTAGTTCTGTGAGTCAAAACTCCCAAAATGTTCGCACAGTATTCGAAGAAACTCCCTGGCAGTGTGACAGAGGTTGTCCCGTCCTGCTGAAAGTATTGTTTATTTTAAGCTTGGACCGTTTTCGTGACCTTTTCCGTATTACCGAAAATAGTACTCTACCATAAAAATTTTTTTTGCAAAACTGATAACCTTCCTGAAGCACCTAAAATTATCATGACATTCACATAGGTTATAACGACGTTCAGAAACCACTCAGTCCGTTTCGCCGCCTGACACTTGAGGCTTACGAATTTCAGTACTTCTTTCTTTCAGGTTACAGTTCTGTTTTGCTTGCATATCTCTTGTACAGTCTAATATGATTAATTTATTATATGACCATTAATAATTTTGTGTAGGTATCTTTAAAAAATTAATTTTTCTATGGTTTTGTGTAATAGGTACCAGCACGAAAAAACGCTCATTTTGCCCCCCGCCTATATAAGTGCAGTCTGCTGTCATAAGATAAATCACGTGATTTTTCTTATGGCAGGTCATTTGCTGTGAATTAAGTAGTCTTTTAGAGTAAGTGTGTTTATTTCTTAGTGTCTTAGTTGTAGGGGAGAGTTGGACAAAACCGGCTACCACTCCAAAAACCGTCTGTATCTTTTGCTATGTGAAAGTAGCAAATGTTTGCTGCAAATTGAAATATTCTCAAATGACTTAAGTTTGATATACCAATGTCAATTTTTAAAAATATTCTTAGATTTTTAATTTTTTTTATATTTATGAAAATATTGCAAAATACCCGGTTTTGTCCAACCGGTATGATAAAACCGGGTAGTATCTTAATTACCATGTAAAAAGACTAATGGGTAGAAAATAAAATATTTATTAAAAGTATGTGAACAAAAATCGAAAATCTATGAACAGAAGTCACAAATAAAAACTTCATCTAAGTACATCATCATATGCACTACAGGCGTCATAAGCCCATTTGGTGCAAGACACAAATTTTATCCAGCCTTCCTTCGCATTATAATTTGAAAATAGTTAATTGTAATATAGACACGCATCGTCATTATCATCTTCTTCCTCCAAACTCTCCAAAAATTTTTTTTCTTACCACGTTTTTTCTTTTTTTTTCCAGTTCATTTAGTTTTAATTTTTTTACGACTGGAGATTTTTTTAATGTTTCCTACTAGCTTTCTAACTAGCTTCTTCAATAGAAGAAGCCACATGTTGTAGTTAACTAAAAGCAAAATAACCACTGCAGAAACTGGAGGTAACAACAGGACTGATAAAATCGAGTAGGTACCCGGTTTTGTCGATTTTCGGACTACCCGGTTTTGTCAAAATTGTAAACAAGACATTACATGTTTTTTAAATTTTTAAGTTATGAAATAATATTCAAAATTTTTGGCCAAATTAAAGGTAATATACCTACTAGGTTACATTAGTTATTCATTAGAGGAGAAAACAGCTATAAACTTACCTTAAAAATCGAGTGTCCTGCATAAAAAAACTGGTAAGGTCTTACTGCTCCGGCACAGATTATTCAAATGAGGTAGAATGAATACACACGACTGTTGGTGGTAAAGGGACACTAATTTTAACATTGTCTAATAGTCTAATCGATAGCAGCAGACAGTTATAGAAGAATTAAGGGGTACGACCCGGTTTTATCAACCTACCCGGTTTTGTCCAACTCTCCGCTATCCCTGTATCGTGGCAATGGCAACGTTTATATCGACGAAGAGAGGCCAAAGATTTCTACCCATCTTTTGTCAAGTTCTATTTTCTTATTGTTCCATTTCTTAAATTTTTCTTCATTTAAATATTATAACTTTACTCTTTTACTTCCTTCATTACAAATTTGACTGGTGAAGAAACTTCTTTCCATTCAATTTTACTGTTTAGAAGGGTCCATTTGAAACAATTTAATAATGCTCTAAAGCAGGGGTCACCAATTAGTTTCTCTGAGGGTCCGTTTCGAAAACTTATGACACTTCCGGGGTCCGGATCCGCCTGTGTCTAACAGTTCTGATTCTTTGTGGATTCTTGTTAAAAAATATCCCCTATAAACAAATCAGAATGGTGCCGGACGAAATTTTTGGGCAGAAATTGTTTAATAGATTTTTTTAACAAATTCCAAACATCACCTTTTTTGCCCGCGAAAACATGTTTTTAGTATTTTTGGGCCATCTTAAATAAAAATGATCTGTCATTTTATTAAATCTTTTCAAGCATCGCAAATGCATATTTTCGCATTTTTCAGATTTTAAATCGCTTATATCTCGAAAACTATCAACTTTTCAGAAATATGACAAGAGACCTTTATTGTTTATAATTACCCAAGAAACCTAAAAATACATTTTTCGAGGCAAAAAAGTAATTTTAAATTTACTTAAAAAATTATTTTACCCGGCACCCTTCTGATTTGTTTAAAGAGGACATTTTTGAACAGGAATCCGCAAAGAAATCGAGCCAGAAACATTTTTCATACTAAAGTGGCCTCACACATGGACTAATATGGAAAGGAAAACTAATAATATCCGATTGTTTTTTTGGTTACTGTATACTTTTCTGTAAGTTTTCCTGGTACAATAAATAAAATAAAAATTCATTGGGTATTGTTTTGATGTTATTATCAGTAGGTATATTTTGAAAACATCAGTATTGTAAATTGTTACCTACTGAGAATATTTAAAAAATTCTGAATTTATATTTTGAATGCTAATGAAGTTTTTAGACATCTTCAATTTTCTAGAAAGGAAACTGAGGAATTTAAAATAAATAATCATAGTACAAAATGCTAATTAACATGTTATCTTTTCTACATTAGTTTCAGTGCAAGGTGTTTGTTGCAAACTTATTAAATCTGAAAATTATTTTATTTAAATGCACATCTGAAATGTACTCCTACTTAACATAATATTTATAGTAGAGAGGAAATGAATATTAAAAAATGCATATGATAATTTTTTATTACAGCTAACTTAATTTCAAAATTAATGATTAGTAAGTAAGTATAACAATAAGAGGGGAAAACTCTTTACAAAATTAAATTATCAAAGAGAAAAATGAAATTTTTTTATGTACAACCTGTCTGAAGTTTAGAGTGAGTTTAGTGCAACTGAGTCTCATAAGGGAGTTGAGATATTCATCTCTTAAGTGAGATCTCCAGAGCCTATTTTCTTCAAATCAGGCCCGAGGCACTACATAATTTTCGGGCCCCTAACAAAAATTTAATACAAATAATAATTTTTTAAATGTATTAATTATTTAATAGAAATATAGTTGCACCAGGAATTTAAATTTTTATTAACAATAAATAAAATTTATATTTAAATAATTAAACATTGCTGAATTGTTTAAAGTGCAAAAACTACCGTGGAATTTCTCTACTATGTACAGCATATTATTATAAAGTCCTCACGTAAGTATATTATAAACCAGCGGCTCCAACCACTAGTAAAAAATATTAATTGGAGAGTATCCAACGGGCTGCAGACGGGGAAGATCGACAATGGATCAAATATTTAGAGTCAAGCAGAAGCAGGTCTTGAGCAAATCATGGGACACGGCATTCATGTTCACAACAACATGTCTTTAGACTTCATACAGGCATACGACTCAATCAAAAGGAACAGACTATACTATATGATCAGCTTATTTCAGAAAGGGACTCGAGTCATGTTAACTAACTTTCGAGATATGTATATGCAAAAAACTGTCTGGATATAAACTGCTTTTCTATAGTAAACGAGAAGTACGCCATACGATTTGTCTATTATTATAATATATTTAACCTGGTTCCTTTCTACAATAAACTATATGTCTACCACCGTAGTGAATAAATCCACTCTTAACAAAAAATAATAAAAGACTGACTTGGGTCCCTTTCTGTAATAAGCTGTTCATATATTGGCTGAATTGGCAATACCACACAAGCTAATTAGACTAATTAAAGCCACAATGTATGAAACTCAGGCATGTGTACGAGTACAAAACCACCGGACAGACTTTTTCAAAGTCTCGCAGGGATTGAAGCAAGGAGATGGGCTGGCCCCAACATTGTTTAACCTGGCACTGGAGTATGCAGTTAGGCAAATACAAACTGGACGAGAAATCTCCTGACCAACAGAACCGTTTAACTGGCCTCTTATGCCGATGATGTTAATATTATGAGTAGAACATGAACAGGAGCACAGGAAACATACGCAGAATTAAAAAAGCAAACGAAAAGGCTAAGTCTGGAAATTAACATAGAAAAAAAACAAAAATAATGATACAGACGACAAGAAAAAATATAGTCCCACAAAATATTATATCTGAAGATGACATTGAAACGGTTGGAAAGTTTACATACCTGGGAGTAGAAATATGCCGACAGATCAGAAAATGGAGAAATGCGGAAAAGAATACCGCAGGCAAACAGAGCTTATTTAGTCCGCTCCAATATATTTCGGTCTAAAAGTGTCTACCGAAATACAAAGATGAGAATCTATAAAACCTTAATTCGACTAATAGCATATGCTATGGCAGTGAAGTATGGGTCCTGAAAGAAACATCCAAAAACAAACTAGACACATTCGAAAGGAAAGTACTGAGGAGAATACTAGGACCTGTGAGCGGAAACGGAATCTTCACAACTCGATACAACAACGAGCTTTATCAACTTTATAAGGAAACACCCCTGTCAGACTTCATTAGAATACAAATATTGCAATGGGCTGAACATGTGATAAAAATGGGAGAGGATAGGCTATAGTCGATTCGCTAATCGGAGACACAGCTGTCTACACTACAATCACAATAAAGATGCACTAGAAATAAACAAGCACGAGTAGCACTCCCAAATCATGATTTGGGAGTGCTCCTCGAACATTCAACGTGTCTTGGTTTGTTTATTTCTACACATACCTAGTGCATTTTTATTGTGATTGTAGTGTAGACAGTTGTGTCTCAGATTAGCGAATCAACTATATCAAAAAAAGCAATGAACGCTAGGATGCAGATGCAGGGAAAGAGACCGGTTGGAAAGCCTAGAAAGTGCTGGGAAGACACAGTAACCAGCGATGCACAAGTATTTTTAGAAGTCCGTGTATGGATAAGAGCAGTCACAGATAAAAAAGTGTGGAGGCAAAAAATAAAGAAGGCCAAGGCTCAATTTGGGTTGTAGTGCCATAGAACAAGAAGAAGAAGTTCATAATGGGAGGACGAACTTCCTTTTTGCGCACTGTTTTGAGGTGTAAAATAAGATAATATTTCATCTTTTTGTGCCTGCCGTTTCTGTTCTCTTAATTTTTTGCTTTTTTCGTTTTTTACTGACACTTAAATGATTGTAACTTATGATAACGAAACGATTACTTAGATAAGAAAAATAAGTGTTTACAGAAATTTAATAAACGACTGATGATTAATGAATAGATTAGTTGAACTTAAAATGCACAGGACTGAAAACTAATACATACAATCAAGCAATACCTTATCTTTGCATAAAACGGCATTAAACAAACATCAAACTAAATATTAAATTTAAAAGTGCATTTTAAATAAATATGACAATACGTGACGATGACTCTTTTTAATTCTACCTCTTGGCTCTTGTATCTGTAATTCTTCGGAGTGGTGTATAAATTTTGCTTATTGTTATTGGTGCCGACAAGGCAATCTATTATACCTACTCTTATTGCATTTTTATGATGGTTTATTGTTTAAGAATGGTTTATGGACTTATGGTTCATGAATATCACTCTAACCTAATTTGTTATCATTTATCATTTCCTGTTCGTAAAATGAAATAATTTTGAAAATTTATTTTGTTTTTTCAATAAAAATTTTCTTTTAGTGATGTTTTCGGGCCCCAATAAAATGCGGGCCCGAGGCAGGGGCCTCATGGACCTAGTGGTAAAATAGGCCCTGATCTCTACCGATTTTTAATAAAGTTCATTTGAGCCAAACATAGTCAAATTGCCAAACACTAGGTATATTCTGAATTTATTGACGGTCCGCACAAAACTAGCTCACGGTCCGGATGCGGACCGCGATCCGCTAATTGGTGACCCCTGCTCTAAAGTTCACTATCCATTCTATCCGTTCACAATGAGTATACAATTATACAAATGAGTACTTTCAGAGTACAGGATTTGCAAAGAGTACGGTTTGCGAAAAAAGAGTACAAAACTCAGTAAATGAGTACAGTTGGTCACCTTAATAAATTCTAAGAAATTTTCGTTGATCTTCGCAATGTCCTATCGGTGTAAGAAACAAAACTTAGATATTATATCATTATTGTTATTATTGTTCTATTTTACTGGCATATCTCTTGCACAGTCTAATATGATTAATTTAAGTATTATAATATGACCATTAATAATTTTGTGTAGGTATCTTTAAAAAATTAATTTTTCTATGGTTTTGTGTAATAGGTACCAGCAGGAAAAAACGCTCATTTTGCCCACCGCCTATATAAGTGCAGTCTGCTTTCATAACATAAATCACGTGATTCTTCTTATGGCAGGTCATTTGCTGTTAATTAAGTAGTCTTTAGAGTAAAGTCAGTGCGTTCAGTTCTTAGTGTCTTAGTTGTATCCCTGTATCGTGGCAATGGCAACGTACATATTGACAAAGAGAGGCCAAAAAAAATTAATCTTCCAAGAGTATGTCTACCATAGAGTTAGGCGTACTCCTAATGGCAGAACTTATTGGACCTGCGGCGAATCATGTGGCGGTTCTGCAATAACTATCGGTGATGGCAACGATGGCGAAAACGTTATTATCAGAAGAGTGCACAATCATGGGCCTTCTCATAAAATAAGACCCATGACTGTGCAACACAAGATAAAAGAGGCAGCTAGTTCCAGTCATTATACACCTAGGGATGTTGTGAACACTGCCCTAGAAGGGATATCGGATGACACGAAGGTTCATTTGCCACAACTGACATCTATGCAAAAGATGGTGAGAAAAGTACGCCGAAGAAATCAGATAATTCCACGAGTGCCTCACTCATTTAGGGAATTAATTATCCCTAATGAGTTGAGAAAAACCAAAACATACATACCTCAGGATTTCATTTTGAGCGATACTGGAATAGAGGATCAAAATCGTATAATTATATTTGGTTGTACTTTAGACCTTACTCGTTTAATCCAATGTGATACATGTGTTGTCGATGGCACTTTTAAAAGTGCTCCGAATCTGTGGTACCAACTATGGATTATACATGGGGTCTTTCACAACAGAACATTACCATTCATCTACGCATTTTTGCCAAACAAAAATGAGCGGAGTTACGAGAGAAGTTTGATTAAAATTTTCGAAAAAATCGATATCATTCGACCTGGAGCAAGACCTAATACAATCGTAATTGATTTTGAGATGGCAGTTGTTAACACTTTTAGACGATTAGTGCCCAATATTAGAGTTCACGGTTGCTTCTTTCATTTTTGTCAAGCAATATGGCGTAAAGTGCAGCAGTTAGGTTTAGCACAACTTTACATAGATGAACAATTTTTTAAAACCTTAATAAAATCATTTTGTGCTCTTTCGTTCGTGCCACCAGCAGAGGTTTCTCAAGTATTCGAACTATTGGAGACCGAGTTAATTGATAGCTTTGGAGAAGACGAAAGATGCCACAGTTTTATCGACTACTTTATTACAACCTGGGTTGGACGTACACTTCCGCCAAGAAATCCATATTATGCAATTGACATGTGGAATTGCAATAATATTCCTCTGGAAGGGTTACCAAGAACAACAAATTCAGCGGAATCCTTTCACCATGCATTTAATAGCATGTTCAGTTGCCGCCATCCTAATCCATACATATTGATAGAAAAGCTAATCAAAGAGCAGCTGAGGCAAGATTTGATTAGTAGCCGTCTCGAGGCAGGACTAGAGGAGGTACAAGATAATAGTTACCAGAGGGCAAATGGAAGATTAGCAAACTTACTAAAAAATTATAATAATATGAATGTGGGCCAATTCTTAGAAGAATGTGGCCAGCATATTACTTATAATGTGTAAGTCCCTAATCTTCTTTAGCCCTTTTCTATTATTGAACTTTAAGCCGGGTTGACATTACTAGTGAATAACGAACGTGGCTTACGCTTACGTATTTTGCCCGTGCTATTGTTAGATATTTTATTATCTATTTTCAAACTCGAGCAGTACATTTGTATTATTTATGCATTGCATAGCAATACAAATGTACTGCTCGAGTTTGAAAATAGATAATAAAATATCTAACAATAGCACGGGCAAATTACGTAAGCGTGAGCCACGTTCGTTATTCACTAGTTAATGTCAACCCGGATTTAAACATAGGCCTTCCCCAAATCTTTCCATAATCTGTCTGTCCTCGGCTGTGCTTTTCCATTGAGTTCCTGCAGCTTTTACAATATCGCCCCTCTATTGCATCTGAGGTCTTTATCTTCTTCCTGTCCACGGTCTCCAGTTTTGTATTTCAGCATTTCATCTTTTTATCTTCCTGTCTCGCATTGTGGCCCGCAAATCTCCATTTTAACTCTGTTTTATGTTCAGTTTCATTTTTTACTTTTGTTTTCTCTCTTATCCATTTGTTTAATTTTCTGCCTTTCAGTTTTATTCACAACATGGATCTTTGCATTTTTCTCCGGGTTATTTCTATTTTGTTTATGTTGACCTTTGTTAATGTCCATGTTTCTGAGCCATACGTCAGAACACTGATCAACTACATGGGTTTGTGTATTTGTGCTTTTTAGTATCCATCGTAACTTTCCAAACGCTGCCCACGCCAATCTGATTTTTCTTTGTACTTCAATTGTTATTGTTTATAATTGGATCTCTTTATTAGCTTTGATTATTTGACACAGGTAGATATATATTCGTCAACAACCTCAATATTTACGTTATTTATATTCATATTTATTCTATTATATTTGTTTTACTCATGTTAATTTTTTTAAATAAATACATTAAATACATTTTGTACCTACACTTTTATTAAATACATATTTGTATTTTTTTAGGGAATTTTCCAAGATATATATACAATATATACATATATGTATAATATCAATTTACAAATTATTGGGGTAACAGCTTAAATGGAAGACTCAGTGTACTCTTTTCTACGATTCCAATATGTTGTTAAGAGTCGTTAACATCATTAGGGACGCAGTTTGAGATTTTAGTCAACGATGTTATAGGTATATGTGCAAAAAAGCGGCATTAACAAAACGAATTGCAGTGAATGTTATTAAAAATGAAAAATATAACTACCTATAATACATATAACGATGCAAAAAACCACTAATTATTAAAATCTTTTAAAATTCGTTGCACAGAAAGGTTTTAGAGACAATTATATCAATGAAACCTTTCTGTGCGACGAATTTTAAAAGATTTTAATAATTAGTGGTATTTTAATAACATTCACTGCAATTCTTTTTGTTAATGCCGCTTTTTTTCACATATATAACATTGTTGACTAAAATCTCAAACTGCGTCCCTATGATGTTAATGACTGTTAACGAAATATTGGAATCGTAGAAAAGAGTACACTGAGTCTTCAATTTCAGCTGTTACTAACATTACTAACATTTCAGCTAATTAACTAATCAGCTGTGACCATTTCTGTACTTCATGTATATATAATATTTACAGTCAGCGCCAACATACTAGACACATAGGAACATTGAGCCATTACAGTCCTGGAACCTTCACTTGTTGCAATGAACCTTCACTTGTTTAGAACGTCAGATTAATATGACAGGGATGAAAATCACATCTGAGAACGGACCAGATTAGCCCATAAGCGTGGCATTTAGGTACCTCCCCATGTGTCTAGTACGGTGGCTCTTACTGTATATACATATACAGTGATGAGCACGCTAATAACTGGCAGAATAGCGCAAAAGATGGAAAACATAATACATTGCGATACAAAAAGAGATGAAACTAGTGGAGGTGAAAATTATTGTTATAAACGTATACAGTGATGAGCATGCTAATAACCGTCAAAATAGCACAAAAGATGGAAAACATAATAAACAAAAAACCTACATTGCGAAACAAAAAGAGATGAACCTAGTGGAGATGGAAATGATCGTTATAAAAGTATAAATTAACATTACATTACATAGTTTCCCACCTTTAGACAGACGTATCAAAAGAGTATGACAACTGTCACTGTGACAGAAGAATTTTGTAAAATACTCCTGCCACAGACCACTAAAGGTGGGAAACTATGTAATGTAATGATATTTTATAATTTATAACGATCATTTCCACCTCCACTAGTTTCATCTCTTTTTGTTTCATAATGTACAGTAAAACCTCGATATAACGGACCTCTATTTAACAGACTTCAGATATAACGTACCAAAAATAAGGTCAAATGTAAAAAAATTTAAAACGTCCTGTTAATCTTATACATACTTAACCCTGCCTTTACTAACATACATTGCATAATAATGGGGTCCCCGTGGATCCCAAACGTTGTATTTTACAAAGAATTTCAATAAACTTTTTATTATAGCAAAATGAGGACACATTTCCAAATAATCTGATTTATTTTAAAGCTATTTTTATATAACGGACACCCCGTCCCCCCAATTAGTCCGTTGTATCGAGGTTTTACTGTATTATGTTTTCCATCTTTTGCCGGTTATTAGCGTGCTCATCACTGTATATAATTAACATTATATTACATAGATTCCCACCTGTAGACATCTGTGACAGGAATATTTTATAAAATTCTATTGTCACAGTGATAGTTGTCATACTCCTCTGATAAGTCTAAAGGTGGGAAACTATGTAATGTAATGGTAATTTATATGTTTATAACGATAATTTCCACCTCCACTAGTTTCATCTCTTTTTGTTTCGCAATGTAGTGTTTTCCATCTTTTGCGTTATTTTGCCGTTTATTAGCACGCTCATCACTGTAGGTATATAAATTTATGTTGTAGTTTTTCACTGTCATCAATATACTTGTAATATTTACCTAACTATAAGGTCAGAAACTCATTCTTTGGTAATATCTGTACTCTAGAAAGCTTACACATGTGCTTTATTAAAGTTTTGTTGAGTGTTATGATGAGTAGGGGTATTCAAAATGAGTCATTTTGGGTAAAAAACAGGTTTATTTGACATGTTAAATGTTTATGCAATTTTAAAAACATTTTCTCTTGAACAAATCGTTGCTTGATTAAAAATGTACGTCCACAAAAAGTAGCCATTTAATATTTTTTCGGTAATTATTTAGTGTTGACTCACCGCTCCCACAAGTCTGACAACTGTATATATGGTATCTGCCTTACCTTCTTATCATTTTAAAATTAACAATTAACTGCGCTCGGCTTTAATTTTTGTATTTATCTCATTTAAAAATGTGAAATTTTCACATCAATTTCAAATTATGGCCGCCATTACAGTATGCGCAGATCGCTTACGTATGGATTGATGACAGTTTATTTCTGCAATGTTGCCTAATTTAAAATTTTTTATAATTTCTTGTGCAAAGACGGAAGGTGCTTTATTTTTTTTTTAATTTTATTAATAATTAACAAAACACTCTACACTCTAATACCCGAAAGTTAGGTTTGGACCGAAGGGTTAGGTCTTCCTCCTTTGAGAAATTGTACTGTATAATACATAATATATTAATTTTTTAATTTTATTAATAATTAATATTATATTAATTGCAGACATAAACTGCATATTATATCAATTGCAGACATAAACATTGCAGAAATAAACTGTCATCAATCCATACGTAAGCGATCTGCGCATACTGTAATGGCGGCCATAATTTGAAATTGATGTGAAAATTTCACATTTTTAAATGAGATAAATACAAAAATTAAAGCCGAGCGCAGTTAATTGTTAATTTTAAAATGATAAGAAGGTAAGGCAGATACCATATATACAGTTGTCAGACTTGTGGGAGCGGTGAGTCAACACTAAATAATTACCATTTTTTCATTCAATCACATAAATAGAAAATTGCAATTGTATTTCGATAAACTGCATACCTATGTATATTATAGTATAATAATAAAAAATTTAAAATATGTATTGTGATTATTTAGAATTTTTAATACAATTTGGAATGTAAAAATGGAATTGAATTATTGTAATTTAATTGATAACTGTCCTTTTCAAAAGTTTCCAAACTAGGGACAATGTCCACTGCTGGATCCAAGTCTAGATTCCTGGTTTCAAAAAGTCTTGCATGTATTCTTTTGGAATGCAATTCCAAGGCAAATTGGTTCTTTATGGTAGATTTTAGATGTGCTTAAAAATTGCAATTCATTGCTGTCTTCTCTAATCCTAGAAAAATTATTGCACTGATTCTCCCCCAGCTTGCCTTCTGCTTTGAAATCTGTAAATTTCAACAATTTCCAAAGGGTCAAGATTGTAAAAATTGTCCATTGGTGTAACAACTTCAATGAATGTTTTATCTATGATCTGCTGGTCTGGTAGAAGTTGTGGCTTTAGAAATATACTTCTTTCTTCAAAAACTACTTTATATACAGCATAATCAAATCATTGTAATAGGTTAGGTAGGTAGCTCAAGTCTTCTTCTCTTTTTCTTCCCATTTATAATACAAAATTATTATCCATCAAATTATTATTAACATAAAAGTATTACATATACATGGTCCATACTTTTTAGCGATATAATAGCATGACATCATTAACTCATTTTCTAAAATATATTCTTCAATTCTTCCATAATATATTTATTTTTCTTAATATGTATGCAAATTGGGTGTATATGAATAGGGTCATATCCAACTTGGTACTTATTCATTTTGCGACCTGCGCGTGACGATTTCTGTATTACCCATTCCAGTGACAGTTGTGAATGATACCCGACCCGTGGAAACGCAATGCATCGTTTGTGGGCTAACTTTTCAACCTCTAATTCAACTTTCAGCAATCGCCGCTAGAGGCGCAAGTGTTCGAATAGGTGTTACAAATACATTAGCTCTTATGGACTTATTTAATATTTAACTCATTTTATTTTTGTTTTTAGCGTAATTAGACATTAATTTATTGGTGAATTGTAGCTGAATATGTTTTATGCCAAAAATAAATTATTTTAACCTTATAACATATCGACGTGTGGTAAAAAGTGTATTCTTTTTATACCATTGTAGATGGAGATGTGACATCAAATTTAAATTTGTCATTACTTTAATATGTAGGACAGCTTATTTTGAAGCGGAAATATTTTGTCACATTATCTAACTGCCACATTTATATAATACCAATGGTATTTCAACTGCAAATTAATTTTTTAATATCTTTGTAACTGATATTAAAAAGTTTGTTAGTTGAAAAAATTGACTTAACTGTACGTAATTGTTTTTAAAAAGTTTAAAAAGTTATTTAAATAATTTGAAGTTTATTGATCAATTCTTTTTAATTATTCTTTTTATCAAAATTTAAACTGCTTTTTCTTTTGAATACTTCATTTATCTATATTCTGAAAGCTTACCTATCAGATGTTTAAATTTAGTTAATAAAAATATATGTCTATAAACTACGCAGACGATAGTCTGACTTTTATAAAATTAATGTTAATTTTTGTGAAATATTTTGTCTCAAAAAATGTATTGTTTCGACAGAAAAACTTTCAAGATCCTCCTACTATTATCACTATAATTTTCAGGTTAAAATAAAAACCAATAATAGGCACAAACTTTATTTACACCGAAGGAAATAACATACAAACGAATAGGTTTAATCCACGAACGTTTTAAATAACATAAAGACAAATCTTTATAAAAAGTCTTTATTAACTTCATGAAGTTCCCTTTTGAATTTTTTATCGGAACGATAACTCGATATAAATCCCGGTACGAAGCAAGTTCTTTTAGTGTAAGCTTTCTTGGCACTCATATTTAAATAATATTAACCACCAAAACCAATAATCTTATATTAACTACGAATAATTAATTATTTTCGAAATTTTCACATTCACTCCAATGCAAAAGTAGCATCTATTTCTACGCCACCGCCGCCCTAGCGAGAAACCAAGCAAACAGGCAAAATCGTGTACAAAAATTTCAAGGTTTATCCCAATAGTGTTATTTTAGTATTTTAAAGTAATTTTCGTATTTTATGTCCATGTAAGTATTGCTAAATACTTCTGTGACATAGTAACAAATATTGCTTACGTCAATAAACTTTAATAAGTAGTTAAAAAGTTTTAACTAAGTAATTTGGAAGATTGAAGAAAGCTAGGTTAACAAATTTTATGTTTTATAAGTTTAATAAAAAATAATATTGAGCATCCCTAAAATAGATTTTAGGTAAAATCATCGGGGTAATATATATTTTATTATTTTAGGTACTTAGTAATACCACATTGTATCTTAAATTTGAAATTTTAATTTAAATTTAAATAAAGTATCCAATAAAATCGCTTGTGTGCAGTGTTGCCAGAGAAATTTTTGTAAATGCACCGGAATGACTGGAATAGTGACACAAAGTACTAAACCAACACAAAAACTTAAAAAAACGTCGTTTAATATTATTTGAAGCAAATTTCTTATGTCACAAAATTTTAGGTTTTTACTTTAGGAGACTTTAGTATCAAAAGTTTGGTTGTTAATTGTATCAAATTGGTACAATTTTAACAACTCTGGCAACGCTGAATTGCCTGCCATACGTCCTGTCATTAAAAATCACGTGGTTTGGATTGCCTAATTGACCATTCCAAATCACGTGATATAATATGGCCGGCAGTGGGCAAAAATTTAATAATATAGGGTTTACATCAGTTTTTGTAAAGAATATCCTGTTTGGTTTTGTTTTTTATTGTTAATTGTGCACCGAAATTGTGATAGCAAATAAATATAAACTAGTTTATCACCTACAGAACTGAATTATCCCATAGCAGTTATTGACACAAACTGGTAACTAATATGGGATAATTCAGTTCTGTAGGCGATAAACCACTTCATATTTAAATTGTTATCACAATTTCGCAGATTTCCCTACACAATTAACATCAAAAAAACAACCAAACAGGATTTTCTTTACAAATTAATGTCGATGTAAGGTTAGATTTTGCCCACACCCGGCCATGTTTGACGTTTCATTGGAATGCCTAATTAGGCATTCCAAATCACGTGATATAATATGGCTGCTGGATGGCGAAACTGTCATCCATAGGCGTATCCAATGTTTAAACCACTTCATATTTAATTTGCTATCACAATTTCACAAATTTCGCTACACAATTAACAAAAAAACAAAACCAAACAGGATATTCTTTACAAATTTGTCAATATTCAATGTAAACATTAGATACGCCATGACCACCCCCCTTAACTATGTCTATGGCCATGTCAGTTTAGCCATCCACCGACCACCACTGACAGTTCATTGGAATCCCTAATTCTTCATAAAATGTACTAGATTGTACTCACCTTAGACAAGGAAAGAGAGAGGACGAGTAATCCTTGACCAAAAGTGAAGCCAAACTGACACCAGAGATTTTGATCATCGACGTATCTTTGGGGTATTGTTATGCATTGAGTATTTAAAATAAAAACATGAAATGTATTTAAAATGAAGAATTTGTGTACGGTAAATGTTTTATTAAGTTGCTCATATTACGTACATATGTTTCAATACATACATATGTTTTTATTACGAATTTTAGATGATGATTTACTTTATTTTTTATGAAATTTTAACCTTCAACGAACACCCACCACTGGCAACCCATTGTTATTTTTGACGTGACCGCCATGTTTCTGGTGACAAACAAACCAAAAACTGGCTTCACTTTTGGAACGTGTGTTTTAAATGAGTGTTACCCGTCCTCTCTTTTTTCCTTGTCTAAGGTACTCACTGTCGCCAACGACGGAAAAATGACACTTGACAGCTCAAGAAAGAAAAAAAATGACAGATAACAACCCAAAAAAAGAAGAAATGACAGATGACAGGTTATTTTGTTAGATGCCAAAATAAAAGACAAAGAAAACAACAAAAACTAGTTTTATTTTTTATTTATATAATATACACTACAGTAAAACGTAAAACCTGTCAGTAACGGCCATTAAAAATGAAAGGACTGTTGGCCGGTATTGCCAGTTTTTGTAGTCTACATAATATAATTGGTTTGTGGAATTTTTTAACTGGCCGTTTTAGTACAGGTGGCCGGTAACACAGGTTTTACTGTAGTTTATATTTACATTAAAACAACAACTGAAACTTTAAATACTTATTCTCACTCTAAAAATATAGAAAACAAGAAATGTAAGTTCTAATAAAAAAATATATACATCTTTAGATGAAAGTTAAGAAACAAATACTCTCGAGTATTAAATCAAATACTTAAAATATTTCTTGTAGAATATTGATTAATTAACGCGGCTAGACTATTTTTTGTTTATAAACATAAACCACAATAAACATGGAGGAGCTAAGCATAGAGTTATATATTAGCATAGAGAGAGTAAGTCGCAAACGGCACAACGGCAGGTGTAATAAAGTGTAAACTAAAAACACAGTTGCCAGCTAACTAAAAAGACAGTTCACACAACCAATACAATAACCAAAAAAGTCACTAGAAAAATCACCAAATACATAATACATCCCCTTTATTGGTTGGTATCTGTATAAAGTGAAGAAAATAGATTGTGAAATAAATGTACTAGAAATGGGTGGATAATTTACAAAATGTACTTTCGTACTCACTCGCTAAAAAAGTACTAGAAATAGTACAATTGTACTAGAACGGCAGCACTGGTGAGATTACGTCACGAGAGTTTACTGTCATTTGAATCGTAATATGATTTTTTTCGAATCCTGAGAAAACCAAGTATTTTAGAAAAATTTAAACGCAGGATGCAAGATTACATTATTACCGAGGGCGGAAAGCCCCTTAGAATAAACAAGCAGATTCTATTGAATGAAATATTTGATATTAAATATCAAACTTCTCTTTTATTTTCAGCCCTGTAACTTATTAAAATAAACATTATAGAAGTTTTCAGGGACTTTCAGCCCTCGGTAATAATGTAGTCTTTCATTCTGAGTTTAAATTTTTCAAAAATATTTATTAGTTTTCTCAGGATTCGAAAAAAATGAATACAATTAAAACACATTGAGAATTTTGACATGCGTCAAAATTTTGTATTAACTCAATGTAAAATTCTGAACTGTTGAATTCCAGCTTCCCTAATAATTATTGTACATCAAAAGACATTGGAAACTATTTGAAGAGGATTGAAATCGGTATTGGAAATAACTGTTAAAATTGGTCTACATAATTAAACATATTCCAAAATTTTGTAAAAATGTACTTAATACATTTTAGTTTTCAGCCCAAACTTAGGCCACACACAATGCAATAATGTTCACATTTTTGAACTGTCAATATTTTTATTTTATCATCTATTGTTTAAAAACAATACAGTTGATAAGATACCCTCAGTTGCGGAGAAAGGATTAATAAAGATTTTTTTATTCAGTCAATGGTGTGAGCACTGTCAGTTAAATAGTAACGTGTGGCCTTAGGCATTCTGCACACGAAGCGTATCGTCATAGACGCGTATAAGTTTCGTCATGCAGTGACGATTCCCTTGCGCCTTAAAATCCGCAAACGATTCGATTTGCAAGCGGCATGTGATCGTCTTGTTTTAAGGTTTTCCATGCTCTTACAGTAGTTGCAAATATGTTAAGTGATGAAGAGGACTTACATTTGTTAAATTATCTTCGCCACTGCAAAAAAAAGAAAGAGGAAATTTTGGGTGCATCCTTATATCTACAAAAACTACAACAGAAAGTTATTTATTGCCGCCAAAGAATTGTCGGAAGATGATTCTAAATTGCACACATTTTTCTGGGTACTCTTGTTTGGGTATTATTATATGAACACTCATAATTTTCAATCAGTTGGACAAATTTTAATATTTAATCCGCCATTCTCATAAAGTTCCGCCAAAAAAGGTGTTCTAACACTCAAGCGTACTGCAAGCTACTGACATCGTTGTACGCCTGGCGGATTGAAGCTTGTCTGCGTTGACGATTCCGCGCCGCTTACGCTTCGTGTACAGTATTCCATAAAGACACAAGTGAGCAGCACGAAAGCGTATGCCTTTCGTACGTCGCATCTAATACGCGTCTATGACGATACGCTCCGTGTGCAGAATGCCTTACTTTTACACGCATACCTATTGTGGCAAATGTATCATATTTTTCAAAATTTTGGAATGCATTTAAATCGTAGAACAATTTTAACTTTTGATTTTAATTCTCTACAAGTATTCTCTCATGACTTTTGATGTAAAATAATTAGGGAAGCAGGAATTCAACAATGAAGTTGAGTAAGATAAAGTTAAAATAAATAAAATAAAATATAAATTCAAAAATAGATATTTACAATAATAATAATAATTCAATATAAAATAAATAAATAAAAATAATAATTCAATAAATAATATAATTATTAAAAACACTGAATTAAATGTGTTAAAAACTAAATAAAAATGAAAATGAAAATTAAATTTATATATAATATATAGTATATATAAATGAAATATAAACAGTTCAAGGGGTCGCTAGCTAAGGGCCTAAGGCTCACTGGAGAATCCTTGAATTGAATATATAATTAAAAATAAATTAAATTGATTTAAATTAAAAAAAAAAGATTACCAACTCTCTTCTGAAAATAGAGGGACTGTCTTTATAACTTAGAAAGGAGTTTATGGTACCAAAAATATTTTAACAAATGTATATTGTTTATTTAAATTTGTTAAATGTATATTTGTTGAAATTTAATATTAATTTTAATTGTTATAGTTTTTAGATTTATAGAAAAAGAAAATACTAGCAGGCTCCGCCTAGGGATGAAGAGTTACACTTCACGTTCTGGGTAGAGGCTGCTAGTGAAATATACTAATAAATATAGTAAATTATAAATTATTAAAGGTAAAAAAATATAAGAGAAATTGAAAAATAAGTTAAACAAAAAAATTAAAAATTGTAAGAAATTTAAAACATAAAATTAATAGATTATGGCAAATTAATTAATAAATTGTAAAAATAGATTTAGTAATTTAGTAAAAAATGTAAAAATATAAAAATATCTGTAATCCCATCAGGAAAAAACGACCTGGATTAGTCACTAGAGGCCAGGTCATATGTATAAACAATAAATAAATAAATCGGTGACATTTGGTTTGCCTCTCCAGTGATGATGTCGCCGATGAGAGACATGTGCTCACTTACATTACATTACAAAAATTATTTCAGGTACTGGGAGAAGTAGGTACTTAAAAAAATATACGTATCGAACGTATTAAAACAACGTTACAACCACGGTTAGAGACCATGGACACATTAGTAAAATCAGCCCATTGCCTATTAGGTCTGGATCCCGCGTATGAAAAAAAAGTTGATTAATAGCTTAGCAAGCTGAAAATTTGTTAATAGCTTAAGGGTGTCTAGTCGGATAAACTTTGATATATTGAAACACTGGAACAGGGGCAGTTTTAATTGTGGAACAGGTTAAAAATTTGGAACGGTCAGACCACGAAAACGCCATATTTATTTTGTCCGACAGAACAGACTTAAACTCTCCGAACAGAGATTAAACTCTGATGCAAAAATCAGACTGCTATTTATCACCAAATGGGCGTTTTAATGAGTGGAACATGTAGAATATGTCAAATGACAAGAATTGTGACAGGTGATAAATAGCAGTCTGATTTTTGCATGAGAGTTTAATGAAAGGGTAACAAATCAATTGGATGTTCTGTCGGACAAAATACATGTGCCGTTTTCGTGGTCTGACCGTTCCAAATTTTTAACCTGTTCCACAATTAAAACTGCCCTTGTTCCAGTGTTCCCATATATCAAAATTTATCCGACTAGACACCCTTAAGCTATTAACAAATTTTCAGCTTGCTATTAATCAACTTTTTTTTCATACGCGGGATCCAGACCTATATAATAAAGCACTATTTTGTTGTTTTTTATTCCTTTACAGTAAAATTATATTGACAAAGTAATTAGCATCCACGATTACGAGTACATAGTCCTTATAAGTACCTATATCTATGCTGATTGAAGAGACACCTTTCTAGATTTGACGAGCAAAATCGTTAAGCACATTTTCAATTATCTATGTTTTCCAGCATATCAAAATATCATTCTATCGATATTAACGACAAACCGTTTAAGGGGATAGTGCCTAAATCTTGGTCCAACGTTATTTCAATGCATTAATTTTTTTGGAATTCTGAGAAAACTAATAAGTATTTTTGAAAAATTTAATCGCAGAATGAACAATTATATTATTGCCGAGTGCCGAAAGTTCCTTAGAATAAACAAAAAGTTTCTTTTGAATGAGATATTTGAAATTAAAAATCACACTTAATTTTCTTTTAGTTTTTCACCCCTGTAACTTATTAAAATAACATTGGACCAAGGAAAGATGTCTTTAATTCTGTTTTCTTTTAAAAGATGGTATAATTCCAGAATACTATCAATTCCTTCCTTAAAAGATGGATAGACGACGCACATAGTGTCAAGAATACCACCATCTTATATTTTACAAATGGGGTTTTTTGAGAACATCCAAATGCGGTATGGACTTACTCAGGTTGGATTACTCAAACAATGGGCCAAGTTTAACATCAAGTTAGCTACTTTACGAAACAGGCAAATATTCCTTCTGAAATGTAGAAAACATCACATCTTTCCGAAGCACATAAAGAACAGTATGGTTAATGTAAATAATTTATTACATCATAGAGGAGGCAAAACAGGTAATAAAATACAAAGTTTTAATTCTAATATTAAGAAACAAATATTAAATCTTGAAATTAGTTCCACAATATCGGACATAAAATATTTTGAAAAACAATTAGCAAATATTAAATCTAAATTAGGCCAGTCAATGCCAAAGTATATTATTGATGAATATAATAGACGGCAAAAAATAAAATATAATATCCATTATAATTGCATAAAATGCCAAAATATAAATAAATTCCAAAAATTAAAAATTGACAATTTTGCCATGGTTAAATTTCAAGAGAAATGGTTTCATAACTTAACTAATGTAGAATTTCCATTTAACATTAAAAAGTTTTTAGCCTTAGGACCGAAATTTTGTCTTTTTCCTAATCTTAGAGAATTTAAATTATCTGACTTGTTGTCTGATATAGAACAACTAATTGCAAAATTTGACACTAATAACAAAGATATGTTTCGGTCAAAAAGCACAAACATTATAACAAACTATTTGCATAAAACAAACAATAGTAATCATTTCTTTAATGACTTGTTCTGTGAAGCAAAAAGATTTTTAATTAAGAATCCAGAATTATACATTCTCCGCAGTGATAAAGGTAACATAACTGTTGCAATGTACAAGGACGATTATACAAATAAAAGTCAATCTTTGCTAAATGATGTTAAGTATTATAAACAACTCACAAATGATCCAACATGTACATTGCAACAAAAATCAAACAAGCTTGTATCTAAATTAGCGAATAATGGCAACATCTCTGCTAGTGAATCAAAATCATTAAAAATTTACAATTCAGTAGCTCCACGTTTCTACGCATTGCCAAAAGTACATAAACCCACTCTTTCAATGAGACCAATAATCTCTTCAATAGATTCCCCCAATAGTAAGTTAGCGAATTTTATTACAACAATTTTAACAAATGCATACAATTTCAACAACGATATAGTAATTAAAGATTCTTTTGTTTTTAGTAACTTCATAAATAATAAAAAAATCCCAGAAACATACATTTTAGTAAGTTTTGATGTGGTATCTTTATATACCAATATTCCGTCTTATTTAATTCTAAACAGCATAGAAAAACACTGGAATGAGATCCAGGCACATTGCACATTAAATTTAAATTCATTAAAAGAAATATTATTTTTCATATTTGATACCAACATCTGTAAATTTAATAACAGTTATTACAAACAAACAGCAGGCACTCCTATGGGAAGCTCATTATCGCCAATCATGTGTAATTATGCTCTTGATGATCTCATTGAAGAATGTTTAAAAATAATACCTTTTCATATTCCATTTGTCAAACGTTTTGTAGATGATTTGATCCTAGCAGTACCCAATGATAAAATAAATGAGGTTTTAAATATTTTCAACAACCAATGTAGCCAACTACAGTTCACTGCAGAAAGAGAACAAAACAACAGTCTCCCTTTTCTGGATATGCTAGTCCATCGCACTCAAGATAATAGTCTCAAAACAGAATGGTATCGAAAACCGATTTCTAGCAATAGATTCATAAATTACTATTCTGAACATCCTACAAGAATGAAAATAAACTTAATTTTGGGACTAAAAAGTCGAGTAATAAAAATATCTCATCCAACATATAGAGAAAAGAGTTTGAAGAGACTAAAAAACATATTAATGGAAAACTCTTATCCAGTAGGACTACTTAATAAATTAATTTTTAGTACTGCTACCTCTCCAGCTTCCATCACATTGATTGACAATACCAACAATAAAAAACAACCCACAGTGAATATGGCAAGCCAAGAAAGAAACACTAGCTCAACAATCGACACCTTAGTACCAACAACACCACAAACATTTGGATCTTTACCTTATATTCCATTCTTAACACCAAAACTTCTCAAATTATTTAAAGGACTCGAAAACATAAAAATTGCTACCAGAAACGTTAAAACTATAGCACATTTATACACCAAAACTAAAGATCCACTTACGACTAAGGAAAGTTCAAAAGTAGTGTATCAAATACCTTGCTCAGACTGCGATAAGGTTTATATAGGAGAAACATCTCGGACATTACACAGCAGAATAATTTCCCACAGAAGTGATATTAATACAAAAAAATCGCAAGCTTGTGCATTAGCAGATCACTCAATTAATCTAAATCATACATTTAATTTTTCACAAGCGTCAATCTTAGAGAGGGTGAAGAATGAACAGAAAAGGTTATTTGTAGAAATGACACACATCCAGAAAAATAGAAAATGTATAAATAGAAAGTCAGATATAGACAAATTAAGTAACATTTATTGTTACATATTAGCATATCAAAAAACATTTGACACAACATCATAATCTGATTTTCTATCGTACATTCCACCATTAAAAATTCATTTTATGCTGGTAGACACATTGACTGGACTAATTTACTTTACATCAATCAAATTAATAACTGTAATTATAAAAAACTATTGTTACTGGTTTTGCTTTCCTTCTAAAGAAATGGTATACACTGCATACATGTTGAACAACGAACCATGGACACCAGTGGCGGCTCGTCAGAGGAGGCAAGGGAGGCTCAGCCTCCCCATAAATTTTTTACACACTCTATACTGTTTTGTTTATCATGAATCGCGAAAACAACAATTACTCTCGCTATTATACAACGTGTAAATTCCATATTATCACTAATTATCCATACGTACGGAGCATTAGCATTAGAACGCATGATCGCGTCTCAGTTTTATTACATATTATTGTAGGCAGGACCCTGGGTTATCCCGAGATGCACGAACGGAGCCGAGAAGCCCAGCTTTCTCCGTTGCTAATGCTCCGTGCAGCGCAGCAGGCGTTTAAGGAGACCCGGTCTCCTAACAGTGGCATCTACGGCGCCATCACACGCTGCCCGGAGATATACCAAGGGAGGCAGTGTAGCTTCTCAGCTCCGTTGGGTGGTTGGGTGCGTCTCGGGACAACGAATTTTAGGGTCCTGACTAAAAATAATGAAAAATCTAAAAGTGCGAATTTTGTTATGAAATTTGGTATGTGGGGTTATAATAATATTTGGAACAACTTGCTCAAATAACTTTTTCCGATATCTCTAACTCAAAGCAAAATATCGGTAATTTATCGTGTTTTTGAATTCGCAGTAGGCCGCGTTTAGAATTAAAAAAATTCAGTTGAGTATCTTAAAAAATTTGAAGCTTCATTATGTATGGACTGCAAAACTTCAAATCTGTATTTATTTTGATATGCATAGGTATCTATTTACAAATAGATGGAATTGTTAACAAATAAACGACACAAACTTTGGTATTAAACTTTTACTATTAGACTAACTATTTTTAAAATGATGATATCATGAAATTATGAATTAGGATGATATTATGAAATGTAAATAAAAAATGGTCAAAAGATGGGGCCTTAAATTACATTTTTTGGCGCATTTTTTTGCATTTTGCTAGTGCAAATTTGTCTAGATATTTTACAGTTAGGTATAGCCTCCCCTATTGTAAAAATCATGAGCCGCCACTGATGGACACAACATAATGTAATAGATTGACTAAAATTATTTAAATATTTTAATATGTGTGTGATTGTCCTTCTAGTAAAGTTTCAACTTTTTCAATCAATCTCAACGACTAGTGAGTAAACAAAATATACATTGTAATTACTTAATTTTTATATTTATAAATTTTGTAGATGTCTTGAAAAAGAATTAAATATAATTCGAAAGCTTGACAGTAAGTCAAAGAGTTTTCTTTGTCTTGTGGGCCAAATAAACTGACTGCATCCTCAAGAGTCACTACTTGATATATATATATATATATATATATATATATATATATATACACATTACTCTATTAATACCAAGCCCACTATATTAGTCAGACAACCGGAAGCCCACCCTTAATACGCCCGATAGAGGAGTGTATTTTATGTAGTTATATAGGAAATTCTAAAGTTAGTAAAGGCAACCTTTGAGGGGTAAGTTATTTTAATACACAAATAGTAGATATATAGTTTAGGTCTTTCGAAGCCCAAACATTTGAAGGTAATACGAAGCCAATTGTATAAAATGTTTATATTTACCAGACTATATGAAGCCCGACAGGGTTGTCAGATTTCTCAACTTTCACTATTTTATATTGCGTACCTGATCATATTTAAAAATGATCTTTTCGTAGAAAAATCCGATTTGTTTAGGTTTAAACATTTTTGAAAATAAAATATATATTATTTAAAAGTAATTTATTGGAACTAAAAATAATCTATTACGAGTATGTGGTTCAGTAAAAATAAAAATAAGCAATCACTTCCTTTCACGGAATGTATTATACACATATGTTTTTATTCGGACCCAGTCCTTATTTTCGAACACGTGTGGAGGTAGTTTCAGTAGTTCGTCACATTCATGTTTCCGAGGGGTAATTTTTTTTTTCAATATGTTTTTCAAAGTACTGAAGTAAAACTTGTTTTTCATTATCTGACCATTTGGCTCTGAATCTCTGGATGGATTTCGTGGATGATTCTAAAAACGTCAAAACGTTAAAAAAATACAAAAAAAATCACGTATGAATGTATTTTAACTAAATATTTTAATATCTAATATTATTATTTCATATTTTTTCCAGGGACGGATCCACAGGAATAATCCAAATTTTAAGCGCAGAAAAGTAAAGTGGTCGTTTAAAAAGTTATGACCTATATTCATTTAAAGTTTTATTTTAATATTAAAATTTCTAACCGCCAAAAATATTTTCTATGTTAACCTGGTAATAACGGTGGTAATTTTGAAAAAACAAAAGTAGGGAAAACTCTCAGGTATTGCCGTTTTTTCTTTCTTTTATCTTTTTACTTTTATATTTATTCATTGATAACGTAACTTTAAACAAAATATGGCGGAATATCAAAAAGTTTTGTTTTGTGATGATCGTAGACACTTTTACTTATTAATACCTTTAGTTTTTTTTGTTGGTGGTTCTTCACTATTTTCTTCGTTAGATTCGTGAAACGGACTAGTCGCCTTTTTAAAATAATTTCTTGATAATGTGTTTTCATTATGTTGATCACGTTCCGTTGACTGATGCACATATCTGTCAGAATCTCCAGTATCTAATTCGTCTTCAGGTTTTTTTTCCCTTGTAACCCGCTTTAGCACCTTCTGCATAATCGGTTCTTCATCGCCTTCGTATTCAGAGCTGTAGTATTCGTTATCATCTATATTGATTTCACTTATTTTTTTCCTCGGTACCGATTTCCCTTGCCTTTTTCCATAAGTAAAAGAATCTTGGCTACTTTAGCAGTCTGGTAGATATCTTGCGGTAGTCTAAAAGTATCTTATTAATTTTAAAACGATTTAAATGTCTATGTAGATACATGGTTTAAGTATCCATCGAATTTACCTTATCGGAAACAGTGAGAGTCTAATAGAACAATAATTTATTTTAAATACGGATTTATGAAGCATACATTCTAACAACGATTTTCGAATATTAAAGGGGAAATAACGATTTTTCATATATCGCATTCAAATATATCGGAAAGGCTGAAAGAAAATATGCTGGTAAATTTTAAAAAGAAATGTGTATTCGTTAAACAAATTTAGACTCAACACGCGTTTTGCTAAGTTCGGACAAGGAACAATTAAAACCCGGTTTTAACTATTTTTCACAGAAAGCTTTTTGAAATATTTTGTGTACGAGATACCTTTAAAGTAAACTTTTCGAAACTTAACCATTGTTGCTAATTCTATTACATTATGTATGATATATCATATCAAGCATAAAAAGTTTAAAAAAATCCTAACCAAAATTAACAGTGCATGCATACTCTTAAAGTTAACATTACCTGTAAAACTCGGTATGTGTCTTCTTTGTATGTCCCATAAAAGTGGCGATTTGATCCATTTCGTCATCATCGAGGGCTAATAATTGCAGAGTCGTGGCAATTTGTTTCCTAAATCTAGTTGATGTCAATAGTTCTGGATGTTTGGCTCCACAATTAATAGCTATCTTTCTAATTGTGTTTGCGCCAGACATCCAGCGATCTTCGGAATCAGGATTTGCAAAAAGATATGGATTGGTTTCTGGTACAACATTGGTTTCTTGTCTGACTTTTAGTAAAAGTCTAATGTATTTTTGCGTCTGGATTGAAAATAAAATTGGAACAGGTTTTGAGCCTTTACTTCCAGTTACAACACGCCTATGATTTTTATATATAATCTTTTCAACTTCAGTGAGTGCCTC
Source organism: Diabrotica virgifera virgifera (assembly GCF_917563875.1). NCBI lineage: Eukaryota > Metazoa > Arthropoda > Insecta > Coleoptera > Chrysomelidae > Diabrotica > Diabrotica virgifera. The sequence goes on from NC_065443.1 coordinate 102,470,322, forward strand.
TGTAAAACTTTCTTGATTAAGTGTATCGTAGTTCCTCCCGTAGGTTTCTACTGTTAAATACTGCACGTCCCCTACTCTTCTACGGTTAAAAATCACCGTCTTAGCCAAAATACATTCTGTCAATTTTTTATAATTACTTCTAATATTGGTATTTTCCTGAAGTAGTTTAAACGATTCAGCTGATAGCGCATTTAAGTAGTCATTAAAAAGCTTTATATCACTTGCTAGTGGCAATTGGAAAGGCTTTTCCCAGTGTTTCTCTTTAAGGGTTTTCAAAGCTAAACTAGACAGTTCGTTACACCAGTGACCCTCAATTAACTTTCTTAGATCTTTAATTTCGGTTTTTTTAATTTTCTTATCGATCTATTCTATACCAGGAAGACGTTTTTTTTTTCTAGAACTAGTTTGTATGCTACATCACAAACCGTTTTCAAGTTGGATCCCATATGCAACGCTAGTGATGGTGATTTGAAACTTTTACTCTCTACACTATAACCACTTATTTCTTTGGTAGCAAGTATTAGGTAATTAAATAGTTCTGGTTTCAAGGCATCAAATAAATTTTTAATATCATATGATTTTTTTAATGTAATAAGTAAACGGCCCAACTCTCTCATTTTATTCGAAATAACATTAATTATTTGTTTTCTTTTATGTTTTGAGAGAAGAGTTTCAAGAAATCAATAATTTGCCCTATTGTTTTTTAGAGTATTATTTAAATTTAACAAAAAAAATCAATATCCGTGATAACGTAGTTTTGATAGTTAGAAACAACTATGCCCATTCAGTAAATTATTTTTCTTCAACCAATCGAAAGAGTAAGATCGTTCTTTTAATAACTCTACCCATACTTTATTCCCGTTCTTAAATACGAAAAAAAAAACGGAAGAGAAATAACATTAACAGCTTTTAGAGTAATTTGGTTTGACTAAAGCAAAAATATTTGACAATAATAATTGATAGTAATGCGTTTGAATTGAAATTTGACTGTAAATTAGTTTACTCGGTGAAAATGTTTACTCTACTGGTTACTTAAGTCGTGTATAACTTATTTATGTATAATACAGTATATTATAAATATACCGGGTGCTGCATCTCATTACGCACCATAGGAATTACAATGCAAAAATAAAGAAACACATATTCCTGCTTTCCTAATTGTTTTAGCTAAAAAGTCCATAGGACTTTTTTTGTAGCAAATTACTTTTTATATCAGATGGCATTCTCAAAAAACGAATTATTTTAGTCGTGGAGTGAAAATCGTCGAAAATATCTTCCCCTTTCCATCACCTATTTGAGTTATTAAGGAACAATCAACACCTTTTTTAAAAACCTCCAAAGATCTGTCATATTTGTTGGCACAAGATTATCATGAATTTATCACACTAAAATAACTGCAAAATGATTTATTCCATACAAGAAAAAGTATAAATTATAAAATTGTATTATTCTGGAACTAGTACACGGGAAATAAGTGCATTATTTAGTGCCAAATATTCAAATCGTCCCATTCCAAATCATACCACGATCGGAAGGATAGTCAAAAAATTTGAAGATTTCGGAACTGTGGTACACTGCAAGTGTACAAGAAGGCAACCCCGACAGAATGAAGATCCTGTTAATGCTGAGTATGTTACAACAACGTTCGGAACCGGCATTAAACTGTAGGTCCCGTCTATCTGTGTAATCACTTGAATTATGCACAACATAGTTAGACGCGAGAGGCCGCCAACGGCCGATATCGGGTACGGCATATTAAGAAGAAGAAGATGTTACAACTGCTGTAGTTGAGAACCCTCGAAGTAGTTTACGTACTATAGCTAATAATTCGACCATCTCGAGAATTTTGCATAAACAAAAGTTTAAATCGTGTAAGTTCCAATGTCACCAAGAACTATTAGAAGGAGACTTTGAAAAACGTACGGAGTTCTGTTTTGAGATGCAAGAGCGGGCCAATCGTGATAGCGAGTTTTTAAAAAATATCTGTTTTACGGACGAATGTACTTTAACTCTGAACAATGAACCCAATATACAAAATTGTAGGATATGGGCTACTGAAAAACCGCAGCTTTTTCTAGAAACACGCACCCAGTACCCAAAGAAGACAAATGTCTGGTTGGGAATAATAGGTCATCACTTAATTGGGCCCTTTTTCTACGAGGAAAATCTAACTGCAGAACGTTTTATAATGTTATTAGAGGAAGACATTTTGCCTGCTTTGGCAGAGGTTGTCCGAGAAGACCACGAGGTGTGGTTCCAAATGGACGGATGTCCTGCCCATAATAGCCAGACTGTAAAAGAATTTCTCAACAATTGTTTTAATGATTGTATTATTGGACCAAATTGCCAAATTAAGAGGACCCCTAGGTCTGGAGATCTTGCCCCAAACGATTTTTTTCTTTGGGGCATTTGAAAACCAGGATTTATTCCGAAAAAAAGTTAAATTCACTAGAAGAACTTAAAAATAGTATACGCGAAGAATGTAGAAAAACTTCTCCTCGAATATTGGCTAACGTTCGTAGAGAATTTTACCATAGATTAGGGTATTGTTTAGTTCAAAATGGTGGAATATTCGAGCACTTGCTTTAATTAAATATTAAAACTGTGTTGTATGTTAAATTTTATGACTAGTGTATTAAGTATTAGTATTATTATAGTATTAAATCATTTAAAATAAATAAATCATTTTGTAGTTATTTTAGTGTGATAAATTGACGATAATCTTGTGCCAACAAATATGACAGATCTTTGAAATTTTTAAAAAAGGTGTTGATTGTTCCTTAATAACTCAAATAGGTGATGGAAAGGGGAAATTCGTCTTTTGAGAATGCCATCTGATATAAAAAGTAATTTGCTACAAAAAAAGTCTTATGGACTTTTTAGCTAAAACAATTAGGGAAGCAGGAATATGTATTTCTTTATTTTTGCATTGTAATTCCTATGGTGCGTAATGAGATGCAGCACCCGGTATATATTTTTGATATACTTCTATAAAAAACACCATTACAATTTAGAAAGCTGGCTCATTAAATCCGCACAAGGTGTCTCGAGTATTAAAAACAATCGCCAATACTTTGAAGCAATGTTGCCAATTCAACGGGACTCGTACTGTATGTGAATCAACTCGGGCTTCGAATACGCTGTAAATATATTAAATGTGTATATAAATATACACCTAATGTTCGAGACGCCCCCTACCCGTCAAATCGATGAACTAAATGGCGTATGTTTGGAGATACTCCCTGACAATTCGAAGCCCAAAAAAAAAATGTGTTATTGATAGCGTTGTGCAGCGTACAGTTTAGGCTCAAACATATACACGTTAATCTTTAGGAAGCCCGGAGTCGGGCCTCGTATTGTCGATGCGGGCTTCATATTAATAGGGCAATATGGAACTTTTGGCTTCGTATTATCGGTTAATGAGTATATATATATATATATATATATATATATATATATATATATATATATATATATATATATATATATATATATATATATGTATATGTATATGTATATGTATATATATATATATATATATATATATATATGAAAAAACAAAAGATGTAGATCTTTGAAACACACTCAGTGATCAAAAGATCCACAGGTACTGGTTTGGACGACCACTCGTACGAAAACAAACAAATGAAATAGAGAATGCGGAAAAATCCAATGTGAATTGTTCGTAAGGGGATTTTTCCGCATTCTCTATTTCATTTGTTTTTTATATATATATATATATATATATATATATATATATATATATATATATATATATATATATATATATATATGTATATGTATATGTATATGTATATATTGATGTGATCTTTATTATTGATATGAGATAATATTTTTATATGTCATTTAATTTAATCAATGCATGAATAATAATCTAATTAATTTACCAGATCACATATCAATGTGTTTTCAATCTCAGGGCTTTTTATAAAATTAAGTACTTAAATACGTGGCTTCTAAGTATTTCTTAATGGTTCCTAATCGGGATAGGAAAGAAAAGAGTAAAATAATAACACATATGGGTTACAATTGTAATCAAAATATTGTTTATTTTATTTAAATGGCAATCACTGCTATTATTCTTAAACATAACATTTACACATGGGAATCTTATTTCCTTTTGGTTTCCAATTGAAAGTTTTTATTAACATTTAACTATTATGATTTATTAGCAACAATTCTATTTAAGTTTGATGAAGCTTTTCTGATATTATTGATTATGTTTCTTTAATTTTAAATGTGGTATTTAATACGAAAAACCCATACATTCATGTCCAAACAAATGAGACTGACCTTTTTCTGGTGAACTGAGAATGTCTTCACACAAGACCCGTTTCCTGCTATCCTTGGCTGCAATCAAAACCTCGTCCTGGCTTCCAGTAATGTTCTCCTCTGAAACTATCTCGTATAGCTCTCGCTTCCTGCTTCTGTCGTGATGCTGTGTTCTACCTTTTTCGAAACTGCAATCAGCTACCGGGAACTCTTGGCTCAAAGAGGTTCTTTTACTCTCAACCTGGCCTACCTCTCGTTCCACGATAGATACTCCACACTCACGGAACTACACCGGCTTTCTCACTCTCCGTACACTACCGTCTACTACTGGACTTCACTTCTCGACAGCTCAAAACATTCTGATCTCTATTTGTCATTCATTCCCCTACTTTCTAAATATCCCTTCCAGATTCACAAATCAAACTTCCACCACCAACTCTCATTCGCAGTATTCCTCAAAACCAATTTTTAAACTTTCTAAATATGCTTAATGGATTTCAAAAGAAAAATAGTTAATTCCCATTCTAAAATTACTTTCTACTAATTACAAAATTTTAATGACCTATTCTCTATTTCTACTAAGTCTTATTTAGCATCGGCTAATGATCGAACCTTCCGCGAACAACGATTATGACCTATTATCGATTTCACTTGAGTCTTATTTAATCACTTCTTAAAATTAAATATAACAATTTGTTGTATACAGGTTGTTCTAAATTTATATGCCCGTGGTTGAGAAAATTGAAAATATTTTATATTAAATTGAATTTTGTTTATAATTATCAAATTTTAATTTTCATATCAAATAGAAATATAACAAATCCCCGCCTTGTATTCGATAAAATTTATCTGCATTTTTAAATAAATTTTCTCGAGGCAAAACCAACTCCCTGTATATTTCTTTACTTTAATCTACGTCTTATACCCTAACTTACTATCTACTTCATGTAATTCTGTCTTTTATTCGTGATATTTGTATACATCGTGAATATTATAAATTCCTCGGATCTTTTCCGAGTTCCTGTGCCTCAACTCATAACTATTTATCCCATTTTCATTATTCACGATGTACGGGCCTTCGAAAACAGGCATCAACTTTGCGCAAATGCCACCAGGAAGATTTGATACTCGTAATGCCCTCACGAGTACTTTTTCACCCTTTTGGAAAGTCACTGGTCTTCTTTTTCTATTTTGTTCCTGTCTTTGGATATATTTTTCGTTGCTTCGCCGTAATCTTCTCTGTACGGTTTCAATCACCTGTTGATATTCTTTTGGATCTTGGTCTTCCCATGGCCTTATCGGCAGTACACCCTTCATGATGTATTCTGGGGTCTCTTTTGTTACTGTGCTCGGAATTGTATTTAGATACCTTTCTATTTCCGCCATTTTCCTGTCCCAGTGGCGATGTTGACCATCTGTTGCAATGCGAAGAAATTTCGTCACTTCCTGTATGAATCGTTCCGAAGGATTACTCTGTGGATGCCTGATGCTGACAAAATTTGTCTCTATTCCTCGTTCTCGAAGTTGTCCCTTGAAACGATCATTTCGGAAATACGTTGCATTGTCCAGTAGAATCTTTTTTGGTGTTCCTACTATGGCTATAAAATTGTCGATTTTTCTTAATATTTCTTCCCCCTTTGTGGTGCGGCAACTATATAATTTTACGTATTTTGAAAACACATCCACCATTACCAGAATATGTTTGTTCCTTTTAGTGGTCATAATTAGATCGCTTAACATATCTATTGCTACAATGTCTAGTTTGTTTCGGGCTTCAATATTTTTGGCAACATTTTCGTTTTTGAAATTCCGACTCTTATACTTTTGACATACATCGCACTTCTGGGTAATTTCCTTTGCAATGCGGTAATCCTGTCGGCTGATGTAATTTTCCCTAAAATCGAGCCAAACTTTTCTGCTACCGATATGCCCATTGTCCTCATGTAATTTCTTTATTATCTTTTCGGCCAATGTCTGTGTCACTAAATATAGTTCCTTTCCATCTATTCTCTTAAAATATATGTTATTTTCTACTTCCGCTCTTCTTTTTTCTCTTTCCTCTAGGTCTTCCTGGTTTGTCCTTATCTCATTTAACGAATATATCCCTTCTTCTTGTATTAATCTATTTAGTCCCACCTGTAGAGTAATTGTTTCCTTTTTTCCGGTGTCCTCATCCCGTGTTAGAGCGTCGGCTATTATGTTGTCTTTCCCTTTTATATATCGGAACTCAAAATCATACTCCTGTAATAATAGAATGCCTTCATTTATAGTTGCCTATTTCTTTGTTCATAATTTCCTCTTCCGTTGTCTCTATTTTCGTTTTCCCTTCTGGGATTAAAATCTCGTCTTGTATAGTCCCTCCTATTTTGATTTCTATCTCTGTAATCTTGTGTTTCTCGGGGCCTGTAATCTCTTCTATTTTTTTAACCATTTCCTTCTTAATACTCTCTATATTTCTGTTGTTTTCTTCTATGGCTTGTTTTATTTCCTGTTGATTGTCATCCATTTTTTGCTGTGTTTCATCCATTTTTTGATCCACTTTATCCATTTTCTTTGATGTTTCTTCCATGGCTTGTTTCGTTTCACGTTGATTTTCATCCATTTTTTGTTGTGTTTCTCTTTGATTGTCATCCAGTTTTTGTGACTGGAGTTGCATCAGTTGTAATAGTTTATCTATTCCTGATAATTCCTGATTTTCTGATGCCATGATTGTCGTGTCTAAAATATCTTCTTGGTCTGAATGTTCTTTTTGTTTTTTGTTGTCTTTGCTTTGGCTTCTTGTCACAGACATTTGTTTTCAAGGAGTACTGTCCCCGCCAAATATGAAATTTTACTAGTATGTTACCAAGACGACTTTTTCTCACCCAAATATTATAAATTGTCAATAAATATATCAAATGTAAATATCGTAAAATAAAATATTAAATCAGTTATGTAAAATTTGTACCTAAAGAGATCTAAAATTTTATGTTATCAAATGTAAGTATCTCACTTTTTACCACAGGCATATAAATTTTCAAATACCGGCTTTACTCTTTCTATCCTTCAAATTTGCCACTAGAAATACTTTTCCATGCTTTCCACGTTGGACGACAGTTGATGTGATCTTTATTATTGATATGAGATAATATTTTTATATGTCATTTAATTTAATCAATGCATGAATAATAATCTAATTAATTTACCAGATCACATATCAATGTGTTTTCAATCTCAGGGCTTTTTATAAAATTAAGTACTTACATACGTGGCTTCTAAGTATTTCTTAATGGTTCCTAATCGGGATAGGAAAGAAAAGAGTAAAATAATAACACACATGGGTTACAATTGTAATCAAAATATTGTTTATTTTATTTAAATGGCAATCACTGCTTAATATTTGCTATATCTTATTATTCTTAAACATAACATTTACACATGGGAATCTTATTTCCTTTTGGTTTCCAATTGAAAGTTTTTATTAACATTTAACTATTATGATTTATTAGCAACAATTCTATTTAAGTTTGATGAAGCTTTTCTGATATTATTGATTATGTTTCTTTAATTTTAAATGTGGTATTTAATACGAAAAACCCATACATTCATGTCCAAACAAATGAGACTGACCTTTTTCTGGTGAACTGAGAATGTCTTCACACAAGACCCGTTTCCTGCTATCCTTGGCTGCAATCAAAACCTCGTCCTGGCTTCCAGTAATGTTCTCCTCTGAAACTATCTCGTATAGCTCTCGCTTCCTGCTTCTGTCGTGATGCTGTGTTCTACCTTTTTCGAAACTGCAATCAGCTACCGGGAACTCTTGGCTCAAAGAGGTTCTTTTACTCTCAACCTGGCCTACCTCTCGTTCCACGATAGATACTCCACACTCACGGAACTACACCGGCTTTCTCACTCTCCGTACACTACCGTCTACTACTGGACTTCACTTCTCGACAGCTCAAAACATTCTGATCTCTATTTGTCATTCATTCCCCTACTTTCTAAATATCCATTCCAGATTCACAAATCAAACTTCCACCACCAACTCTCATTCGCAGTATTCCTCAAAACCAATTTTTAAACTTTCTAAATATGCTTAATGGATTTCAAAAGAAAAATAGTTAATTCCCATTCTAAAATTACTTTCTACTAATTACAAAATTTTAATGACCTATTCTCTATTTCTACTAAGTCTTATTTAGCATCGGCTAATGATCGAACCTTCCGCGAACAACGATTATGACCTATTATCGATTTCACTTGAGTCTTATTTAATCACTTCTTAAAATTAAATATAACAATTTGTTGTATACAGGTTGTTCTAAATTTATATGCCCGTGGTTGAGAAAATTGAAAATATTTTATATTAAATTGAATTTTGTTTATAATTATCAAATTTTAATTTTCATATCAAATAGAAATATAACAATATATATATATATATATATATATATATATATATATATATATATATATATATATATATATATATATGAAAAAACAAAAGATGTTTTTTATTGTATATGTATATATATATATATACATTCAGCCTTGTTTTATATATATATATATATATATATATATATATATATATATATATATATATTTGTACAAATATTTTCGACCGTACTGTGTTAAATAGTGATTTTTTGAATAAGGCAATTCGGTCAGATGAAATAAAACTCTATTTGTTCTAGGTCTCAATATTTCGTCACTATTTGGTGACTTCTTCAGGAGAAAACTGTAAATTTATTAAGATTAGATATGGACAAAAGACAAAACATTTCATTACTTACAACTATAAGAGTGATAATTCAAATTCGTTTAACATATTATATTGAACATTGACTTGAGAAATGACTGATGTTATTTTGACATATATTTCGGAGTTATGGTAACTGCAATATATTTTATGTTAATAGAATATTCTCTAATATTGAAAAAATTTTTTAGTGAATACGTCAAAGTAAACAAGAGAAAGTATTTGCGAAATTTTAAGGTGGAAAGGTAATAGTAGACAAATGAAAAAGAACTTGAAATATTTTAAATTGACTATAAAATGTAATCGATGGTACGTAATGAGTTAGTGTAAGACTGGTATTCAGAACTTGAATAAAAATAAGGTAGATTCATTGTTAGTAGATTAATTGAGTAATTTGTTTGTATTTTTTAAATTTTGGGAAAGAATGTTATGAATTACTTAGAATATTACAGTAGATATTACTCAAATGGTTAGTGTCAGTCTTATAATTAATTGATTCTGGAGTTTTGTTAATATGTACCATCTCAAGGAAGAGTCGTTTTTTATAGTTGTCAACTTGTTCCAAAATTTTTACATTATTAAAATCAAATTTATGTCCTGTATTTAAGTGGTGATCTACTAAGGCACAACAGTTTTTTTTTTGATGTTGCAGTCACTTTTATGTTGAGTGACGCGTTGCTTAAGCCACTGTTTACTTTGACCAATATAACAACCTTGACATTCAATGCAATTTATTTTGTAAATTATGTTGCTCTTTAATGTATTTGGAGTATTAGCTTTAGTTTTTGAGAACAACATTGAATTTAGAAGTGGATTGTACTTAACTAATTTGATGTTGGGAAAAATTTTGAAAAGTGGGACAATCTGGTCTGTTAAATTTTGGACATAAGGTATTTTTTTGTAAATAACTGGCTGTGTATTATTAATCAAAGGTCTATTAGATGAGTTGGTGTTATAAATAAGTTTTTTTAAAATGTGTTTTGGGTAGTCATTGTTCAAAAACATTTCAAAAAGTTTATTAAGATTGATATCTAAGAAACTTCGATTACAAATTGTCGTTATCTTGAAATATATGAAAAAGAAATGGGCAACATTCAACCAACAACTTGCAAATTATACCAACAGAAGAATATTTCTATTACGATGCAGAAAAAATAACTTATCACCTAAACACATCCAAGATAGCAAAAAGAACATTGAAAATCTTTTAACTACTAATACAAACCGATTTCTAAACAACAAAATTGAAAATTTTATATTAACAACAAATCGTAAAACTTTATCTTTGGAGATTAAGGTAACATGCAATAAAATTTCATCTATAAATCATAATATAACTAACATAAAAATTGAATTAAAAAATCTTATTCCCATGACAATTTTTAGTGAATATTCACATCGATTAAAATCAAGTTTTGATTCGACTTTTAAAAAAACTAAACAAAATAACATTGACAAATTCAATACCTTAGCAAACAATTTAGAGACAAATGTACTTTTCTTAAACAACTCAAAATGGTTTAAAAACATTTCGACAATTAACATACCAAAAGATATTTCAGACTTCTTATCACTTGGACAGAAATTTGGTGTCACATGCAATAATGATGACATAAATATACACCATTTTTTAGCTGACATAGAAAACATCATCGAAGATATACCTAGTACATCTAAAGATTTACTGAGAGCTAAAGTAACCAATATAACAACAAATTTTATTCAAAATCCTAAAACCATAAACTTGTCTCATCTTAAAAAAACATTTTATAAAACAAAAAAGTTTCTTAAAAATCACCCTAACTTATACATTCTACCTGCAGATAAAGGAGGATGTACTGTCGCAATGGACAAATTAGATTATATTCAAAAAGCGAATACTCTTCTCCAAGATAACACAACATACACACAAATCAACAATGATCCAACTACCTCTATTCAAACTACACATAATAAATTAATAAAAACTTTAAAAAATCAAAATAAACTTACAGAACAACAAGCCAAAGAACTAACCATTTACAACTCTGACATACCTAAATTATATGGCTTACCAAAGATACATAAAATTAATATACCATTACGTCCAATTGTCAGTACTATAAACTCCACAACTTACTACTTGTCCAAATTCTTGGGAGATATACTTAAACAAACATTTGAGCATGAGCCAAGTTTTAATACAAAAGATACATTTTCTTTTGTAAATTCTATAAATGGACTTCAGCTACCAGATAACTATGTTTTAACCTCATTAGATGTAGTGTCATTGTTTACTAACATTCCTATTAAGTTGACAATTGAAATCATACAAGAAAAATGGTCTAAAATAGAACAATTCACATTTTTATCCAGAAAAGACTTCCTATCATTAATAACCTTCTTATTTAATAACACATATTTTTGTTTTGATGATAAATTCTATAAACAAATATTTGGAACTCCAATGGGCAGTCCTATAAGCCCTATACTAGCAACAATTATTCTAGACCATTTAATAGATCTTGGAATCTCAAAATTGCCGTTTTCACTAGCATTTATTTATAAATTTGTTGATGATATAATATGCAGTGTACCCTTTAACCACGTCGAGACAGTAAAAACAATATTTAATTCACTTCATCAAAATATTCAGTTTACTGTCGAATATGAAAATCAAAATAGTGTACCTTTTTTAGATACCAAAGTGATAAGAACAAATGATAACAAAATCATATTAGATTGGTATCAAAAAGATACTGCATCCGGCAGATTTATAAATTATTATTCGAATCATCCTAGAAATCAAAAATTTAACACAATCATATCCATGAAAAATCGGATAACGACAATTTGTAATCGAAGTTTCTTAGATATCAATCTTAATAAACTTTAGAAATGTTTTTGAACAATGGCTACCCAAAACACATTTTAAAAAAACTTATTTATAACACCAACTCATCTAATAGACCTTTGATTAATAATCCACAGCCAGTTATTTACAAAAAAATACCTTATGTCCAAAATTTAACAGACCAGATTGTCCCACTTTTCAAAATTTTTCCCAACATCAAATTAGTTAAGTACAATCCACTTCTAAATTCAATGTTGTTCTCAAAAACTAAAGCTAATACTCCAAATACATTAAAGAGCAACATAATTTACAAAATAAATTGCATTGAATGTCAAGGTTGTTATATTGGTCAAAGTAAACAGTGGCTTAAGCAACGCGTCACTCAACATAAAAGTGACTGCAACATCAAAAAAAAAACTGTTGTGCCTTAGTAGATCACCACTTAAATACAGGACATAAATTTGATTTTAATAATGTAAAAATTTTGGAACAAGTTGACAACTATAAAAAACGACTCTTCATTGAGATGGTACATATTAACAAAACTCCAGAATCAATTAATTATAAGACTGACACTAACCATTTGAGTAATATCTACTGTAATATTCTAAGTAATTCATAACATTCTTTCCCAAAATTTAAAAAATACAAACAAATTACTCAATTAATCTACTAACAATGAATCTACCTTATTTTTATTCAAGTTCTGAATACCAGTCTTACACTAACTCATTACGTACCATCGATTACATTTTATAGTCAATTTAAAATACTTCAAGTCCTTTTTCATTTGTCTACTATTACCTTTCCACCTTAAAATTTCGCAAATACTTTCTCTTGTTTACTTTGACGTATTCACTAAAAATTTTTTTCAATATTAGAGAATATTCTATTAACATAAAATATATTGCAGTTACCATAACTCCGAAATATATGTCAAAATAACATCAGTCATTTCTCAAGTCAATGTTCAATATAATATGTTAAACGAATTTAAATTATCACTCTTATAGTTGTAAGTAATGAAATGTTTTGTCTTTTGTCCATATCTAATCTTAATAAATTTACAGTTTTCTCCTGAAGAAGTCACCAAATAGTGACGAAATATTGAGACCTAGAACAAATAGAGTTTTATTTCATCTGACCGAATTGCCGTTATTCAAAAAATCACTATATATATATATACATATATATATATATATATATATATATATATATATATATATATATATATATATTGTTTTGATTCTACTTGTTGATATCTACTTTGATTGGGCTAGCTCAAATTAATAAATTTATCTCAAGGTTTTACGTCATCCAATCACAGAAATGCAAAACCAATACTCAGAAAAAACTCATGGAAAAATAAAAATAAAATATAACCGTATATTAAAGAAAAATTAATTATACCAAATAATTCAAACACAAATGTTTAATAATAGAATAAACTGTGAAAACAGACAATCTATGAATCTAGAAATGCTTGTGCAAAATAATGAAAACAATTCTGAAAAATACCGCAAATTATTTTGAAATCAAAATTACCCAGTATGAATACAAATTAAATTATAACTAGTACACAAAAGTCAATTTAAAAATCACGAAAAGGTTTCTGTGAAAGTTTATGTCAATTTAAAAATCACGAAAAAGTTTATGTCCCATTTCACTTGAGTCTCCACATAGAGGTCGATGCAACCAAAGAAAAACCAAAAGTGTGGCAAACAGAGACTATTGACGGAGAGAACAATGTATTTTGGATACCTTAGTACAGCTGCTTTCACTTGACATTGAATTTTCTTTTTACTTCCAAAAATAACATTTTTACTTTGTGCTTTTTATATACGGGCACCTATAAGGCTTTTTAATTTACGAAGACCGACACTTGTTACTCATTCTTCAACAGTACCTTCTATTTCAGCTCTCTAAAACACACCCTCACTCTCGTTCTTTTCTTGTCAACCCAAAAATTCCAAATTCTGACATCCTTCAAACTATATCCTCCCTTCAGTTCCATTCGTCCAAACAAATATCCTTACTACGTCATATATCAATGCCTCCAAACGCTTTTGCCGCTAATTGTTCTTAGAAACACTGTCTATTGAATGTAACCGCACTGTTAACATGATAAACGCATTTGTCCAAAATTCATAGAATTATTTTAACATTATGAAAAAAAAACTTATATCTTACAACACAATACTGGGTAATTGAAATCGGTATCTATTTTACAGGGTGAATGAAAAAATTAAATATTAAAAAAAACTATTTTAACGTAATAGAAATTATCATACAATTAGATAATTAGATTTTCTTCTTTTTCCTCTCTGCTTTTCTTTATCTATGACAACTTCCCCGACCTTGGGTATGAATAAAAATCGAGATTGAAAAGAAAAGAATTTTTTTCAGACCCAAATTACTCAAGTAAACTGTACATAAATTCCAATTACGGACTCCTAGATAAATACTTATGCCCCCATTACTTTGTTTCATAATGACTACTAGATTTATGTGTTGTGAATGGCATCTTTCAATTATTTTATCCCTCAACCTGTTATCTATTTCATGACCTACATATTTTCTATATTTACACGGATTAGAATATGTCTTCGAGCAGAAATTAGATAAGTTTTTCCTTTTGATTGTGTGTTCGTATTTTGTCGCTACTCTATTTTCAGTTTTGATTTCTCCCGCATGTTCTGTCAATAATTTTTTTAAGTCATGCGCCATTTCTTCTCCACAGACTATTATTGATGTCTCTTCTTCCTTTTCGCAATTCCTTGATTTTATACACATATTGAAGTCAACTTTGTTCTCATTCTCCTCCGATCCTTCTTCTCCAAAAACTACAGTTTCTTCCTCATCCAATATTTCAACTTCTTTTTTTGTCATGTTTGTACACACCATTTTCGGCGCAGTACTGACATTTAAATTTTCTTCTTCCTCTTCTTTCTCTTCAGGTCCTACAATTGTGTCCACCTGTATCGGTGTTACACTTCTTTTCTTCCTATTTCTTCTCCTCCTCTTCTTCCCCTCTTTTATTTCATCGGTGTACATCGTTTGCGATGCCACACTTCTCATTTTATTAGATTTAAAATTTGTTGTTAAAACATTTACTTCATTTCCTGTGTCCTCTTCTTCCTTCTCCTCTTTATTTTCATCTTGCTTGTTAGTCATTGATGTACACACCTTATTCGGCGCTGTACTAACTTCATGTTCATCTTCTGTTTCCTTTAAACCTTCTTCCAGTATGTCCTCTCCAAATTTTATATAGTTGTTTTCAAAATTAATTTCCGTTCCATACTTATCCAATTCATCCATTCCAATGACAATATAAGGACATACCATGTCCTCAATTATAAAACAATTTATCAAATATTCTCTATTTTTAAATCTCAATGTCAAACCAATAGCCTCATTCGTAGTCGAAATCTTTTTTGAATTAGCACTCACTAACCTTATTCGAGAAATATTATACTTTTGAGAATTTAGTCCTAAATCCTTTATCAATTGTTTATTAACTAATGATACCTCTGAACCATTTTCCAAAAGGATATCCAACTTTTTATTTTTAATATACCCCTGTACCATAACCAAATTATTGCGCCCGTATTCAACCTTTTTTTTTGCTAAAGTGATAAATTCCCTAGGGTGAGTATATATTCCTGAATTTGATTTTATCCCTGTTTTTAGTGAGTGCTCTCCCGAAAAGACGGCCCTGCTCTATTGCTTTCTACTTTCACATTGTCTATTTCTTGGTGTCCTTGTTCATCTTCTCCTTCTCTGATTAAACTTAGATTGTTTATTTCTCTGTTTTGTTCTCTTCCTTGTCCATTGTGGTTGTTATATTGGTTTCCTCTGTTAAAATTTTCCCTTGCTGTATTTGGCTGACATGGTTGACTGTTATAATTTCTCCCATTGTTTTGAAATCTATTTTGCTGATATCCATTTCTATTCTGCTCATATCTATTTTGATGAAAATTGTTTGTATTTCTTTGTCCTTCGTTATCCCTATATCCATTGTATCGGTATGTATTTTCATTACGAGACGGTCTGTAGTTTTGTGTTCGGTTTGTTTGGTTGTTCCCATTGTTTTCCGTTTGCCTACGTGTCCTTCTTTCTTTTCTTCGAGCCTCTCTTACAACTAAGAACTGGCATAAACTGTCCATGTCCCTATATCCTTGCAAGGTGACATAGTCTTCCATTGTATTGTCAAAATGTCTTGCTATCAATTCAACTAGCTGTTCTTCCGAATAATTATAATTTAAATATTGCCCACTAGCGTATACTTGTAATGCATATTTCTCTTCGGACATTCCTAGTTTTTCATCATATTTCCCATTTTGTAGTTCACTATTCACGACCATTTGTTTCTCTTTTCCCCAATAATATCTCAAAAATTTTCTTTCAAATTCTTCCCAATCTTGTAACTCATTTTGCTTACTCTCGAACCATAATGCTGCTCCATCCTTAAAATGATTCCTTATCATATCCTTAACCTCTTCAAACTCTTCATATCCTTGTTTTTTATTTTTAAGCATCCTAATAAACGGGACTGGGTGCTGTTTCTTTATATCCCCGCCAAATTGGACCTTATTTTCTGCTCCATTGTGTATAATTAGTTGCCTTCTTTCTCCAGTATTATGTTGTGTTTTTACTTCCAATAGTTTCTTATCCATTTTTTTAAATCTATCCTCTATTTCCTCTTCTCTACCTTCTACATGTTTCTCCAAATTATGTAGTTTCTTGGTAAGTTTTTCTAAATTTTGGCTAATTTCCTTTGTTTTCTGCTCTACTTCATGTTTAATCTGCTGTAAATACATTTGTACCTCCTTTTTATGCTGTTCTAGTCTCTGCTCCATTTGTTTAAAACCTAGATCTTGTCGTTTACTGTTTTCGTCTATAAGTTTTTCTATTCTTTCTGCTTGTTTTTTACTGTTTTCTTCCTGTCTTTGACTGTTTTCTTCCTGTATCTGTAGCATTTGTAATATCCTATCCATTGTTGACATTTCTGTGGTACTCTCCTTGATTGTTGTTTCTGTAATACTAATTTCTTCGTCTACATTTTCTATTCCTTCCTCACTATAACGTTCTTCTGTTTCCTTTTGTTTTTTGTTGAGTCTTGTCTCCATTTTCTTTCCTTTTTCTGGACTTAACAATGTCAACGTACAAACCAACCGAACTATTAACTTTGCCTATTCCACAAGAATGTTGATCAAATAAAAATATCTAGTTATGTAAAAAAATTGTTCCAAGATTATTCAAAGCGAAAAAGGTTTGAATAATAAAAATCAAAAATACTTTGTCTAAATTTGGCAGAGAGAAAAAAAATTAGAAAAATCCTGTAAGAATTTATATATTTTCCAGTACACTTTGTCTGGGTATTGGCGTTTCTGCTTTTGCCTCACACGCTTGGGCGACAATATTGTTTTGATTCTACTTGTTGATATCTACTTTGATTGGGCTAGCTCAAATTAATAAATTTATCTCAAGGTTTTACGTCATCCAATCACAGAAATGCAAAACCAATACTCAGAAAAAACTCATGGAAAAATAAAAATAAAATATAACCGTATATTAAAGAAAAATTAATTATACCAAATAATTCAAACACAAATGTTTAATAATAGAATAAACTGTGAAAACAGACAATCTATGAATCTAGAAATGCTTGTGCAAAATAATGATAACAATTCTGAAAAATACCGCAAATTATTTTGAAATCAAAATTACCCAGTATGAATACAAATTAAATTATAACTAGTACACAAAAGTCAATTTAAAAATCACGAAAAGGTTTCTGTGAAAGTTTATGTCAATTTAAAAATCACGAAAAAGTTTATGTCCCATTTCACTTGAGTCTCCACATAGAGGTCGATGCAACCAAAGAAAAACCAAAAGTGTGGCAAACAGAGACTATTGACGGAGAGAACAATGTATTTTGGATACCTTAGTACAGCTGCTTTCACTTGACATTGAATTTTCTTTTTACTTCCAAAAATAACATTTTTACTTTGTGCTTTTTATATACGGGCACCTATAAGGCTTTTTAATTTACGAAGACCGACACTTGTTACTCATTCTTCAACAGTACCTTCTATTTCAGCTCTCTAAAACACACCCTCACTCTCGTTCTTTTCTTGTCAACCCAAAAATTCCAAATTCTGACATCCTTCAAACTATATCCTCCCTTCAGTTCCATTCGTCCAAACAAATATCCTTACTACGTCATATATCAATGCCTCCAAACGCTTTTGCCGCTAATTGTTCTTAGAAACACTGTCTATTGAATGTAACCGCACTGTTAACATGATAAACGCATTTGTCCAAAATTCATAGAATTATTTTAACATTATGAAAAAAAAAACTTATATCTTACAACACAATACTGGGTAATTGAAATCGGTATCTATTTTACAGGGTGAATGAAAAAATTAAATATTAAAAAAAACTATTTTAACGTAATAGAAATTATCATACAATTAGATAATTAGATTTTCTTCTTTTTCCTCTCTGCTTTTCTTTATCTATGACAATATATATATATATATATATATATATATATATATATATATATATATATATATATATATATATATATATATATATATATATATATATATATATATATATATATATCAAGCAGTGATTCTTGAGGATGCAGTCTATTTTGGCCCACAAGACAAAGAAAACTCTTTGACTTGCTGTCAAGCTTTCGAATTTATTTTAATTCTTTTTCAAGACATCTGTTGACAAAAATATACAAATATAAAAATTATGTAGGTACTTACAATTTTCTTAATTACTTACTAGTCATGAGATTACATTGAAAAAATTTGAAACTTTACCAAAAGGACAATTATGTACATAGGTATGAAAAATTATTTTTAAAAACTTCAGTTATGTTGTCATGTTTGAAATATGTCATGAAATATGTAAAGTGTATACACTTTATATAGGAGGAAAGTAAAACTAGTAACAACATATTTTTTATTTTTTATTAGATTTTATTAGATTGATCTATGAAAAAAAAAAAAAAAATTAATAACATCAAACCCAATTAGTCCAGTCATTTTTTAAAGCATGTATATAAATTTTAATGTTGGATTATATGATAGAAAATCAGATTATGATGTACTAATTTTTTTGTTGATATGCTAATATGTAACAATAAATGTTACTTAATTTGTCTATATCTGATTTTCTATTTATACATTTTTTATTAATTTTTATATTTGTATATTTTTGTCAACAGATGTCTTGAAAAAGAATTAAAATAAATTCGAAAGCTTGACAGCAAGTCAAAGAGTTTTCTTTGTCTTGTGGGCCAAAATAGACTGCATCCTCAAGAATCACTGTTTGATATTTGAATATACAGTCAAGAATACCATAATCTTATATATATATATATATATATATATATATATATATATATATATATATATATATATATATATATATATATATATATAACAAGGTTGAAATATTGGGGTAGCAGCAATCTCAAAGAAAACTCTTTATAATAATTCCAAGCTTTCGATAATGTTTATTATCATCTTCAGGGAAAATTATTTGAGGATGTAGAGCCTAGTTGTTAAATACTGACATAACAATGAAATTTTGTCTTGGTAAATAGTAAATAATATAAATTAAAGTAAAAACTATATAAAAACTTATAAAAATCTGAGTATAAAGCGATAAAAGCTAAAATATTTTTTAAAAAATTATGTATGTCTAATTGGCATTTTACAAAATTATAGCTGCTACCCCAATATTTCAACCTTGTTTCCTAACTGTTCAGCAAAGATTATATACCTGTTATATATATATATATATATATATATATATATATATATATATATATTGTTAAGATATGTAAAATTTGAATTAATATGGTTTCGATCTTAATATTTTAGAAAAGTTAAAACATATAATAAAAATATACCAAAATTCATTTCGAAGAAATGAAAGTCAATTATCTTTGGATGGCCGTAGGTAAACAAAATTTAAATAGGGATTAAGTATTTTCTTTGTACAGTTAGTATGATAAGAAAGTGGTTATGTGTTTGGACAATGAGACCGGGTTTCCCAAATGGACTTTTGCGGCGAGGGAATAATTGTATTTAGAAATTTAAATGAATGTAATCTTTGTTTAGATATTAAGAAAGGAAAAAAAAAACCGATTGGCATGTAATTAGTTTTAGGAAATTTCTAATGGTAGGGAAAATTGGTGTTTGTTATCTGAAAGGTAGATGGGGATAAAATTGAGGAACTCGGATTGGTGAAGAAGGAAAAAGGAGGGGCTAGGTATGAAGAATGGGAGTTTAGCGAAATGTTAGAGGGTGGAAGAAGAGTCAGTTGTTAAATGATCGTTAAGTCGACTAGTGGTGATCTCTAAGAGTCTCCTGAAGTAGTAAGGCAGATAAGTGAATTGTTGTGAGTTTGTTGAAATAAGTGTCCTGACGGAAGCTCATCACGTAAAGCATTGTAAGTTATATTGTTCTACTTATATTCCAAGAGTCACCGTTGCATGCCGGAACGAGAAATAGATTCAGTTTATCGAGAGGAGAAAAGGCTAGCATTGTTTTTTGAAAGATACGTGCATCTGTAGGGGGTCATTAATGACAATAGGCTTGCAATAATTTGTTGCGAGATTGCTGACTACATAGGGGGCTGCTAAGAGTAAATTGTAGGCGACCAGAGACAAGAATTTGGACAACTCATCATCCGAGAGACAGTTTTATTTTTTTTGTAGAATTATTCATAACGCAAATTTCAATAAGTACTTTAGATAGTGGTAGGGTTATTTCAATAATCAGAATAGGAGATATTATTTTTAGAGGATATTTTGAGGGTGAATTTATTTCAATAGATGCTTTTGTACCATATATGTGTTTTATTCCGTTAATCTTTGACCTTATTTATCATATGTAAAGCAAAGGAGATATTGAAGCACGAGAATATAAAACCCTGAGATTAGAGCATTAAATAGTGTGATTAAATCATAAGTGCATCATTAAAATTAAATTTAATTAATTAGTTAATTATCTAATCAAGTGCTTTGAGCACACCGATCTTTGAATATCACATTAATATATATATATACATTATTCTTCCTATCCATACACATATTCCTTTTAAGATATTTTAAAAGTACTTATAAGTATGTGTCAAGTATATACTTTTATGTAATATTCGATAAAGGTATATTCTAAGAATAAACTTTTTTGAATATTCCGAGATACTACTTACACGAATGTACTCAGTATATTCGGTACGAGGATATTCCTTAAAGTATATGCAAAGAACATGAAATTTAGAATGTTTTTTATGGTACATGCTACGCTTGTACTACGCATATACTAAAAAGAATATACTCCGACGAATGTTGGTAGTATATGCTTTGAACATGATGCGAACATCATTGTTATGTGGGTAACAGCTACATGCGCGCGCATTCGCAGGTGCACACGTGCGCGGTGAATAGTTTTGGAGTGGGGATAGTAAGTTTTTGTTAAGACAAACTATCAGCAGGTGTCTCTAGGACGTGTCTTGAATTTTTAACGTCACTTTTGACATTTGACTTTTGGCCGGCTAATTATTTAAAATCAACCTATGTGCGACGTAGAGGGGATCTTAAAACCATGGAAGTGGCGAAGGAAAGTATCCGACAGGGCAGAATGGAAGAAAATTGTTAAGCAGGCCAAGACTCACAAAGGGTTGTAGCGCCATTAAAAGAAGAAGAGACTATCAGTTCCTCCATTTTTACTTTGATTAATGTTCAAGTATTCTGTTAAATGCAGACATTCCATTTTTAAGTCTTTTTCGTTTACGTCTTCATAATAAATTTCAGCAAATTCTTTGCAACTTTGTCTCAACTCTTCAGAATTCAGAGTTTTCAAGCGAAAAAAAATAGTCCAAAGCGTTGACTAATATTCTTATACGAACTTAATTGCTGTTTTAGATGAACGCCCAGGGTATCAATTAGGTATGGGGATAAAGGTTTCGACTCTGAATCTTTCTTTTCCACTCAGTTGGACTGATGCATTTGAAAACTTGGATGCATTTGAAAACTCCACCATAACACTGAATATACTAAGTCCATTGAGAGAGTGAGCAAATTCAAATACCTAGGAACGTGGCTTTTTGAAGACTGGGCATCGGACAGGGAAGTAAAATGTCGCATTGAGCAAGCTCGACAAGCTTTCGTAAAATTCAGGAAGGTACTGAGCTGCTCAGAGTTCGACCTTACACTGAGACTAAGGTTTACTAAATGCTACGTGTGGTCGGTGCTGCTATATGGCATAGAGGGCTGGACACTCAAAACGAGGGATATAAACAGATTAGAAGCCTTCGAAATGTGGCTTTATCGCCGTATCCTAAAGATACCATGGACGGCGAAAGTCACAAATGTGGATGTCCTTAAAAGAATCAACCAAGAACGTCAGCTTTTCGAAAACATCAAGAAAAGAAAAACGGCGTATTTGGGTCACATCATGCGAAACGAAAAATACCAGTTCCTTCAATTTATAATCCAGGGTAAAATTGAAGGCAAGAGAGGAATAGGACGCAAGAAAATGTCCTGGCTCCGAAACATAAGGCAATGGACAGGGATTACCGACATACAATCACTGATCCACATTGCAAGAAACAGAGAGTTAATGGAAAATGTGATCGCCAACATCCATTAGTGGATTTGCATTTGAAGAAGAAGAGGACTGATGGTGCAGAGGCATCAAAAAAAGTCTGGCGTGAGCTTCCACGTCTGGTTCTTTGAGATAGTTCTTTATAGTCAGAGTCCGGGTATTTTTCTTTGGCGGACAATTCGAAGTAAATCAAATTTATCCCTCTCTAGCTCTATATAACTGCATACCTACTATAGTATCTAATATATATATTTTTATATTTCACGTATATTTTTTTCCGTGCTTAGGTGACGGATATGCCCTAACAACACACAACATTCCAGGAATGTACTACCAAAGTTCTATCAATATTTGAATGTCCTGGACATTTAGGGAACATTCGGTGAACATCTGTTTAAATTATTCCTGGAATGTTACCATAAGACATTCTGTGAACATACTACCAATGTTCCTATATTTTAAGTTGCGAAATAATACATACGTGTAAGAGATACAACATTACTTATAACATACCAGACAAACTAAGTGACATTTTAGGCCTACAGTGCAATAATATGTCAAATTTAAAGAGTTTCCCAAGATTATAAACATACAAATGTAATAAAAATTATTGTTCGCGAATATTCAATTTGGAATGCGATTTTGTTAATAAAAAAATACTTATAACTTATGCAAAACCCAAGAGAGGCATTTATATTTATTTCTTTTGCGTTCATTTTCAAATTCGCCGTGCATATATTTTTGTGCATGGCGCTTGAGAGGGCATCACGTGACTAAAAACGACCAACCAACGACCTCGCTTCGGCCATCTTGGCATCTTCATCTTGGCGACCTTGCCTTGCCGTGGATTGTTTTTAGTTGTTTGTATTATTTGTGCTTTTTAAGAATATTTTTTTAATTCGGATACTTTTATAATAGCTTTAATAGTATTATTAACATAGTGCATAAAATGGTGTCCTATTTTTAACGCAGTTGGAGTAGCAGAAACAAATGTAGATAAAAAAATCTGCAGGAATAACGTTTCAATTATGACAGAAGCTCAAAACAAATGACTGTGAATGAAAAGCCCTATTAAAAGGTTAGTATGCAAATATGTAAACGAAAGCATGCCCTGTATTTCAGAAAATAAATTAATACTATTAATACCCTAATAATACTATTCATAAAAAATCTTTTAAGTAACGTAGATATAACAAAGTGAATAAAAGGCATAAATCAGAAGAATTATTATTTTATTTTATAAGTTAATAATTGGTCATATCCATTTATTATTTTAATAATAATTGTGAATAAGCCACAAACTTCGCTTATTCCTAACTAAAATAGTAAATAGAGATAGGTAATAACAAAAGGATTTGTAAAACTAAAATAATTCTTTTTGCGTTTTTGCTAGTGTATGCGTTTATAAATAGGATGGTAGACCACACACTATAATATGCAGTACCAACTAATGAATACACAGAATATTATAGTCGATTTGCTAAACTCAGTCTCAGTACTAATTACTGTAATTTTGGCAAAATTGGCCAAAAACAAAAAAAAATACCTACTAAAATCACTAGCCAGTTGTGTCTGAGTTTGGGGAACCGACTATACTAATAAACAATTTCTAAGCTGTTTTATAATAATTTTGTGAGTTCATTAATCATATTTTTTATTTAAAACTAAAATTTGTTAATAATGCTTAGTAATGCATATATTTTGTATTTTTAGCTTTCCAGAAGATCCTGCGAAGAAGACATGAAGTATAGATCAGATTTGTTAATAGAGGAGTATGTTCAAAACACTTTTTAGAAAAAGATATTGACAGAACTTCACTTTCATCTGTTCGTTTGAGAGACTGTGCTGTTCCAATAGCTTATGTCACACAGGTATATGCATAACCTAATTAATAATACAGTCCGTACAATATAGATACTGTTATAATTCATTATCTACATCGGAGATCTAAGTTGACATTGTTGCCCAACTACAAAAAATTTTTGAATTCATTTTAAGTCAAATATATCACATAATTATTGCGAAGTAGATTATACAACAAAACAGATTAATATTCAATGTAAATAAATAAAAACATCAGAAATCGAAAACAAGAATTAAGGTATAATCTTATGTTACAGTTATTAAGGTACCAAGGGTATTATAGGGATATACGTTGACCGAAAGCTTTATTATTATAATACCTGTGGTGCCTTCAACGTTTAATGCCCGACTAAATTATTCTTTATATGCGAAAAATTTGAATGAATTTTGAATTGATTAGTTTTTAAATAAGTACATTTACCAGTAACAGTAGTAACGTAATTGTGGTAACCATAGTTTTACTTAGGTTGATATTTGTCAACTTGACAGTATCTAAGTCGTTATTTAAATTTAATGCCCAAGGGCGTTATATCGTACTTAACAGACTTCGAAATGTCATTATTTGTCAAATAATGTACCAGTAGGACATTAAAGTAAATAATAAAAACAATAAATATAATGAATACTAAATACTTATTTGTTTGTGAAAAATCTATTTCTTTGTGGCTTTTTTGTAATTAATTATTCTAATGGGGAAATAAGCCACAATTTACTTGAAAAAATAATTTTATTAAGGTTTCTACTTCCACATCGGATGTCGTTGTCAAAATACAAAATGTTCATTATTATTATTTTATTTATTAAATATTATTTATTATTTATTTAAATATTATTTAATATTTATTTTTTTATTATTATTATTTATGCATATTATTACCTGTAAATAATATTTCTTCTGATTGTTAATTGTAAAGGATAGAAAAATTACCTTTTATTTTATTTTCTTTTAGAATCAGCTGAGAGAAGTGGTCTACAAAAAACCAGAAAGGAAACGGAATATGTGGCTACGAAAAGCAAAAGAAAGGTTTACAAAGCAAATGTGACACATTTTTTATAATATTTAGGAATGTCAGCAAATTACATTAAAAAATGTATGTAAAGATTTTTTGCAATAAAAATGTTTATATTTATCAAGGATGTATTATTTGGTATGGCCATATATCGTCAGTGATGTGACAGTACCTCCTATCTGTTTTTTTCAAGAGATTTGTAAGATAGACTAAAAACTTGTTTCGGCCACCTCCTGTTTTCATATATTTTTTGACTTGTTTTGCAGTAAATTCAACTATCTATTTACTACAAAAAAAGTCAGAATACGTACGAAACCAGAAAGTGACCTTAAAAAATGTTTTTCGTCTCCTGCAAACCTCATGAAAAAACATATAGGAGGTATTGTCACATTACTGACGATATATTTCAGTGAATGTCTAAAAAATATACTGTGAATGTTCAAAGAACGTTCGTAGACATTCATGGAATGTTCTAACAAGACATTCAGTCTAAAAATATACTGTGAATGTCCAAAGAACATTCATGGAATGTTCCAACAAGACATTCAGTCTAAAAAATAGACTGTGAATGTCCAAAGAACATTCGTAGACATTCATGGAATGTTCCAACAGAACATTCTAAGAATATTTAAAATGCTGACACAGCACTTTCCTGGTACTTTCCAGGGACATTCGTGTGCATTTGGGGACATTCCAGGAATGTTTTCAATGTCCTGTGTGTACATTCTAGGAACATTCATGTAATGTTTTGTGTTATTAGGGTGGTACCTATATGGTTTTCATTTAGTAACCGAGCAGAGACTAGAAGGCCCCAATGGATCTCGGGGATCTGGAGACGTGCTCAGTTTACCCACCGGAGAAGAAGGGCTTGGTTACAACAGAAAGTGATATCGAAAGGAATAATTGGCAAGAATCCAGTTGAAAGAACGGAGACTAAAAAATAACAGCAACAGCATTACCAAACTATGTAATAACGAAGCTGCAAAAGCACTTCGTGAATCAATAGGGCTTTTCATCACAGTCATTTGTTTCGAGCTTCTGTCATGTGTCACATGATATTAATATATCTACGTCATACGTTATTGGTATATACCACGACACAAACCAAAGACGTATATAACGTAGATATATTAATATTATGTGACACATGACAGAAGCTCGAAACAAATGACAATCGATGAAAAGCCCTATTGAAGGAGATGACATCTGTCCAAATCTGACATCCCTGGGGAAATGAGGACATCGTGAAAACCTTAGACAAGGAAAAAAGAGAGGACGGGTAACACTCATTTAAAACACACGTTCCAAAAGTGAAGCCAGTTTTTGGTTTGTTTGTCACCAGAAACATGGCGGTCACGTCAAAAATAACAATGGGTTGCCAGTGGTGGGTGTTCGTTGAAGGTTAAAATTTCATAACAAATAAAGTAAATCATCATCTAAAATTCGTAATAAAAACATATGTATGTATTGAAACATATGTACGTAATATGAGCAACTTAATAAAACATTTACCGTACAAAAATTCTTCATTTTAAATACATTTCATGTTTTTATTTTAAATACTCAATGCATAACAATACCCCAAAGATACGTCGATGATCAAAATCTCTGGTGTCGGTTTGGCTTCACTTTTGGTCATAGGATTACTCCTCCTCTCTCTTTCCTTGTCTAAGGTGAAAACCTTGTGAAAACTGATAAATTCATTTCATACAAAGTTATACTCGTTGCTTATGGCACAAATTACAATATGGTACAAATGAAAGGAATAAATTCGTTATTTCGTAAGCAGGCAACTTTAAGGAAACATCCCGAAACATGTCGACTTTTATTTTTAAATTTTGATTTTTTGGCATATATTTATATAATACTAGTGACGTCATCCATCAGGAAAGGGTGACGTAATCCAGGATTTTTTTTAAATGAGAATAGGGTCGTGTGCTAGATAATTTGAAAGGTAATTCTGTATTCAGTTATAAAACATTGATATAATTATTTATACAAAAGGTTTGTTCCAACACAACGAAAAACCGTCATGCGTGATTTTCGTTGTGTTGGAACAAACCTAAACTATCTAATAGACCTGGATCCCGCGTACCAAAAAAAAGTTGATTAATAGCAAGCTGAAAATTTGTTAATAGCTTAACGGTGTCTAGTCGGACAAACTTTGATGTACGGGAACACTGGAACAGGAGAAGTTTAAATTGTGGAACAGTTTAAAAATTTGGAACGTCAGATTACGAAAACGTCCCATGTATTTTGACCGACAGAACATCCAATTGATTTGTTACCCTTTCATTACTCTCATGCAAAAATCAGACTGCTATTACTAACCAACATGATTCCTGTCATTTGACATGTTCTTCGTGTTCCACTCAATAAAATGCCGAGTTGGTGATTAACAGCAGTCTGATTTTTGCATGAGAGTTTAATGAAATGCTAACAAATCAATTGGAAGTTCTGTCCGACAAAACGCATGAAACGTTTTCGTAGTCTGACGTTCCAAATTTTTATCCTGTTCCACAATTAAAATTTTCCATGTTCCTGTGTTCCCATACATCAAAGTTTGTCCGACTAGACACAGTTAAGCTATTAACAAATTTTCAGCTTGCTATTAATCAACTTTTTTTTGGTACGCGGGATCCAGGTCTATAATGAATAGAATAAGAATGTAGTATCTAATTTATTGAATTCAAAAATACATTTTACTGCTGTCAGAAAATAGAAAAAAAATGTTTATTTCACAAACATGTTCAAGCTGCCATCCACCTGCCTCTTGGCGAGGAGAGAGACTTTAAATTAATCTGAATTTCTGCATACTCTACCCTAAAATATATGTGTAAAGATCTAAATGTATGTTCAGAATCAAAAATACGTAAAGATATAATTTTGTTTTCAGGGTAGAGTATGCAGAAATGCAGTTTAAAGGCTCTCATGTAAAATGAGATTCGAGGTTTTTACACTAAGCCTTCGATATGACACCCATTCACTAGACCTGTACAAGCTGGTAGGTGGCTCCATAGTTCTGGAATGGAAGATTTGATATAAGCCAAATAGCTACAGTATGATCGGTTTATAACAGGCGGCCTCAAAAAAACCACATGTTATTCTTCGATATTTCAAGTAGTCGGGTCATTAAATACAAATGGAATTGAAGATAGTGTCGGGTTAAAAATTTAAATTTGACGTATTGGCAATACTTAATTTACTGAATCTTCAAGTTTTGCTGATTGATAAATGGATGAGCCATTGCTTACGGCGAGTTTACATTCTTCTCTACTTGTGTGAAAATGTTTGAGATATGTTTTTCTTTAAAAACTAAACTAAGGCCATGGGTACATAATTCGCAAATATTTTACGGGCATCCCTACTTTTTCTGTCTTTACATGGCAAATTACGTGTAGTAAAATTCACACTGGTATGGATATGTAAACATTACTAGAATGTCATTCTACTTGAAAATGTCTTGATTAACTTAAAGAGATGGCTTTTGAATGTTCTTGGATAACTGTTATTTGTATAATTGCAAATTATTAATTCAGTTAATAAATGTGATAGTTTTTTCACTAACTATGTATTCAGTGATTGTAATAATTTATTTGTGCAACAAAAACTAATACTCAATCGAGAAAAGAGGAAAAGTGTTAAAGTGATTTTTTAATAATATATTGTTACTATGGAACGCTTACAAACTTGGATCACAGAAGATATTATCCTGATGTATTCTCTGCTTGGATCTTCCACAAATAATACACAATAAATAACTTTTTATTAAGTTCACGTCTTAAATCAATTATTTATCAAATACACTATACATATATCAATATTATTTAATCAACAACTCAAAATATTCCCGATGCCATGACAAATATTTAAAATTGTCACTGATTGTCAGTGTCTGACTGACAATATTCTATTCGGCTGAGTGCTTTGTAAGACAAATATAGATTTGGAAAATATTACCACGGACATTGTGTTCATTTTTTTTCGAATCCTGAAAAAACCAATAAATATTTTTGAAAAATTTAAACGCAGAATGAAAGACTAAATTATTACCGAGGGCCGAAAGTCCCTTAGAATAAATAAAAAGTTTATTTTAAATCAGATATTTGAAATTAAAAATCACACTAAATTTTCTCTTAGTTTTTCACCCATGTAACTTATTAAAATAAACATTATAGAAATTCTCAAGAACTTTCGGCCCTCGCTAATAACGTAATCTTTCATTCTGCGTTTAAATTTTTAAAAAATACTTATTACTTTTCTCAGGATTCGAAAAAAATGAATCCCCATTTGAATAGCATTTCAGCCGAAAATACGTACCCATCCTCTTAATACTTAAGAAAGCAGTAAATAGCAGTAAATCTTCCTCTTTATAAGCAATTCTGATATTTCTATGGGAGGTTGTCACTCCATATTTTGCGCGGTCTGCCGATACTTCTACCGATTGGTAATTTATCTCTTGCTACTTTGACCACACATATCTTACCCATTCTGCTTATGTAGTTATTCCATTCTTTTTTTTATGTAGTGTTCATTCGTTTATAAACTGTTCGTTACATTTTCTTCTAATGTTTTCACTCCTCTCTTCGATCTCTCAACGTCTTCTTCTTCTTCCTCTTTATAAGCAATTCTGCTTGTTCATTGGCGGATTGATACCTCTATGGAAGGTTGTCACTCCATCTTTTGCGCGGTCGGCCGATACTTCTTCTGCCGATTGGTGATTTATCTCTTGCTATTTTGACCACACGTGTCTCCCCCATTCTGGTTATGTGGTTGTTCCATTCTTTTTTTCTATTTAGTGTCCATTCGTTTATACACTGTACGTTACATTGTCTTCTAATATCTTCGCTCCTCTTTCGATCTCTCAGTGTATATCCTGTAATTCTTCTCAGTACTCTCATCTCGATTGCCGAGCGATTGCCGGTATAAGCAATCCCCCCACTTACTGGCCAACGGCTTCGGGCGGATGAGCTGATAAGTGGAAGGGCACCTTTTTGTCCTGAGATTGATAAATCGGTCTCGAAGGCGGATGAACCTAATAACAACGTAACGGTCAACGGCATAAAGATGCAGAAGGCAACGGGGAACCACTGCATTAAAGACTCGGAGAGTACCCCTAGTACAATTAGCATGGCTACGACAAATCATAGAAACGATATTACTGATCATGGAACTCGGATACCAAGATCCGGCAGAGAAGGACAATCACAAGACGGCAAGGCCTTCTCGGTCGCCAGCAGAAGAAATCCTTGCCAATATAGTGTAAAGATAAACCTCACGATCTGCACATGGAACGTTAAAACATTATACGAGGCAGGTAAGACTCATAATGCAATCAAGGAGATGGATAGACTATCAGTAGACATAATGGGAATAAGTGAAATGAGATGGACGAACTCTGGGCAATGTAAAATTAATGATCATCACATATATTATTCAGGTAACCCTAATGGAAGACACGAAAATGGGGTAGGTATAATCTTAAATCAAGAAACTGCCAGACATGTTAAAAATTTTGTACCTATATCGGAAAGAATACTCCTCCTTCAACTTAATACCTACCCAATTACAACTAACATTATCCAGGTATATGCCCCTACAGCTGACAAACCGGACGAGATAATTGAAGCATTTTATAATGAACTATCCAACACCTTAAAATGCCTCCCCAAAAAGGATTTAACTTTGATTATGGGTGATCTAAATGCTAAGATTGGTAGGGGACAATCGGGAGAATTCATAGGGCAATTTGGACTTGGAGAAAGAAATGAGCGAGGAGACCGACTGGGTGAATTTGTGGCAGAAGAAGAGTTTGTGATTACTAACACTTACTTCAAACTCCCTTACAGAAGATTATATACATGGAAATCACCTCAAGACACTCCAGGCCGCATAGTGAGAAATCAAATAGATTACATCATGATTAATAAAAGATTCCGTAACAGCATAACATCAGTCAAGACATACCCAGGAGCTGATATCAAGTCAGACCATAACCCACTGATTGGCAAAATTAAGCTCAGGCTAAAGAAGGTTAGACGTAGTGTCAATCCAAAATTCGACATAAGGCTATTAAAAGACCAAAACACAGAACAGAGTGTAAAACGGTATATACAGAACAACTTGAATACCGTTATTCAATCGGATGTAATGGACCAGGAGATAGAAAAGTTGCATACAGTTTCACAAGACATACGTGAGAAATTCCTCAAACCACCAAAAATAAAGAAGAAATCGTGGATGACAAACGAGATTTTAGATATGATGGAAGAGAGGCGAAAGTCCAAAGATCAGGACATGTCATTATACAAAAGAATAGATAAAGATATCAAAAAAGCAATTAGAATAGCTAAGGATACACGACTAAGAGAACAGTGTGCGGAAATCCAGCAATTGCAACATAAACACGATTCATTCAATATGCACAAAAAAGTTAAAGAAGCTGCAGGCTTATACAAACCTAGAAGAGTTGGGTGTTTGGCAGATAACCAAGGCAAACCACTGTTAAGTGTGGAAGAAAAACTAGACACGTGGAAGAAATATGTGGAAGTAACTTTTGCAGATGAAAGGCAGAATACCATTGAAGACATTGAATGCCAAACAGGACCCCCGATTACCATTGAAGAAGTCACGTCAGCTATTAAAACAACTAAAGATGGTAAAGCTGTAGGGCCTGACCAGTTTTATGTAGAATTCCTAAAACTTATGGATGAACAAGGAATAAAATGGATAACAACCGTATTCAACAAAATATACGTAACTGGAAAAATACCCCAAAGCTGGTTAAAGTCGACCTTCGTAACTTTACCCAAAAAAGTAAATGCCAAAACATGTGAAGACTACAGAACAATTAGCCTAATGAGCCACTTACTCAAAACGTTTCTGAAGGTGATACATGGCAGAATATATAAAAAATGCGAACAACAGATATCATGGACGCAGTTTGGATTCCGCGATGCCTTAGGCACCCGAGAGGCTCTATTCGCTGTCCAAGTGCTTATGCAAAGATGCAGGGATGTTGACTGTGAAGTGTATATTTGTTTTATCGACTACAAAAAGGCGTTTGATAGAGTAAAACATGATAAACTCATAAACATCTTGAAAGAAGCGGGAGTAGATGATAGAGACTTGAGAATCATATATAATTTGTATTACAACCAAACTGCCAATATTAAAGTGGAAGACCAATTAACAGAGGCAGTCTCCATAGATAGAGGAGTGAGGCAAGGATGCATCCTGTCCCCGGTGCTGTTTAATATATACTCTGAATGTATCTTCGAGCAAGCGCTGGGAGAACTACAGGAAGGCGTATTAGTCAACGGAGTGCGTCTGAACAACATTAGATATGCCGACGACGCTGTAGTTTTTGCAGACAGTCTAGATGGTTTGCAAAGAATAATGTCGCGCATATCAGATATAAGTAGAGAATACGGACTTGATCTCAATACGAAAAAAACAAAGTATATGGTAGTCAGTAAGCGCGAAATATTAAATACACAGCTTTTGGTTAACCAACAACTAATTGACAGGGTCGACAGCTACGCATACCTTGGTACCAACATAAACAGCCAGTGGGACCACTCAAGTGAAATAAAACAACGCATAGGAAAAGCGAGATCAGCGTTCATAATGATGAAGTCTCTTTTCAGAAGCCACGATTTACCTCTTGCTACCAAAATCTCTATCATCAGATGCTATGTATTTTCTACGTTATTATACGGAGTAGAGGCCTGGACACTTTCCGAGGCTTCTTTGAGAAAACTCGAGGCATTTGAGATGTGGTGTTACAGGCGCATTTTGAGAATTTCGTGGGTGGATCGTGTGACTAATATTGAGGTTCTACGTAGAATAGGCAAGGAATGCGAGATTATTAACATAATCAAAGAGCGCAAACTAGAATATCTTGGCCATGTTATGAGGAATGAACAGAGATATGGCTTGTTGCAACTCATTCTTCAAGGCAAGGTATTTGGAAAGAGAGGACCAGGGAGAAGAAGAATATCTTGGCTTCAAAACCTGAGAAAGTGGTTTAATACATCGACAACCGGACTATTCAGAATAGCAGCAAGCAAAGTTAGGATAGCCATGCTGGTCGCCAACATCCGGAACGGATAGGCACCTTAAGAAGAAGAACTCTCATCTCGGCCGTTTCCAATAGTCTTTGTGTTGTGACTGTATCGGGTCCAGTGGCGTGCGGTGACTTTTTCGAAAGGGGAAGCGATTCAATAAGGATATAAAAATATTTTCTTAAGGGTCGAGGGTCGAGCCACTTCCCACCTGATAATGATAACACTCTGATGCGCAGGGGCTCTCTATCAGCAAAGTACTTATGTGAGACGTCCTGGGCACAAGGACTCACACACTAAATCTGTGACGCGTGAATACGTGAGGCACTCTATTCCCGCTATTTCTAGTGACTAGTGACCTATCATTGATCTGAACTGCTAGCTCGGGCCTTGAATCCTCGCGCCGGGCTTGGTTTTCTAAAGAAGAATCCTATTAAAAAAAAATTATACTCCGAGGCATTTTCCACAACATACAACTTTCACTAAAATGACACTTATTTATACTCGAGGTCTATTCTCCTATCAACTTCTGATAATTGTTGAATGCAGTCTTTTTCAATGGATAATAGGGATAACTTTCAAAGTCTGTCTTCGCTTGTTGAATTTTTTTTAAACTCTTAATTTGAAACTTTTAATGCATCTTAATACTGCAAAACTTCGTTCAACTGATGCACTTGTGGTTGGGATAGTTAGTAGTACTAATTCACACAACTTGACCACTTCACACAGTGACTTGTTTTGTTTAAACCAGTAGTTATAAAGAAATCACAGATTTCTGGGTATTTCTTTATCATTAATGTCAGTTGTTTCATAATGACACATAAACATAATGACACATAAACATAAATGACACTTAACTGAGAATGCAAAGCTGGGATATAAAAAAATTTTCATTATTTAATCGTAGTGACATTTCCACTCTGTGGGAAATTTTGATGAATTATAATTAGAAATATTAAGATTATATATAATTCTACAAATTTTAAATCGTTAAAATTTTGAAAGCTAGAATTCATTTGTTGTAGAATATTATCAAAAGGTCTCTTTGTTTCCTCTGTTTTCTCTGTCTCCGAAATTATCAATCTTCATTATTTTTCTGTCATGTTCAAACCCCATATGTTCAGTTTTATCCCAAATATTTTTAAACTGCTCTCGTTTTTTTAATTATCGTATTAATAAAGTCATCAATTTGTCTTATACAAAATGCAATACCATTTGATTTCTGTAAAATGTCAAATAAAAGATCAGTAAAAGGAAAAATCTCTGCAAAAAATTTAAATCGAAATATTCTTTAAGCGAATGTATGTAATACCTAAGCACCCCTTAGCAGCAGTAACAGTCGGAGCATCTCACTTTCGGGAAGACGATCGCTTCCACAGGGTACCAAAATTCGCGCGACTAGTGGGTGCGGTCATTGAACCCTGACCAATTTTTAAACGGGACAACTGCATGACAAGCGGCGATTCTGAGATGCGCTTCTGTCAGGAGTGGACCGAATAGTTGAATTTTGTGCATATTGAGTTCGTTCGTACGCGATTAATTTTTAATATTTTTCAATGCCTATTGCCTAGGTAATATGCAGATTACTTGGATTAGGGAAAAATTTTTGATTATTAAATATTAATTAATAATATATTTTCTTATATCGACGTATAAATAGGGAAGCGGTGCTTCCCCCGCTTCCATGGACCGCACGCCTCTGATCGGGTCTTGTTTCTGATGCATATGTCATTATTGGTCTTACACTGGCTTTATAAATTCTTGACTTCATCTCAGTGTTAATATGTCGGTTTCGCCATATAGTGTTATTAAGGCATCCTGCCAATCTATTTGCTTTTTGTATCTCTCAACGTATTTCCTGAAATTCTTCTCAGTACTCTCATCTCTGCCGTTTCCAGTAGTCTTTGTGTTGTGGCTGTATCGGCCCTTGTTTCTGATACATGTGTCATTATTGGTCTTACACTGGCTTTATACATTCTTGACTTCATCTAGTGTTAATATCGGTTTCGCCATACAGTGTTATTAAAGCATCCTGCCAGTCTATTTGGTTTTTGTACTTGATTTCTCACTTCTTTGTCCAGGTCTCCGTAGCTGGACAGTGTAAGTCCAATGTATTTTATTTTCATTATTTGTTCAACACTGATGCCATCAATTTCTATTTTACATCTGATTGGTTCTTTGCTGATTATTATTGTTTTAGTTTTCCGAGATGAAATTGTCATATTGAATTCTTTTGCTCTTATGTTAAATCTGTGGACTAATCTTTGGAGACTAAATAGGAATATGAAAGGATATAATTAAACACTTTTTTTTATCTACTAATCAACATAATTATTTTCGGTAAAAAAGTACAGTAAACTACAATATAGCACCATAGAAGACAGTTTAATATCAGATTTACAAAAAGTTAATTCAAGTTGTTACTAAAATTGGCAATGCTGTTGAGCTATACGGACAAAGTATTGACTTAACACACCAAACATATCCATATCTCTTAAACTACAATTATTGTTAATTTAAGTTTTTATTTTTTAGGTATTTTGAACACAATATATATTGGACTAATACACTGCGCGTCACAGAAAGCGGGCACACCAAAAAATGGGCCATCTTTGATGTCTCGTATGTCCTAAACCTGTTGCCCGATTTAAGTAATTTTTTAGTATGTTATAGCCTTATT
Organism: Diabrotica virgifera virgifera; assembly: GCF_917563875.1. Lineage (NCBI taxonomy): Eukaryota > Metazoa > Arthropoda > Insecta > Coleoptera > Chrysomelidae > Diabrotica > Diabrotica virgifera. The sequence continues at coordinate 102,506,451 of NC_065443.1, forward strand.
CTTTGGCAATATTGCTGTAATAATATTGTCGCTAAACAGGTAAATTTTCATTGTATACCGGGTGTACGAATCAAACTGTGTTTTTTTTCTCAAAGTTCGCAACACCCTGTGGAATAATCTAGCATTTATAGAACATTTATATTTATAATAGCACAATAAGTGCTAGAATATTCCACAGAGTGTTGCGAACTTTGAGAAAAAACACAGTTTCATTCGTACACCCGGTATACAATGAAAATTTACCTGTTTAGCAACAATATTATTACGGCGATATTGCTAAAGAATAAGGCTATAACATACTAAAAAACTACCTAAATCGGACAATAGGTTAAGGAGATACGAGACATAAAAAATGACCCATTTTTTGGGGTGCCCGTTTTCTCTGACGCGCAGTCTATATTTAAGATACAGTAGAGCGTCGATTATCCGAACTAATTGGGGGACATGGGCGTTCGGAAAACCGATTTGTTCGGATAATCGAACTATATTGAGATTGTCATACATATTTATCCACAAGTGAATGAAAACCATATTTATATGTATAACTATATTTGTTTATACCTTGATAATGACAAATAACAATTAAACAAAAAAGTGCAGTCTTTGCAACAACATATTTTTGGATACAAAATTGAAGAAAATTGAAGATATTTTAAGCGTTAATTACTAACGCTTGCTCAGTACTCGAGTGCGGGGCGCAGGAGTCGGGAGTTCGGATAATCAACGCTCTACTGTATTTGCTTTTAATTTTTCAAATTTAAGCAAACTCTTAAATAAAGTTTTTGTAGGTCACCTTCTTTTATTAATAATTAATATTATACTTGAAACACGATATCAATAATAGTGATGTCATCAATAGTTTGCTGATAATTTCACTGTGGATTTAATAAAATATTCGAAATAAAAATGTATTGGACACTACTATTTAGAATAGAGGAATAGCCTTACTAGATATTTCAACAAACAGAGTAGTAAGAACGGCGAAAGACGGTTTCCCAATAGGAAGACGATCAGTGGGAAGACCACGAAAACGATGGAATGACAACTTACTGGAGTCACATTGAAAAACCGACAGTCATGTCTACCCAAAAAGAAGAAGAAAATTTTGGCAAGAATATTGAGAAATAGACTAAATTGCTGTACGAAAAGAATCCTACATGACTATCAGGCCGGCTCTAGAAAGGACAGATCTGCTTTAGATCAAATCTTATCCTTAGAAGAGATACACACAACTTGTTATGAAGGTAAAGTTCCTCTGCAAGTTTTGTTTGTGGATTTTAGACAAGCATATGATAGAGTCGATAGAGTCTAAATATATCGAGCAATGGAATGTTTGAGTATACCAAAAAAACTGATTAGGCTAGTAAAAATGACACTAAATTGCTTGGCACAGTCACATTGCAGATCAATTTACGTTTGCAAAAGGCTTGTGACATGGAGATTCTTTATCCACTACATTTTTCAACTTAGAAACTGTAATCAGAAAAAGCATGAAGGTGGAAGAAACTTCTTCTTATACTTGTTATAGATCTGTCGATATGTTAATTCCGATGTTAAAGTCTTTCTTGAGAGGTAGACTGCCAGCTATCTCTCCATCTTTTTGGTGGTCTCCCCGGTGGACGCTTGCCAGCCGGTTTTCCGTCCAGCGCAATTCTTGGTAGTCTGTGCTCCTCCATTCTTTTTACATGACTGAACCATTCTCTTCGTCTTTGCCTACCCCATCTTACTACATCTTGAACGCCACATTGTTCCCTGTGATATGTAGGTGGAAGAAACACTAATGAAAAATGAGCTCTAGTGCCTGGTCTTTGCCGATGATTTAGGATCCTAGGAAAAACCGCGAAAGAATTAGGAAGAGTTGTGAAGAAAATTATTGAAGAAGCACATAAATTCGGATTGGAGCTAAATGAAGACAGAACCAAATAATCTATGGTTATGAGAGGGACAAAAGAAAAAAAAGAAGACTTTAGTGTGAGTGTCTGTAAGTGGTAAAAACTCTAGTTTTAAAAGGGTGGTATTCGATGAAAATGAAAACGAAAAATGGGTGCTCAATGCCAAAATAGCAAAAGGGAATAAAAAATTAGGTAGTTTAAGAGTCCTCTCTCGCTCTCTCTTTCTCTATCTCTCTCTCTTTCTCTATCTCTCTCTCTTGGACCATCACTCCTAGTGGAGTATTGGGCGCATGTGCGTTTCTTGACCGATAGTGTAAGACGGCTGGTGGCCAGCTCAGCGCGTCTTCTTGTGTTTATTCTCTGGTTAATCTGCGTACCAGTTCCTTCCATTCTCCTCTGTTTCTTGCTTTGTTTTTCACTTCCCTCCAACTTAAGTCGATTCTGTTGTGTTCTCTGGTTACTGTTTTCTTCCAGGTGTTATCTGGTCGTCCTCTCTTCCTTGTCCCCTCAGGTTGATATTCGAGTGCTTGTCTTGTGATGTTACTAGGATTTTTTCTTAACGTATGGCCGATCCATTTCCATTTCTTCTGTCTGATTGTTGTTATTATACTGGCTTGTTTCGTTCGTTTCCATAGTTCTTCATTCGTTATTTTATTAGGCCAGTAAATTTTTAGGATCTTTCTTAAGGACCTATTTACAAAAGTCTGTAGCCTCTTTGTTGTGCTTTCGTCGTGCTTCCAAGTCTCTGCCCCGTAGAGTAATATGCTTTTTACACAAGTATTGAATATATTGATTTTTGTTGACTCTGTTAATTCACTTGTTTGCCAGATTTTATTTAACGCATTAAAGGCGAATTGTGCCTTCGTTATTCTTGCTTGTATGTCTTTCATGCATCCTCCTTTTCTTTCCATGATTGATCCCAAATAAGTGACTTTCTCTACTTCTTCAATTTCTTTTATTAATTTGCGGGTTATCATTTTTTAAGATTTTTGTCTTCTCTGTATTTATCCGGAAAACAATCATGTAAGAGTACTGTGTTAGCTTATCGACTTTTGTTTGCATGTGAGTTCTGTGTTCTGTTAACAGGCAGACGTCGTCAGCAAATTCAAGATCTTCAAGCTGATTAAAGAGGTTCCATCTAATGCCTGTCCGATCATCCGTTACTTTCCTCATAATCCAGTCTACCAAGATAAGGAACAAAGTTGGAGATAAGATACGACCTTGTTTAACACCGCTTTCAATAGCTATTTCTTCTGTGATCGCTCCCTCGTGTTCTAGTCTAGCTTTATACCCATCATAAAACAGTTTGATCAGGTTAATAATTTTTGTTGGTAGACCATACTGTCTTAAAATTTTCCAAATTTTGTTCCCTATTGACTCGGTCGACAGCCTTTTCAAAGTCGATAAAACTTAAATTTATGTCTTTCCGCCATTCATTAGCTTGTTCTAGGATGATTCTTAAGGTGCATATGTGATCTATAGTGGAGCGTTTAACACGAAAGCCTGCTTGGTTACTTCTCAGTTTCTTGTCCAATTCTTCTTTCATTCTTTCGAGCAGAATTTTTGTTGGCGCTTTTTGTTGACCTTGGATGCCTCCCTTCTTTGGTATTTTTATTATCAGTCCCTCTTTCCATTCTTGTGGCAGTTCTTCGTTGGTCCATATTTTATTTAGAAGTTTATGTAGCATATCTATGGCTTGTTCGGTGTCTGCTTTTATCAGGTCGATAGGTAAATTATCTGTTCCTGCGGATTTGCCATTCTTTAATAATTTAAGTGCGTTGGCAATTTCTTCTCTTTTAATTGCCCCAGTGTTAACCTCTAATTCTTGTATTTCAATTTGATCATCCAATTCTTGGGTTTGGTCATGTTTGGCGTATATTTCTTCAAAGTATTCTCTCCATCTTTGAGTTATTTCTTTCTCAGATTTAATTAATTTTCCTTGTTTATCTTTTATTTCTCTTACATTTCTTACTCGATTGCCTGTTAGGTTTCGTATAATCGTGTATTGTGTTCGTAGATCATTATCCTATGCTGCTTTCTCTGTTGATTTTAGCATTTCGTTTATGTAATTCCTTTTATCTTTTCTAGATGCCTTTTTCACTTCTATATTTTTTGCTTTGTATTTTCCTAAGTTTAAGAGCCCTAATGCACTGAAAATACGTTGTAGAAAAGGCAAACTCCGGATTAATAAAACACTAATCAGACCCACAGTAGCTACCCACATATGCCTACGAGGCATGGACATTAAGTAAGAAGGAAGAGGATTCTCTGGAAAGATGGGAAAGAAAAATATTGAGACGCGTATTCGGATGAAAGAAGACAGAAAACGCGTGGGAGAGAAGAACCAACAACGAATTAATGGCTTTGTACAAAGAACCTACCGTCACCAGGTTCATCAAGTCACACAGAATCCGGTGGTTGGGACATGTAGAAAAAATGACAGTAAACAGAATGCCTTAACTACTTATGACCAGAAAACTAAACGGTCCCAAAAGAAGAGGCCCATCCAGAACGAGGTGGATTAATTAAGTGGAGGAAGACCTTAAACACATGACGGTGAGGGACTGAAAAAGAAAAGCACAACATAAAAGTGAATGGAGAAATATTGTTCATCAGGTCCTTCAGAGTCGTTAATAATTTTGTATATACTTAAGTTTGAATTTTGGTTACAATCATTGTAATTCGTTAATCTAATTTGGCTGGTACCTTTTTCTATCTGGGCTTGTGACTACAATACAACATCGCACCTTTGGGGAAAAACTGACGCAATTGCAAATGTGGCGACACGCTTCAATTACTATTTTGCTAATTTTAATTTTTAATAACTTTTTGAAAATGAAATAAGACGTCCCATTTTAAAATTCACAAACCATATGCATAAAGGGCCTGTTAAATTTTAAGAAACGAAATATATCAGTATTCAGATAAAATGCCTTCTCAGCTTTTAAAACACCAGATGTTGATGGCCTGTTCAGTTTATGTATGGGAAATGCAAATTCCATAATAGATTACGGAACGATAAAGGGCCAGCCTCCTTATGTCAATAAATCAGTCTTCATCTTCTTTAAAAACTACAGAAATGTAAAACTAATGTTTTTAGTTCATCCACAGGCAGTCTGACACAAACCCTCGTCCCGCAAAGAATAACAAACCCTCTTACGAGATATAAGCACGACTTTTTAACCAAAAATAAATAAATATATTATTAAGAAAAGAAAATAATCGTTTTCGTTTTGATTCAATTCGAGTCTCTTGCCATCCTCTGACACCGTGTTTCGGGGTCTCTACCCCTTATCAAAGAGGCTATGCAAGTAGACTGAAATTTATTTTTATTTATTTTAAATATATTATTGTTCGTTGTCTTACACTTATTTTAATTTCATTTAATCGTTTCCGTCAACACCCCACCAACGGAACACAAATTTTTCAAAAATTTACACTACGACATTCCTAATACTCGTATTTGTCTGGGGAAAAAAGTTTTTAGCTGCTCTCTTTGTGCTAGCAAGTCAAATAGTTACTTGTGCTTAATACAACATTAGTATGCAATGATGAAATTATGAAATTTTTGGGGAAACAATGACATATTTGCTAATTTCCCCCCCTTTCAGGAGGCTTTAAGAGGGGATGCTTAAAAAATCCTAAAAAAAGCTTTATAGTATTATAGTATACGGTAATATCTAAAACCGTGGACAATAAATTTATAGTTTCTCTTATAATTTGCATCTCATTGTTGGCCTTAACTAACTTTCAAAACTTTAAATGCGTTTTCTCAACAATTACAAAATTTGCACTTACGTCAGTGTTTCCCCAAAGGTGCGACATGTATATTATGTTCACGTTTAAAGAATTTGTGTACAGTTACGTTTTTCTGTTCATAGTATGGTAAAAGATTGTCAAATTTGGCTTCTACCTTCACTCCCCTTTATTCGTTAATTCGTTATTCCCCTGTTTCGTTAGATAAATTAGTGGTTTTACTAATGTTCTATAATGGTGAGTGATTATAGAGACATACTCATTGGAAGTGATTGTTTCTTCATCTTCATGTCAAACATAGAACCCAGCTTTTTTGACTGTTTTAAGTTCTTGTTATTGATTTTTCTCCAAAGGTTGTTGATTGGCTTAAATCTGTTAACTTATTATCTGTTTAGTTCTTTCTTCCAATAGTGTCAGGAATCATTATTTTAGTCTATATTTCATGCTCGTATTTCAATTTTTCAAGTTTTAGCGACGGTGACTATTTCTTCTACTTCTGATATGGTTTTTATATCAAGTGAAGTGAGCGTATCAATGACTTTAGTTCTTACCTTTGGATCATCGATCTTCCTTCTATCAGAAGTAGTTGTGTTGGGTTGTCTTTTGAGCTTATGTCAAGGTACTCAAAATTCGATTACTAAAAAATTATGATCCGCAGGTTATATTCGCCACCGGGTAGATTTTGATAGCGATGAATTTTTATAAATTGTGGATTTATGCGAGAACATAATGGAAGACAATTTACTTAGATAGACCACGCATATACTTGTTAGAACTAGATCAGCAATTGGTGAGAAATAATATCATTCACCGCTACGAACACAGATCAGGAAAAAGGAGTGCCAATTTCGAATAAAAAATGGGTCAATTTAAACGTGTCCATAAAAATAGGATACAATCTAAAAAAAGCAATGCAACCCATGTGTAATTTTTTATCTATGCGAGTATTGAAAGTTCTTATACTATAAATTTATGTAAATAATAAATTAATAAAAAAACATAAAATATTTAAAGAAAATAACATAATGTAGATATTTAAACAGTAACTCCATCACAGGATGAAATACGTGGTAGTGAGAGGAGGTTAGCGGAAGTATCACACTACTATGGGGTGACTACCCCTTCTATTCAATTTCCCTTTAAATATTACTTTGTTATAGACGTCGTTTTGGGATAAACCTCATATTTCTGAAAATTTCAAAATCGTCTTTCTACATCTATAACAACTATTGAAAATTCAATAAATTATATTAAAAGAAAACTTTATAATATTTAACGCGATATTACCCATTTTTTAAATCTCACAATAACGGCATACGTTTGACTTAACATTTTAAAATTCATATAGACTGATACTGCTTGTGCAAAGTACCAAACGACCTAGTATATTAAGTCATTAAGGGCGTAAGCGCAATATTTCGCGCCAATGTGTTTTAAATGCATTAATTTTTTTCGAATCCTGAGAAAACTAAAGTATTTTTGAAAAATTTAAACTCAGAATGAAAGATTGCATTATTACCGAGGGCCGAAAGCCCCTGAAAACTTCCATAGGTAATGTTTATTTCAATTAGTTACAGGGGTGAAAAAAAAGAGAAAGTTTAGTGTGATTTTTAATTTCAAATATCTCATTCAAAAGAACCTTTTTGGTTATTCTAAGGGACTTTCGGCGCTCGGTAATAATGTAATCTTTCATTCTGAGTTTAAATTTTTCAAAACTACTTATTAGTTTTCTCAGGATTCGAAAAAAACGAATGCATTTAAAACACATGCGAAATGGTGCGAAATTTTGCGCCTATGTTTTTAAGGAAAAATAAAATCATCTAAATGTCGGAATACACATTTATGACGAGTACGATTTTAGTACGACTGGATTACATCAGCTGAACTTACAAAAAGGGAGATAAGAAATTAGCTAAGTACATATAGAGAAATGACAATCACCAGTGCGATGGAGAGGTTGTACGACAGAATATTAAAGAACAGAGTAGAATTAGAATACGAAAATATATAAGAGCAAAATGGATTTCGTGCACGAAGATCATGCATAGACAACACATTTTCATTTAACAAGTTATCGAGAAAAGGAAAGCACGAAACATACCAACAGACATCATTTATCGATCTAAAGAGAGCTTACGACACTCAATAGTCTACGAATATTAGGTTACAAACAAAACACAATCTACCAAATACTGGTTTTGTTTAAAATATGGGTCACAATGACAGAAAATAGAGGCAAGACGAGAAACATGGTCAGGTGGTATCCGATAAATATATATATGATAAAAATAGGAACAGCATATTTAAAACAAGAGTTGTATAGCTCAACGAGCTAGTCGACTTACTTCAGAGTGAGTAGGTATCTATTACACGAGTCCTTGATTTACTAGACCACACTCCATCCAGCCAGAAATATTTATCCGTCGGTCATATGACTAAAATCAAAAGTGGATCTGCTACTTTAAAATGAAATTCAAGAGTGAATTTGACTGGATGATGGATGGATGAGTAATACTACAGGAAATAAATCTTTCTTGTCCGATAACAGTTATTTTTTGTTTTCTACTAATGGGTCTAACACGCTGAAAAACCGAAACACATAATATATGATAGTCAAGAGTTCTACAAAAAATTAGTCACGTCTAGTACCTATCGAAACATAACTTTTACTGTTGTTTGACTATGAATCTTATCGAAACGTTATTATTGTACTTCCTATCGAATGAGGGCTCTGGATGTGATTTACAGCTACTTCAATGTCTTGAGGTTGGTAGATTTTATCTACTACTGTTTGTAAGTATCCGTCTTCTACTAATTCAGAGAGTCTGTCCAATGTTACGCTACACAAGTGAGTCTCATCATATGTATGTATTGGTAGGCCAAGAAGATTCTGAAATGCAAAAATAAGAATTTACAACATAATCAACTTAATCAATAACGAATATACATGCAAATATATACAGGGTGTTTCTTGGGAAACGGAAATACATAAACTGTGAATAGAGGTCACTGAGGAGGTTCTTAGTATACCACATTTATTGGCTCTAATGTTTTTTATAACCGAGTTTCTGGTTTTATCGATTTTGTTCATTTCTTTCTGAATCTATAACTTTAGAACCACCCTGTATATTTTTTTTAATATTTGGTACACTGTTAAGTTGGTAGATTGCCATGATACGTTGCAGGGTTGGTATGTCTAGTTGAAACACTGACTCTAACTTATAACTTTATTTATGATTTACAACATCCATCAACATAAGGTTACTAAGATGTTGTTTCGGGGGGTAGTCCTTCACGACACCCTTCTCGCATGACTGCTAACTAGCATAGTAACGATCTTAATCTTAATATGAATAATAACAATACTATAATGCCAATATTAATCCCTCTGTGGGCTATTTATATCTTATAATTCGGACTTTGAAAAGTAAACGATACGTGAGTCTCTGCGAGGTTACACAAAACAAACTCCGTCAATCAACCTTCGTTTTGTTTGCGTATGTAGAAACAACATTTTTGTCACAAGCTAATTACTTAAATTATATACATTTTTAGATACATATTATATTATACAGTAAGGGTTTTTTCCCAACACATATGTCTCATTCAGAACATAAACGACCCACTTACTAGTCATAAGAAAAATCCAGGTCCGGATTAACAAAAAATACAGTATTTCTGTAACTGATTAACCATTTAAGTATTTCTATTTCCTAATGAAACACCCTGTATAAAATAAAGTTTTAAATATTTGGGAAATCCACAATACAAATCTTAATGTGTATCAATTGTACCGCCTAAAGTTTTCGTGAATGTTTAACTTCTTTTAAGGTTGAAAGAAAGAAAATATCAATTAGCCATAATATATTCTTGGTAAAATGTTAGTTGTAGCACCAATACCCTGAAATGTAGAGTTAAGGTCTTCAGCAAAGAAATATATCAAAAAAGATATGCAAAAAGCATATCTCTTTTTTTAGAAAGGAAAAACCAACAGAATATTCTACTAAGAATATATGGCTTGGTAGTAATGTGATGAAGTTTAACTCAAGTAAGCAAATTCACACAGTAATGACAGTATACAGTGATAAGTGTGCTAAAAACCGGAAAAATAAGGCAAAAGATGGAAAACATAATACGTTGTGCAATAAAAAGAGATGAAACTAGTAGAGGTGTAAAATTATCGATAGGAACCTATAAATTTACATTACATTACATAGTTTCCCACCTTTAGACGTATTGGAGGAGTATCACAACTGTTTAAAGGAGGGAAACTATGTAATGTAAATTTATAGGTTCCTATCGATAATTTTTACACCTCTCTCTTTTCAGATTCATTATCTTCAGATTCAGTTTCATCTCTTTTTATTTTACAATATATTATGTTGTCCATTTTTCGCGATATTTTGCCTGTGCGCTCATCACTGTATAAGTTACATTGTATGGAGCTTTCCTCAGTTTCTAGTAATGCTAAGAAATTTTTTTAATGATAAGTTCATAAATATGTAGATAGGAAGAGATAGACCACATACCTGGCCCGTAAGGTCACCAGATTTCAAAACTGTAGATAACTATATCTGGGGATATTTAAAGTCTTCTGTGTCTGCACATGATGCAAATATGCCTGCATTGAGATCAAAAATAACCCCCATATGGCCAGAAGGATGATTACAGATATTCTAACAAGAGCAAGAAAATTCGTTGAGCCAAACAGTTGTTATTTCGAACAAATCTTATAATTTATTTCATGGTACCTTTCAAATACCTATTAGGTATTTTCGGTTATTCGATTAACTTTTTTGTAGTAGATTGCGAGATAACGAAAATAAAATGATTTTATTCTGCTCTTATCAAACCAGACCAAATTTTAAAATTCTTATTTACTGGGTGTTAAATCTCAGGTTAACAAATTTCTTTTTTAAATTCTTAAACACTATGGTACATATTGTGAAAGATTGGTTGATTGTCCTTTTTAAATGAAACAAATGTCCCACATATATTATGATCTAATTATACTGGTTTTATACTCATCTAAGAATATTGAAACATTTTATAAAACCTGTATCTTTGATATTGAAGTAGTAAGACTTCTATAGAGTTACTGAGGGATTTTTCGGATCGGTAAGTGTTCTCTATCTGCATTTAACATATGCACATTTATTCTTTTTCTTATAGACATCTTTCAGTGCGTCACAGTTTTTCAATTTCTTTCTAACGCATTAAATTGTATGTGACAGAAAAAAGGCACGTCTGTGATTACAGACATTTATAACATTTATTCTAGTTGTCGATAGATGGCGCTATAACCGAAAAAAAATTATTTACGAATTATATAATATATCTACGAATATAATCTGTACAATTTATAAGACAAATATACAAATCAAAGAAAATACCATTTTATAAATGCAATAAACACAATTGATTTGTTTTTATGCCAAATTGCAAATAAAATGTGACAACTGTCAGATTGAACTAAAATCTCATGTTAGAATAAATGTTATAAATGTATATTATCACGGACTTACCTTTTTTTCTATCATTTTGACGCACTGAAAAATGCCCATAAAAACGACCATATCAACAAAACACACTGTATTGGAGCGTCAATAAAAATAGAGATGGGAACGAATTATTTGAACAGTTCCAAAGTACCAATTGAAGTAGGGCAAAGTGCTTCAATGTTAATAAGAATTACGAGTAAAACAACATAGTGTGCTTTTGCTATTATCTAGTAAAAACAGAAACAACACATTGAAGAAAAGTTTGGTCTCGGACCAGTTTTAATTTTACTTAAGTAACAAAAAGTATACTCAACCATAGAAGTAAAATTTAATACTTTGCCTGTAATTTGTATCTCATATTTATATATAGACAGAGTAAAAATCTACGAAAAACTCCATAACTGTCAGAATCAATTACAGGTGGCAGCGTTGATATAAAGGCACCATCAGTCTTAAGATAAATACTCAGTTCTTCTTTAGAACACTCGCATTCAATTCCCGTTCTGAAGATTACATCAAAAGTTTCATTTCTAAAAATAAATAAAATCACTAAATGTGCCAAAAATAGAGGTCTTAAATGTAACAGTTATTATACAAATTCTCATATTTATAATCAAATAGTTAAACAAGCAATTTGACTTCGTAAGCCCTAGGTTTTCACCCAACGTGACCGAAAGTAGTATTTGCACTCTGTGTAAGTTTGTATCGATTGATTTACGATTTTACATATTTTGAGTCATTTTTGCCCAACTTCCGGCCATAACTTTTTAACCGAAAATGATATCAAAACCGGAACTTAATATTCGAGCTTGACTTTTCAATACGGGATGATTGATATATCACATGTACCATTTCTGCGACTATACTTTGGAAGTTCCGGTTACAATTTTTTAACCGGAAGTGATATAAAAACCGAAAGTATATATTTATTTTCGTCTTGTTAAGGTGGTTCGAGTAATATATTGCTTGTACCTACTATTTCGGCGAATTTAAAACAGTGTAACGTTTCAATCAGCCGATTGAACGATACACCAAGCTCCGCTTGGTATTTGTCCCTCGTACTATATATTTCTACAAGCGACCCTACTATCGTCAAATTAATTTCTTCAATTCTTTTAAGGTATTTAAACCGATACAAATTTATACCGGCTCATTTTCCATTACCACGTAAATGAGAGACAATATCTGATAAATTATTGTGTTTGTGTGTAGGCTGTTAGATATACGGGTAAGTTTGACTATTTATTTAGTTTTAAGCCTAAGTTTTTTACTGATTTCTTTTGCACAGCAGATACTTTCTCCTTGAAATAAAGCTTAAAAACTTTTCTAATTTTATTTCTTTTTCTCTGGTATATAATATATTACTTTATTTCCTGTACATAGTTATAATAACGTGTGATCCAAAATTATTGTCACCATAGGTGGCTTTGAACGACAGAGATAGCTATACAGTGCATGTCTATTCTTAATTCAGATATACTTTCCAGTTTACGTCAAACTTGCAGTGTACGTCAACTTAACAAGAAAAGTTAGGTTATGTAGTTTGTTTGATTTTATTTATTATTGTTACTTATAATTTTGTTAATTCTTTTTATTTCTGATTAGAGTTATGTGTTAGGCTTTGACTGATTTTTTATGTTTTATAATGTTAATCAAAATTAATTGATAAACCAATGATATAAATTCAGATTAAAACAAGACATACGTAATTTTTTGCACGGCTAGCTTTGATCCCAATAATTGTCGATCGCTCGTTATTTTATTGATAGAATTCTTTCTGTTTCTTTTTATTTTTAATAATGCCATGCTGTGATCAGAGATTTTGCTGAGATCGTGTTTCTTTCGATACTCAGCTTTATTTCTGACCAGGCTTTTCTTTTGGGAGAAAACTGATCTTTGTATGAATTTTTCTAGCCCCTTCCTTGGGAATAAAGCTGCAGGCGAACACTACATGGGGAAGCAACTTTAGCTGGAGAAAACTATCTTGGAGAGCAGAACGCGACAGCGACATCTCCCAACAGCCCACAGTATCCTGAATCCAACTACTGATCTACTGATGCATCAGAAGAATGGCTTCAAGAAGATAGTCTTAGAATTCCCACAAATACCGACAGCAACAGAAAGTTCTGCAGAGATTGGAGACCTCCCATAAGAACTGTGGGACTCCGACAAGAGGACTTAAAGCTGAGTACCTTTTTTATTTTTATAACTTTTATATTGGTGACCAGCAGGGTCGCGGTCACAGTTTCAGAAAATTAATTTGGTTGCCTGTACATAATAGAATGATTTTTGTTAATTTTTTTTTATCTGAATAAATAGTGTATAAAATGAGTTTGTGAACTTTTTATTTCCTGTACCTTTCTGGGATGGGTGTGACGGAAGAATAAACAGGGAACGAACCCAGGGCTGAGCAGTCGGGCAGAGCACCATTCTGGTGGATGGAACGGTGGACGTTTTTTTTTTTTGAATATCCTAAGGGATGTTCGAGGAATTCCTCCCCTCGTTCCTGCAATGCGGTGTTGCTTACTGCCCTGGTCTTGCTACGATCAGGACGTTAAAACAGTACTATATCTTTGTAGCAAAAGATCCGCTCAGATGTAAGATAGTGGTTGAGAACAACCCCATAGAACAGGTCATGCAATTCAGATATCTGGGCATTGATATATCAAGCACTCACGACCCAGTAAAGGACCTGAGGAGTCAGATCAACAAAGCATCTGCATTGTCAGGATGTCTGCGGGAGATAGTCTGGTCAAATCCGTATATGCGCACAGATAGTAAAATTAGAATTTATTTTAGAATCTACAAGACTTGCATACGACCGATTATGACATATGGCATAGAAGTGCGCGAAGACACCAACAAAACGAAACAGATGCTAATAGTTGCCGAAATGAAAACCCTACGAACAATAGTGGGTAAAACAAGAAGAGACAGAGTAAGAAATACAAACATTAGAGAGCAATGCAAAATTCAAGATATTGTAAGATGGGGAAGGCAGCGCAAGAGGATATGGTACAACCATGCAAGACGAATGGATGAGAATAGACTCCCAAAAATTGCCCTAGAAAACAACCCGCCCGGTTCAAGACCCCCCGGAAGACCACCTAAAAGATGGAGGGATAGTTGGCAATCTATCTCCCAGAAAATTAACCAGAGGCAGCTTCGGAATTAAATAGATCAAAAGATCTCCAAGAAGTAAAAGAAGAAGAAGACTCTATCTTTGTGATATGCCAATGGTAATTTGTGCCATATCATGCTCTGAAGTCTGCCTGTTTTTGGGCTGTGACAGAAATCAAGTTTAGGTGTTAATCACTTCGTTAAGATATTCATAAAGAGTTTGTACATATCTGACAAGAGGCTGATGGATCTATAATTTTCCAATTTAGTAATGTCACCTTTTCTGTGTAACAGGGGACTATCATTGCACTGTTCCATTGTTCACAAAGCATGTACGATGTTTTTAAACCTATATGACAAGTTTTTTTGTAATCCTTTGTTCTCTCTCTCTCTCTCTCACTCTCTTTCGTGCATTCGATATCATGGTGAGATGATACCCAAGTCAAAGCACTTGTATGATCGCATAAAGGGTACCTTAGTTGGAGGTCCATCTTGCTTTATGGCATGGAAACGTGGACTTTGAAAAGAACATCAATCAACAAACTTGAAGCCTTGGATGTGGCCATTGAAAAGAATGATGCGCAGACTGTGGGTGGATAGAGTTCGAAACGATGACGTCCTCAAGAGAGCCGGCGTGGAAAGAGAACTCTTTAGATTAATTAAAAAACGCAAGATTAGTTACCTTGGGCACATATTACGGAGAAAAATATGAAATACCACAGTTATTAATCCTACAAGGGAAGATCGAAGGTAGGAGAGGAGTCGGCCGCAAACAACTATCCTGGTTAAGGAATATTACGGAATGGACAGGAATACACAACACAGGCGAGCTGTATCACGCCGCCAAGAACAGAATCTTAGTAATGAGATAGTCGCCTACGCACTTTGGTGTATGGCATGCTAAGAAGAAGTTGCGGGTTATATTACAGAATATGTCCACTAACTTGGCTCAAAAATATGTACATAAAGCAGAAGGAATAGGAGTTAAAGACTTCTAACACCAGACTATTAATGGTCCTGTTACTAAATTTGAAGAAGAACTATAGATTGTTGGGCTCTAATAGTAACGTCACTAGTTGAACATTTAAATTATACTAAATATAAAAAAAACGTCTACCAAAAATTATTTTTAATTCTACAGAATTAGACCTACTTACCTGCTTTCTAACTGTTCTAAAAAAGCTTTATTTTGTTCTTGTCGATTATTATCAGGTACAAATTTGTCAGAAGGTGTTAATACTTCACAAATGACGATTATGTCTGCAGCTCCTAATGCTCTAACTACTGGCAGTGCTCTCCTGTAGCATGTTGCTGTTACTGACGCTTTCTATTGAGAAAGAAGTTGAATGAGAACACATCCCACAGGTGTACATCCTCCTTCTACTAGAATTCTAAAAGTATTACTCTATGAAGGTGCTTCTCTGGCTAATCAAATATATAAAATAATAGGGAGAGCCTTGAATGAGGAACAAATCAGGGAAGAGTGGTGTATTGGAATTGTTTGCCCGCTACAAAAAGAGGGTGAGCAATTGGAATGTAGAAACTATAGGGGAATAACCCTCCTTAATACAGCTTACAAAATATTTTCGTGTATCTTATATGGTCGCCTAAGTGCACATTCAGAGGAGCTTCTTGGAGAATATCAAAGTGGTTTTAGGCCTGGTCGATCAACAACAGACCAGATCTTTGTGCTAAGGCAAATACTGGAAAAAACCAATAAATTCAATATCGACACATACCATCTTTTCGTAGATTTTAAATCGGCCTAGGATAGTGTCCTAACAAATAAATTGTATGAAGCCATGGATGAATGCCATATCCCTGATAAACCATAGATATATAATACTCTAGATTGCGCCTTGCGATCTTAAAATGGGTGACGGTTGCGACAGAGATAAATGAGCCTATTAGGTCGGTAGTCGCTTTCTAATTCAAGGGGAGTATCGACTACGTCACTATCCTACTCTATCGAGTCTTATTTAAATGGTTTGACAGTTCGAGCGGATGGCGACGAGAACTGGTCTTTGCGTCTTCGGACGTGGATAATCGTGGTTCGAATCCCATACCAATCTTTACTTTTTTTGTTTTTAATTTAATCAATATTGCGTTTATTAGATATTATTACATCTCTAAAATAAATCTATGCAAAGAAATATATAACAAATAAGAAAAACTGTGTAGGTACCTACACATTTTTAAAAATATAAAAGCCAATGTTATTTTTTTTTTAATAAGTTAATGGTAGAATAGTATAAAGTAATTGTTAAAAATATTCGTAAAAAATTACCAATAATTAATATCAACATAATTTACCATCGATTTATTAATTGAATCGGTCATTTCAAAAACAACACGAGTCACATATTGCTAATTTTACAGAAGAGCAAAGAAAACTAACTATATAGGGTGAGGCAGATAACTGGCCTATTAGAAATATCTCGAGCACCAAAGGCAACAGAATCATGAAAATTGGAATAAAGGGGTTTTGAAGGATGATCTATTAAATGAAAATATTTTCATCTCTTTGCCACGTCCGGTTATACCGGAAGTTGCTTATAACTTAGTTTTTTTAATGGGACACCCTGTATATTTTTATATTTTTGGATTTTCTTCGATGTCTTCTTTCTTAAAATATGAGGTTTTGTAATATTATACAGGGTATTTTAAAAGATAATTATATATATATATATATATACATATATATATATATATATATATATATATATATATATATATATATATATATATATATATATATATATATATATATATATATATATATATATGAATTAAATGAAAAGATTTCTCTGGTATACAGAAGAAATCTTTTCCGTAGCGGACGCGAAAATGTAAATTTCAAAGTCTTCATAAAAGACGATGAACGACAAAAGACACCTCTTTGTGTCACAGATTTGTCTACAAAGCCACGTTATTCGCTACACATTCGTCAATAACGGAGAAGAACCGTGATATGAAAGGAAACGGCGATTGCATTTTATTTCACTTCGACCACCACCGATATTATACACGACGTGTTTCGAGCTCATGTCAAGCTCTCGTCAGGAACATCTAGGTGGATGGTCGAGGTGTAAGAAAATGCTTTTGGCCTTTCTGGTAATAATAAAATAACCAGACTTCAGTACACTTGGTACGACATCTATATGAATTAAATGAAAAGATTTCTCTGGTATACAGAAGAAATCTTTTCCGTAGCGGACGCGAAAATGTAAATTTCAAAGTCTTCATAAAAGACGATGAACGACAAAAGACACCTCTTTGTGTCACAGATTTGTCTACAAAGCCACGTTATTCGCTACACATTCGTCAATAACGGAGAAGAACCGTGATATGAAAGGAAACGGCGATTGCATTTTATTTCACTTCGACCACCACCGATATTCTACACGACGTGTTTCGAGCTCATGTCAAGCTCTCGTCAGGAACAAGATGTTCTCGTCAGAAGTTAAAAATTTTTAACTTCTAACAATAAAACACTGAAAACGTTTGTTTTCTATACTTCCACAAAATTTATTATAACTAAGTGACTACAGCTGTTTCGGCGGAGTGCCTTTCTCAAGTGATATAGTTTACAATGTGTTTGCCTTTTTAAGTCTTCAACTGAAGAGGTTGAGGAGTGGGGAGCTGTTTGTCTCGAGTTGGTCATTCAGAATTATATCTGTATTTTTCAGTTTATTAATTTCCATAGATTCTAAAAAAGATAGCTTAAGGCCTTTATTTTGAATATGTAGAATTTGAAACTCTTCATTGAAAGAATGATTATGATCTAGAAGGTGAAGTGCGTATGTAGAAGTGTCTGTTTTTCTATTGTTGAATGCCCTTTTGTGTTCTGCTATCCGTTTGTCAAAAGTTCTGCCAGTTTGACCAATGTACGTTTTCGGACAGTCATCACAAGTTAGTTTGTACACACCACTCTGTAGTTGCTTTCTCTTTCGGCTTTTATTGTTTATCTAGAAGTGTCTGTTTTTCTATTGTTGAATGCGCACCTTCACCTTACAACATACGCACTTCACCTTCTAGATCATAATCATTCTTTCAATGAAGAGTTTCAAATTCTACATATTCAAAATAAAGGCCTTAAGCTATCTTTTTTAGAATCTATGGAAATTGATAAACTGAAAAATACAGATATAATTCTGAATGACCAACTCGAGACAAACAGCTCCCCACTCCTCAACCTCTTCAGTTGAAGACTTAAAAAGGCAAACACATTGTAAACTATATCACTTGAGAAAGGCACTCCGCCGAAACAGCTGTAGTCACTTAGTTATAATAAATTTTGTGGAAGTATAGAAAACAAACGTTTTCAGTGTTTTATTGTTAGATAAAATGAACTTCCATCAAGTAACGGTCGAATCCATCAATTTTTAACTTCTTTTTGGACATAGTTTTCTTCTATTATTTCTAGTTGCTTTTCTCTTCTTTTGCCTACATAATCGCTTAGCTTCTCTTCTCTTTTCTTTATAATACTCGTTACTTTTTTCTGTGTTATTTCTAATATTTTCCATTTTTGCGTTGTTTCTCTGCTCTAGAATTCTTTTGCAGTCCTCATCAAACCATTGTTCTATATTTTCTTTTTCTGCTTTCCCAATGCTAAGGTCTGCTGCTTCTATCACAGCTGCTTGTATTTGTTCCCATTCCTCTTCTAGGTTCCCGGTCGTGATTCTTTCCAATCTCTTGTTTATCTCTTCCTCTGTTCTTTTTGCTACCTCGTTATATCTTGGAGTCGCTCTAATTGGTATTTTTTCCGTTGTGTTCCTTTTCTTGTTAGTTTGGGAATTTCTTGCTTAAGTTTGACTATTGTCAATATATGGTCGCTATCCGCGTCTGCTCCTCTGTAACTTCTACAATCAGTCACAGATTTGTTGTGTTTTCTTTCAATGAGGACATGGTCTATTTGGTTTCTCGTTTTTCCATCAGGAGAGATCAGGTTATTTTGTGTATATCTTTATGATCAAATTGTGTACTTAGTATCTTAAGGTTATGTTCCATTGAAAGTTCTATTAGTTTTTTGCCATTGTCATTACTTTCTTTATGTAGGCTTTTACCTCCTGTTATATTCATATAAATTTCTTCTCTTCCTACTTTCGCATTCATATCTTCCACAATTATTTTTATATCATATTTTGGTATTTTCCCAATTAGCTCAACGAATTGTTCATAGAACTCATTTTTTGTTTCCATGTCTTTCTCTTCTGTAGGAGCATGTGCATTAATTATGCTAATTTTTCTATACTTCCCGTGAAATCTTAAACAGCACAGTCTTTCTGATATTGCTTGGAAGTCAGTTACTACTCGTCTTATTCTGTCTGATACTATAAAATCAGTCCCCAGGTATCTATTTGGCCCGCCGCTTTTAAAAAGGGTACTTTTCCCAACTTTTACTATCTCACTTCCTAGTTGCTTGGTCTCTTGCAAGGCCATTATTTCGATTCTATATTTCTCTCGTATTTTATCTTAAATTTCTTAATGCTCCTTCATCGTAGGTCCCTCTTACATTCCATGTGCCCACTTTCAGTACATTTTCAATTTGTTTATTTCCTTTCTTATTTTCTTTTCCTTTCTCCGAATTCATCGTCCTTATTGTAGCCATGTCGTTACCATTTTTCTCATGTTGATTATTATTTTTTACTTTTTTGACCCCCCTGGTGCAGCTTCTCCTTTTTTTATTTCGTATAGCTGCTCCTTCTCTTCATCCCATCTCCATTCTCTACCGTCTACTATTAACTTTTTGTATCCAATTCTTGCCATTTTTCCTTTTTCTCTTTCTTCTTTCGCCACCTTGCTTAATTGTTTCTGTATTTCTTTTTCTTTCATCGTTAGGTCACTGTTTATGTAAATGCGTTCGTTATGGTTTTTTAACTTTCTCTTGTTTTTCAATATCTCCATTTTTTCAGTCATTGTTTCCGTTTCTATAACACAGAGATTCTCTCCAATTTTTGTGGCGTTCCTTAATTTCAGTTTAACTTGCAGTTCTCTGACTAGGAAATTTTCCATTTCTTCTCTAATGTTTCTATCGTCGTTTGTGTCCATTTTTAATCCTGATATATTATCAGGTTTTTCTTCTTACTGTATTTTTCTATGTATTCGATTCTTTCCTGTAGTTGCTTTACTTCTCTTTTCAAGTTCTGATTCTCTTGCCTCATTTCCATTAATTGCTTATTGTTTTCGGCTTGTTCCTTCCTGACTTGTTTTATTTCATTTATCACTTCTTCATTTTTCTCCATAAGTTCTTTCATCATTCTAATCATGACTGCATTTGTATCTTTGTCTGCTCATTTTTCTGTTGTGTTCTCTTTGCTTTTTTACTTCTTTCAAAACTGTCATCGTTTCCTTCCGTTCTCTTCCGTTTAGTTTCTTCGTCTGTTTCTACCTCGCTTCCAGTTTCGCTTCTATGCTCACTTATTGTGTTTTTATTTAGAGACCTAATTCTGTATTTACTTATTACTATGTATTAATATTATTATTTTATTTATTAATTATTTAATTTTTAAATTTTTATTTTACTTTTAAAATTATTTAAAAATTGTTTAATTATCGGTTATTTATTTATATCAACAATAATATTACGACTCTGTATTTTTCGATAGGTGCAAAAAACTTGAATTTATCTATTAGTCATTAACACTGCGGAAAGAAGCAACGGCTAGTCGCCCCAGCGGACCGTGACTTCTTATCAGTGCCAAAAAACTTAATGATAATTATTGTTTTACTGTTAGTAATTTAAAATATATTTTTATTAAAACTAGGTTAGGTTAATAATGGTTGGATCTTACTTTTAAAATTCTTGTTTAGTTTACACTCTAAACTACTTAATTGACTTATTTACACTTTGTAAGACTTTGGTGATTTATCTGTTCGCAATACCTCAGTAATTTTGAAGCTAAATTGCGGAGCAGATTCAAATCGACCTCACTGTCTCTTTACCAGGACCGGACCCTTTAAAAGATAATTACATTTTTTTATTAATTTCGTAGCAAAATTAACACCCTGTAGAATTGTAGTAGTTTGACATCGAAAACTCTACTTACGTTCAAATGATTTTTAATATACTCTACTATTGTTAAGAATCATTAGTATAGCTAAATTTTTAATTTTAGTATACAGGGTTGGTCGAAAC
This sequence comes from Diabrotica virgifera virgifera, assembly GCF_917563875.1. Lineage (NCBI taxonomy): Eukaryota > Metazoa > Arthropoda > Insecta > Coleoptera > Chrysomelidae > Diabrotica > Diabrotica virgifera. The sequence goes on from NC_065443.1 coordinate 102,527,858, forward strand.
TCGGAATGAGTATTTTCTGAGTTTTCTTAAATAGAACACCCTGTATTTTTGTATTTTAATGAAATGATATTTTATAGAACTTTTTTATTTCTTAAGCATTCCCTATACCTAACTGCTCTAATTTGTGGGTTATTGGTGATTCAAGATAAACATTAATTGCACCAAAAAATACGTAAAATTTTATTAGGTTGGCCGTGAAAATACTCAATCCCATATAATTTTTCAGAAATAAATACATATTAATCCAGAGTGGTCCTTAAAATTACCAATAATGTTTTAGCCACAGTATATAGAGGTTCCACAGTAAAATCACTCCTCTGTCGGCGCTTTGATCTCTGAAAGTAATACCGGCAAAGTACGAAATTGGTAATTCACCAGTGGTGAATGCAGGCGGAGGCCGCACGCTCCTTTGGTTAACCTTACAGAGCCGTACTAAAACTTTCTGGGCCTACTACTATTATTATTTATTAAAATAAAAAATGCGGTTTCCCATATTTAACTGTCCAGATGTTCTTACTAAATGTTAATATTACAAAACTAAAGGGTTTAATAAATGAAAAACAATATTACAATTCAATGTTTATATTTCAACGGTATTTAAAATATCAACGGTATTGCGCAAGTTTTATATCGCAATGGTTTTTAATATATTGTACACGTCATATAAATGTCAAATAAAAAGGAGGTTAATCTCGAAGCTCTCACGGCATTACTATACTCTGTTTTTAACCAGGAGGAGTAATTCAAATTTACCGCGTCGTAACGCTTGTTTGTAATTCGTCCAACGGCAGGCAAGTTTACTCCACTGTTATGAAATTTTGACACTATTGACATTTATGAAATTTTGTCACTATTGGCATTTCATAGGTTAATTTGGTTATATCGGAGATTTTTTGTGTTTTCTGCATTATTCGTTTAGTTTCAGTTGTAGTCTGCAAAAAATTAATTAAATTTTGCAATAGTCCTACTTTTCATCAAATCAATCGCGTAATGTGCAAGAGTATATTATCAATTAAAATTCAAACTGCTAAAAAGTTAACCATTTATTCTATATATTATGTTAAAGTTTTACATGGTTTTACAGTAAAACCAAATCTTAAAATCACAGTAAATGAACGGAAAAAGTTTTTTAATAGCCTCGAGAAGCCTTTTATAATTTATGGTGGTGATTTTTAGCCACAAATTTAAATAAAAAAATTTCTCTTCGTCTTTCTTATTTTTAACAATTTCAACAATTTTTTTAATGAATTAAACGAATATCAACTATTCTAATTGAGAAATAAGCCACAATTTAACTTGAAAAAATAATTTTTTTAACGTTTCGACTTCCAATTCAAACGTCGTTGTCAAAATACAAAAATAAATTAATATTTTGTATTTTGACAACGACGTCCGAATTGGAAGTCGAAACGTTAATAAAATTATTTTTTTAAGTTAATTGTGGCCCAGTAAAGGACCTGAGGAGTCAGATCAACAAAGCATCTGCATTGTCAGGATGTCTGCGGGACATAGTCTAGTCAAATCCATTTTTAAACCACAAGTAAATCCAGTGACCAAAGGAGAATTGGTTGATGCGTTTTTAAGAAAATTATGTCCAGTGTTATCCACTACACAATATTATCCACTTTCAGTGCCATTTAGTTTGTATGAATTAGAAATAAGTCTTAAGAATAAGAAAAATACTTCGCCAGGAATAGGAATATACCTTATATTATGTTGGCAAATTTATATCAAAATAAAAAAAAACACTATTAAATTTTTTATTCAAATATGGCTATCAGAAGATATTTCAAATAGTTGGAGAGAGTACCGGGTGATTCCTATTCTCCCCCTAAAAAAATGAGGAACTTAAACAATATATTGCAAAATAGCTCTTGAATTAAGTATAGAGCTGCAGAAAAATTTATTATATAATATTATAGAAGAAGTAATTATCAAAAAATACATTTTAAAACTAAATTATGAATTACTTAACTAACTAAATTATCAAAAAAATATAAAAAGGATTATTTATTAGAAATTAATGTTAGTATTAGTTTACGGATAAAATTGTATGCGAAACATGACTAACAAGTAAAAAAAAATTTAAAATTTGCGAATGGATTTAGTGTCCGCAGTCATATAAACCCAAACAAACAACAAGTTTTAAAGCTAATTATGTTTCCAAATTATTAATTTCCTATGTCCTTTTGTCTTAGATACTTTAAAATTTCTAGTAATTGTTTTTAATGTGTAATATATTCTTATTCTAGCATATAATCTAATGAGATAACCCTTTGGAAAATTGCTGCAAGGATGCGTATATGGTATTTTTTCGAATAAACTAACGTAGTTTTGTAAGATTTTCGGTTAATGACTAAAATTTTGAAAATTCTCTTGAAAAATAATTTCCAAATCTGTAACATACTGCACAAAATTTTGGCTCGGCATATAGATTTTGGCTCGGCCAAAAACGTTTGTTTCATTACCACTGTAGGCTTTAACGTAACAAAACAGAGACGAATCGTCTAGTTCATCGTACTCTCTCCCATATGCTTCACAGATTTGACAAACATGTTTCCTAAGACACTTTTTTGTTAAATAACCACATATATATCTTGTGAAGTTTTTCTGTAATTTATCTGATGTTTGATATTCTTGGTCATCCAAAGTGTTTTACATATATCGGTTAAATTTAACAAAATATCGCCGGCATCTCTTTCGCAATTTTCTGTACCGGAATGCATCGTGTCTAAACAAAAATATCTTTTGAATGCTGCGGTAAATTGTACCGGAGTAGGGTTAACACAATTGCCACCTTGCTGCCTGATTGAACCAAAAAAGTTTTCTAGACAATCTTGATTCATCCGCCTTGTGAAAAAATAATCCATTCCGTGTGACTGCAGTAGATTCCACAAATGAATCACTCCATTAATGGTTATTTTCCAACCATTAACACATTTTATTCTTGGTGTTACATTTTCACCTTTAAAATTAATTACCTGTAAATTATTAAACAATCGGAAACACGTATTAAGAAATTCTTGCTGAGTATCGGTTCCTCTATACGGTCTTTCGTACTCAGTTGCTCCTCTTAATGAAGAAGAATTGAGCATATCAAATAAATTATTAATGTTCCTAATAAATGTTTCGGTTGTTGTTGCTTCCTCGACGAATACATTAAATCTAATATACAGATGCAGACCGGCAGCAACAGTGTTACTAAATATCTGAGAAGCATATTTCACTTTCATTTTTTCAAAATTGTTAGGAGATATATGTGATTCGGTCAATTTTGGCGCTGCACGTATAGGATATTGTTTATCATGTTCGTAAAATTTTTTAATGAATTCCCAAGAAGCGATACAGTTTTGGACCGTTAAAATATAATTGTAAACAAAAGTTTTTTCCACCTACCTCTACCGAAAGTATACTTTTCCGAACCTGATTTTAGGGAGCAAAGTTGTACTTTTCCTCCCTAGGGAGGAAAAATTTTTTCCTCCCTAGGGAGGAAAAGTAAAAGTGACGTCATGGTATTTCATTCATGAAATACAACTTATGGACGCCCTGTACAATATCTATTTTCTATTACGTAAGTATCTATACATTTTAACGTTTATTTATAAAACACCCTGTATTTTGTAGAATGGTAAAAAACAGTAAATTGTTATTTTGATTTAACAATGTTTACTTGTTTGTTTTAGTTCTAATAAATTTTGTTGGTTAGTTACGTAAATAAATTAAGTAGAAATGAAAAAATGACTTGTTATTTGAGGAAGGTGGAAAAACCATATGTATAACATGGGAGTAAAGTGCCTTTTCCTCCCTTGAATTATTACAGTAAACTTCATTCTCGGGAGGAAAAGTAGCACTTTCCTCCCTTGTTATACAAATAGCTATTGTATTCGTTTGAATATCTCCGACCAGAACCTTGTAGTTTTTGCAATTTTTTTTAATCGAAAATTCTTGTTTTGCAATTCATTTATAGTCTTTCTTAGCTTGTTTTGTTTTAGGGCTATAGGTCGATACACTTTCCAAAGTTTGAGTTTGTTGATTTTTTTGTAGAACAACTTCGCTGTCGTCCTCTCCACCTAGCAGTACGGTAGCTAATTCTTCCCGTTGTTCCTCATCTTCCTCATTTACTGGATCAAAACTGTTTTCATCATCTACAACAGAAGTTTATAGGTTGCCTTATATGAAGAAAGTGTCGTATTACACATAAAATATCTACAATCTACAACATTTAACTTTTTATTACCAAGCTGAATTATTTTTTTAAAGTACAAGGAAGCCTTTTGTTATTTTGAAATCAAAAATATTTAACAAATGCAAATCCAACAAATTTGTATTCCAACAATAGAAATAGCAAAGAGAATAGCAGGAAATGGATTATAATTTCTTAGAAAGTTGCATACCGTCTTTTATTTCGACAATATATGGTATTTCCACGTCAAAATTCCGCTTAAATATTTTTGTATAGAGCAGACAGATTGCAAGGGGCAGCTTGGTATTTCCAGATCAAAAATTACCTTTAATTTCGAGGGGATTTAAAATGAGTTGAGTGAAGGAATAATGTGGTCACACAAACAATTCCGATTTTAATGTTGATAATATTGAATTTCATAATTTGTGGTTTATTACACCAAAAACTAATAAACTACAACATGACACAAGAAATAGTTTCAAAATAAGTTTGATATGTTTTGAATAACAAATAGTAAAGTTGTTTACATAGTAAACAAGCTATAATTTATTGCAATACTACAATGCAACAAATTTGTACGTCAACAATATAAATAGCAGAAGATTCTTGGGTTTACATGGAAATTGCAGCTTTCAAACATATAAACTCACCTTGATCAACATTTGAATGTTGGTTTGGACTCTCTTCTACTGAAGGAAATAAACGTGGTACTGCGTTTTTACATAACCTGTTCAGAGTTTTATTTGAAAACATAGTATTTTCAAAATGCACACTGCATAATCTGTTCGAATTTAAGTTTTTTTTTCTTTAACAAATCTTCTCTCTGGCACAACATTGCCCAATTTCGTGCTCTGAAAATAAATTAAATTTACTTACTATTTAGACAACACTAAATTTTCCGGCTATTATTAACTTTCATAAATATATAATATAATATGCAGATGAATGTAGAAAAAACACAATATTTATGCCTAGGTGAAGATTCAACTAATATGATATTGGACAATATAATCAGAAAATATCTAGCTGTGATAAATATAAGTATTTGGGAATTAATTTCAGCAAAGAAGATACGGAAGATGCAGAAATTAAGAGCAGAGTAAATAAAGAAAGAACGATAATTAGAGATATAATTAAATCATTGAACGGAGTTTTGTGGAGTACCAAGATAGGGAAACAAAGAAAAATGAGAATATACAACACCATGATTAAGAGCACATTGGTATAGGGATCAGAAACATTGAGAGTAAAGGAACACCAAAAAAGTAAAATAGAAGCTACCGAGATGGACATCCTAAGAAGAGCAAGTATAACATCGAGATTGGACCGGGTTAGAAATGAGTAAGTAAAGCGAAGAATTAATTTACAGGAAACGGTCATAGATGCATTGAGAAGAAACAATTAACGTGGTACGGACATGTTCAGAGAATGGGAGAGGAGAGACTCCCAAAATTATGAAATGTATACCTACAGACATCAGGAAAAGAGCAAGGCCAAGAACGACGTGGATACAAGGAGTAAGACGATCAATGAGTGTACGAGGATTAGAAGATGAAAATTGCAACAAGGCATCGGACAACATCGGAGGACGTTTTGAACCCGAATTTATATATATAAACATATAATAAATATCAAAAAATCTTTAGAAAATATTTCCTCTTTGTAAACATAATTATTGTATCATAAGTATTTAAAAAACTGCACGTAACATTTTACTATTTCCAATATTAATGATGCTATTCTGTTAAGGTGGTTAAATAAGCAAATTCAAAATTATATACGTACCTATCAGCTTCCTTGGGAAATCGGAAAAAACTGTAGTTACAATTTTTTGAATTGTTCGTGCACATTTTCGCTGAACACCGACTAATACCACTTCGAACTTTACTCATGTTCAACTTCACAATACCAACAATTATTCAAAAAACTAACTCAATTTAAGCAAAATACGGCACTGTTAACCCGTACGTTCCTACTCGACTAGCAATGGAAGAATGGTTCTCGCGCGGCCAGGAAATATGCGCAGCCGCCCTGCGCGTTGAAAGATTTTACTTCCAATTTTTCGGAGAGTGGTTCTACTGTGGAACCTCTATATACTGTGGTTTAGCTATCAAAATACCTACGTAGTTAAGATTGTTGGTGCGATTAACAATTAAGCACAAATTAAAGCAGTTAGGTATAGGGAATGCTTAAGAAATAAAAAAGTACCATAAAATATCATTTCATTACAATACTAAAATACAGGGTGTTCCATTTAAGAAAACTCAGAAAATACTCATTCTGAGTTTCGACTAACCCTGTATACTAAAATTGAAAATTTAGCTATACTAATGATTCTTAACAATAGTAGAGTATATTAAAAATCATTTGAACGTAAGTAGAGTTTTCGATGTCAAACTACTACAATTCTACAGGGTGTTAATTTTGCTACGAAATTAATAAAAAAATGTAATTATCTTTTAAAATACCCTGTATAATATTACAAAACATCATATTTTAAGAAAGGAGACATCGAAGAGAATCTAAAAATGTAAAAATATACAGGGTGTCCCATTAAAAAAAAAGCGAAGTTATAAGCAACTTCCGGTATAACCGGAAGTTGCAAAGAGATGAAAATATTTTCATTTAATAGATCATCCTTCAAAACCCCTTTATTCCAATTTTCATGATTCTGTTGCCTTTAGTTCTCGAGATATTTCTAATAGGCCCTTTATTTGCCTCACCCTGTATAGTCGAAAGATGGATGAAATGGATGACATCAAAATTCAGAGTTATATTGTAGTTTTGTTCCTAATGTTTTTACTGGACTGGTGTCGTTTTTGCACACAACGTTTATCTTAAAGGAGTCTATTCCTCTCAAAAAGTTAGTTTCTGAAAATTGTGGACTTTGCTGTTTTTGAAATGACCGATTCAATTATAAGTAATTAGACATTATTTTTATTTATGAAACTATTGTTACAATTTTTTAAAAAAGTAGAAGCAAAACAAACATTCACATCATTCGAATAAGGACGAATTTATATTAATAACGAATGACTTTTATTTTACTATGCAGTTCACAAATTATGTATTCCAATATTAACTTACTATACATACATTTATTATCTGCTAGATTTACTTAGGTCCATTTTTCAGATGTAAAAATATCTAATAAACGCAATATTGATTAAATAAAAATAAAAAAAGTAAAGTTGGTATGGGATTCGAACCACGATTATCCACGTCCGAAGACCAAAGACCATTTCCCGTCACCACCCGCTCCAACTGTCAACACATATTACTCGATAAAGTGGGATATTCACGTCGTCGATATTCCCCTTAAATTAAAAAGAGACTACCGACCAAATAGGCTCATTTATCTCTGTCGCAACCGTCACCCATTTTAAGATCGCAAGGCGCAATCTAGAGTATTATATATCTATGAATATATCAAATCAATTTCGATTTTATAGGTTATATGTAACTTGAAGTAACTGAGTCCTTTAGAATATTTAAAAATGGGAGATACACGTTCAAACCCCTTAAAAACAGTTTTTTGGATTTTTGAAGGTGACCAGCGTTACAGAAAAATCTGAAAAAAAAAATAGAAATATAGTGTTTGATAAAATACACAAGAATAAGAAAGAATTAGATTTGGAGCTACCCCCCAAAAAAAGTTATATAATTTTTTCCAAAAATTTTTTTTAAATTTTTTGAGGTTATGTACACTCAACCTACAGGTCTATAAATAATAGACGTGTTTTATAAAAGCCTTAACTATGCGTGTAAATTTTTTGAAATTTTAAAAATGATTGTATCTCACCAAAAAATAAAATAAAATCGAAAAATAAAGTTTTTGATGGTGGGGGCAGGGGAAGGGGGTGGTGGGTTAAAATTACGATGAATCTTTTGTTTTATTCACAAAGACCTTAAATAAATGAAAAAAATTGAATTCCGGTAGTGAGGAAGGGTATTTTTTAATTTACGTATCCCGTCCATAAGTGGAACTTTTGATGCGCCACTGTCGACGCATGTGCCACTGAAAAGTGACGGCACAGTGTTCAAACCTTTTCTTTTAGGTTCTACTATTTAAGTTATAGGGTCCCATCGTGCCTAAAATGATTAAGAAATTTCACCTATAGCAGCTCTTAGTCTATTGTCTGCTTTATAATTTTGTTTTCGGAGCATGTTTTGCAACGCTTTCTCTTTTTTCGTCCCTTATTGACCATAGAAATTTTTGAGATACTATATCTCGTGGAAAGTTTTTGTAGATTTTTAAACACAAATTTGTTTGTTTACACTTTTGTATCATGAAATTGTTTTGTATCATGAAACTACCACAGCAAAGAACGGGTAAAATTTTGACACTTAAACCCTCACTCCCACCATGACAAACATAACTAACGTCGACGTCGTAATAAGTAAAATATACCGTCTTAAAAATCAACGGGTTACTGTCCCCAATCGGAGTCATGCGCACCTAGCAAAAGACCACTTTGACTGCGATTGGAGTCATGTGCAGCGAAAGTGTTCAACAGATTTCACTCTTGTAAGGCTATTCTCCAGTGTGAATTTTTAAGTGTTTTTTTAAACTGGATGCTTGAGTAAATTGCTGAAAACAAACTTCACACTTGTAAGGCTTTTCTCCAGTGTGTATTCTCAAATGTGTTTTCAAATCATTACTTTGATTAAATCCCTTAAAACAAATTTCACACTTGTAAGGCTTCTCTCCAGTGTGATTTTGTAAGTGTATTTTCAAACTGAATGCATGACTAAATTGATTGAAACAAATTTCACACTTGTAAGGCTTCTCTTCAGTGTGCACTATCAAATGTTTTTTCAAATTATTTGATTGATTAAATCGCTTAAAACAGATTTCACACTTGTAAGGCTTCTCTCCAGTGTGATTTTGTAAGTGTATTTTCAAACTGAATGCATGACTAAATTGATTGAAACAAATTTCACACTTGTAAGGCTTCTCTCCAGTGTGCACTCTCAAATGTGTTTTCAAATTATTTGATCGATTAAATTGTTTGAAACAAATATCGCACTTGTAAGGCATTTGTCCAATGTGAATTCTTAAGTGCTTTTTTAAATTTCCTGCTAGAGTAAATTGCTGCAAACACATTTCACACTTGTAAGGCTTTTCTCCAGTGTGAATTCTTGAGTGATTTTTTAAACTGACTGCTCGAGTAAATTGCTTGAAACAAATTTCACACTTGTAAGATTGTTGTCCAGTCGCAACTATCATATTTTTATTGTTGACCTGTATCTTTTTCTTCATGAGATGAATGTAACGTTTCCATGATTTTCATTCGATTCTCTTCCTGGGAACAACCTAAAATACAAATCAACTATAAACAGTTTATTGGAACAGAAAAAGGGGATATAATAAATAAAGTAAAAAATCCACGAGGAAAATAAACTTCCTGTAGCTGGCTGTATACCATAAATCACAAAAATACTAGATTTGTTGTAAAATTTATATTTTAAAATACCCTAAATAAGGATCACATTAAAACAAAACGTTTCCGGATTAAGAAATCCATCATCAGTGTTTCTAAAAGCCCTAAAATTAAGTATAACCTAATTAATTGAGAAAAAAGTTAAAAAGTTGACAGAGGTTTAAAAAACAAGAGGCCATACTTACAAAAAATAGCATGCTTGAGCCACCAAAATGTGTTAAGTAAAAACCCTTTAAATGTGAACAATAGGGAACTTGCACATTTTTTTTTTATTACATAATAATGTTCAGTTTTGTATAAAAATGAGATTTCCAAAATTTCACACTTCAAAAACTCATAATAACTTAGAAGTACAAATTTAAAGTCTTCTGTATTTTAAAATAGTTCAAACGACCTGTGACGTTACATAGTTTAACTATATGGTTCCGTTTATGGTTATATTTAGGTATATTCTTCTTCTTCTTGAGTTTATTGACCTCCACATACTTATGTATTTGGCCAGCTCGTCGTCGCGGAATAAAGGAAAAATATTTATATTATTCATATTGTAATGAAATTTATCGTATGTCATTGTAATAATATATACCAGTTTGTTGAGATTGGAGTTTGATACAGTTTTTGAAGGAAAGGAAAGCAGAGTTTACTATGGAAAATAAAACCATTTTGTAAAAGTACAAGTTTTCTATGAATAGTTCAAACGATCAAAAACACTTGTAACGTCACATAACTGTATTTTCTACTGACGTTTATAATGTTTAATTTAAAATTATGTACAATTTTGTTTATGGGCCATTCCACGAATATACGTCTGTTCCAGACCATCGCGACAACGAATATTTTAGTGTGCAACATAAGAAGTACGAAACTAAATTGCAAATTACATTCTTGTTTATTGGAATAATTTTTAGTCATTTACTTTCGTACTTCTTCTGTTGCACACTAAAATATTCGTTGTCGCGATGGTCTGGAACAGACGTATATTCGTGGAATGGCCCATACTTTGTTGGTGTAGAATGTAAACCATAACCCGATGACGTCACGACGCGTTTTGGGCTGGCTGGTATAATTTGAATTTTTAATCGTCTTTAGGGGCCAAACGAAAGACAAACAAAACTTTTTGGAAGTTATACTTCTTTAGGCGCGATTAAGAGTAAAAATTCATAATACTGCGCGCATGCGCACACAGACAGTATGGAGTTTAGTTGCTGAATCTTTTAAGTTATGTATAAATATATCAGTGCAAGAAAAGGTGTGAAAAGAATATATTAGTGTTTTTAGTAAATATATTTATTATAATTTTTGTGTCTTTGGATTTGTCTTCCTCAGGAGTAAGATGAGTATTATTAAAACATTTTATTGTATATTTATTATTTATATATTGCTTTACCTTGTCTGTTTGTTACCGTGAATTGTCATTAGGTACGTCCGAACAGATACAGACACAGTCCTCGTAGCGTATTTTCAAATTATGTATCAGCGCAAATAAGCTATTAAAATAATATATTAGTGTTTTTTAGTAAATGTATTATTTATTATAATTTTTGTGTCTTTGGATTTGTCTTCCTTGGGCGTAAAATAATAAAATATCTACTAAAAGGGGTAGTTCCCTGGGTTGACTGTATACCTTATAGTTAAACAAACTGGAACATGAAGTAAAACCACTTCTATGTAAAAGGTATATTTACTAAAATTTTTAAAAATCCCAATGGATTGAATAAAATGTGTTCATCATAACGTTTTCGAATTTATCGGTCCATCATCAGTGAATTTGAAATACTTGCAAAATAGCCCCAGAACCAAACAAGGGTTGTGATTATAAATCAATCTACATTGTGTTATAATAATATTGTAAAGGCTAAACGCCGATGTTCATGGATATAACCTCTGGGAACATGGTGATGCTCTACCCGAGGACCCAATCAACCATCTTAGGTCAACGATCCTCGGGTAGAGCATCGCCATGTTCCCAGAGGTTGTATCCATGAACATCGGCGTTTAGCCTTTACAATATTATTATAACACAATGTAGATTGATTTATAACCACAACCCTTGTTTGATTCTGGGGCTATTTTGCAAGTATTTCAAATTCACTGATGATGGACCGATAGGTTCGAAAACGTTCTGATGAACACATTTTATTCAATCCATTGGGATTTTTAAAAATTTTAGTAAATATACCTTTTACATAGAAGTGGTTTTACTTCATGTTCCAGTTTGTTGAATAAAATATCTATTTTTATATTTCACTTGTCACCTTGATGTGTAATTTATTATGAATATCCGAAATGTCAATAACAGGCGCCTCGATAGCCTGGTTGGTAGAGCATTGGACCAGAGATCGAAAGATCGTGAGTTCAAATCCCGGACGATTCCTACTCTTTTTTTTTAATTTTTGGCATTAAGTTTTGGTTAATTTTTGGTAATTATTATTAATTTTTTGTATTGTAACTGTTAAGTATATTTATTTCGTTGAAATTATATAATAGAAGTATAACTTCTTACGTGCGTACAAAGTACACATACATTCTTTTTTTTATCTTTGATACATGTTTTAAATTATGTTGTGTTGTGATTTATAACATTTTTTTCGAATTTAAAATTTTATGCAAGTTCCCTATTATGTTATGTTACATGTTTATATAATAGTTTATTGCTGTTGCAGATATGCCTAGATATTACCCAGGGCAACACAGGAGTCTTCCAACGTGGTTGGAATTTTTTTTGGAAAATTAAAACCTCACATATTGGATTTCAATGGCCAAGTGACCAACATAACAACTATAGGTATTGTTGACTGCATAACTTCTGGTAACGTAAATATTTTATTTTCCTATTTGATTACTTAATTAATGGATGATTTAAAAAAAAATTATTTATGTTCGAATAACCTTAACTCCAACATATGCAAATATGATACTGTTTTTATCTCAAGTATTAAAATAATCTTTAAATGTTGTGGCTGAAATAATAATACAGCAATTAAGTTACATTGACAGTTCTTGACGTCCTTCTGAGTTGCTCTTGTAATTCAGTTGTCAGCTTGTCAGTTGGCCACTGAATTTCCAAAAAAAAAATCCAACCACGTGAGAAGGGTCCTGTGTTGCCCTGGGCACAGAATAAATAACCACACAGAAGCGAATCTGACTTTCGTTTCCATTGATTTTGTTGTGACCGAAATATTTGACCTTGTGCACCAGTTACAGAATAGAACTTGATGTTCTAAGGAATAGACCATTCCAAATTAGGTAATATTTTTGACAAGTAGTTATTAATTAAATATGAAATATAAAATTTAACTATAAAATATATATAAAATATAAAATAAAACGTATACAAATATAAAATTTAACTGTAAACAACTGTCACGTCAGTCACAAAAGTGAGGTTGCACCAGTTACGTTGACACATGAGCATGAAAATTATGTTACCGTTTTCGGCAGGAGTTTCGCTTCTGTGTGGTTATTTATTCTGTGCCCTGGGTAATATCCAGGCATACCTGCAACATAATTAAACTATTATATAAACATGTAACATAACATAATTGTTCACATTTAAAGGGTTTTTACCCAACACATTTTGGTGGCTCAGGCATGCTATTTTTTGTAAGTATGGCCTCTTGTTTTCTAAACCTGTCAACTTGTCCAGAAAACCTAGGTGTTCTGGACATGAAGGAGTTGTGTCCGTAGTTAGTGCGATGGGGTCTAATGTAAAAAGGTTGATTTAGCCTCGTTTGTCTACTGGGAACATGGAGGCTAATTTTCTCCAATAGTTGAGGACCAAAATTATTGGAGTGTAGTATATTATAAAATATTGTGAGATCCTTATGCATGCGTCGGATTTGGAGAGAGGTTATGTTGAGAGACTTTTCTATATTAGAATAGTTAATTTCATCAGCCCTCTGGTTTTGTTTAAATGCAACAAATCTTAAGAACTTGTGCTGAACTCTCTCAATAGCTAGAATATGGGTGTTATAGTGTGGAGACCACACACATGAACAGTAATCTAGGTGAGGTCTCACAAGTGAACAAAACAATACTTTTATGGATGGGATATTTAGAAAGTCTTTTGCACAACGTTTGATAAACCCTAAAAGTGGAAGTGATTTTGAGACAATAGATGAGATATGGGGGATGTAGGATAAGCTGGATTCGAGCACAACACCTAGGTCTTTTATCTGAGATACAGAGTCTAACGAACAATCCTTAATAGTATAGATGGTATAGATATGATTTGTCGGAGTTCTATTTCGACCAAAAACCATTAAGTGACACTTTTTAACATTAAATTCCATTCCGTCGCTATCACACCAATAGCTCAACCGATCCAAGTCAGATTGTAATTTTTGATAGTCACCATCATTCTCGATTTTCAAATATAATTTTAAATCGCCAGCAAACATTAGGAAAAAAGCAAAGTGGAAACAGGAGGCAATATCATTAACATAGATATTGAATAGAAGTGGTCCAAGATGTGACCCTTGTGGCACTCCTGAAGGTACCTCAATTTCAAACGATTGAAAACCCTGAACACGTACTATTTGTATTCTTTCAGATAGGTAGGATTCTAAAAGTTCACCCTGGATACCCAGACCTCTCAATTTATTGATTAAAATCTTGTGATTTACCCGGTCAATTTACTTTTGATAGATAGTATTAATTTTTTTCTAAGTTGCTTTTGTATTCAGTTGTCAGTTGGCCACTGAATTTCAATATGTGAGGTTTTAATCCTCAAAAAAATTCCAACCACGTGGGAAGAGTCCTGTGTTGCCCTGGGTAATATTCAGACATATCTGCAACATCTTTAAACTTTTTTATTAACATGTAACATACCTGTTTACATTTAAAGGGTTTTTATCCAAAATATTTTGGTGGCTCAAGCATGCTATTTTTGTAAGTATGACCTCTTGTTTTTTTAAACCTTTGTCAACTTTTATAACTTTTTTCTTAATTAGGTTATACTTATTTTTAGGGCTTTAGTAACACTGATTATGGATTTCTTAATCCGAAAACGTTTTGTTTTAATGTAACCCTTATTTAGGGTATTTTAAATATACCTTTTACGGTAAATCTAATATTTTATTTTTCTTTTGCAGACATCCATCAAGGGGGCCTTCTCCGCAACGGGGCAAGATAGAATTACGATTTATCTTATGTTTATTTATTTTGATGTATATAAATATCCTAAATATATTTACTTTGGTTTTAACCTGTGTTTTACTAAGTCTCTCATCCTTAAGCTATCCGTCACAAGTTAACCTTTCAAAGTACATGTAAAATTATTGTAATGAAAAAATTGTAATATGTAGTCGAGTTTTTTATGGTGCAAAATATCATTTCTTTTAAATTTTCGTTGAATAAATTTTCTTCAAAAGCAACGATTCCGGAACAACAAATTCCAATACTCAACAACTTAACCCACCTATACAACAACAAGGAAACAAGGTTTATTATCTATGTCATTTCAACTATTAAACAGCTTAGAACAGATCGTCTCAATAATGATGGAGTAAATTATGGGTCAAAAGGACAAAATGTTCCGACATCCTAATGACGCTGGTCTCAAAATTTAGCCTTCAACACTGAACTAAAGATTGGTACATGGAACGCCAGTGGTCTGACTAATCATAGTCTGGAAGTCAAAGCCTTTATTTTAAAAAATGATCTTGATGTTACGTTAATATATGAAGCACATATGACAGACAAAAACTACTTGAATATACCCAAATTCTCAATATATACAGGGTGTCCAGAAACTCTACCGACAAACGAAGACAGGAGATTCCTCAGGTAATTTTAAGACAATTTAACCCAATTCACCTAGTCCGAAAATGATTCCTAAGGGAGCTAGAGCTCTTTGAAGATGGCGTCATGTAATTAGTTTTTCTTAAATATTCCAGAACGCTTCTATTTAGAAAAACGAAAATTGGTATGCTTCTTTACTTTCATGAAATGAATCGATTCCATCTATTGCGAATTTCTAGTACTGGTCATAGGCATCCGTTTTGGGTAGGGCAACGGTTATTTTATCGCCTAACTTTTTTGTCTTTAATTTTTAAGCATGTTTGACTCTGAATTATTAAATTGTGAGGTATTCTAGTAATAAAAGGTACTCTTACTTTAAGTCGATAGGATATACCGTTTTCTAGAAAAATCAATTTGGAAATTTTTCGTTCTTTGAATTTAAAAAAAAAAAAAGATTAAAAAAAACTATTTAGAAAGATGAAAACTGGTACATTTATTTATATTCCAGAGATTAATCGATTTCATTAATGGTGAATTTCTAGTACCGGTCATAGGCGTCCGTTTTGGGTAGGCCAACAGTTATTTTATAGCATAACTTTATTGTCTTTAATTTTTAAGTATTTTTGACACTAGATTACTCAATTATGAGATATTCGAGTACTAAAAGTTACTCTTGCTTTAAGTTGGTAAAATACATCGTTTTTTTTTAATTTTTTTCAATTTTTTTTTCAAATTCCCAAAATTAATAACTTTTAATCGATTTTTCTAGTAAACGGTGTGTCCTACCGACTTAAAGTAAGAGTATCTTTTAGTACTAGAATACCTCACAATTTAATAATCCAGTATCAAAAATGCTTAAAAGTTGAAGACAAAAAAGTTATGCGATAAAATAACCGTTGCCCTACCCAAAACGGACGCCTATGGCCGGTACTAGAAATTCGCAATGGGTGGAATCGATTCATTTCTGAAAAATAAATCTGTATACCAATTTTCGTTTTTCTAAATAGAAGCGTTCTGGAGATATTTAAGAAAAACTAATTACATGGCGCCATCTTCAAAGAGCTCTTGCTCCCTTAGTGCGCACCTACATTGGATCCGTTTTTCTCCGATCAGATCAGATCAGATCAGATCAGATCAGATCCGATCCGATCCGACAGGCGGCACCTACATTGGATCCGTATTTCTCCGATCAGATCAGATCCGATCAGACCGGTTTTCGCGAGGGTGCCTACATTGGTTCAGTAATCTTCCGACCACCGACAATGATGAAGATGTGTTATTAATTTGTTAGCTGTTGTTGGAGAACAACGTTCTTAAAAGACGCAGAAAAAAACGTAGATGGATGCATACATTTAATAAACACAGATCTTTAGGAGAATTTAATATGTATAAACAAAAATCTACGTAACTATCCTGATAAATTTAAAATCCTATTTCCCATTTTTTCGTCACAAGAATGTAAAATAATTCATGAGAAAAGAAAAAAATATATTGATTTGTAAGAGCACTCAAACATTTGTAAAAAAAAACTGTAAAAATTCAACAAGCCGCATGGGAAGCCTCACCTGATATATCATATGCTAAGAGACCAAGCTCATACCCTCTCTATATAAAAACCATGATATATACAAGAAAAGACAATTAGAAAAAAGATGGCAGACCACCCGTGATCCAGAAGATAAAACTAAATACAACAAAGCAACCCGTCAAAAAAGAAATAAATTATTTTCGAGAAAGACTGTCTAGCTCTGAAGAAAAGAACTGCTCGTTATTGAAATTGTCTAAAAAACTCAAAACACAATCACAAACTAAAGCACTGATTAGAAAAAATGATGGCACCTGGTCTCAAAGTGACGAAGAGAGGACCTGGTCTCATATACATCAAAGACAAAGATAATGATAGTGGATAAACTACATAACAATCATCCACACATAACCATAATTGCATATAGTTATATATTAGCATAGAGAGAGTGTCATTCAGAGCGAAGTGACGACACCATCTTTTTTCTTTGGATTAGTGCTGTTTCACTCTTACGCATAGTAAAGCTGCTACAGTTGTCCTCCTCTTCCGTGCCTATATTCAGACTGAATGTCATCATAGATTTTCGATACAATGTGTTAGAAAGAGATGCAGCAAACCAGTCCATGAGATCTTGTCGTCAGGAAGCGCGGAAAGTAGGCTCCCTCTATGTTAATATATACCTCTATGCATAATTGGCCAGTTTGAGGTTATGAGATTATGAGCTCATTTAATAGAGCTATTAGGTGGGAAGTCTCTTTCTAATCGGAGGAGTTCATCCAATCAGCAACAGTGGGAAAGTGATGTGATCGATAGATCCAACGTCATTGGATAAACCCCGTCAATTAGAAAGAGACTTCCCACCTAATAGACTCCATAGATGAGGGGGTGGGGTAGATAGGGAACTCTATAGGCCAAACTGGTCCCGTATTCCAACGCCGTCGATATTTTTGGAAGCCAACTAAGGTTTTTAAATTGGAAGATTTCTGTAACGATTTGGAAGATCTCTGTAACTTTTTTGAAGATATCTGTACCGTTTTGGAAGCTTCGCTAGGCATACCAAATTCTATAATGTGCATGTTATTAATTTTTAGTTTTTGTAATAAAGTTTTTGTAATTTTGTAATAAATTACAGAAACCATAAAAATAAAAATAATTTTATTGCAAAAAAAAAATTAATAACATGCACAAACATATAGAATTTAGCATGAGCAGCGATTATATTTAAAAAAATGATAAGTATGTATGTATGGACAATGTAGGAACAATAATGAAAACAACAAATGACAGTAATAATTATTATTTATATAAATCTTGACATGAATTCATTGTTTTCATAACATAATGTAAAATAATTGTCTTTCTACCTTAGGAATTATTCACATTACCTGGAAACAACTAGGTACAGTTGAGGGAAGAAAAATAATTTATACACTGAAAAAATGTCTATTAATAACTAAAATATGAAACATTCACTTCACTAATCACTTGGGTACGGGATAAAAACTTAATACACAAATATAAAATTGATATAAAACGCATACACAACACAACAATTACAAAATGATGCACCAATTCAATACAGGACAACGTTGCCATATTTTATTTAGGAAATATATATATTGCATGTTTGGCTAAAATCTACTAAATCAAGAACTAAAACTTTATTAACTTATTTGAATATAATTTAGGTTTTTTTATAATAAAAACAGCAGCTAACTTAACTAGACATAAATATAACGTGAATGTAAAAAAACCAAACTTTTTTACATTTTAACAGGGAAACAAAATGACCTAGGTACTTAATTAATTTTTATCAGTTTTATATTTAATATTTTTATATAATATTTTGTCATCCATTGATTTTAACATATGCATGTCTGGATCAAATTTGGTACAATTCCCAACCTCATTCATACCTTCTTTGACAAATAATCATGAAAATACATTTTTTCTACGGCCGTGCTTAAAGAGCCACTTTCACGCACGCATTTCGTTTCCGAAAGTTGCACTTTCCCGCACGGCGTGCGTGAAAGTAAATTTTCCCGCACGGCGTGCGGGAAAGTAAAATACCTTGTAATATGGCATTATAATATATTAAAATACATGCAATAAACTAATATTTAGATATTATTTACTAAATTATTTTAAATTTATCTTATTGTGTTAATGTTTTAATGAAATTAGCGCGATATTTCGATGAAATAAAATTATTTTGACATAATATTTAAAAGTCAGATCAGTAGACAATTACAATGGTTTTGAATCGTCGTCATAGAAACCAATATCGTCGTCGTGGTAACCCATTACATTGAAAGTTTGGTTTTGACACCCTTGTCAAAGAATTAATTTGTGTATTTTCACTTCCAAATAAAAATTGATATAACTCTATTTCTTGTGGCTTTTTTTTTTCAAACGTACGGCCCTAAAAAAATATTGTTCCTAACTCATGCGGAAAGTGTCTTCCCCGCACTCGACTGCTTGCGCGAACTCCGCTGTCGCGTCGTTTGGGTCAACGGCAGTCTCGTGCGTGAAAGTATCACTTTCCGTACTAGTTAGGAAAATAACTATTTTCTACAACCGTGTTAAAAATGCAATTTTTAGCACTCCATACGAGCGTTAAAAATGCTACTTCAAGGCACTAAAGCTTTAAAAATTTTAAGGCACTGCAGTTCGTATTGACCGTATAGACCAGGGGTGGCCAAGCTCCTTCATAGTCCGAGCCACTTTTCATAAGTTGAAATTTTTCTCGAGCCGCAATTAAATACGTATTCAAAAAGTATGTAAAGAAGGTATTTACAAATTTTTAACAGACATTCTATTTATTGAAAACAGAAATAAATTTACGAAATATTAAAACTTAATTACATATAGTTTTATTTTCGAGCTTGATCTTTGGGTTATTTGGGTCATATATTGGTAATAAAAAATTCACCTTATGAATTACATATGTTCATTTCAAACGAATTCAGAAAAAAATGAAGAGACGATTCAAAATATTTTAAGCCTTGAAATCTATTTTGAAGTTCAATGAATACTCTGTAATCCAAATTACAAATTATATCCATAGCAAGAGTTATACAAATCTGTCTGAACTCGGTTGATTACTGACCTTTATTTCGCGCCACTCTTAATGTTCATTCGTGCAGTTGTTGATGTGTCATATCATTTTAAAAGACATTTTGAAACATATGGAACGATAATAATTTTTTTAAATATAATAACACAAAATTGAAAAGGAACTCGGGTACATTTATCGAGAGCCACAAGTAATCCTTCAAAGAGCCGCATGTGGCTCGCAAGCCGCAGTTTGGCCACCCCTGGTATAGGCATTTTAATGTAAAAAATATAAAAATGGAATGTCAGTCAAGTTCAAATAAAAGTTTTTGTAGATATTGTCCTGTAATTATGTTTGTAGAAAACATATTGTATGATATGCGTGTTAAAAAGTACATTTTTAAGGCACTCATGTGAATTGCAGAACTCGCTTCGCTCATTCTGCAAACTTTCACATGCGTGCCTTAAACGTGTACTTTTAACACTTATATCATAAATGACTATTTATTCAAAAGTTTATTGCGATCATCAGTTGTAATACGGTTAAAAACGGAAAAAAATCTTTCTCATTTTACGTTAATAGAAACGGGTAAACACATTATTTTTGCAAAGTTACATTTTACATACATATTTTAGTTTTCCGTCGTTAGCTTAATTTTAATAGCCTCACCGAATGCCAAAACTCTTCGTTATATAAATATTACCCGAAACACTACTGCACTGCTGCTTGAAACAAGAAAGTTTGGTATCAGACTCCAGTTCCATTTCTCTAATCTCTGTATTCATACCTACGTCCTGAATCTTATTTTCGGTAATGACATTAGGAAATTGTAACAAAATGTCAAATGTAAATACTGTTAAAGAGTTAATTTCATTTTAGTCATAATGCACAGCACAGAAAATGTTGATATACAGTGATGAGCGCGCTAATAACCAGCAAAATAGCTCAAAAGATGGAAAACATAATACATTGCGAAACAAAAAGAGATGAAACTAGTGGAGGTGGAAATTATCGTTATAAACGTCTAAAATACCATTACATTACATAGTTTCCCACCTTTAGACGTATCAGAGGTATGACAACTGTCACTGTGACAGTAGAATTTTATAAAATACTCCTGTCACAGACGTCTACAGGTGGAAAACTATGTAATGTAATGTTAATTAATACGTTTATAACGATAATTTCCACCTCCACTAGTTTCATCTCTTTTTGTTGCGCAATGTATTATGTTTTCCATCTTTTGAGCTTTTTTGCCGGTTATTAGCATGCTCATCACCGTATACCAAAAACCTACTAAAAAATATTGCCTACTAGAATTAAAAAAAAATTTATCAAAAATCTATCCAAAAAGTAGAAATCTGCTGAATGTGGCAACGCTGTTACAAAAAAAACACAACTGTCCAACTCAAAATTCAATTGTCAAATATTCTTCTTCTTTTCAATTAGCCTTGTACCACATATATTAGCGATCCACATTATGTGTCGCCATCTCTAATTCCGGAAGCTCACTATATATATGGAACCAATTTTTGCCATTGAGTTCGCAGCCCATGATAGACTCATTTACCTCTGTTGCAATCATCACCCATTTTAAGGTAGCAGCGGGCAGTCTACACAAACACAGGGTCACTATAGGAAGAAATAAAATGTAGATGTGATCTAGCAGCCACAGCAAAAATGACGACAATATGGAAGGACTGTCAAATTTTAAAAGTATTAAAGATGAGGTTGATCAACTGCTTAATATTTCCAATACTGACCTACAGATGTGAATCTTGGACCCCGAGATAATCAGAAAGAAGAAAGATAGATGCCACTGAAATGTTCTGATGGAGACAAATGCTACGAATTCCTTGGACCGTAGGACAAATAATTCAAATTTTAAGAGAGCTAAAAGTTAGCCAACGACTCTCCAGTATAGAATAGAATAGAAATATGCTTTATTGTCATGAAAAATTGTACAATTTTATCGACAAAGCTTACAAAAGTCAAGAAAACAAAACAATAACAATTCAATTTACTAAAATTACATAAATCGTCAGTATAAATTAAAAAAAAAATAATAATGAAGTTAAACAGTTAATCAATTGCAAAATTTAAATAAATTGCAAATTGCATAGTCTACCTAGTAATTAAGTTTAAAAGTTAAGCTGTTGCATATGACACCCAAATACAGATGAAAAATAACAATAAAAATACTACTTGTGCAAAGGGTACTGTAATTTCTTAGTTATTGATTAAGAAAATCTTCTACTGCATAATATGGTCTTTCGGATAGGTAGGCTTTTGTCAGTTTACGGAATTTGGGGAAAGATGCTGCAGATTTAAGTTGTAGAGGGAGATGGTTGTAAAGTTTTTTTGCGGAATATAATATAGATTTCTTTACTAACTCAGATGACGGGGTTGGTAAATAGACATCAAAAGTAGAATTTCTCGTGAAGTAGTCATGATTAGGTCTTGGTGGAAAGACATGTAGATGTTTACGAATTAAGCAAACAGTTTCTAAAATATATAAAGATGGAAGGGTTAAAATTCTGTGATCTTTGAAGTAATTTCTACAATGTGTTGTTCTTCTGAGGCCAAACAGATATCTTATTGCTCTTTTTTGTAATTTTAAGAAATTTTACAGAATCAACAGTACTGATCTGGCTGTTATTAAGAGGTAAGGGTTGGAGAGCTGCTTTATAAGATAATGCTACTGTTTTATCTACGTTAAACGAGAGTAAATAAGAGTCAGACCAGGTTTTTATTGTAAGTAGATCAGAAGTTATAGTAGCATAAAGAGTTGCAATATTTGAGTTGCTCCAAGTGATACTGGTATCATCAGCAAAAAGAAAGATTTTTCCATCGATTTTTAAACTAGTGATGTCATTAATAAAGATAAGGAAAAGTAGAGGACCCAATACTGATCCTTGAGGTACCCCACATACAATGTTTTTGAGACTAGAGTCTGTATCATTTGCTCTAACCAGTTGTTTCCTATCATCCAAGTAAGATTGGAACCAATTCAAAGAAATACCTCGAATTCCGTAGAAATTTAGTTTTTTTATCAAAATTTACCAAAGCTTTGGCGTAGTCACAAAAAACGGTGGCAGTGTGAAGATTATTGTTCAGTGCTTGATAAACCTCATGTAGTACAGAAAACATGGCATCAGTGGTGCATTTATTATTTAAAAAGCCGAACTGATTTTGTGATAAAATGTTGTTTTCAACGAGAAAGGACATAAGTCGCGCTTTTATGAGTCTCTCAATAATTTTGGAGAGTACCGGTAGTAGTGCAATAGGTCTATAATTGCAGGTATTAGATATTTCACCACCCTTATGAAGAGGAATAATGATGGCAGTCTTTAGGCACTCTCGAAATTTGCCTTTCTCAAAAGAATCATTAATAAGTGAGATGAGGACTTCCAACACATTTTCTGGGAGATTAGAAAAAATTTTTATCGATAGACCATCAGTACTACAGGAAGATTTGCTTTTGATACTATTGATTGTTTGGATCAGTTCAGATTTATCGACTGGTTTTATAAAGAATGAATTCGAGACCTTTCTTGAATTAGGGAGATACGAAATGGGATCTTTTTGTGGCAAAATAGTTGATGTAATATTTTTACTCACATTAACAAAGTATTCATTTAGATTTTCAGGGTCTGGAAGGGAAAATGTTTGAGCAGTGTGGGTTTTATTTCGAAGATTATTTATTATGGACCAAGTTTCTTTTGCCACACTTTTAGAGCTTCCTAGACGGTTTTGGTAGTAGACTTTTTTAGCTGATTTTATAAGTTTAAGATAGGTTGCCCTGTACTTGGTGATATATTCAGTGATAGAGACGTTGGTAGTAAATTTCTTGGTGTAGAGTAGAGAACGCATATTCTTGGAAGATATTCGGATACCTTTAGTAGTCCAGGGTTTGCGATGTTTTGGCTTAATTGGAATTAAAGGAAATGCTTTATTGAAGATACAGACAAACAAGCTTATCTAAAAAATCACTGAAATTATTATCCACGTCCATAGCAGGAAAGTGCCACTCAGAGGTTAAGCATAAATTTTGGAAATTACGAAAGTTCCGGGTAGAAAAAATCCTGCCTAAACGTCAGGTTTTCGAGGAGGGTTTGCTAAAGATATTAAACTTCGTATAAACTGCATCATGATCAGATAGTCCAGCATTAATAATTGTAGAGTGGACATCAAGGGGTGAGAAATCTGAGACAGTATAATCAATTATGGTAGATGAAGTTTTTGTAATCCTTGTAGGAGAATCAACATGCATTGTTAGACCATACAATTCAAATATGTTGATCAAGGATATTTGTATAGCACAAGCAGCAGCATAATCAATGTTAAAGTCCCTGCATAAAATTTTTCTACTTTTATGGGGTAGGTCATCTACAGTCGGAAAAACGAAAGAATACCCATGAACGAACATATAAAACACGCTGTATTTTCCTGCCACTGTGTCACACAAAAAATTGGCCAGCACAAGTACATGTAATAATTATTGTTACATGTACTTGCACTGGACAATTTTCTTTGTGGCAAGGTGACAGGAAAATACAGGGTGTTTTATATGTTCGTTCATGGGTATTCTTTCATTTTTCCGACTGTAACAAATTTAAAGTAATTTAAAGTGTCCATCTCAACAATTAAAATACTAAGGACATATAAGAGCAAACACAGAAAACATGGAAAGACTCATTATAGAATGAAAGGTGGAAGGCCGAAGATCACGATGAAGATCCCCAACAAGATGGATCAATCAAATTACAGGAATATGCAAAAGACCTATGCATGAGTTAAAAGAAATGACAGAGACAGAGATCTTTGGAGACGGACAATACACGACATTACTACACTCCCTACTCCCTCCGGGAGTCATGACTGGAGAGAAAGATGTACTCTCTAACCTTCAGTAATGAACTCAAAATATTTATCATGTTATTAAAAGAATTAATGATTTTTACTTACTTTCTTCACTTGTTTGCTTTTCTTCAAATAGTGTAAATTTATGTTCATCTTGTTCTACTTCAGTTTTTACATGGAATTCATTTGGGTCTAAATAATCAAATATCTGGTACTCACATTCTCTCTTGGGTTCTTCCTTAATTTCAAGATTGAAGGCATCCAAGGAATTATCACATGTCTCATTATTTGTTTCTATTTTACAAGTTTTCTCACTAGTTTCTTGTTTTATTTCCATATTATGATATATTTATGAAAGTTGATTTTATTTGCCAAAAGCCAAATATCACAGCTGAGCTGATACCTGATGCTGATGGATGAAGATGAAGATTAAACTGTCCGGTAATACTATATTATTAATCTATGATTAAACTGCGCTAGTGCGCATGTGCGGCCATGTCACACATAGGCGTTTCAATTAGGACATTCGGATTTAAGATTTAACCTTTAAAGATTTAAGATTTAACCTTTAAAGATTTAAGATTTAACTACCCGCTCAAGTTATAAAATAACTACACGCGTGGCGTACTTTATACGCCACAAGGAAATACACTTAAAAACAGCGGATTTGTTTACTGTTTTTTGAAAAAATACATTAAGGGCCGGTTGTTCGAACGCTAATGAACAATGATCACTATCAAATATTTAATTACTGTCACCAAAACTGTCAATGTCAACTTTTATTGGGTTGCTGAAAACATAATTGATTAAAATTATGAGATTAGTTAATCAATTAACATAACAATTATTAACATAATTGATTAAGTAATTTCATATTATGTTTTCAGCAACCCAAACAAAGTTGACATTGACAGTTGGTGACAGTAATTAAATATTTGATAATGATCATTGTTGATTAGCTTTCGAACAACCGGCCCTTAGTTGTTTGTTATAAACCTTATTCGGCATCAGTGAATACTTGGAGTTCCTTCTCAGTAAGCCAATTGGGATTTATAACTGGAATCATGGAATAACTGGATTCCATGATAAATAAAATTACTAATAAAAAATTTTTTGAAATGTGATTTTTTACAGGAGAAAAAGTATTGTTTATAAAGAAAAATATATTTTGTGCCATAATGGCTAAAAAACAATTTAAATATGTACTTATATTACTACTTATATTAATATAATCGTGGCGTATAGGGCTTTTCATTCACAGTCATTTGTTTCGAGCTTCTGTCATGTGTCACATAATATTAATATATAGTCGGTTCGCTAAACTCAGACGCAACTGGCTAGATATTTTATTCGATATTTTTTTTGTTTTTTGCCAATTTTGCAAAAATTGGCAAAATTACTAACTAATTAGTGATTAAAAACTATTTAGTAATTATTTTTTGCCAATTTTACTAAAATTGGCAAAATTACCGACTAAAATATCTAGAAAGTTGCGTCTGAGTTTAGCGAACAGACTATATCTACGTCATACGTTATTGGTAATACCAATGATACAAATCAAAGACGTATGTCGTAGAAATATTAATATTATGTGACACATGACAGAAGCTCGAAACAAATGACAATCGATGAAAAGCCCTATTCGCGGTGTGCAAGTAGGTACTTGGAAAGGGAAACGAGAAACGGCCGTGCGCGAGTCGCGGAGAAATCTTGCAACTATCTCAAATTGACGTATATTTCATACCTTCTGTCATTGAAGCAGAAAAATTATATATTGCTCCACAATATTGATATGATCTGCAATTATTATATAAAGGGAAATTTAATTAATTGTATTTTAATAACTAATTTTATTTACTACATACAATTGTTTATGTTTGCATAACATAACCTGCATCTTATTTTTTCTTTTTATTATTTTTTAGACTATGGCCTTGACAATTATCCAGCAACCAGGACTAATATAATTGGCCAATATAATTAAAAGTGCGAATAAAAGTACAGAGCGTAGAAATAGAGGTCGCTTTGCCGAACTTGCACGGTCCCAATATTGTACACCACCGGAAACAACAAATAATAAACTGTAAATTACGATCTTCCCAGAACGCCGATTATAACAAAACTAAAATTAAATTGTAAAGCACATTCCAGTGCTAGGTTAGAGAGATAAACAAGGTCAAAAATTAAATTTTTAAATATATTTGCAGTAAAATTCTTATATCTGGCGTACAAAATCCCAGGCAACCAAACGACGTTTTTATAACGTAGATAACACGTCATAAAAATGACCAATTGACGTGTTTCTATGACGTAGTACTGACGTTGAAAATCACGTGTATTTGTCTCATCGATTTGACGTCATAATTGTGACTATTTTAAAACGTAATCGTATCTACGTTTTTTTCACGTCGGTAAAATCACGTCTTTAATACTTTCAAAAAGTGACCTCTTTCAGATGTCTCAAACTAGTATAAAAAGTAGGTACATAACATGAAACCTATAGGCCTACGTCCCATGTGTCGAAGATATAAGTACTACCACTTGTTTAAGATCGCTTGTGCGCTAGGCTAGAAGCATCATTAATTCTGCATGATTGTACCAGCCCTCACATTTTAGAATTTTCACTAGTTATATATACCTACTTACTGTGTCAAAATTGAAACAACATATATATGAAACTAATAAATAATTTATTAACAAGTTATCCAGCACACTAATATCTTAATTTAACGCTGTCTTAATGTCTTCATTTAACGCTTAATTAAAAACAAATAAACATAACCTCAAATAGTTGTCAAGAAGAATTACTGCATTAAACTAACTCACTGAGCAAAAACATATAAAAATCGCTTAATTTACACGTTTCTTCAACTAAATATCTAAATGAAAAGTCTTATTTTATCACACAAGGCACAAACCACGTAAACAATAAATGAGAAATTTCTTATGAACATTTAGCGTTATCTATACCCAAACGAAATTGTTTGGAGTCAATACAAACAAACAAGCTCCTCCCAATTTCGTGACGTCAGACTTAGGCTATCTAAAATTAAAACGTTTTTTAAACGTAATTTTAACGTCATTAATCTTACGTATTTAAAATCACCTACAAAAGACGTCTATATGACGTAATGTTCAAACACGTGTTATATTCAACCAAAAACTGACGTTTCCTCAACGTTATATGACGTCACTTGGTTGCCTGGGATACGCCAGCGCGTGTAGTTAAAGGTTAAATAAGAGTTTTAATGATAAAACAAGCTGAAAATGGCGAGCATTATCATAACGAAAACTTTGTTTATTTACGTATTTAAATTCATAATATGGAAAATTACTATTACGAAAAGTTGTTTAGAATTAAAAATTATGTTTCAATTTGCAATTATATCATTCTAATTTAAATGTTGTGAACTATAAAAGATTTACTCAAAATTCATATTTTTTACATACCTCGTATAAAATTAATAAAATTGTATATGTGATGGTTGCATCATAAATCTTAGACCACAGAATTAGGAGAATTCCTCCTATAGGATTCCTCCTATAGAATTCCTCCTTAGGAGAATTCCTCCTATACTGTGCTTAGACCATGAAGAGCTTTTTATGAAGAATAACTTTTCTTCGTCAAATTAAAAATGCAAGAGTTATAAATGAAAATGATGATTTAAAATAAACCTTATTTTCGTTTTCAGCACCATCAAAACCTTAGGTTAGACGAAAATTAGCCATTCACCACACCGTGGTCAGTATGAGAAATAAGCGTTATTTTAAGAGTGCCACTCGTCGTCTATAAAGTCACATAACTTTTTTCTTATTGCATACTTTGACTTGATATTTTCCAAAAAACTTCTTCATTAATTATATTTTATTCCTGTGTTGGTGAAAATTATAAACTAAAAAGTTTGTCACTCAACTTTTTCAAGTAGATAAACGCATGAAACTAACGAAATCTGACGACAAAATGTTTAAAAATTAACAACTCCTCTTTTAATTTGTTTAAACAGTTTGAATAAAGCACATTGTTATTTAAATACTTCAAAGATGACACAGTAAAATGTTCAAAAGGAAATATTTACAGCGACCAAAGATACAGCGAGGTATAAAGTCGAAAAATTATTAAAATTGATTTTTCGCATTTTTGCATAAAATTTTATTTTTTAACATGTACCACCAAGTCTAGATAAAAAAAATAAACTTCATATTCAGATTTAGCGGTATCGAAAATATAAACAATCACTAAAATTGGTCATTCATCTTAAAGTTGATATTCGTGGTCGGATCACTTATTTTGTATTTGCTGTCTTTTTTTATAAATAACAAGCTTCGCTGGTGTCGCTCCTAGCGGTTATTAATTCAACTTTTACCGGTAATTTTTAAATTTATTATTTAATTGTTATCGCTTAATATTTACAACGCAAAAAAGTAATTAAATTGTAATCGATTTTTTTAAGATTTTGCTAATCATTTTGACGTTCTATTGATAAAATATGAATTTCTTACTTCGGATACTTTTACAATTATCGTGTAGATGGCGCTAAGATTAATTTATAATTACATATTACGGAACATTAAAAAAACTTAAATTCAGTATTTAAGACGTAAGTATATATTTAAGGTAAAAATATATACCACAGCTTTTACCAACTAATATTTTTTATAATTAATGTTTTTAATTTTAATTTTAAATTAATCACTTTGACATTTATATCAAAGGCTATAGCGGGATAAGATGGTCAAAATTGCACCAGGCTCGATTCAGTTTTGGGTTTAGCCATTCGAAAATATATAATTGAAAACTCACTCAGCCAAATTTTCAAGTCCCTAGGTGCACCGGGGGGTCCGCTATGGAAAAAAACGTGTTTTTCTGAAAACATTTTTTTCCAGACGCTGTATTGCTACAAAAAATCTGAAAAAATTAATGAATGCGTATCTTAACAACACAAAGATGCCTGATTTTTTTCAGATTTTTAGCTTCAAAATTGAGTACAGGAAACATTTTTGAAATTTTAATAAAAATTTTAGGTTAAGTTGTAAATTTTTCGCCAACTTTAAAATATTATTATTTTGTGTATTTTTTTCCATTCTTTCGAATGGTATAGGCATCATTATCATTTTTGACGTGGAAAATACCTAAAAATAAAAAAAAACTGTTTTTTTTGGCATTTTCTGAAGTTTTTGACTCATAAACTCAACAACATACAGCTAAATTAATCATTTACATTTTTATATGTATTGTTACATTTACAATCAAAATCAGCTATTAGAACTTTTTTTTCCTACAGCATGCTCAAAAACCCCGTTTCCGCGTTTTTACTAAATAGCCTCAGAAATCAGTAAAAAAAATAATTCTTTTAACGTTTAAAAAATAAATTAAAATTTTGTTGATATCGATAGAATGTAATACAATTATTACTTAAATAAATTATTTTTGTGTTTTGCACGATTGTTTGAATTTCATATATAATAATATCGTCCCATTAAGGGTACCCTGCCATAGGCTTATAAAAAAATCAATAAATTAATTTTTTTAACGTTTTAACGTTTAAAAAATAAAATTTTTGTAGTATTCGATAGAAAATGTTGCCCCTTTATAAAAATGCTTGTTGCGGTTGTGATTTTCAAAGCGCGCTAAGGTTAAAAAAGCTCGGCACTTTGGTGCCGTACGCAAGGAAGCGCTTCTAGCCACGTTTTTGGAAAAACTCAGGATAAACCAGTCCTCAAGTACCCGCCGTCGAAGCCACTAACTACTTACGTAATAAAAATATTTTTAAAATAATAAAATAAGAAAATCTGCGGTTTCGATTTGATTAAAAAATAAAAAAAAAATAAATAAAAAAAATATTTTTATTAAACGTTAATGAGGAATTATTATTTAAATAAATAATTATTAAATTATTTGAATTACTTAATTGATTAAATAGTGCAACCTAAAGAGTGCAGAGTGTTTAAAGGGATTAATAAATTAATTATTAAAAAGTTACTACACAATCATGAAATTACAAAATTCAAATTAATATACAGCATGGTGCAAAGAAAGAAATAAATTCGTTATTTCGTAAACTGGCGACTTTGTATAATGGTATAAAATTCTATTAAAAAACTTTTAAAAAAGTCATCCAAATAGATTATAGAAAAACATCAGAACATTTTCTATCTAGTCAGATCATCTTCAGTGACATTCTGTTTAGTTACTGAAACTATAGCCCGCTAGTTGATATATTATTACGTAGTATTCAAAATTACATAATTATTTATTAAAATTTTCCATATAAATAGTTAATCATAAAAATGCCAAAGGAAATAGCTTCAGAACAACATTAAAATTATACTTTTGAAATGCGGCACAATGTCGATATTAATGGACTTTACTAAAGCTCAAAAGCAGCATGGCTTTCCTGCTCGAAAAACTGAAGGGGTACTTGTCACAACGAGTTCGAGGTCAAGACGGAATTCGGTCTGTGTCACTTGTCTTGACTTGTCATTCCAAAAGTATAATTTTAATAAAAATTTTATTTTAATAAAATTATGTAATTTTAAAAACTATATATCAACTAGTGGGCTAGTTTCAATTACTACACAGAATGTCACTGAAGATGATTTGACTAGATCGAAAACATACTGGATGTTCTTGGATGACTTTTTTAAAAGTTTTTTAATAAAATTTTATACCATTATACAAACCAAAGTTCTTTACTACTATGGTTTTTCAAATAACCGTAATTCTCATTAAAAAAATTCATCGACTACGTCATCGCGCCCAGATGGATGACGTCACTACTAGTATAATATATATGCCAAAAAATCACAATTAAAAAATCGACCTCTTTCGGGATTTTTCCTTAGAGTCGACAGTTTAATAAATAACGAATTTATTCCTTTCCTTTGCATCATATTGTATATTAATTTGAATTTGAATTTTGTAATTTCATGAGTACGTAGTAACTTTTTAATAATTCATTTATTAATCCCTTTAAACACTGCACTCTTTAGGTTGCACTATTTAAGCAATTAAATAATTCAAATAATTTAGTAATTTATTTATATAATAATTCCTCATTAACGTTTAATAACACGATTTTTATTACGTAAGTAGTTAGTGACTTCGACGGCAGTACTTGAGGAGTGGTTTTTTTTTGTATCGAACACTACAAAAATTATATACGTTAAAAAATTTTCCTCATTAACATTTAATAACACCATTTTTATTACGCAAGTAGTTAGTGACTTCGACGGCAGTACTTGAGGAGTGGTTTTTTTGTATCGAACACTACAAAAATTTTATTTTTTAAACGTTAAAAAATTGATTTTTTTATAAGCCTATGGCAGGATACCCTTAATGGGACGATATTATATGTATATGAAATTCAAATAATCGTGCAAATAAATCACTTATTTAAGTATTAATTGTATTACATTCTATCGATAACAACAAAATTTTAATTTTTTAAACGTTGAAAAAATTATTTTTTGACTGATTTTTAAGGCTATTTAGTAAAAAAAAATAAGAAGATAAAAATACATACAAAAAGGTAAATTATGATAATTTAGCTGTATGTTGTTGAGGTTATGAGTCAAAAACTTCAGAAAAAAACAGTTTTTTCGATTTTTAATTATTTTCCACGTCGAAAATGATAATGGTGCCTATGCCATTCGAAAGAATGGAAAAAATTCACAAAATAACAATATTTTAAAGTTGGCGAAAAATTTCCAACATAACCTAAAATTTTTTTGAAAATTTCAAAAAAGTTTTCTGCGCTCAATTTTGAAGCTAAAAATCTGAAAAAAATCAGGGTGCTTTGTATTGTTAAGATACGCCTTCATTAATTTTTTCAGATTTTTTGCAGCAATACAGCGTCTAAAAATAATTTTTTTTTCAAAAAAACACGTTTTTTCCATAGCACCTATCTCCTGGGGATCCTGTTATTTTTTAATCAAAACGAAACCGTAGATTTTCTTATTTTATTATTTTAAAAATATTTTTATTACGTAAGTAGTTAGTGACTTCGACGGCGGGCACTTGAGGGCTGGTTTATCCTGAGTTTTTTCCAAAAACGTGGCTAGAAGCGCTTCCTTGCGTACGGCACAAAAGTGCCGAGCTTTTTTTAACCTTAGCGCGCTTTGAAAATCACTACCGCAACAAGCATTTTTATAAAGGGGCAACATTTTCTATCGAATACTATAAAAAATTTATTTTTTAAACGTTAAAACGTTAAAAAAATTAATTTATTGATTTTTTTTATAAGCCTATGGCAGGGTACCCTTAATGGGACGATATTATTATATATAAAATTTAAAAAATCGTGCAAAACAAAAAAATAATCTATTTAAGTATTAATTGTATTACATTCTATCGAGAACAACAAAATTTTAATTTTTTAAACGTTAAAATAATTATTATTTTTTACTGATTTCCGAGGCTATTTAGTAAAAACGCCGACAAACGGGGTTTTTGAGCATGCTGTAGGAAAAAAATAAGTTCTAATAGCTGATTTTGATTGTAAATGTAACAATACATATAAAAATGTAAATGATGATTAATTTAGTTGTATGTTGTTGAGTTTATGAGTCAAAAACTTCAGAAAATGCCAAAAAAAAAACATTTTTTTCGATTTTTAGGTATTTTCCACGTCGAAAATGATAATATGGCCTATGCTATTCGAAAGAATGGAAAAAAATACACAAAACACCAATATTTTAAAGTTGGCGAAAAATTTACAACATAACCTAAATTTTTTTTGAAAATTTCAAAATTTTTTCCTGCGCTCAATTTTAAAGCTAAAAATCTGAAAAAAATCAGGTAACTTTGTGTTATTAAGACACGCATTCAATAATTTTTTCAGATTTTTTGCAGCAATACAGCGTCTGGAAAAAAATGTTTTCAAAAAAACACGTTTTTTTCCATAGCGGACCCCCTGGAGCACCTAGGGACTTGAAAATTTAGTTGAGTGAGTTTTCAATTATATATTTTCGAATGGTTAAACCCAAAACTGAATCGAGCCTGGTGCAATTTTGACCATCTTATCCCGCTATAGCCTTTCCGGTAAACGTTTACAGACTTGCCACTACTGGCGCTCGCGAATTTGTAAATATCACCTCTACGTACGAGCTCACAGCGTATACGCTATGAGCTTGTACGTAGAGGGGATATTTTATAAAATCGCGAGCGCCAGTAGTGACAAGTCTGTAAACGTTTACCGGAAATTTGACACAAATGTCAAAGTGATTAATTTAAAATTAAAATTAAAAACATTAATTATAAAAAATATTAGTTCGCCAAAGCTGTGGTATATATTTTTACCTTAAATATACTTACGTTTTAAATACTGAATTTACGTTTTTTAATGTTCCGTAATATGTAATTATAAATTAATATTAGCGCCATCTACACGATATATGTGAAAGTAGCCGAAGTAAGAAATTAATATTTCATCAATAGAACGTCAAAATGATTAGCAAAATCTTTAAAAAATCTATTACAATTTAATTACTTTTTAGCGTTGTAAATATTAAGCGATAACAATTAAATAATAAATTTAAAAATTACCGGTGAAAGTTGAATAGTAATCCACTAGGATCGACACCAGCGAAGCTCAGAGCGTATACGCTGTGAGCTCGTACGTAGAAGGGATATTTACAAATTCTCGAGCGCCAGTAGTGACAAGTCTGTAAACGATTACTGGAAATTTGACATAAATGTCAAAGTGATTAATTTAAAATTAAAATTAAAAACATTAATTATAAAAAGTATTAGTTTGTCAAAGCTGTGTTATATATTTTTACCTTAAATATACAATACGTTTTAAATACTTTTTTTTTTTTATTATCTCCCTTTATTGACAATCAGATATAAAACAAACATCTATAAGTCAATTTGTTGGTCTTACATTAAATTAAATTATTGTAAATGTGGTGACGTGGAGAGGTAAACATCCAGCGATGTTTCCTCAGTTACCTCTTAGGTCGGAGGGCCAGCTTCTTCTTAGTCTTCTATTGTGGACAGGTTGCAGTAGTGGATGAAGTAGTGGATTAGGATGGTCTTCTAGTTTGTTGTGGTGTTTTCTGTTGTTTTCTCGGATGACTTCGGTTACATATGGAATTTTTAGATCTGTGTGTAGAGTTTGGTTTGATACATACCATGGTGCATTAACTATTGCTCGAAGTATCTTGGATTGCGCTCTCTGGATAATCACAGTATTGGATTTGCTAGCACAGCCCCACAGTTCAATGCCATAAGTCCAGATTGGCTTTATCACTGCTTTATATATTAGCAATTTGTTTTCTATTGAAAGATGGGAATTTCTTCCAATGAGCCAGTAAAGTTCTTTGGTTTTTAGGTCAAGTTGCATTCTTTTCTTTGTTATATGGTGTTTCCAGTTGAGTTTATTGTCAAAGTGTAGCCCTAGATATTTGACTTGATTACTTTGTGGTATTTTTATTTGATTGATGGTTACTGGTGGGCAGGTTCCAGTCCGGAGAGTGAATGTTATATGGGATGATTTTGTTTCGTTTACCTTAAACTTCCACTTCTTCAGCCATATTTCAAGTGAGTTTAGATGCTCTTGGAGATTTTGTGTTGCTGCAATAGGATCGTCATGCTTGGCAAAAATAGCAGTGTCGTCTGCAAATGTCCCGATGGTTGTTTTATCATTTGTAGGCAAGTCATATGTATATAGTATGTACAATAATGGTCCTAGTATGCTCCCTTGTGGTACGCCAGAGTGAATAGGCTTGTATTCCGAGACTTCTTCATTAACTTTTACTTTAAACTGCCGTTCGTGTAGGTAGGCTCTCAGTAGGTTGTAGTAACTTGCTGGAAGAATTCTTTTTATTTTGCATAACAAGCCTGGATGCCAGACTTTGTCAAAAGCCTGACTGATGTCTATAAAGGCTGCTGTGCAGTACTGCTGATTTTCAAGTGACTGGTTAATGGCGTTGACTATGCGATGGCATTGTTGTATCGTTGAATGGCTTTGTCGAAATCCGAACTGATGATCTGGGATCCAATTTTGTGGATTTATTTCTGCATTTATTCTGTTTAGGATAAGTCTTTCAAGCAACTTGGAGATTGTTGGTAATAAGCTGATAGGCCTATATGATGAGACATCTAGAGGGTTTTTGCCAGGCTTTGGTATCATAATTATTTGTCCAATTTTGAGTGCTTTGGGCCAGTAGTCACATCTAAGTATTGCATTGAATATGTGCAGTAGTTTAACTATGCCCTTTTTGGGTATTTCTTTTAACATTTTTGCGGTTATCAGATCTTCGCCTGGTGCCTTCTTTGGGTTTAGGGTGGCAATTACGTCTCTAATTTCTTTTGGAGTAAATAGTTTTATTCGGTCCTGTATCTGTAGTGGTTCTTCTAATATTTGGTTCGCTTCTGGTACTTGGTCGTCATTTAGTGGAGTAAAAACTTCTGCTAAATACTCGGCAAATAGGTCAGCCTTTTCTTTATCACTTTTTGCCCATGGTCCTGGTGGTGTTGAATTTTTACGTATTGGAGGTAATGCTGTTATTGGCTTTCTCTTACTTTTTATGGGCTTCCATATAGAGTTGTCTTGTCTTGAAAGATTGGTGATATAATTCGTAAATGACTCATTTTTGACTTCTTGCAGCTTTGATTTTAATTTGTTGCTGATGCGATTGTATCTTGTTCTGCTGTCTGGTGTGTGTGTTCGTTGCCATGCAGATCTGGCCTTTCTTTTTTCAGCTACCAGTTTTTTTATTTCTAAAGGTATATTACTTATGTTTCTGTTGGGACTACTTTGTGGGGTAGCTGATTTAGCTGCATACTGTAGTATGTTTATAAATTTGTTATAGTCCTCTTCTATTTCTTCCGGTTTTTTCAGCCTCGTTGTTATTTCGATAGTATCGTGAATTATTTGTCGGTAAGTGTCCCAGTTTGTTTTATTGTTGTGCAGGTGGAGTTTTGGTTTTTTAGTGATAACTGTTGTACTTACCGTTGCTATTATTGGGCTATGGTCAGTAGTTAGGTCATAGCTTGGTGTTATATCTGTATAAGTTATACCGATACCGTTTGTTATGAAGAAGTCCAATAAATCTGGTTTTTTGTTGGGATCGGTCGGCCAGTATGTTGGTGTTCCCGTTGAGATAAATGAGTAATTCTTATTTTGTATAACATGTGCCAGTTCTCTGCCTTTTGTTGTTATAAGTCGTGACCCCCACAAGGTATGCTTGCTGTTGTAATCTCCCCCAGCAATGAATTTTGGTCCTAAAGTTTGGAAAAATTCTTCATAGTGTTCTCGTTTTAGATTATGGCGAGGAGGGCAGTACACAGCTGTTACGTTGACATTATATGGAAGTGCTTCAACGCTTACTGTCGTTGCTTGTATGTGTTCTTCTTTGTACTTCAGTAGTTCATGATGTTTAATATTTTCTTTGATGAGTATTGCTGTACCTCCGTGGGCTGTGCCGTCAGGATGCTCAGTATGATATAGTTTATATTTAGGTATGTTAAAATATGTTCTGTTTGTGAAGTGTGTTTCACTAATTAAAAATATGTCAATTTTATTTATGTCTAGAAATATTTTCACTTCTTCTGTATGGCTTGGAAGGCCGTTGGCATTCCATTGGGCTATTCGAAGAAACTTAGCCATTTATTTCATTTTGTTCATAAGCATGGTAAGCATGTTGAGGACCATGCTATTTTGTTGGATTAGTTGGTTGAATAGATTCTTGAATTCTTCCAAAAACTTGTTTAACACAGTGGTTGTATCTTCTGTTTGGTTGCGTTTAGTTACTTCAGCATAGCTCATGCCCTGGGGCAGTGGATTGGATAGTTGTTGTGTGTTTCTTGTGTATATATCATTTGTGTAGATTGCTGATGGGTTTTGATGCTCTCCATTGTTTTTATTGCTTCCTTTGGTAAGTTTCTTATAGTGATCACATCCCTTGTAATTGGCTGGGTGGCCTCCATTGCATAACGCACATATGGCTGGCGTCTCCTTTGACTTTTTGCACGTGGTGGTATTGTGTGAGCCTCCGCATTTTACACAGACGTATGGTTTATTACAATATGATTTGGAATGTCCATATTGTTGGCATCTCATGCACTGTATTATACTGTTTTTTTGAGTTCGTGGAGGTTCTATGTGTACTACTCTGTTCTGTAGGCCTGTTATATTATAGACATCTTTGTTGTTTTGCGCGGGTTCTAAATCTACAAAGAAGAGATTAAGTGGTTCTTTGGTTTTTTGTTGTTTTACATTAACTATGTTTCTCACTTTGTGCCCTAACTGAGATAGCTCACTTTTTATGTCATCAGTATTGGTTGAGTGATGTAAGTATCTGATCACGATTCTGTAGGCTCGTTCTTCTTTTAGTTGGTACGTGTGATGGTATATATATTTTTCCTTGAACTCCTTAACCAATTTTCGGTATATTTCTGGTGTTTCACAATTTATTTTGACAACGTTGTTTATTAAACTTTTTGTCTGGTATTCTTCTTTTTTGGCTATTTCCTCTAATTGCTTTGTCATCTCTTTGAAATCCTGTACCCCGTGTACAAATATTGGTGGAGGTTTTGGTATTTTGTTGGTTTCGACGTTTCCAATATTTTCTTCTGTTTCTTTCGACAGCGGTTGGAATCGGTTACCTGTTTCAATTTCGCTTGGATTTGGTTTGTTGTTATGTATTTTCTTTCTTTTATTGCTTCCCATGACTTGCCAAGCGTTTTTACTGTTTGTCTGATTTTCTTCTTCATCTTCGCTGGTTGATGTCATATAGTGAGTTTCTCTGTCTTCGATATTTGCACTATTTTTACTTGATGTCGGCATTTGCTGCTGAACTGGTTGAGAGCTGAACTGGTTGGTATTTACTGTCTGTATAGGAGTTGTATGATACTGTTGTTGCATAGTTGGCATATTCATGTTCATTGCATTTTCTGGTTGCTTCATCATTGTTGGCTGCCACTGTAGTTGGTTATTGGTTGCTTGTGGTATTTGTAAATTTATTGGATCACTCTGTATGTTTTGTTGTTGATAAACTGGTTGTCCATTTCTGAACCCAATAAGATTCCCCGAAGGGAACATATTGTTTTGTTTTTCTCACTTATTGCTAATGGGTTTTTTTTTATTGTTGTTGATAAGATAATTAGAATTCTTAATCACCGGTTTTTCGGAGCGCTTTAACGATGTTTACACCTCGATGGCCCAGCGACGACTGTTTTAAATACTGAATTTAAGTTTTTTTTAATGTTCCGTAATATCTAATTATAAATTAATATATTAATCTTACCGCCATCTATACGATAATTGTGAAAGTATCCGAAGTAAGAAATTCATATTTTATCAATAGAACGTCAAAATGATTAGCAGAATCTTAAAAAAATCGATTATAATTTAATTACTTTTTTGCGTTGTAAATATTAAGCGATAACAATTAAATAATAAATTTAAAAATTACCAGTGAAAGTTGATTAGTAATCCGCCAGGAGCGACACCAGCGAAGCTCACAGCGTATAAAAAAAGAGAGCAAATACAAAATAAGTGATTGATGTGATCGTTTATTATGGGAGTTTCGCTGGTGTCGCTCCTGGCGGATTACTAATTCAACTTTCACCGGTAATTTTTAAATTTATTATTTAATTGTTATCGCTTAATATTTACAACGCAAAAAAGTAATTAAATTGTAATCCATTTTTTTAAGATTTTACTAATCATGTTGACGTTCTATTGATAAAATATGAATTTCTTACTTCGGATACTTTTACAATTATCGTGTAGATGGCGCAGATTAATTTATAATTACATATTACGGAACATTAAAAAAACTTAAATTCGGCATTTTAAAACGTAAGTATATTTAAGGTAAAAATATATACCAGAGCTTTGAGCAACTAATATTTTTTATAATTCATATTTTTAATTTTAATTTTAAATTAATCACTTTGACATTTATGCCAAATTTCCGGTAAATGTTTACAGACTTGCCACTACTGGCGCTCGCGAATTTGTAAATATCCCTTCTACGTACGAGCTCACAGCGTTGACATAAATGTCAAAGTGATTCATTTAAATTTAAAATTAAAAACATTAATTATAAAAAATATTAGTTGGTCAAAGCTGTGGTATATATTTTTACCTTAAATATACTTGCGTTTTAAATACTGAATTTACGTTTTTTAATGTTCCGTAATAAATGTAATTATAAATTATTCTATTAAAGCGCCATCTACACGATAATTGTGAAAGTATCCGAAGTAAGAAATTAATATTTTTCATCAATAGAACGTCAAAATGATTAGCAAAATCTTAAAAAAATCTGTTACAATTTAATTACTTTTTAG
The DNA here is from genome assembly GCF_917563875.1 of Diabrotica virgifera virgifera. Lineage (NCBI taxonomy): Eukaryota > Metazoa > Arthropoda > Insecta > Coleoptera > Chrysomelidae > Diabrotica > Diabrotica virgifera. The sequence continues at coordinate 102,567,974 of NC_065443.1, forward strand.
CGTTGTAAATATTAAGCGATAACAATTAAATAATAAATTTAAAAATTACCGGTGAAAGTTGAATTAGTAATCCGCCAGGAGCGACACCAGCGAAGCTCAGAGCGTATAGGGCTTTTCATTCACAGTCATTTGTTTCGAGCTTCTGTCAATTGTCGTATAATCCGTGTATATTAATATTATACACAGATTATACAACACATGACAGAAGCTCGAAACAAAGCACAATCGATGAAAAGCCCTATAGGGCTTTTCATCGATTGTCATTTGTTTCGAGCTTCTGTCATGTGTCACATAATATTAATATATCTACGCCATACGTCTTTGGTTTGTATCATTGTTATATATCAATAACGTATGACGTAGATATATTAATATTATGTGACACATGACAGAAGCTCGAAACAAATGACTGTGAATGAAAAACCCTATTATTTCATTTTTCCGACTATAGTTTTCTGAGATGAAATTGTCATATTGAATTCTTTCGCTCTTATGTCAAATATGTGGACTAATCTTTGGAGACTAAATAGGAACATGAAAGGATAGGTATAATTAAACACTTGTTTTATCTACTAATCAACATAATTATTTTCGGTAAAAAAGTACAGTAAACTACAATATAGCACCATAAAAATAGAAGACAGTATAATATCAGATTTACAAAAAGTTAATTCAAGTTGTTACTAAAATTGGCAATGTTGTTGAGCTATACGGCCAAAGTATTGACTTAACACACCAAACATATCCATATCTTTTAAACTACAATTATTGTTAATTAAAGTTTTTATTTTTTAGGTATTTTGAACACAATATACAGGGTGAGGCAGATAAAAGTCCTATTAGAAATATCTCGAGAACTAAAGGAAACAGAATCATGAAAATTTGAATGAAGGGGTTTTGAAGAGTGATTTCTTTAATGAAAATATTTTCATCGATTTGCTACTTCCGGTTATACCGAAAGTGGCTTATAACTTCGTTTTTTTTAAATGGAACATCCTGTATATTTTTACATTTTTGGATTCTCCTGGATGTCTTCTTTCTTAAAATATGAGGTTTTGTAATGTTATACAGGGTAGTTTAAAAGATAATTACGTTTTTTTTCCTAATTTCCTAGCAACATTCACACCCTGTAGAATTGTAGTAGTTTGACATCAAAAACTCTATTTATGTTCAAATGATTTTTAATATAGTCTACTATTGTTAAAAATTGTTAGTATAGGTAAATGTTGAATTGTACTATACAGGGTTGGTCGAAACTCGGAAAGAGTATTTTCTGAGTTTTCTTAAATGGAAAACCCTATATTTTATTATTGCAATGAAATGATATTTTATGCTACTTTTTTATTTCTTAAGCATTCCCTATACCTAACTGCTTTAATTTGTGAGTTATTGGTGATTCAAGCCAAACATTAATTTCAACAAAAAATACGTGAAATTTTATTAGGTTGGCCGTGAAAATATTAAATCACAAATAATTTTTCGGAAATAAATACATATTAATCTAGAGTGATCTTTAAAATTGCCAATAATGGTTGAGCTATCAAAATACCTACGTAGTTAACATTCTTGGCGCGATTAACAATTAAGCAAAAATTAAAGCATTTAGGTATAGGGAATGCTTAAGAAATAAAAAAGTACCATAAAATGTCTTTTCATTGCAATACTAAAATACAGGATGTTCCATTTAAGAAAATTCAGAAAATCCTCATTCCGAGTTTCGACCAACCCTGTATACTAAAATTTAACATTTAGTTATACTAATAATTTTTAATAATAGTATACTATATTAAAAATCATTTTAACATAAATAGAGTTTTTGATATCCAACTACTACAATTCTACAGGGTGTGAAAGTTTCTACGAAATTAATAAAAAAAAACGTAATTAGCTTTTAGACTACTCTGTATAACATTACAAAACCGCATATTTTAAGAAAAAAGACATCGAGTAGAATCTAAAAATGTAAAAATACACTGGGTGTCCCATTTAAAAAAACGAAGTTTAAGCAACTTCCGGTATAACCGGAAGTGGCAAATTGATGAAAATATTTTCATTAAATAGATCACCCTTCAAAACCCCTTCATTCCAATTTTCATGATTCTGTTGCCTTTAGTTCTCTAAAAATATTTCTAATAGGCCAGTTATCTGCCTCACCCTATATATTGGACTAATATACTTAAAATATTTTCTTTTAATTTTTTAAATTTAAGCAAACTCTTTTAATTAAATGATTAATATTATACCTACTTGAAGCACAATATCAATAATAGTTGTTAGTGACGTAATCCATAGTTTGCGAAAATTTCAGTGTACATATTAGATTACAAACGGTCTGTTCAAGAGCTGCATATATATATATATATATATATATATATATATATCGGTATAAAATAATTATATTATGACACAATTTAATAAAATATTCGAAATAAAAATGTATTGGATGCTACTATTTAGGATAGAGATCATCATTCAACTCGGATCTATCCACTGCTGGATATAGGTCTCCCTCAGTCTTTTCCATGTATTTATTGTGAATTGTGTATACAAAATCTTGGCAAGAATATTGAGAAAGACTAAATTGCTATAGGGAAAGAATCTTACATGAGTATAATGCCGACTTTAGAAAGGACAGATCTACGCTAGCCCAAATCTTAAAGGAGATACAGACAACTTATTATGTAGGTAAAGTTCCTCTGCATGTTGTGTTTGTGGATAAAACTGATCAGATTAGTAAAAATGACACTAACTCTACCCGTGAAATTGCTTGGCACGGTCACATTTAAGATCAATTTACGGTTACAAAAGGCTTGGGATAGGGAGATTCTTTATCCACTACATTATTCTATTTAAGGGGATGGGTAGGTATTTTCGGCTGCAATGGTATTTAAATGGGGATTCATTTTTTTCGAATCCTGAGAAAACTAATAAGTATTTTTGAAAAATTTAAACGCAGAATGAAAGATTAAGTTCTTACCGAGGGCCGAAAGTCCCTGAAAACTTCTATAATGTTTATTTGAATAAGTTACAGGGGTGAAAAGAGGGCCGAAAGTCCCTGAAAACTTCTATAATGTTTATTTTAATAAGTTACAGGGGTGAAAAACTAAGAGAAAATGTAGTGTGATTTTTAATTTCAAATATCTCATTGAAAAGAAACTTTTTATATATTCTATGAGACTTTCGGCCCTCGATAATAATTTAGTCTTTCATTTTGTTTTTAATTTTTTAAAAAATATTTATTAGTTTTTTCAGGATTCGAAAAAAAATGGACACCATGTCCGTGGTGATATTTTCCAAATCAAACATTCGCTATCTTTGTCATACAACGTACTGAGTCAAACAGAATATAGACAGTGACAGTTTTAAATATTTGACATGGCATCGGGAATATTTTGAGTTATTGATTAAATAATATTGATAGTGTATTTGATCAATAATTGATTTAAGACGTGAACTTAATAAAAAGTTATTTATTGTTTATTATTTGTGGAAGATCCAAGCAGAGAATACATCAGGATATATTCTGTGATCCAAGTATTTTGTTGTTAAAGATGTTCAAAATTGTAAGCGTTCCATAGTAACAATATATTATTAAAAAATTCATTTAACACTTTTCCTCTTTTCTCGATTGAGTATTAGTTTTTGTTGTACACATAAATTATTACAATCACTGAATACATAGTTAGTGAAAAAATTATCACATTTATTAACTGACTTAATAATTTGCAATTATACAAATAACAGTTATCCAAGAACATTCAAAAGCCAACTCTTTAAAGTCAATGATGACATTGTCAAGTAGAATGACATTCTAGTAATATTTACATATCCATACCAGTGTGAATTTTACTACAGTATTTCTCATGATCATCTTTCAGTGCGTCACAGTTTTTCGATTTCTTTCTAACGCATTAAATTGTATGTGACAGAAAAAAGGCACGTCGGTGATTACATTTCGTCGGTGACATTTTTATAACATTTATTTTAGTTATTCTAGTTATCGATAGATGGCGCCATAATAAAAAAATAATTTTTTTTTAATTAGATAATAATATTACAAATATAATCTGTATAATTTATAAGACTATACAAATCAAAGAAAATACCATTTTATAAATGCAAGAAACACATTTGATTTGTTTTTATTCCAAATTGAAAATAAAATGTGACAACTGTCAGATTTAACTAAAATGTCATGTTTGAATAAATGTGTATTATCACGGACTTACCCTTTTTTATCATTTGTTACGCACTGAAAAATGATCATGAAAAGGACAATACATGTAATTTGCCGTGTAAAGACAGAAAAAGTAGGGATAGCCGTAAAATATTTTCGAATTATGTACCGATGGCCTTATGTTAGAAACTGTAATCAGAAAATGCAGCTGAAAGTGGAAGAAACAATCACGAAAAATGAGCACCAGTGCTTGGCATTTACTGAGCATCTAACTATCCTAGCAAGAACCGTGAAAGATTAAAAATATTTGTGAAGCAAATTATTGAAGAAGCACAGAAAAAATGAAGAAAAAGATTTTAGTGTGAGGTCTGTAAGTGGTAAAAGCTATAGTTGGGGTACATAGGGTGGACAATTGTGAATACCTGGGTGTAGGATTCCATGAAAATGCAAAAGATAAATGGGAGCTCGATGCCAGAATAGAAACAGGGAATAAAACATTAGGTAGTTTAAGAGGCCTAATGAACTCAAAATACGTTTCTAGACAAAGCAAACTCCGAATATAATATAAAACAGTAATTAGACCCACAGTAACATATGCCTGCGAGGCATGGACATTAAATAAGAAGAAAGAGGATACTCTGGAAAGATAGAAAATGAAAATATTGAGACGCATATTCGGAGGATGGAAGACGGGTGGAAGAGAAGAACCAACAACGAATTAACGACTTTGTACAGAGAACCTACCATCACCAGATTCGTCAAGTCACAAAAAATCAGTTCTGTTAAAATAATTAGTTAATCTTATGATTATGTTTTATGGAAATGCCCTAGGCCCTAGGTCTTAACGGCCTGTTGTGCGTATAAATAAATATTTAGGCCTTTATGGGGTTTTATTAAAATCTACACCATTTCAACCTAATTGTCAGGTACAAAGATTTCTTTTCCTATCTGTGCTTGTGACTATACAGTAATCGCCACCCTACTATTAGACACATAGGAACATTGAGCAATTACAGCCCTGGGCCCTTCACTTGTTGCAATGTTTATTTTCATGTCTACCCAAGTAGCAGAACGGGTTTATTAAGTCTTTTAAGGATGCTTTAAAACTGTAGAATAAAACTAAAATTAAAACCATTTGGTTTTTAAGTAAACCTTAAGGTTGCAATAAAACCGCTTTCAGCATAAAAGGGCCCACTCTGAAAGAGGTCAATAAAACCAAAAATAAAAACCTTCTTAAAACTTTGTTTTCTTAAGCAACTGGTTTTAAAGCTGGTGTGAAGGTGGTTTTAAAACCACGTTACAAGACACTTTAAGTGCAGGCAGTTTTATAGCAAACTTAAAAAGGTTTCTTAAATGGAGACTTTTAAAAGACAATTTACCTTATTAAATGATTCTTTAAACCAATATACTTCCATATAGGCTAACAAATTTTTACATGTGTTATGATAGGTAGATACATTTTTGTAACCATAAAATAATAAAAAGTACTTGGTTATTTCGGACTGTCAAGATAGAAAAACACTTGCGCACCCAACTTTACTGATAATGTTAACAAAAATAGGTCTAAATAACTAACGCGCCCCAAAATTTCTGACTTTTGGCGATTAAAAAATAAAAATAAATAAAAAAATTTAAATCCGAAAGATATTAATTTGAAAGAAAAATAATTTTATCTACAATTTTAATGTTTTAATGTTAAAATAAATCGAATTTATGTCTTTAAGTCGCTTATTTATAATTTTTATGTAAGCCTTATATTGTAATCTATCATGGCTTTCAGCATCTCAAGAAAGTAATATGGCCGAAATCCAAATAAAACTATTTAGTCTATCGACAGAGAATTGCTAAGATCAAATGGTTTTATTTTATACTTTTCTAAGAACATAATATATCCTACATAAAAGCAAGGTTGCCTTGGAATTAAAACCCTTTAGTTTTAATGCTGCTGTCAATAATGCCACTTGGTTTTAATGTGAATCTAACCTAATATCGAGGCGCCGTAGTGCTGTGTGTGTTGTATTTTTCTTTTAAAATGACCAGTTCGTTTATATTGTAAGTACTTGCGACTTATTGCGTCCATACTATCTGTACTTCCACTTTTTACAACACACTACACCACTGTTTCGCTCTAAAACAAATGACCGACCATTTTGGACATGAAAGAAGAGGGGATGAGTTTAGTTTTATTGTTTCTAACAATAAGCATAGTTTAGTCTTTACGATAACCAAATTGATTCAGTTAAGAGCGTTTGGTTTTAATATAGCCTACTAATTGCTTTTAAGAAAGCAACTCTAAAGAAAACTAAAAAATAGTTTTAAGGCATATGTTTTACTGACATAATAGTCTTGAGATCAAGTAGTTTTAATAACAGGTTTTATTAGTCATACCTATTAGGAAAATCTTTAAAACCGCAATAAAACTAAAAGGTCACAAACTAGAATCTAATAAAACCAAACAATCCGGAAGTTCGTCATAAAACCTATTAGTTTACTGAGAATATACCATTTTAAAACTACATTAAGACAAAGTACCTATTAAGATTAATTAGTCTTATTTGATACTCTTATTAGATACTTTAAAACTAGTGACAAATGCTTAATAGTTTTAAAGTTTTGGCAGTATATCTACAAGGTAACTTTAAAACCATTATCTTCTTATTTACCACAATAAAACCTTTATAAATAAACCTTAAATAAAACTAAAATGTTTTTATTGTGCTACTTGGGTAGTGGCGTTTAGAACGTCAGAAAATGTATAGGGATGAATATTAAAATAGAAATTTGACAATTAATAGATCAGCTGTATTTGACGCTTATACTTGCCATTTTGTTAAAGTTGTAAAAGTTTTAAAGTAATGTAATATTCTTGGTGTTTTAATAAAGTTATTTCAAAGCAGAGTAACAATACTATTAATTAATGTATTTTTTGTACGAAAAAAATATTTTCAATAATTTCTTGACAGTAACTGTTACATGATAGATATGAAAGTCACATCTGAGAACGGACCGGATTAGCCCATATGCATTGCCATTAGGTACCTACCCATGTATCTAGTAGCGTTTGAAGAATTTTTATACAACAATTACTATAGTTTTCACTCCACATTATTACTGTTTCATTAGATAGATCCGTGGTTTTATTAATATTCTATATGGCGAGCAATTATAGAGACATACTCATTGGAAGTGATATTTTCTTCATCTTCATGTAAAACACAGAACACAGCTTTTTTGACTGTTTTTGAGTTCTTGATTATTTTCTAGTCTGATTTTTCTCAAAATTTGGTTGTTTAAATAAGGAAAAGGATTGTCAATTTCGAATAAAAGACGGGTCGATTTTAAATGTGTCCACGAAATAGGATATAATCTAAAAAAGCAATGTAACCGATGTGGAATTTTTTTTGATGTATGCGAGTATTGAAATTTCTTATACTATAAATATGTAAATAATAAATTATTCAAAAAAAAAAAACATAAATATTTAAAGCAAATAATATAATGTAAATATTCAAAAAGTAACTCCATCACAGGATAAAATACGTGATAGCGGGAGGAGGTTAGCAGAAGTATCATACTACTATGGGGTGACTACCCCTTTAATTTCCCGTTAAATATTACTTTGTTATAGACGTCGTTTTGGGATAAACCTTATATTACTGAAAATTTCAAAATCGGCTTTGTAAATCTCTAACAACTTTTCAAAATTCAATAAATTATATTCAACAAAAAAATTTAAAATATTTAACGGGATATTACCCATTTTTTAATCCTTACAACAATGGCATACGTTTGACTTAACGTTTTAATTTAATTCATATAAATTGATGACGCTTGTGCAAAGCACCAAAGGACCTAGTATATTAAGTCCCTAAGACGTAGGCGCAAAATTTCGCTCCAATGTGTTTTAAATACATTCATTTTTGTCGAATCTTAAGAAAACTATTTTAGAAAAATTTAAACACATAATGAAAGATTGCATTATTACCGAGGGCCGAAAGTCCCTCAAAACTTCTATAATGTTTATTTTAATAAGTTATAGAGATGAAAAAGATAGAGAAAGTTTAGTGTTATTTTTAATTTCAAATATCTCATTCAAAAGAAACTTTTTTGGTTATTCTAACGGACTTTGGCCCTCGGTAATAATGTAATCTTTCATTCTGCGTTTAAATTTTTCAAAAATACTTATCAGTTTTATCAGTATTCGAAAAAAAAAATGAATGCATTTAAGACACATCGACTCGAAATTTTGCACTACGCCCTTAAGGAAAAATAAAATCATCTAAATGTCAGAATGCACATTTATAACGAGTACGATTTTATTTTTGTAACATCTTCTGTTTTAATAACTTAACAATCAGATGTTGATACAGAATCTTTAAAGGTATTAGTCACCAGTGCGATGGAGAGCTTGTACAACAGAGTATTAAAGAACAGAGTAGAATTAGAATACGAAAATATTTAAGAGCAAAATGGATTTCGTGCACGAAGATCATGCATAGACAACACATTTTCACTTAACAAGTTATCGAGAAAAGGAAAGCACGAAACATACCAACAGACATCATTTATTGATCTAAAGAGAGCTTACGACACTCAATAGTCTATGAATATTAGATTATCATAACGACAATCTACCAACCACTGGTTTTGTTTGACATAAGTGTCAGAATGGCAGAAAATAGAGGGAAGACCAGAAACATGGCAAGATGGTATCCGATGAATAAATATAATAAAAATAGGAACAGCATATTTAAAACAAGAGTTGGATAGCTCAACGAGCTAGTCGACTAACTTCAGAGTGAGTAGGTCTCTATTACACGAGTTCTTGATTTACTATAGACCAGGGCGGATCTGTGAAAATACGTCTATTTTTGGATGTGCGAGGTGGCATTCGGATTTTTGCAGATACAGTTAGCTGACAACTTTAACAATAATAATTGATTTATGCTCCTTCTCAAATATGCCCGGAACATTAATAAAAAAATTAAAATATTTGAAAATTTCGAAAAACATCGATTTTTTTTTATTTTCTTTGATTATAACTTTAAAACGATTCATTTTGGAACAAAGTCGTACAGAGATAAAATAAAGATAATTGAATTTTGTATGATAAACGACTGATTAAAAATGTCTTTAATTATTACCCTTTCTGCAAAATATCAATAAATACAAAATAAGAGGGCAAAATAAGCCTGTTTTTATTTAATGTTTTTCAACCACTTTGGTTGCACTTAGAACTTTCGTAATTCGCTTTGAAAATTCTTACAACATACTTAAATCGTTCACCAAATTTAATTAAAATCGACCTGATAGATTTTGCAGAATAATTTTGCAATCTAAATGTTTTTAAAAAAGTTCAAATTTTTTAAAAACTTTCTGAAAAAAAGTAGACCATTTAAAAGTTTGCTAATTTTTTTTACATATAAAGAGATTCTCTACTTATCTAATACACTTTACATAATTAAAATCGGATTATTTAGGCGGCCTCAGCACTGTTTTAAAGTTATAAACAATTTTTTGACTTATAAACAAATACAGTGATAACGTTTGAGTTGGCATAAATTCATTTTCTCTAGAATAGGCGTCTCTGTCGATTTTTATTTTTAACCAAATTCTAATTTCTTGGTATATATATCATACTAGTGACGTCATCCATCTGGGCGTGATGAGGTGAGTGATGAGATTTTTAAATGAGAATAGGTGCCGTGTGATAGCTCAATCGAAAGGCTATTCAATTTTGGATTCACTAAATTAACATAATTATTTATGCAGGGTTTGAATTAAAAAAAAATTGAATTAAATTAATTCCAATATTTAGATTTCGTCATCACACCCAGATGGATGACATCACTATGATGATATTTATGCCAAAAAATTATAATTTAAAAATAAAAATCGATTTATTTCGGGATTTATCTCCCAAGTCTCCCAAACTCAAACGTCCTCACTGTATTTGTTTATAACCCAAAACATTGTTTATAACTTTAAAACAGTGCTGATGCCACTTAAATGATCCGATTTTAATTCTGTAAAGTGTATTAGATAGGTAGAGAACCTCTTTATATGTAAAAAAAAATTAGCAAACTTCTAGATGGTATACTTTTTGTTCAGAAAGTTTTAAAATATTTAAACTTTTTTAAAAAAATTTAGATTGCAAAATTATTATGCAAAATCTATTAGGTCGATTTTAATGAAATTTGGTGGAAGATTTAAGTATATTATAAGAATTTTCTAAGCGAATTATGAAGGTTCTATGTGCAACCAAAGTGATGAAAAATATTGAATAAAAACAGTCTTCTTGCCCCCTTATTTTCAATTTATTGCTATTTTGCAGAAAGGGTAATATTTTAAGACATTTTAAACCAGTTGCATATTATACAAAATTCAGTTATCTTTATTTTCTTTTCCTACGACTTTGTTCCAAAATGAATCGTTTTAAAGTTAAGAGCAATGAAAGTAGAAAAAAATCGATATTTTTGGAGATTTTTAATTATTAAAAATTTTTTTTATTAATGT